>NC_091828.1:15723928-16362857 GCF_038994185.2 Dermacentor albipictus | reverse complement strand
ACAACCGACTCACAAATGAAGTGAAAACTCTCAGGCACGAATTGACTGAACTGCAGCAGTACAGTAGAAGAAATAACCTTGAAATCAAAGGCATCCCTCCAGCACCCACTGAAAATCTGATTTCAGTGATGACATCGATCTGTCATCTCTTGAGCACCAAGTTCGATGAATCCGATGTTGAAGCTATCCATCGTGTGCCCTCAAAAAACAAGGACGAACCCAACATCATTGTTAAGTTTGCTTCCAGGAAAGTGAGAGACAGCATTCTGAAAACAGCGAAAAAGCAACGGCTGAACACTACACTTCTGAGCTTTGACGATCACGAAAATCCCGTGTTCATCAACGAACATTTGTGCCCGGCAAACAAAATTTTGCTAGGTAAAGCACGGAAAGCCAAAAAGGAAAAACAGTGGAAACACGCATGGGTATCAGATGGCAAGATCCTGATGCGCAAGACAGATACCTCGCATGTTCTACATATAACCTGTGACGCTGATCTTGCTCAGGTAGTCTAGAAACATGGCCTTTTCCGTCGAGGAAATCAGTGCTAAGTGGCACGAGAGCGAAAACCTTTCCATTTTTCATTGCAATGTCCGCAGTATAAATAAAAATTTAGACCAACTCACTGTACATTTATCGCAACATTCTTTCCAGTATGATCTTATCGCTGTAACTGAAACCTGGCTTAAGAAAGGAGAAATACCGTACATACCGGGTTACACAACGCTATCTTTACCAAGAGATAGCACCGCACGAGGGGGTGGCGTTGCTCTTTTTATAAAAAACGGCATAGATTATCAACAGCTCTCGGATTCCTCTCTGAGCTCTAATACCACAGAAGCACTTTTTATTCGCCTTAAGACAGACGTCGTAATAGGCGTGGTATATCGTCCGCCAAACACGTGCACAAGTCAGTTCATATCTGATATGGAGTCCATTCTGGTTCCTCTGATGTCTTTTAATAATCAGTTAGCAATAGTTGGTGATTTCAATATCGACTTATCAAAGGATGACTGTCCAGATTATATTTTCTTACTGGAATCGTTCAACCTCAAGAATGTTATCAATGTGCCCACTAGAATTACACATCAGTCTGCAACAATTATTGATCACATCTTATGTAACCGTGATATGGATGCCTGCGCTGGTGTTTGTAACCAAAACATTGCTGATCACTGTTCAACTTTTCTGTTTCTGCCACGGTCGGGTATCGATTGTATTTGCCCTACCCATACCAATGTATTTTCACGGGTGGACTACGCGCATGTCAGGCGTTTGCTCGAATCTATTCATTTCGAAAATCTGTGTCACAGTGACGTTCACACAGAATTTGCTAACTTCGTATCTGCTGTTTCCGATGCAATTACTAAGTCAACACTGAAGTTTTCTCGGCGCAACTACAAACATGCCATATGTCCTTGGATTACTGAGGAAATACTCACAGTATTGAAAAAGAAGGATTCATACTATAATAAGCTCAAAAACAACAGAACAAATACTTATTACTTGAAACAGTTTAAGTATTACAGAAACAAATCCGTGGCGCTGATGAGAAAATCAAAGAAATTGTATTATACTAATTTGGTTAATCGTCAAGGAAATGACACAAAGCAAGTATGGAAGATTGTAGGAGAAGTTACGGGAACAGCTAAAAGAAAACAGATTGTTCCTGTCAACTTGTCAATAGAGACTGCAGACCAGTTTAATCAGTTCTTCACAACATACGGTCAGAACAGTGCGCAACCTACTCCCTTAGCTTCAGTGACATCCGACATACCTCGATGTATTAATAATGAATTCAGTTTCTCGAACATTACTAGCGATGAAGTTGCAAGTGTTGTGGCGAACATGCCCACGAATAAAGCGGCCGGGCCAGACGGCATAATGGCTAAGGTAATCAAGGACAACATTGATTTGTTTTGTGTTCCTTTGTGCAGAATATTCAATCATGCGATACACTCTAGCTTATACCCCGATACTTTAAAAGTTGCAAAAGTTGTTCCGATATTTAAAACTGGTGACCCTAACAACCCGTCTAGTTACAGGCCAATATCTGTACTGAGTGTCGTCAATACCATTTTTGAAAAATTAATTGCTTTCCAACTGAAAACCTTTCTTGATGTTAATCATATTATTTGTCCTCAGCAACACGGATTTGTTTCTAGCAGGTCCACGTCCACGGCTGTAGTTACTCTATCACAGCTTATCCTATCTGCTCTTCATAACCATAATGTTGCTGTAAGCGTATTTATAGACATCAAAAAAGCTTTCGACACAGTTTCACACTCCATTCTTTTAATGAAACTGGAAGCATATGGTGTGCGTAGCGGGGCCCTTGAATTCTTTAAAAGTTATCTTTCTTCACGACAGCAGCAAGTTGTCCTCTAACAGTTCACGTCTGCATACCAAACTGTTACGTGTGGTGTACCCCAGGGGTCAGTTCTGGGACCGCTTTTATTTTCGCTCTTTCGCTCAATGCAATACAGTGTTCTCAAATTTTGATGTATGCGGATGACACTGCACTTATCTTTACTGGCAACTCACTTGAATCAATAGAAAATCCTATTAACAATGAACTCCAACGTATCTCGACCTGGTTTCGTAATAATCATCTAACTTTAAACACTGAAAAAACTAAATATGTTATTTTTCGTTCAAAACAAAAGTGTATTGAATTAAGTGATTTTTCTATATGTGTTGACAACAATGTTATTGATAGTGTGTCTTCTTTTAAATATTTAGGGGTCATGTTCGACTGCCACTTGTCTTGGAAGGAACAGGTGCACAGTGTGTGTAAAAAGGTTGCGTACGGTTGTTTTACTTTGTTTAAGGCACGGCGGCACTTTCCACCTGCTATTCTTAGATCACTGTATTTTTCATTATGTCACAGTCATCTCAGTTATTGCAGTGAATCATGGGGAATCACATACAAAACGTATTTAACACCATTGCTAAGACTACAAAAACGTGCCTTGAAAACCATGGGATTACCTTCTTCGAATAGTTCTAACAATAACATTTTTGACGCAATGCAGATCATGTCATTCACAACCTTACGCGATTACAAAATAGCTCTTATGGTTAATAATATTATAAATACCAACTACCCCTTACCTCTTGGTGCATTCAGTATTCCCGTCCGCAACACTAGACAAGCCAGCAATGGCAATTTTAACCTTCCTATTTGCCATAATGCGTACGGAGAAAGACGAATAGAATTTACAGGAGCGAAAATTTGGAACTCGTTGCCAATTGAAGTAAAGCAAGCTAGGAATTTCAAACTGACATGCAAGAAACATTTTTTGGGAATGGAAGTAAAGCTACAAAGTTAGTTTTTCTTCAATGTGTTTGTGATTGCTGTCCTATATGTTATTTTGTATTGGACCGCTTACTAGCCTCATTGGCTATCGGTCCAAATATCTGTGTATACATTTTGTTTGTGTTACTCAATAAAGACTTCTTGATTCTTGATTCTTGTTTGAAGTTTAGTGTTAGAAAATCAGGTGTTATGGTATTCAATGAAAACAGTGAACAGACAGTGGAGATACAGGGCCAAGAAATACCTCAGGTAACAGAATATCAATACCTTGGTATATGGATAAACGAAGGCAATGGATATATGGAAACACAGGAAAAAACCATAACAATAAAGGGGAAGAGAAATGCAGCCATAATGAAGCACAGAGCGCTATGGGGATACAATAGGTACGAGGTCCTCCGAGGTATGTGGAAAGGTGTAATGGTTCCAGGACTTACTTTTGGAAATGCGGTTGTTTGCTATAAATCAGGGGTACAATCAGGACTCGACGGGAACCAAAGGTCAGTGGGTCGCCTCGCATTGGGCGCTCACGGGAAGACTACAAATGAAGCTGTGCAGGGTGATATGGGTTGGACTAGTTTTGAAGTGAGGGAAGCTCGCAGTAAAATTGAGTATGAAGAACGCCTGAGGAATACGGAAGAAAGTAAATGGGCTGGGAGAGTGTTCAGGTATCTGTACAGGAAAAACATTGATTCACAGTGGAGGAAAAGAACTAGGAAGCTTACCAGCAAGTATGCAGTCTGTAGGGTGGACAACACAACAACAAAGGTCAAGCGGTAAGTCAGAGAAGCTGAATTAATCTCATGGGTGGCGGCAATGGAAAATAAACCTGCCATGAGTAACTACTTAAGAGGAAAAAACGAAATCAGGAAAGAAACCATTTATGATAACCCAAAGGGAAGCTCATTACTTTTCGAAGCGAGATCAGGATGCCTTAGAACACGCACCTATAAAGCGAGATATAAGAAGGAAGAAGAAGCATGTGCTTGCTGTGGTAAAGCTAGGGAAACGACGGAGCATGTTTTATTAGAATGTGAAGACGTCTACCCAGCGGTCGATTTAGGCACCACTGGCCTCCTTGAAGCCCTTGGGTTCAGAGGGAGCAGTGGTAAAGCAAACATGTCCGCAATAGACACTAGTAAGAGGCGACTGGAGGATTGGTGGAAGTAGGGAAACGACAAAAGACGGAGACGTACAAAAGCACAGTTCGCAATAGGGGATCAGAAAATTGGGGCGTGGTAGTTCAGTGTTTTTTTTTCTTTTTTCATTGTTCAACTTAGGTAGAATATTAGGCAGTATAGTAGCAAGAGCTTGGTGGCGTAACCCACCGCCCCGTTCCAAAGGGGACGCTCATAACATCCATCCATCCATCCAGACCTAGGGGACGCTCATAATATTCATCCTATCCATCCAGACCGCAGGTAAGGGCGAGCGCCCTTACCTTCACCCTGCACCTTAACTTCACCCTGCAGTTGAATATAACGGGGAAATATTCAAAGCTTTGGGTTTTAAAAACAGTGAAAGTAAAATAGTCTTTGAACACGTAGAAATAACTAAACCGAGGCTATCTGATTGGTGGATAATATCAACACAAAAGTAAAGGAGTAAATACATAGGTATACATGCATATAGTACCATTCAAGGCTAGGTGGCACGCGCCGCCGCCGCCCGATTCAAAGGGTTGAGTACTCCCGCGCTGTGACGTATATGTTGTGTGTGTTCCATGTTTTCTTTTCTTTTTATTCCGGCTAGACACACTGGTGTGACCGCCTGATACAAAGGGCAAAGCCACAGTATCTATCTATCTATCTATCTATCTATCTATCTATCTATCTATCTATCTATCTATCTATCTATCTATCTATCTATCTATCTATCTATCTATCTATCTATCTATCTGCCCATGTTCGCTGGCTGCCGTGTGCTGCTCTGAGCAGGAGGGAGCGCTCGGCGGATGCTTATGTCGCCCGGTGGCCTCCTCGTCCTCGCTCTCCATCTCGCGGGCGCGTTTCCGAGAGCTGGACATATCCATCTCCTCGTTGTCGAAGGGTGGGAGCGCGACCGAAGCATGGGGCTCCTGTACTGGGGAGCCATCCTCGAGAGGCTCCGAGGCTACCTCGGGGGTTACCGGTGCCGTGATGTCTCCTGGTGCGGTCGTATGGGGGGGCACCACAAGGAGACCGATGGTGGTGGCCCGTTCACTGAGCCACTCGTCCAGCATACGAGTGGCGCGAAGTTCCAGGACCTCCCTTGCCCGGAGTTCGTCGAGGGACGCGGGGACGAGTGTCACATGGCTCAAACTGGCGTGGCGACGGTGGCCTCTTCTCGCGCACGGGAAGAAGGCCAAGAGCAGCGAAAAGCGCGTCACACGTAGTTGTCGGCGGGTGCAAATCTGCCCGGTGAAACGTTGCAGATGATCGCGAAGTTAACCGCCCAGTCCATGCCTCAAACACTCTTGCATTAGTCGATGATATACAGGTACGTCAGCTGACGTAATGGATGGATGGAAGGATGGATGTTATGAGCGTCCCCTTTGGAACGGGGCGGTGGGTTGCGCCACCAAGCTCTTGCTATTATACTGCCTAATGTCCCAGCTAGGTTGAACAGTAAAAAAGAAAAAAAAAACCTATGAACTTCCACAACCAAATTTTTTAATCCCTTATTGCGAACTGTGATAAGGCGCGTGCCTATGCCATCTAGGCTATATAAAGATTATATATAGGTTATCTAGGTTATACTGTATACCACAGACACGATGTCGCAGCTTAGCATATTGCCAGTCGCTACGTTTGCAGTCCACAACGCAACAAAGTCGAATCATAATGCTCGCGCAAAGACTGACACCGACTCTGACCGCACCCGCCGCGGTTGCTCAGTGGCTATGGTGTTGGGCTGCTGAGCACGAGGTCGCGGGATCGAATCCCTGCCACGGCGGCCGCATTTCGATGGGGGCGAAATGCGAAAACACCCGTGTACTTAGATTTAGGTGCACGTTAAAGAACCCCAGGTGGTCCAAATTTCCGGAGTCCCCCACTACAGCGTACCTCATAATTAGAAAGCGGTTTCGGCACGTAAAACCCCATAATTTTGTAACTCTGACCGCGGAGCTCTCAAGATGGAGCACGTTGAAACACAAGCAGACGACGCTTGCTTGTGCCAGAAGTGCTTAAGTGTAGTGAGAAATTGTTCTTGTGCATTCGCTATATGTCACTTTCTTTTTATAGAAACAAATTAAAGGGACCCTCAA
The DNA here is from genome assembly GCF_038994185.2 of Dermacentor albipictus. Classification (NCBI taxonomy): domain Eukaryota; kingdom Metazoa; phylum Arthropoda; class Arachnida; order Ixodida; family Ixodidae; genus Dermacentor; species Dermacentor albipictus. Next base: position 16,356,291 of record NC_091828.1, on the reverse strand, counting down.
ACGATTTTGACGATCTTCAGGGACCCTTTAAAGGTCCCGGCCTGAAACGGTTCGGACAAATTTTCTAGATGCGTAAGGTACAGCTTAAGTAGAACATTCGCACCACAATTTAAGTGAAGCGTTACGTACTAATGGAGCTACAAGCGATTACAAGTTACCCACCTCCCTAGCCATGCTTTTCCTCCTCAACTCGTTCGCCGAGCGATCGGGGCTAAGCTCCACCTTCACTGGTTCTGCGTCACAATGCGACGTCACATCGTCCACTTCCGGTTGTTCTGGAGCCCGCACCCCCCCCCCCCCCCCGCGCGAAACCTCTTCGCTAGCCGCTTGGCCGTCGACACCAAGCGAGAGCTATCGAAGCAGCGTGCGTTGCGAGCATTCTGTCGCAGCGCCGAACGTGTCTGGTATTCCGGTAACCACACACTAGGCGAACGTTTCGATGGAACGGTGGAGGCATAAAGTTAAGCTGAAGAAGGAACTTTAGCGTAGACATACGTGAGCTGCCTTATCGGACTCCACGGTCCAGGCACTCGTAGGCGAAGAGCTTAACTAGCCAAACAAAGAGCTAATATTGCTCTAACCAAGTGTAAAACATTTTAAACATTTACAAAAACAACGTGTAAACGATTACACTCCGGCGAAAAATTTACACCAGCAGCAAAGAATACATTTTGTTACTGCTACTGTGTCTGGTTGAGCACTATGCCACGAGGTGGCTGCACCGTGTAGATCATTCATGTTTGCGCTTCTGTTCATCCCATGAAACGGCACGCAAGGGGACACGACCAGGCCCTGTGCCCTTGCGTTTACCCTAATACCGGACTCGCGAAACGCTATTGGCGGTGTAAAGTGACGGCCGCAATCACGCAAAACCTGGCGTCGATCGGATGGCGGCAGTCCGATGCGCTGCAGCCAGTCCGCTCATCTACTGGCTTGCAGGGGGACACGATGTCGCAGCTTGAGATATTGCCAGTCGCTACGTTTGCAGTCCACAACGCAACAAAGTCGAATCGCAGCGCTCGCGAAAAGACAGACCGACACTGACAGCGGAGCTCTTGTCCAAGACGCAGAACGTTGTAACACAAGCAGACACTAGCTGTGTGCCGGAAGTGCTTAAGTGTACTGAAAAATTGTTGTTGTGCATTCCCTTTATGTTAATTTCTTTTTATAAAAAACAAATTAACTAACATTCCAACTATTACGAACATCATTTGTTTACCATAAAGTTGGAAACATTATCGATCACGCGCCCTGGTCAGCCAATCGGATAGCTCGCCCCACTGATGTCATATGGGTGATTTGCGTCATATGGGTAGGGGCGGCTTAAAATTCCGCCGCGCAGTGTGCTGCGATCGGCAGCGATGTGCATTTTTAAAACCTTATACTAAATTACACGCTTTACGCGGAGCACTTAGATGCGTCAGTTAATGATCAGAAGGACCTACTCTAACGGCTCAGTACGTTTGTACAAAATCGTTTCAGGGTCCTGTGGCAGATGGGTAGCAAGCCCCAAGGGTAGCGTTGGCCTGGCGGCCTGGGGCACAACTGGAAGCATCCGAAGGTCCTGGCAAAGCATGAGTCGACTGCTAACAGAACAACTTCTTTATTCTAGCATCGCAAAAGAGCGGCCGGTCAGGTCGACCGAAGTGGAGAGACGGGAAAGCACGCTACTCGACGGAAGAATTCGGAGCCTCTGTCTTGGCGTCCAGGGGCAGCTGCTTTTATACTCTCGGAGGTGAGGGCAAGTAGGAACGTCTCCGGATGAGGCCACGTGACGGCGGGGCACGGACACGCTGAGAGACATGTTGAGACAAGAAGGTGACGCATCCGCCGGGCCGGCGCCGGTCAGACCTCCTCGCTTCACACTTGGGGAGCTCCTCTCCCCGGCTGCCGCGCTTTGACAAGCGTGGGCACCAACATGCACACACACACACACACGCACACTTGAAGACACGTGGCATTGAAACATGCCTGGACGCGCTTGGCGGGGAGGCGTTGCGGCGGCGATGAACGGTTCAAAATGTCCGCCGCTTTGAACGAAGCCCCGGCGTCCGTTGCATCCGCGCCGGCTATACCACGCGTCGTAGGCGAAACGTAACAGACCGCCCCGCCGGGGGAAGGAGATCCCGATGGTCAGGGGACTGCATCCGCTGTCCGGAGGGATGTCGCTCGATGATGCTCATAACCGAAGTCGGTCGTCCTTCGGCGTTTCTTGAGCGCAGCGCACATAGAAGGCCTCGTTCTCACGTTCAGGTTCACACAGGACACTGCAAAGTGACTTCGGGAGAGTTGCCATTTTTGTTCTCATTCCCAGCAAGCGTTAGAACTACGCCGAAACTCAACCGCTCAGTCAGCAAGCACGACACAACCCTCACTAAGCCCTGCCAGGCTCTTTCCCCTTTTTTACTACTGCCTAGTTCCTTACAGTAGTCTAGCAGCACTCAGAACGCGTCCACAAATTGGAAAATTGCACTCGAAAGCACGCCATCACTCTGAAACACTAAACAAAAGCAATGCAGCGAAAACCTAGTGTTGTACGCTGATGACACAAATGTCTTTTTCTCAGGTATTGACCCTTACGCGCTCGAAAGAAAGGCTAACTATTGGTTGACCGGCTTGAGTACATGGTTAAAACTAAACAAGATGCAATTAAATGCTAGTAAGACCAAATACATTCTCTTCAGAGCAAAAGGTGTAAAAGCTCCTGACAACCTAAACTTAAACTTTGAAAACACTCAGCTGAAACAGTGCTCGCAAATTCGTTTTCTAGGTGTTCTGTTTCAAGAAAATCTCTCTTGGAATTCGCATGTTGATCAGCTTCGAAGTGATCTTTGTCGGGCGGTTGGCATTTTAAACAAATTGAGATATCTCCCGGCGTCCATAAAGCGGCAAATATACTATTCATTAATACATTCCCGTTTAAGCTACTGTTCCCTTGTATGGTTAACGACGACACAAACAAATCGAGATTCCCTCTTTGCAATTCAAAAGCGGGCGTTACGAGCTATTGGGAAAATACAGTTATTGCGCAGCTGCTGGCCCTTGTTTAGGTCTTATGGAATACTAGAAATAAGTAAACTGCACACATACAAATTATGTCTGGAAAAATTACGCCAGTACAAACTTGACAAAATAACCTTCGAAACCACCTATCACACTAAACTTAGCACATACGAACTTAGGAAACAATGTATGGAAACACCTCGTGTACGCACTAATTACGGTTTTCAGAGGTTAGGTTGGCAAATTCCTGACTTAATTAATCAATACCCTATTATTCTGGATACTGTACGCAGCACTCCCTCTATACGTAAATACAAAATGTTAATTAAAGCAATGCTCATAAATCAAGCTTAAAGGTGAAAACTGAACGTATACCTATCACTAGTGTGTTTTGTAAATACTGCTATGGTCGAATTGTGCTTTGAAGTATGCTGTTTTGTTTTTCCGCCGAAAGCCTGTGTTTTTGTAAGGATGTCTTATGCATTGTGTAAAAAATATTGAATGTGTGTTCTATTATGTAATGCTCTTTCTTGATTTTTGTAGCCTGTGGTGCCGCCTGTCATCCGGGTGGCGTGGCCTCGTCAGGCAAAGTATGCCTTTTGCCACGTCACCCTGGACAACCTTTTCGTTGTCTTAAATAAATTCTGAATGAATGAATGAATGAATGAATGAATCCTGCCTCAGGAAGAAAAACATCCGTAACAAACAACTCTGAGGCTGATTCCTACGTTAGGGGCTTCGACTTAAGCCATCGGCGTTACCGTTGAGACTCCCCTTTTTGTAGCGCACCTCAAAGGAATATTGTGGAGAGATGGTCTGCAGCCATTGGAGAGGGCAGTGATCCGTCTCAATGATAAACCTCGAGCCGGCTAGGTAGCATGACAATTTCTGAACGGCCCACACGAGACAGGCACACTCTTTCTCGGTGGCGCTGTACGCCTGCTCACGACTGGTCAGCCTACGACTAGCATACAGGACGGGGTGTTCCACTTCTCCATTTTCCCGTTGGCACAGTACAACGCCCATGCCTCGCTCACTAGCATCGCACTGAACAACGAACCCTTTTGTGTAGTCTGGCGATCGTAGCACAGGCTGGCTTGTTAGGGCGTTCTTTAGGACGCTAAAAGCTCTTTCCTTTGTCTCGTCCCAGACGACTGTTTGGGGCTCTGTTTTTCTTAGAGCATCCGTCAGGGGAGCCGCGATATCAGAGTACCTGGGGATGTACCGCTGATAGTAGCCGGCGACACCTAAGAACGACCGAATATCGGTCTTCGCGCGCTTGCGGGAAGTCTCGCACAGCGGCCACCTTTATTTCAGAGGGGCGGCGACGACCCCGTCCAATCACGTGACCGAGGTAGACAACTTCGGCCTGTGCTAGTTGGCACTTGGGAGCCTTGACCGTCAAGCCCGCTTCGCGCAGGCGGGTTAGCACTGCCCGTAAGTGTGCCATATGCTCAGACCAGGATGCGGAGAATATCGCTACGTCGTCTAGATACGGTAAAGCGAATTCTTGCTGTCCCCGCAACACTTTATCCATGAGGCTTGAAAAGCAGTATGGCGCGTTCTTCAAACCAAAACTCAAAACTTTAGGACGGAATGTCCCCATTGGTGAAATGAACGCCGCATACCTACTAGCCTCTTCTGTAAGTCGAACCTGCCAATAACCCCCGACAAGATCTAGGGTGGAAATAAACTGAGCGCTACTCACTTTCTCAAGGCGCTCCTCGATGTTAGGGATCGGATAAATTTGATCCTTAGTGATGGAATTAATCCTGCGGTAGTCGACGCAAGGACGAGGTTCCTTTCCCGGTACCTCAACTAAAATCAAAGGGGAGGTATAATCACTCTCACCCGCCTCAATAACATCGAGCTGTAGCATTTTCTTTACCTCAGCCTCCATAATATCGTGCTGGCGGGGTGACACCCGGTACGCCTTGGATCGTACTGGCTCTGGGGAGGTAAGTTTTATATCATGAGTAAGGGCAGAAGTCCTACCAGGCCTCTCAGAGAACTGACCTTGAAACTCTTGTAAGAGCTGGTGTAGTTCAGTTTTCTGCTCAGGCGACAGTGGTGCTTTACTGATTAAGTCACTAATGACTTGATCGGTGTCTTCCCTGTTCGTCACTGAGCCTAGTCCCGGAGGCTCGACCGGAAGCTCTTCGGGAACGTTTACCATCATACACACCACTGCCTCCCGTTGTCTATAGGGTTTGAGCATATTACAGTGGTAAACTTGCTGTGCTTTCCGTTTTCCTGGCAGACTCACCACGTAGTTAACGTCCGACAGTTTTTGAACAATCCGTGCTGGGCCCTCCCACTGCACGTCGAGTTTGTTTTTTAGCGATGTGCGCAATATCATGACCTCATCGGCCACCTCAAAACGACGGGCCCTGGCTGTCCGATCATAATAAACCTTGGCCCTCTGCTGGGCCTTTGCCATTGCTTCACCTGACAACTCCTGTGCCCTTAAGCGTTCAAGGAGCTTAAGCACGTACTCCACCACGACTGCGTCGTCGCCCCTGCCTTCCCACGATTCTCGAAGCATGCGAAGCGGAGACCTCAGCGAGCGACCGTACACCAGCTCAGCTGGCGAAAACCCCGTAGCCGCATGCGGCGCGGTCCTTAATGCAAACATCACCCCAGGCAGACACAGCTCCCAGTCGGTTTGTTGTTCAAAACACACTGCTCTCAACACGCGCTTCATGACGGAGTGGAGCTTCTCGACGGAATTCGACTGTGGGTGGTACACTGAGCTGTGTAACAGCTTTACCCCGCACCTTTCGAGAAAGGCTGTCGTCAAAGCGCTAGTAAGCACTGTGCCCTGATCTGATTGGATTTCCGCAGGAAAACCAACTCGCGCAAATATGGACAGCAGTGCATTGAATATCTCAACTGAGCTGAGTTCTTTAAGCGGCACTGCTTCAGGGAACTTTGTCGCTGGGCAGATCACAGTCAAAATGTGTCTGTACTCCGTGGCTGTTACCGGCAGAGGTCCCACTGTATCAATAACGAGCCGTCTAAAAGGCTCCGTAATGATAGGTACCAACTTCAACGGCGCCCTCGATTTGTCCCCTGGTTTGCCCACCCGCTGACGGGTGTCACATGTCTTCACAAATTCGTCTGCGTCCTGAAAACACCCTGGCCAATAGTACTCTTGCAAGAGACGGTCCTTAGTTTTCTTAACTCCTAGGTGTCCGGACCACGAACCCCCATGCGACAAGCGCAACAGATCCTGACGGTAGCACTGAGGCACGATCAGCTGATCGAACTCCAATCCCCTGCGGTCTAGATACTTCCGGTACAGGAACGCACCTCTTTCCACAAAACGAGCATTTTTCTTGGCGATACCTTCCTTGACAATGCAGCGTATTTTTTCTAGGCTGCCATCCTTTTTTTGCTCGGCTATCAAAGCCGCCCGGCTGACTTTTAGCAACCTATTAAGTCCGTCTGACGTAGGCGCGATGAGCAAATCTGCAGATAGCTCTTCTAACTTTCCCGTATCGGGCCTTTCCTCTCCGGTATCTGCTGCCTTCAACGCTACAGGCTCAATTTTATTCAGTTCGGGCGTGCTCTGAATATCAGCTTGCTGCGCCTCTGACCCTTTCTCATCGTTCGACAACGTCGGCCCCGCAACTACCGCCTTTGCAGCGAGCTCCCGAACCTTCGATCTGGTTAAGGCCTGAACGCTAGCCTCACCAAACAAAAGCCCCTTCTTGCGCAGGAGGTGATCGGACCTGTTCGAAAATAGGTACGGGTACTGGGGGGACAGCATAGATGACACTGCCGCCTCCGTCTCAAGTGCTCCGAAAGGTCCTTCAATAAGCACTTTTACTACGGGTAGACACACGCTATGAGCTTCCACGGCTTGCTTGATCCATGCGCACTCGCCCGTGAACATATCGGGTTCTACGTAAGAGGGGTGAACTACATCCATCGTAGCAGCGGAATCGCGAAGCACTCGGCACTCTTTCCCGTTCACGAGGAGGTCTAGCATGTAAGGCTCGAGAAGCTTCATGTTCTCGTCACTGCTGCATAATGACAAAAACACGACTTTGGTTTTGTTTCCGGACACTGCGCCGAAAAGTGACCCGGCTTCTGGCACGTATAACACACGCGCGCTTGCCTCGTCTCGAACCGCTTCCTGCGTTCGGCTTCGGCTGCCGCCGTCTCCTTAGGTTCAGTCGGACTGCTTACACTCGCATCCGCACTACGTGTGTCCCCCCTTGCTCTCATGGGCGTGAACTTCGGCCTCCCAAACTTGGAGCCAAGTTCACCCTTTTGACCGTCCTTAGCTCCGCGAGCCCGACGCGTCACAAACTCTTCGGCTAGCTCAGCGGCTTTAGCCACCGTACTAACGTCTGGCCTATCCAAGACCCAGTACCGCACTTCTCAGGTAACCGACTATAAAACTGTTCCAGCCCGAAACACTGCAGAACTTTCTCGTGGTTACCAAACGCTTTCTCTTCTTTGAGCCACTCCTGCATGTTTGACATAAGCCTGTAGGCAAACTCTGTATATGACTCACTTTTGCCTTTCTCATTTTCCCGAAACTTCCGACGGAACGCCTCCGCTGACAGCCTGTACTTTTTTAGCAGACTAGATTTCACTTTGTCGAAATCCTCTGCCTCCTCTCTCTCCAAGCGAGCGACTACGTCGGCCGCCTCGTCGGGTAACAAAGTGAGCAAGCGCTGTGGCCACGTTTCCCGAGAGAACCCCTGCTTCTCGCACGTTCGCTCAAAGTTAACCAGGAACAAACCAATGTCCTCTCCAAGCTTAAACGGCCGCATCAGGTCAGTCATTTTGAACAATACTCGTTCTCCTGCACCGTGTGCCTGACTTCCATTACGAGCGCGTTCCATCTCTATCGCGAGACGCTTCATTTCCAAAGCGTGTTGACGGTCGCGCTCTTTTATGCGAAGCATATTACGAGAGCTCAACCCAGCTCCTCAGGCGCGGCGGTGTCGCCTTCAATACCACGTGACACCGTGACGTCACGACAGAAGTGGCTTTGGCTAAACTCTTGCAAGATGGGCTGTGTGGGAATCGAACCAGGGTCTCCGGAGTGTGAGACGGAGACGCTATTTCTTGTTGCTCTCGCTCTTTCTGTTCTTTAAGTTCACGCTCCTGTCTTTTTGCCCTCTCCTCAATGGTCTCAAGGCATTCCGACAGCTCGTCATCCTCAGCTTCTAACTCAAAAATCGCCCTCAGCAGTTCACCAGTCTCTTCGGGGGCGTGGGTTCGAATCCCACCGCTGCCACCTGTTGTTGCAGATGGGTCGCAAGCCCCAAGGGTAGCGTTGGCCTGGCGGCCTGGGGCACAACTGGAAGCATCCGAAGGTCCTGGCAAAGCATGAGTCGACTGCTAACAGAACCACTTGTTTATTCTAGCATCGCAAAAGAGCGGCCGGTCAGCTCGACCGAAGTGGAGAGACGGGAGAGCACGCTACTCGACGGAAGAATTCAGAGCCTCTCTCTTGGCGTCCGGGGGCAGCTGCTTTTATACTCTCAGAAGTGAGGGCAAGAAGGAACGTCTCCGGATGAGGCCACGTGACGGCGAGGCACGGACACGCTGAGAGACACGTTGAGACAAGAAGGTGACGCATCCGCCGGGCCGGTCAGACCTCCTCGCTTCACACTTGGGGAGCTCCTCTCCCCGGCTGCCGCGCTTTGACAAGCGTGGGCACCAACATGCACACACACACACGCACACTTGAAGACACGTGGCACTGAAACATGCCTGGACGCGCTTGGCGGGGAGGCGTTGCGGCGACGCTGAACGGGCCAAAATGTCCGCCGCTTTGAACGAAGCCCCGGCGTCCGTTGTATCCGCGCCGGCTACACCACGCGTCGTAGGCGAAACGTAACAGTCCCTTTAAGTATTGACTGCATAGCGAAATGCGTGTTGAAAATCGTGACATTCATGTTTTTTTTTTGCAAGACAAATTATTGGAGTGTCATTTTTATGTTACCTTAGCATCAAGCACACTTTCGGGGCAGACGAATAGCCATATCGCAAACTTACAAAGGGTCAAGATAAGAAAGCGAGAATGTCACGACCTGCACTGTAGCCCAAAGAACGTGACGAAAAAATGGGAGTCAAAATATGTGTAACGGTAACAAAGAAATCAGCTCCAGAAAGTGAGCAGAAAGGCAACAAAAAGAAAACTGTTTTGAGAAAACAGCTCTCAAAGTTTCACTTACCCTTCAGTTCTTGAAAAGGCACCAAATTTGAAGTTTTTGAGATGTTTTATGATGTGGAGCTTCTTGCACATGTGGCCTCTGGGCTCGTGTGCTTTCGCCCTCCCCTCCTTTTTTATGGCATTCTTTGCTGCTGCTGTACTACAAAGAGCATGGTGCCTGGGTTTCAAACCAGGCGAGGTGCGGATCTCTGTGTGGCAGGTACGTACCCAGGATATTTTGGGGGGGAGGGGGGGCGGCCTTACCCAAAATAACTTTTCTATGCAAATGAGGAGGAGGGGGGTTCTTTTACCAGTACAAATGTGAATAACGCCCGCCATTCGCCATAAGGACGCGTAAACCCGCAAAAGAGAAATGAAGAAGGTGTATCTCACAGGTAGTACGTCTGTGAGTATGCCATGATCTCAGAGAGGCAAGGCGGATGCAAAAGATTCAACGCCGCGTTGATGCACTACAATCTCAAAGATGGAAACGTTTCTGTGAGTCGTTGGATCCACGTAAGCGATTATCTCAGATATGGAGAACCGTGCGTGGACTTCACGTATCACCGCAACAGCATGCTCCTTTCAAATCCCTCGCTTTGCATCAAGGTCGCAGCGAAATTGACATTGCTGAAGAATTTTGCTTAAGACTTGCCAGCTTGCAGCTCCAACGCGCACATACACCATGTGCCACTCCTGTGTCACGGGATTCCCGCATGGATGTAATGTTTTCGGTGGAGGAGCTTGAAGCGGCACTGGCGACTACAGGCGCTCTTCGTCACCTGGGCCGGACGGCGTTACCTATGCAGCACCCACCAATCTTGGGCAGAAAGCACGACTCATGTTGCTAAACCATTACGAGTCTTGGCGCAACGGTTTTTTTTTCGCTTAAATGGAAATGAAGCCGCTTGGTTCCACTTCTCAAACCTGGCAAATCACTGTTATATTTGTCATCGTACGGCCCCATCGCTCTGGCCAGTTGCATAGGGAAAATAAGGGAATGATTTTGACGCGCCTGTAATTGTACCTGGAAAATTACAACGTGTACCCAGATGCTATGGCTGGCTTCCGGCGTGGGCACTCATCTATATATAATGTCATCGATTTGGTCACGTTTGTTCAACATCAAAAACATCCGAAACGACTCACTCCGGCATTATTCCTTGACCTGAAGGCGCCTATAATATAGCACATTATGTCATTATAGAAGCTCTGATTGAAGCCGGAATCGGTGACCGCACTTTGCAGTGGCTCTGCAGTTATTTGACCGACAGGCATTTCTTCGCGATGACCGAGGATGGCGCCACGACTCAATGCCAAACGTTCCGTGGAGTACCGCAAGGCGGAGTGTTGTGTTGAGCCCGACGCTATTCAACCTAGTGCTCGTTGGCCTAGTCGGACGCTTGCCCAACACAGCTCAAGTATCAATCTATGCAGACATCTGCATTTGGGCGTCTGCTGTAATACGACTGCAGGTACGAGCACGGATACAAAAGGCAGCTACGTTAACATCACTGTATTTGCGAAAATAGAAGTTAGAGCTGTCTTCAGAGAAATGCTGCCTTGTTACATTCACTTGGAAGGCAATGAAGCGTTACTCTGCATGTATCAATAGGCAAGCAGTTGCAAATGCACGGAAACACCACTTCTTGGGGGTAATTATCGACCGCGACCTATCATGGAGCCCGCACGTTTCATACGTAAAGAACAGGTTAATGAAAACAATACATCTCCTCAAATTTCTCGGCGGAAAGTCATGGGGCCCATCGGTGCGGTCAATGCTGCAGCTTTATAACGCCTTGTTCTTCAGTTTCGCAAGGTACAGCCTCCCTTTACTTGGTAACACCTGCAAAACAAACCTGCATATACTCCAGGGACTACAGGCTCAAGCCCTAAAGACGTGTCTCGGTCTTCCGATGCGTTTGTCTTCAGCGGCAACGATTGTCGTAGCTCGAGATCACCCAATATCAACGTACTTGGCAACCGACGCTCTCAGGGCGCATATTGGGCCCGTTGCCTGACTACCTTCTCACCATCTCGCCGCTCTACCCGCAAAAAGGTCAAACGCAACTTTCAGTCGTATAATTGTTGCCAATTGTACTTCATTGCCATCGAACCACATGACTGCAGCAAAACCATCCTCACCTTTATGGAGCCTGCACAGACCTGAAATACGCCTCACCATCCTAGGAATTATGAAGAAAGCAAACATGCCGCCGTTTGCCCTGAAGCAGGCCACATTAGAACTTTTACATGAGGTACACTGTGGCCGTGTACACGTTAACATCGATGGCTCAGTTACATATGCAAGTTCAGCTGCTGGGGCGCTATAACGTAAAACTATCCCAAACTCTTCTATTCCAATTCTGCAATCAGCCCTGCACGATTTTCCACCGGATAAAAAAAAACGCGCGTGGATAAAATTGCATAAACAGGCCTGGAGTGTGGCCTGATCCCGGTGACCAGAACCGGTAACGCACTCCCTTACCAGAGCAGGATTGGCCACCTGGTGCAGTACTTGGCCACAACCTCCTATATGAACACAACAATCAAACTCCGGCCCTCAGTCCCCAGCAGCTACAAAGCAACTGACCACTGCGGCGGTCAGACCTGCGTCGCAGCAGAGGGTGCTAAGAATCCCTGGCTCCGGACAGGCCGCCATTGGAATATGAACCTGGCAACGTTTAATGCTAGAACGTTATCTAGTGAGGCGAGTCTAGCAGTGCTATTGGAGGAATTAGAGGGCAGTAAATGGGATATAATAGGGCTCAGTGAAGTTAGGAGGCCAAAAGAAGCATATACAGTGCTAAAAAGCGGGCACGTCCTGTGCTACCGGAGCTTAGCGGAGAGACGAGAACTAGAAGTCGGATTCCTGATTAATAAGAATATAGCTGGTAACATACAGGAATTCTATAGCATTAACGAGAGGGTGGCAGGTCTTGTGAAACTTAATAAGAGGTACAAAATGAAGGTCGTACAGGTCTACGCCCCTACATCCAGTCATAATCACCAGGAAGTCGAAAGCTTCTATAAAGACGTCGAATCGGCGATGGGTAGAGTGAAAACAAAACACACTGTACTGATGGGCGACTTCAATGCCAAGGTAGGCAAGAAGCAGGCTGGAGACAAGGCAGTGGAGGAATATGGCATAGGCACTAGGAATAGCAGGGGAGATTTATTAGTAGAGTTTGCGGAACAGAATATGCGGATAATGAATACCTTCTTCCGCAAGCGGGATAGCCGGAAGTGGACGTGGAGGAGCCCGAACGGCGAGACTAGAAATGAAATAGACTTTATACTCTGCGCTAACCCTGGCATCATACAAGATGTGGACGTGCTCAGCAAGGTGCGCTGCAGTGACCATAGGATGGTAAGAACTTGGATTAGCCTAGACCTGAGGAGGGAACGGAAGAAACTGGTACATAAGAAGCCGATCAATGAGTTAGCGGTAAGAGGGAAAATAGAGGAATTCCAGATCAAGCTACAGAACAGGTATTCGGCTTTAACTCAGGAAGAGGACCTTAACGTTGAAGCAATGAACGACAATCTTGTGGGTATCATTAAGGAGTGTGCAATAGAAATCGGTGGTAACTCCGTTAGACAGGATACCAGTAAGCTATCGCAGGAGACGAAAGATCTGATCAAGAAAATCCAATGTGTATGAAAGCCTCTAACCCTACAGCTAGAATAGAACTGACAGAACTTTCGAAGTCAATCAACAAGCTTAAAACAGCTGATATAAGGAAGTATAATATGGATATGCACTAAATAAACTCATCTTTAGGACCCACATGATACCAGCAGGCTTCTTCCGGGACCATGCTTTATTATGGCACCTGGTGCCGAAAAATTTGTATGTAGCCACGGACAGTTCACCTTGTGCCTGGATGTTCTGCTGTACATCACTAATCCCATGCTTGACTATTTCATACTAGATGTATCATATTCGCAGGTGTTTGGGCAGACCTTTGGGGTTGCTGCAAACAATACAAGTAAACAGCAAAACATTTCAGCAATGTTTTGCGTGACATATAGGCTGAATGTTTTCTTGAAGAGGTATCTGAAAAAGACAGGCCAGAAGGCTAGCCAGGCTGAAAACTGAATATGCAGCTAGCCGACTGCTTCTTTTGCGATGAACCCTTACATAAGCTCTTTTTCCTTCTGTTCTTGCTTAGATTAAATGAGCCAGTGCACGCTGCTCATCTGCATTGACACTGCAAATGTGCATAACTAGTAACTGACTAAACTGTATACTGCATGCCTATAATTGTTTCAATTTTTATTTTTGCTGGTTTTCATGTTCATTCCAAGTGTATTGATGCTCGTGCTACACAGACTTCTATATACAGTTAAACCTCAATATAACGAAGTAGGTGAAATGGGCAATCTGCTTCGTTATATCGAAATTTCATTGTATTAAAATTCTACCTTTTATGCAAATAAGTACAGTCGCCGATCGATTTTTCTTACACGGAAAGGGCCCGCAGAATTTTCCGAATTATCGGGCAATCGAAAAAAGCCCATTTGAATGAGGAAACAATTCATGTTGATGAATATGGTAGTCGGCGACGAATGGTACGGTTTCATGCGACGTCGACGATATCTTCACATAGGCGGCACAATTTAAGTGAAGCCAGCCACGCTTTCGTTTGCACTTCGCCCCGGCGGCTGATAGCGACGCCCACACTGGGACGACGGGTCCCCAAAACTACAGATTACGCAACTTTCAATGCTAATCGCGCGGGAGGACATTTTACAGGATTTGCGACGGGCGCGAATTTACCGCACTCCTCACGCGCTCTTGATCGCGTTACCGCGAGCTCGCTCCCCTCCCCCTCTTTCCTTTTGTTAGCATGAGGAGGTGGCACTCGCGCATAAAGCCACCTACTTTCTTTCTCGCCCCTGCTTGCACAGTTTCACTCATACCGAAAGCACGAAGCGCGCAGAGCACAATATGATCTTATCGCACTTAAACTTTATGCGGAACATGATGCGGCTTCACTTCGGCGGTAGCTCTTGTGCCGCACGCGATTTGAGAGGTGTCTTTGAATTGAATTATGGGGTTTAACTTGCCAAAACCACTTTCTGATTATGAGGCACGCCGTAGTGGAGGACTCCGGAAATTTCGACCACCTGGGGATCTTTAACGTGCACCTAAATCTAAGTACACGGGTGTTTTCGCATTTCGCCCCCATCGAAATGCGGCCGCCGTGGCCGGGATTCGATCCCGCGACCAAGAGGTGTCTTTGCAAGCAGCCGCTTGTAATTCAACCATTTGACCATCTTCATCTGTGCAAGTTTCCATTTATTGTCTTGGCATTCTGTGGACGCAAGCTTTCGTTATATTGAAATCGCATACAAACACACATTCTACTAAGGTTCTAATTACATGGTGTTTTATGCACAAGAGGTTATGAAAAGTTAAATACTTCGTTATATCGAGGTTTCTCGGCAGTTGTGCAATATGGTTTATTCTTTGAGTGTTGAGGCTGGTCTTGTATTGACACATACTGCACTTGTGTGCGCCCTATCGTACTGCGGAAAGTGTTCCGAGGAATACAGGGTCCAAAAGTATTTTTCATTCTTTCTTTACTTAGTACTGCCAGCAAGAATAGCAGGCTTTATTAGCAGTACTGTTCCTCTGTAAGTAGTATTTGATAGGGTTGAGAGACTTCACAAATAGGCATCAGCTTTCACATCATGCCCACGCAGAGCAGTGGCATCAGCTACCACAATTGTAGCCCAACAAAAATTGTGTAGCATTGCAATTTTTTTTTAATATGGGATAATGTAGGCACGCATCCACAGAAAATCTAAAGCATGACACCTGAATGCAAATGCTGCAGTTTTTACTGCGGCCCTTCTCAATACTTTACAAATGCTTTCGTTGATGCTATTGAGCACTCACCGATCGCATGGCTATTTCCAGATGTACCTAAAAGTTTATGTTGCTATTTTTAAGCACAATGATTATATGTGTGCTTTACTGACGGGTCACTTGGTGGCATCAGCTTGTGCAGACCACGGTTGGCATCATCCATATGGCTGGTATAACTAAACCAATATGAGATATAAATCAGACAAGTAAGCAATGACTTTTCTTAAACATTCGTTGTAAACCTCAACCGACAACTTTAAGATTATTTTTCAGTATAAAGATAAAGGTAGTATAAAGATAAGCAGGGTAATATCAACAGCAATCTTGAAGATATAGTAATAACGACATTGTTCTATAACACAGTTGCCGCTTTACTGCAAGGTTGTGACTACAGTGACGGGGCCCGGTACTTTAACATCAGTCTACAGTGACCGGGCCCGTCATTTTAACAGCACTGTAGCGACGGGGCCGTCACTATTAGCGGCGAGAATTAGGAGTGGCGCCCTCTCGCGAGTGACGTCACGGCCACGACGCCGCTCGCTCCGGCTCGCTCGGCTGCCGCGCGCGCTCGTTCCCTTCGTGTATGCTTGGGGTATAGGTGGCTCGAGCCGTACGCATTGAAGAATACGTCGACTTCTTTCAGCTGCCATACCTTAACCAGTTTCTTCAAAAGCGTGTGAGTCGAGAAACTTTGCGGCTTGGACATCGCAAGCTAAGTAGCGTTAAAGGGGTCTACTAGTTTTTGCAATGCATATATGCGCCGTATCTATCGGTAAATTTTGACTAAAAAAAGAATATCTGCAAATTCAACGCGCGAAGTTGTGTATGATGCTTCGCTAAACACTTAACATTCCTTTAGTATTTAGCTATGAGAGGTATTGCATTTTACGTGGAAGAAAAATTTGGTAATTGGCGTCAACATGTTATCCGATGTTAGAAAGACACTGCCCAGCGAAGCTGTCATCATGATTCCTATTACTCTGGTGTGTTGTTCTATTCAAATATGGCCATTCATTATTGCGTAAAAAAATAGTTAGGCGCGCATTTCTTATGAAAATGTTTGCTGCTACTTTCATCCCCCTCTGAAACAGGCCTCCAAAAAACGAATTGCTCATGGCTGCTAACACGACGGCGCGTCATGTGGAGTATTTACATAGTTAATTCACGAACGCCATAGTAGCAATCACCTGAGAGAAAAGTTTCGTTGTTTAGATCGAGAGCCACTCAATTGAAAGTGATGAAATGTATCATAGTGGCCCTCAGTAGCCTTTATCGATAATATGGCACACCCCTGATCACGTAACGGTAGCAATCGACTGTCCGTATGGCGAGGCACGCTATGTTCGCGAAACCCGTCAGTTCACTTCAACTTCGAATTAAAACCATAAAGCATTTTTTTTACAGCGCCAACTGGAATGGCTAAAGTATTCTCGAGCTACTACTACGCAGCTTAGATTGCTTACAAAAGGAAAATTCAAGCACCTTTTGTCTCACCATGTTTCGATCCAGCGTTATTTAATTATACAAACGGATAACTATTCGCTTCGTCGGTACATAAAAGAGAACCTTGCAGGCTAATTTAAGTTTGCTCCAATCCAATCGCAAACATTCATAAAGAAAGCACCACAAGCCTTGCATATACTTTCACTTGATTTCTGACCCTCCACCGGGGGAATTTCGATATCTTCAATATGTCCCATACTACTAGTCACTGCTTTCTGGCTGCAGCTATGCGGTCCAGCAGGCATACTTCACTAAAAAAATTGGGCCGAGCAGCCTGTGTCAGTTTGCCAAACAGATTCGTCATGCATATTCCTCAAGCAACAGAGCACCAGTAAATTTCTCAAGTGAGCTTGATTTGATTTGATTTATTAATTTCCATTTACACGCACACATGTACAGAGGAGTGGTAAATGGAGCTGGATGAGGGAAAAAAGCCGCACAAACGCGGCTTGAGGTAACCTCACCCTCTTAGGTACAATATGGCTGCATGGGGTAACACATCAAGCGCCATATAAATTACATTTATATAGTGGCCATAAAACATTGCAGTTATACAATATATGAAAGCACAGTGAAATATTTCCACGATAACAATGCAAAACACACTGCGGCATTTAAATAAATAAATGATATACACTTGGTAACATAGACAAAAAAAGAGGAACATAACATGCATTATTAATCATTAACAAACTCGCTCTAAAGAGGTGAGTTGGACGTGTAGCACGGAAAACGGAATATATATTGGTACATTCCTATTTGTACTCTGTAAATAGCTGTAAGCCTTCATTAACTTTACTTCAAATTTCCGCCGCTTAAAAAAATAAACACGTCAAGAACCGCCTAATGTTGACAAGCAGTTAAAGAAGCAAGTGAGGCGTGTAGAATCTAAGCTCCAGGGGTGTTATGCAGGATGCGCCGTATTTGGCGAAACTCGGGATCTTCACGAGCTCTGGCGACACCCCAAGATGAAAGCACGAATGGTACCGAGACATAGTTTATCTTTCGACAAGCCTCCAGTTTCATTGGTTTATCTAGATTCACTCTGGCTGGCTATCATTCCTTGGGCGTTGCCTTCTGGGCGGTCGACAAGCTGGGGCTCACGTGATCATACCGTCGGTGCATGGTCGTGCCTTCTTTCACTTGTTTGTCGTTCCACCGAGTGCATTAAACGCACAAGCGAGTTACAAAGCAAACGCATTTAGTACAATATTATTAGTTAGTTTAACGTGGTTTAGAAGCATTTTAAAGCTTACAACATGTACACCGAATGCGCTTTAGACGAATTTGTAATTTAGTACGCTTCGCATTATACCACGAGGGAACGCTGTGGTGGCGTCATCACCACCGCTACTACAATCTAGTAACGTTGGTCATCACATCCATTCACCGGGCGAGCATGGCGGCTAAGCATCGGAGGCGCACAGGCGGCACAGTGTAAACAAACTCGTACAACGAGCTTGTAGTGCGCGACGTAGTGATCAGGCTCGACGATGACCACTATTTCTTGGATAGTTCTGTTCCTCCGTGAGCAATCTTTCCGTGCACCCCGAAAGACTGCCGATAGCTCCGGCGATTTTACAGATCGCAACGCGCACCTACTGTTCACGGCGCAGTGCTGAAGGAACAACTTGTCCGGTGCTGCTTCTACGAGTGCGCCGAGTTCCTCCACTCTGCGTGACTGCGAGCCTCATGAATATTACATAGTGTGGGCAAAAGGTAGACATCCTATATAGCTATGATGCGACAAGGAGGTGGTACCGACGATGGATCTCGCTACCAACACAGTGAAGGAGACATCGACAAACTGCAGATAAGTATATTTCTACTGTTTCATATTTAGCATAATAAGAGTGCATGGATTAAGTCACTTTCGTAGTAACGAACTGAATGTCCAGCAGTTTAAAGAAGGCAGTGAGAACCAATGAGTGCTCGTGCTTTTACATGCAAGTGGGCCCGCGAAAATATGGAAAAGATGAAGGTAACCTTCACTAACTTGGTTAGATAACAGAAATTCATGAGTGACATTAAGCCCGCAAAATTTATGGAAGAGTATCTTTATCCAGGTGAAATATCAATAGCAGGTACTGATATAAAGCAGGAAACTTATATAAAAATTTCATAGGTTGAACAGCACATGGAAGGCATTACCGAATCGTGATCGCCACGTTACCGATATCCTTGAAAAAAGTTTAGAACCATTGCATTCTACCGGTTATGCAATATGAGACATAAACCTGGAGGTTAACAAAGAAACTTGAGACGTCAAGGACTGTGCAGAAAGCGAAGTAACAAAAATTGTTGGAGATACCATTAAGGCAGGAAGACAGCGGCGTAGTAAACTGTGGCAACTGATATGCTAGTTAAGACTAAAAAAAAAAAGAAATCGGCAGGCAGGCCATGCAGGTATTCGATCACTTGTTGCCAATTCATAACAGGTGATTACATAAGCGTGCCAGAATGGATGTCAAGGAGAGAGAACTACACTTGAGGGTGGTATAAAATTGCGTAATGAGCCAAAAATATGTTTGTAGGCATAGGATGCAATCAGCTGGTATAAGACGGGATTGTAAGGTGAGACATTTGTTTTGCAGCGAACAAAAATAGGTTTGTGGTGCTGACAGTAGAGACTCGTGAAGGTGCGGGGCCACCTCAGCTGCTGGCACACTAATCAACATGACAATTGGCTCTGAAAAAGAAAACCCCAGTTATGAAAAATGAAGCAACCTTGTCCCAACACATTGTTTTATTATGCATACTACACTAAAGGCTTCCACAGTTAAGGGCACTTAGTACTAATAGTGCAACGAGCATTTTTGTAAATAATGGTTTGTATGTGGATGATTCATTCCAATACACTTTTTTGCAGGAAAACATTCTGCTGCTGGAGGCACTCAACCGCCTGGTGGCAGTAGGCGAGCGCCAGGCACGTGATCTTGAGAGTGTGGCAGAGGTCCAGAGAGCTGCTCTGCAACAGTAGTATCGGTTCCCTCACTGCTCTCCTGTCGAGCCCACAGAAGGCGCCGTATAAAGGAGCTTTCAGTTTAATATTTTGCTTATTATTCAAGGACATTAATAAAATTATTGCAGTAAACATTGTGCTGTGCATATTAGGAGACTTGTAACATGCACTTGGTGTCCCTTCAAAATAGGCAAAAACTTAAGGCAACCTGTGCCACTCTTGGACCATGTAAATAAAAAATACACTAATGCAGCATACACGTCATTGTGCTGTTTGTTCTTTCTATGTGCAAGAATACAGTGCGTGTTGATTAGCCACAAGATGAACGGTGTAATTCACAATGAAGACAGGAAACAGCAGGAGCTTAATAATGCTATCACCTATAGACTGTGCATATGACTGCAACACTCCCCGATTCAAATGTGACATTGCATCCATGTTCGATACTACATATTCTTTAACATTGTCTTATAATTACATGTACTATATTTCACACATCTTAAGCCTTTGCATAGCATACTTCTGATGTATCCATTTCATAGGCCAAATAATTGTACACTTTGTCCTTTTGTGTTGTATGAAAAGCAGCATCCTTTACAGTCGGATAAAATTTCAGAAGAAAGGAGAGGCCTGGCCAGATGACCAAAGCGCAGCAGCCGATTGTCTCCGCGTCTAAAGAAATAGTCCCTCTCCAATGAGCAGATATTAGACTGTCCGGCGGCACGATGTCAGTCTAGAGTGCGCGCCCATTGGTGCAGGTTTGTGTTCACCTGCCTTGAAGTGCAGATTCCGCAGCCTCCTAAAGTTGTATCCGAGTATAAAAACACGTAATGCCTTGCACCAGTTGCATAGACGTCTGCAACTTGATAGCACACAGTGATCAGGAGCAGAAATCTATACAGGCATCCAAGCAAAGCTGGCTGGCCACACTTCCATTATGAGGGGCTGTAAAAAGGTCTCGCCAAGTATTCCCATAATGTCCTTGAAAAAGAGGTGGTGTTTGGCACTTCTTTAGAATCAAAAACAGATTACAGTGAATGTTGTGTAGCACGTCAAAACAAACTGAGCTTGGTTATCTGCACAGCATGTAATGGGAGGTTGTGCTTCACATAGGAAACAAACTGCTCTGTCCAGTACAGTATTGAGGCCGGTATGGCACCTATTATGTGAACAGTGTCAATATACAAATTACACTTTTCACAGGCCACTGATTTCACCATTATTTTTGTACGATGGTTCTTTCAATCAGTGCTTGTATTACATGAGCAGGTGGATTTGAAAGCAAAGCTTTGTTTGCAAACCTTCCGACTTCCATAATTGTGTGGCAAGGCACTGGCATGTTATCGAATAGCTCACACTTCCTTCCCGATATGTAATTTTGCCTTGGTGGTTCATGACATCTTCACGTACAGAGAGTTCTGCAGAGGATTCGACGTGCAATTGTTCTACTGCTTAAGAATTAGAGCCCCATTATGAGACGAAAACATACAATTTATCCATCCAGATTAACGCCGCCCCCTCAAAAAAAGAAGATACACTGAACCTCTGGCCCATGCATGGACAGTGAACAGAGCAAACAATCTGAAGTATTTTTTTCATGCAAGCCAACACACGAAGATTCTCAATGCATTTTCATTTCGCCACAAATGCATAGGCACAACCGGCTTGGTGCAACATCCCCATCTCGCGCTGCAACAAATTGTGCAATGCCTCGCTGTTTCATAGTGCGACCAATAGATTACGCATGCCCAAAATTCAGCATTGTGCATACTAAGTAACTTCACCAATGAAGAACCCCAAGTTCTTTATGAGATTAGGATTCATAGGTTACTTCACACAATTTGTGATATCCATTTATGTATTTATACTTAATTAACCTCTTTCCCAAGAAAGTGAGCCATTTGGAAGGCACCCTGACAGACAAGTATAACAATCGGCAAAAGGTCATCAATCAGCGAAAAAGCCAGTATCATAAGCAGCCGCATGTGAGATGTCGCTGACACAAAATTTAAGTAGGCTACACAGAAGTGACAAACTTGGCAATATGGCGTGTCTAAACATTGCTTCAATGTAACGCTGGCATTGAAGGCACCTTAATTCCTACGTACGCTCCGTCCACACACCCGACTACGTTCGTAATGTTCCCACGAAGTGGGAAGCATTCTTATTTTATGCCCGCTCAGCCGCAGTATTCTGGAAAGCTAGCCACCGCTTACGCACTGCCGCATCGATAAGCGCGTCAGACACATCTCTGACACAGTGGCTAACAGTAGTTTGATGGCGTCCAATGTAACGCTCGGCGCCGACGTTTCCCTGAAAACTCCCAGTCCTGTAGAAACGGAGGGCACAGATGACTTGCTCTACGACGGTGAGCGAATGAAGCCCGCCACACTGTCTCCGCAGACGAGAGTCTTCGCCTAGCTCGTCACACAGCCAGCGCACTGATGTCTTCGACAGGCGAAGAAAGTCCCCGTCGGTCATGTAGGTGAACGGGTCCGGACGGTCATACTGACGCTTGCTGCCTCTGGATGCAATGAAACAGGCTGCTGCTGCCGCCGCCATGTTCCCGAGTTGAACTCGGAGGGGGTTTCGCGATGTACGAGTTTAGCACGAGTTCACCTGTCAATCAAAACCAGAGGTCACGCTCCGCGCGAGGCATGTAACTCTTGTGCGCGCACCCACTACAGTCGGGCCACGCCCAACTTATCTTCCGGCAACAGCGACGCGGTGTCGAGCTGAGAGGCATCAACAATCTTGACCGCCGACATAAAACGCGCACAACGCACTGTCATCGGTGATGTACTGAACACCACTATCAAAAACAAAGCGTTGACTGTCGCTGGCTTATGCATACATTTTCTCGGGCTGAGATGGCAGCACAACACGGTTTCATTGCCTTCATTGTGGCGCGTAGCGCACAGTAAAGAATTATCGGCACGTCACTGTAGCTGCTTGCAAGGCGTCGATGCGCCGAGTGGGACGACGATGCTGAGGAGTGCGTATTGCAGCAGTCGTTTCAGATGGCTGCTCTGTCATCGGTGATGAAACGGAGCCACAGCGTCGTTAACACGATCAGCGTCCGAGAATCACTCGCTCTTCTAGACCCAGAGCAATGGCATTTCCTCATCACAAGCACTGCGCACTCAACAGTTCCAACACCTCTCTCCGTTCGAAATCTGATTTCATAACTGCACACAAGAGCCCTCACCTGCCAAAATGCGAGTGCTGCGGTGTCGTTACGATATCCATCTGCGATCGCTGCTGGCTCCAGCAGAGGTAATCCGCAAGCACCTTCGACTGCACAACACACTCATATACTGCGTACATGCGCTCAGAGGCACCTTCACTGGGCAAGCGATGACAAGCGATGAATTGTGTCGCTGGGGAAGCACGCACTTTTCACAATGTATCGCAGAGGCTTCGCGCACAAAGATAAACTGGTACATTTTCACTGAACTGCGTCACTACGCACTCTAAAATAACATACCGGCATTTTGCAGCGACAGCTGTTGCGTCGTTTTTAGTTGGTAAAGTGGGGGCCTTAATAGCCTAGTGAAGCGCCTGCGATGAACAGCCGTACCGCGGCGCTGCGTTTTTATTCCCCGAATAGAGAAAGAGTGGCCATGACCCTCCATGGATCATGACCGACTTTGTTGAGAATAGCACTGCAGCGCCCCTAGGCGCCTTATCACCGTATGAACGCCCTCGTGCGTGCGACCCGCTTCAACGTACCGCTTCTAAGCTCTCGCGTCACTGTCGCCACTCGCGGCAAGAACAGTGCGAAATTTAATTTGCTCGATCTGCGTTTGTCATCACAAATTTCTAGCGTTGAAAACGAAAAACAGATACTTAAAGAAATAAAAATTTTTGTTATTCTATTTGTTGTATTTTAACGTATTCGTTTGAGAGTGAAAGTGTAGGTGCAAGAATGCGCCGCATGTACCCTGTTCGCATTCGTTGTAGGATAGAAAGATAGCGCCCGAAAGAAGAGGCACGCCCTTGACGCGCCCGGGAAAGGCGTGGCAAGCGGCTCACGGCAAGTGTGCAGACAGACAGCGAGACAGTCACGGTATTGATAAGTTGCGATAATCCGTTGATAACAATGCGCGGCGCTGGCGCGTTTCGTTGTGCAGCCTTCTGCGCTTGAAACGTGGAAGCAGCGTGCCGCGCAGGGTGCGCTCATGTTGTCATACGCGGTTTTTTGTCTACATATTTTTTTGCCTGCACCTTCGGCGCGTTTCGCGCTATCTCCGTTCACTGATTGCCGTCGAGCAAACTCGGGTAAAACTCGGGCGAACGAGAAACTCGGCGCATCCTGCATAGCACCCCAGTATTAGTTAAGTCAGCGTGCTACTGCCGAGCGTTTCTGTGAGGAAATGCAAAAATTCGATATTATACCATGAACTACTCGTTGTGAGCAAACCTGTTTTAGCGGAATAAAATCAACGTAACTGCTGTAGAAGTCATATATAGCCAGCTTTGTGACATACTTGTTGCACCGCGGCGGGTATGGTATCATAATTTATTTTGTTATAGCGCAAGCTTGCGCTACAACAAAATAAGATATGCCGTACCAACAAGCCCCTATTGCTATCCTCATGGTATCATAACTGGATTCATATGGGCTATGCTTTTGCGATTGTCTATCCGCGTATGAAAAACCCGCAATGGGCTGGTCTGCGTCGCTTCGGCTGGCACTGTAGCGTTGCCTTCGAGAGCTGCATTGTTGTCTAAGAAATTAGCTCTTTGAATAAATGTTCGCAAAGGAAGACGTCGTAAAAATATATTTGAGACGACCACCATAAGTATACAAGCAGAGAGAACGAGGGCGAACAAACGAAAACAGCGCAGAAAGCGCCCGGACAACGCCCGAACTGTAGCAGACGACAGGCGCGAGTCCGTGCCCTGACGTCACGCGAGCGGCGCTCGCAGCGCAGCTCGCGTTCGTTCTCTGGGCTAATAACGATGTGGGGGCTCTCCTGGACATTTTTGCAAATACTCTCGAAATCACAGAAGCACCTTACCTTTAAAATAATAATATTGGACAAACAGAAGGCACAGAATGGCTTACAGTCGCTATCTCTTTACCTACTACATACGGTAAGCTGGGACACTGCGCGCGGCCGCCGCGATCGATTCCCCCAAACCAGTTTCTTGCGTTATAGGTAGCAATCGCTGAGAAAACTATGTGAAATATGTTCTTATAGTGGGCCGTCTGTGTAACCAAATGGAGCATCACAGAATGAAGCTTCAATGCAGCGATCGCACGGGTTCGCGGTGACCGACTGCGCGTCTACAAGCATGTCCGCGCACAATGTTTTGCTTTCGCTACGAGAGCGTTTTCGCACCGTGCCGTGTGCTTTATGCTTCAGCATATGAGCATTTGACCGTACGCAAGCAACCATTGTTGCATGTACACTATCAGAGCTGTTCAAAAATATATTTCGTTATAGCTAAGGACTTCGACGTCTATACGGCGACTTGTGCTGTGCCGTCGCGATGATTCAGTGTTTTCTTCTAAAGTCTTCGAAGCTTCAATATCATTATTTCTCTAGCTTCACACTGGATGCTTATCGGTCTTCTAAGCGGGCAATTACCCGCTGCTTCTTTTTTTCATCCAGTACAGTATCCATTGTCTGGTGCTACACAAGCATCAACATATGCCATGCCTTTTTTTTAATGCGATTTGTACCGTTCCCTTTCCATTCCAGTAAACTTCCTTTCTTCATTTCTTTATTATCATCATGATAGGTGGTACAGTGCATACGCAAAATACTGTTGGACCCAATAGCCGCCGGCTAGTGGATGGGTCCGGATGCGAAATATAATACACATTCGGTACAAGCATAGGGGGATCAATGCAGAGGATGAAGGCTACACATTAGCACATTAAAAAAAGGGAAAAAAAGGATTTCCTTACAGCATACATAAAAATTATCACCAGTTACATAAATTATCAAACCGCAAAGAAGAGAACGCCAAGCAAGAATACAGGCACCGAATCAGTGGTTTATAGCTAATAAATATTGTTACGTGTGGAAAGACACAGACGAAAGATGCTATTCGCACGCCATTTACACTGGAGCCACGCTGACACTCGCTCGTGCCAAGGGCACCGACCAACTTCGTCGTTCTCGCGGCGGCTCGTCTCTTGAGCATCGCTCAATGATATTGTTACGTGAAGCTGAAGCAGACTGCTATTTACAATTTATTTACAGGTAAGCTCACGGAGCCAAAAATGACGACGATATATCAAACTGGCACACGCGTCGTCTTCGTCCTCCTCAGTGCAGCCACACTGTGGCGGCTGTTCCGTAGCAATATCGTAATATTAACCCCCGACAGCAAAAGCCCCGTCACGGTGCTGTTAAATATCCAAGGTGCATGGAGAGTTGTAGGGCTTGAGTCGGGCAACGTGGACAATGTCACTGGTTGTCACAGCGGAGGACGTAGTGGGCGTGGCTAGAACGATTTCATAGGTGACATCGGTCACTTTTCGTATCACGCGATATGGGCCTGTGTAACAGGAAAGCAGTTTTTCACAAAGGCCGACTGTGCGCGATGGTGACCAAAGCAACACGAGGGCGCCGGGCACAAAATGGACATCACGGTGACGGAGGTCGTAGCGTTGTTTCTACTTGTCTTGAGACACTTGTAGACGAGCGCGCGCAAGTTGGCGAGCATGGTCAGCATGGGCGATTGCATCACGGGCATAATCGCTAGTTGAAGCTGTGGCGGACGGAAGCACAGTGTCCAGTGGTAGCGTCGGTTCACGGCCATACAAGAGGTAAAACGGGGAAAAGCCAGCAGTTTCGAGAAGGGAAGAGTTGTATGTAATGGTAATGTAAGGTAGAGCCAGGTCCCAGTCACGGTGGTCGTCTGAAACGTATTTGGATACAAGTCTGTAAGGGTGCGGTTCAAACGCTCAGTGATGCCGTGCGTTTGGGGGTGATAGGAGGTGGTAAATTTATGCTGTATTGAGCAGGCACGCATGATGTCGTCAATGACTTTGGCCAAAAAGGTGCGGCCACGGTCTGTAAGCAATTGACGCGGAGCATCATGCATCAAAATGATATCATGTAGGAGGAAGTCCGCAACATCAGTTGCGCAACTGGTCGGAAGAGCACGGGTTACGGCGTAGCGGGTCGCGTAGTCTGCCGCGACTACAACCCACTTCTTTCCTGATGTAGATTCCAGAAATGGGCCGAGAAGGTCCAAGCCGACCCGATGGAAGGGCTCGGTAGGGATGTCGAGCGGCTGCAGGTAACCAGCAGGGAGCTGGGAAGGCTTCTTGCGTCGTTGGCAAAGTTCACAAGCGGCGACATAACGTCGTACGGAACGGGCAAGGCCCAGCCAGAAAAAACGCCGACGTACACGGTCATAGGTTCGAGATACGCCGAGTTGTCCTGCCGTTGGTGCGTCCTGAAGCTCTTCTAGAATGGTGGAGCGGAGGTGTTCAGGTACTACAAGCAGGAACTCAGAGCCGTCCGGATGAAGGTTACGACGGTACAGAGTACCATCGCGGAGGACGAAGAGGCGTAGAGCAGCATCGGCCGGAGAGTGTTCAAAACGGTCGATGAGTGCTCTGATGTAGGCGTCAGAGTCAGAGTCGTCAACAGGGTGACGCGACAAACTGTCAGCGTCTTGGTGCAGGCGGCCAGACTTGTACACCACGGAATATGATAATTCCTGTAGCCTCAAAGCCCATCGACCAAGCCGGCCTGTAGGATCTTTTAGCGATGAGAGCCAGCAGAGAGCATGATGGTCGGTGGCTAAGGAAAAAGGGCGACCGTAAAGGTAAGGACGGAACTTCGCAACCGCCCAGAAAACAGCAATGCATTCGTGTTCCGTAATGGAATAGTTGTGCTCCGATGGTGCTAGGAGGCGGCTCGCATAAGCAATAACGCGATCCTTGCCACGCTGGCGCTGGGCTAAGACGGCACCTACGCCATGACCGCTGGCATCTGTACGTAATTCTGTAGGGGCATCAGGGTCGAAGTGGGCGAGAATTGGTGGTGAGGTTAGAAGAGGGACGAGACGAGAGAAGGCGGCGGCTTCTGCAGTACCCCACGAGAATCGTACGCCTTTCTTCAAAAGATTAGTTAGGGGCCTAGCAAATGTCGCAAAATCTGGAACAAAACGACGAAAGTACGAGCACAGCCCTACAAAACTTCGAACGTCTGCGGCTGTCTTCGGAACCGGAAACTCTCGGACAGCGCGAGTTTTGTCGGGATCAGGCTGTACTCCGGAAGCGTCAACGAGATGGCCCAGAAGAGTAATTTGTCGGTGGCCAAAACGACATTTGGACGAGTTAAGTTGCAGCTTCGCCTTGCGAAATACATCAAGTATAGTTGTGAGACGCTCAAGGCGAGTGTCGAACGTTGGCGAGAAGACGATGACGTCGTCGAGGTAGCAGAGGCATGTGGACCATTTGAAACCTTGGAGCAAGGAGTCCATCATACGCTCAAAGGTGGAAGGGGCGTTGCATAATCGAAACGGCATTACTTTAAATTGGTATAGGCCATCAGGTGTAATGAACGCGGTTTTTTCTCTGTCCATATCGTCAACAGCAATCTGCCAGTATCCCGAACGAAGATCAATAGACGAGAAATAGCTGGAACCGTGCAGGCATTCAAGGGCGTCGTCTATACGTGGGAGCGGGTAGACGTCCTTCTTTGTAATGTTGTTCAGGTGACGGTAGTCTACACAGAAACGCCACGTGCCGTCCTCCTTCTTAACCAACACCACAGGTGACGCCGTGGGACTCGATGAAGGCTCAATGATGTTTTCATCGAGAATTTTGTTCACTGCATCTTGAATTACTCGGCGTTCCGACACAGAAACTCGATACGGTCATCGGTGAATAGGCGCAGCATCGCCAGTAAGAACGCGATGCTTGACCGCGAGCGTCTGGCCTAACGGGCGATCGTCGAAGTCGAAAATATCGCGGTAGAACGATAATACTTCGCAAACGTCTTCAGACTGCGAACGGACAGGTCCGTCGCAAACATTTTCTTTATGTTGGGATCGACGCCCGAGGCTGGCGCGAGGGGCATGCTAAGCTCGCGAGAACCATCGGTCGATAACGCTGCCACGTATTGGTCGCCGAGACAATCAATGGTGGCAAGGCAAATACCTTGCGGTAGAACTTGCTTTGCCAATCCAAAGTTACAGACAGGAATGCGAGTGTAGTTCGCAGTAATAGTAAGTATACTGTGAGGCACGGTGACGTCATACTGTATTCGGATGTCGGGCAGAGGAGTGACGAGGTACTCGCCATCAGGAACTGGTGAGAAAGACAACTGTTCAATGTAGGCTATGGACTTTGGCGGCAAGCGAAGAAAGCCGGTGGAGCGTAAGCATCAGTGGGGTGCGTCAGAAGGTTCTGCGAGCATCGGCAACCCAAGGCGAAGGGTACTGGAAGAGCAGTCAATAAGAGCAGAATGGGCGGAGAGAAAATCGAGGCGAAGAATAAGGTCGTGGGGGCAACGAGCAATTACGGTGAAGAGGACAGGAGTGTGGGGCCGGCGATGCTGACACGTGCCGTACACATGCCGATGATAGGCCCAGTACCGCCATCCGCAACGCGGACGACGCGCGCCGACGCTGGGGTGAGGAGCTTGTTCAGTCGTCGTCGGAAGGCAGCACTCATAATAGAAAGATGTGCTCCTGTATCGATGAGTGCCGTAACAGGATAGCCGTCAACGTCAACGTCAAGAAGGTTTCGGTTAGTAGGTAACGTGAGCAGAGGATTTGAGGGCAGGGTCGACAACGCAGAGTCACCTCCAGAAGCTGCAGTGCCTAGTTTTCCGGCTGGGTCCGGGAGGCGATAGGCGGCGAAGAAAAGCGGCGGGGTTGGGGCGAACGAGACTGGTGGCGTCGAGGTGAGGGCGAGCGGCTGTAGCGAAGATTCGGAGCAGGGGCATCAGCGGTAGTGGTTTCATGGCGGGTGGCATAGGGTACAGAAGGCCCAAAGGTGCGGGAATAAGTGGCGGCGTAAGTCCGAGGAGGTGGTGGCCATCGGTTGCGGCAGTGACGAGCGACGTGGCCGATGCGACAGCAGTGGAAGCAGATCGGCCTGTCATCAGGGGTACGCCATTCGGACGGGTTGCGGCGAGATGTGGCAGAAAAGGACTGCCGGGGGCGAGGAGGGCCGCTAGATAACTGGGGACCGCTGGGTCGAGACGTGGAACGCACGGTGTTCAGACCCATGTTTTCAAATTCCTGTCTGACGACGGCCTGAATCATCGCAATGGTGGTTGCTGGCGGATCGGGAGGCGTCGTGGAGAAGGCTGGCGAACAGGCAGCCTAGAGTTCGCGGCGAACAATACGGGTGACGTCGTCACAGGTGGTGGTCTGACGCGGTCCACCCTCACATGTCGACGTAGCAGCAGTGTTGGGTAGCCGCGCAATGTGGTGTGGGATACGGCGGCTCTTAGCCTGTTCAAGGCGACGGCATTCTTTTATAATGGCGTCGATAGTCGAGACGTTGCCGAAAACAAGCAAATTGAAAGCGTCTTCGGCAATGCCTTTCAGCACATGTGCAACTTTATCTGCTTCGGACATATGATCGTCAGCTTTATGGCATAGAGCCAAGACGTCGAGGATGTAGGAAACGTATGGCTCTGTAGATGACTGAACGTGAGACGCACGAGCCTTTCTCGCGGCAGCCTTGGGCCCAATGGGGTCGCCGAACAGTTCCCGTAGCTTCTTTAAAACTGCCCCAACTGGTTATTTCGTCATCATGCGTTTGGTGCCACACGCCGAGATAAAAGATGACATTGGCGAGCATAATCGTTGGGTCCCACCTGTCATTAGCGCTGGCATGTTCATAGAGCTTGATCCAGTCGTCGAAATCCTGTCCCTCCAGGCCAGAGAACACACCTGGGTCACGATGTGGGGCAACCATGACGATTGGAGCAGTCGGACAAGCCGAAGCCGTTGCAGAGGCGGGCTCATCACCAGGAGGCATGGTGACAAGCTCGGTGTGCCGACCACTTCGGAGTTTGATTGTATTATGATTGTATTATGATTGTATTAGGATTGGATTATGATTCGGAATATGATTGTAGTGCTTTACCGAAATTTTGTGCTTTTTTTAAGGTATGTTGCTCCATGTCTCCAAAGGCTATCAGGGCACACAAGATTGGTGAAAAAGAAATTAAGTCGCCCCTGAGAAAGTTCCTTCAGCAGTTCTGGACGACAGAGTTGAGATAGGTGAAATCCGGAACTATTTCACCGATGATGGGTGGGCCGCGCCCACTGCAACAATTACTCAGAAGCATAATCTTAGTTTGTGGACATGTAGTGCATGTCGGCAAGGGTTCATGATAACGCCATTGGGTGTGATGCGTGCCTGAAGTGGCTGCACTTTAAATGTGTCTGTCACATCTACGCCAATAAGTAAGGTGTGGTTTTGTCGGAATTGTGTAAAATTTTCGAAATTATACAGTTTTCTCAATATGGGCGTGTTCAGATTACGCTAATCAAAGTCTCATTACCATTTCTTCTTGTTTTCTATGGAATTTTATATGTTTTGGGCGAATATGTTGACACAAAGGAATAACCCTCAGCTCTGCATGAAACGCTCTAGTTTTCTTGGGAAAACGTTTTATATGACAAGAAATGGAGCATGCTATTTTTGCGATTTCGCAAAGTTCCAAGTCTGGGGCCCTCCTGCATGCACAATTTTTTTTGTCATGCTTGTGTATTTTCTCATGTAAGCCTAACAACTTGTATTGTTTCAAACACTAAGTAGTATTTCTTTTGTGTCTTCTTATTCTGTGAAAAATTCCTAAACATTTCTCCATGAGCTACGCGCTATGTAGAAGCCACTTTTCAGCCTAACCTTCACGCAAGATGTATCGAGATTTGATCACAGATCGCTGAGAACATATTCATGCGCAACAAAAATGTATCGTGTACGCAGGAGGGCCCCAAGCATGGAACTTGGCGAAATCACAAAAACGCTATTCTCCACTTTTTGTCGTATACGATCATAGTCATGGGACCTCGATTACCGTTCTTATATCAACACGTCCTTATATATGTTCGTATTTTTGTCATCTCAATGTGGTTAAGGAGCTGGACGCCGTCTCTGTAGTCCAGATGCTAAAGTGCCGGGCCCCGTCACTGTAGTGTAGACATTAAAGTGCCGGGCCCCGTCAGTGTAGTGTAGATGTTAAAGTACCGGACCCCGTCACTGTAGTGTAGATGTTAAAGTACCGGGCCCCGTCACTGTAGTGTAGATGTTAAAGTACCGGGCCCCGTCACTGTAGTGACGGGGCCCGGTACCTTACTGCAATGCTGCCCAGATATGTTCTTGTGCAAAACAATTACAGGTGAAAATTACTGATGTATGCAAAATGTTGTTCCAAATAGGATGTGGAATAGCGCTATATAATCAGACTGAATTGACTGCAACTATGATCCAGCTAGTAAATATGTGGAACACTGCTGCATATACAACCCAGTAAAAATAACTGTAACAGCTTTGCATATTTTATACTTTATCTGGAATGCAAGTTACATTTAAGTAAGCTGAACGT
This sequence comes from Dermacentor albipictus, assembly GCF_038994185.2. NCBI lineage: Eukaryota > Metazoa > Arthropoda > Arachnida > Ixodida > Ixodidae > Dermacentor > Dermacentor albipictus. The sequence continues at coordinate 16,324,219 of NC_091828.1, read as the reverse complement.
TTTTGCAAAAAAATTCCTCTTACTAGCTGGAACTTATGCGGAACCAGATTAAGGGTTAGCGTTTGCTTCTGGAAGCTGATCTTTCATGTGTAAGCTTTAGACAAGAATGCCACAAATGGTGAAAACATGACATTGCATATTGTACAGACTTTCATTGTGTTGCAAGAAAATGAATGCAAATATGGTTTAAACAGGAGACTAGACTTTTGTTCATGCTTGAAGGGCATGTTAGTTCAAAAAGACGCATGATGGTATTTTTTATCTTTGTTTCAGCAAAATATTTTTTTCCTGGCCAAGGAAACTTCAATATGGCTACTGGTATAAATATAGAATAAGTATTGCAATCACATTGGCATTATTCCTCCTGTCTTTTTTCTTTCTGTTGACAAGGATAACGATACTCATAGTCATTAAAATACAGTAGTAAACAACACTGCAGGAAATTTAGGTAATGAGAAACAATATATACCTTATGAACTTTTTTGATAGAAATAGGACATTTATGCAGAATTTCGTTGTTAAGTGCAAAGTCAGTGGGAGCAAGAAATAAACAACAGATACAATGCATATTTATTCGTAAATGACATGAGGTGAAAAATAAAGGTTGGGTAACCCTCAATTGAAATCAGTGGCTCATCTTATGATAGGCCGAAAATGTCTAACAGAAATCTGTTTATTTTGACATCACTAAACAAAGCACACAACAGGACTGCAATGCAGGAAAATGTCATTGCAGGAGAGAGACCCTGTAATGTTGAGTTTCTATTTCTACTTAAGCAAATGCTGAATGATTGAGCTTATAATGCCTGCATCCATCTTGAAATGTACTATATACATGTGCATCCAATACATTTTTTAGCGCTGCATGTGTCTCAGAAAGCAGCATGAGAACCTTTACCCATCACCTGCCTAAGTGCTGTGCCATAAAAACATAAGCCAAAAAAAAGTAATTACCACTAAAATACTGATTTTACCATAAGAAAGCCACGTATACCTCAGTAAAATTTGGTGTGACTCTTGCTTGAAAGCACTTTCTTTTCCAAAATTCCAAAATTTAACTTGTGTTTGAGGACCTGCAATGGGTCTCTCCCAGTGAGGTCCAGTGTACATTATGAAGTATATCAGTGTAGCTTTTCAAAACATAAACAATTATTCATGAGATTTACCCAATACAGTTACAGTGTGAAAATGTGAATGGGTACCAGTTATTCAAATCTTGAAGATAGATTTTTCTAGTGCCTTAAGGGCGTACAAGAAAACAGTAACTTGAAAAGAATTTTTCTGGCCTCTTGGCTGCAGCAAGATGTTCAAGCACATAAAGCTCCGGCATTTTTCATCCCATAAAGGGCAGCCTTGGTTGCACAAAGATTAACAGCATAAAAAGAGCCAGAACTGAGTTGAGGTTATTCCAACTTCAGTCTTCTCCGAGTCAGTGGGATTGTTTGCTGATCAACTACGAGACGCTTTCGGCCTTGTTCCAACATTCTCCTCTCAGACACCTTAGCAGTGGGCACTTAGGTCCTCTGAACCGGTTTGGAATGGTTTCTTCAATAAGTTCCTGTTCGGGTTCAGTTGTAAGATGAAGGAAAAAAATAATCACTCGTTTGCAGTTCAGCTGAAAATAATGGCTCAGTTCCAGTTTTCAGTTCAGTTCCTATTCAGTTTGACACTCTGGTTAAAGTGCTGTTAACAATTTTTAGAGCCGGACACGTGCATTTTCAACCAAGTTTCCTCCAAGGCAAGAGGGGAGGGGGAAAATTAGGAGTGAGCACAAGGCAACATATTGGCTCAACATGTGATTGTCTAACATAGAGCGGTAGGTTTCAGTGTTTCCACTCTGCAGGCAGAGGAAAAGCCGCCAAACAAGCGTGCATCAATTGAAAACTATAGGCCAACATGCAGAGTCTTGGAGGTCACGTGTTGGGCAGATACTGCTAGGGATAAAGCAAAAGGAACAGCATCATGCAGAGTTCGTTGGCCAAATTAGACTGCATGACCTAATGCTTTCTCCTAGTCGATTTTCTTTTGTAGGCAGGGGTGGGAGGGAAAGCATGTGGTAACACGATCAAGCGCAGGCTAAGCGGAAGGGAAGGAAAAGTCCGGTGAGCTCTAGCCAGGCCGTGGCTGCGGATAACTGTGCACGTGGCTGAGTGCATATGCAGATGACACACCCTGACTTGGAGGCAATCTGCGGTGAGCTCAAAGGCTAGCCGAGATGGCTAGTGCCTTGATTCGGGGTGTTCATGCACATCTAGGATTGAAGGTTGCGTAATCTCAAGTTCCAAAGACAAAGTGAAGCAAGTGGCAGCAAGAAGCACTCAATGCCTGTCGCCGGCGCTCTACCATCACACCAGCATTGCAACAGTGAGTGTTTGCAGTCATCGAGTGAGATGTGTTCATGTTTGCCTTGGCACCTGTGACACTATGCTCACTAAATTAATTAGCAAAGCAAATGTGCATTGATAAATATAAATATAAATGATCCTATACATATAGGATCAACAAAACTATGAACCTTATTTTGTTTAGTCCAATAGTTTGCTCTCACTATCAGCATTTCCGGCAAAAATGACATCACTATCAGCAACGTTTTTTCGCAAAACTATTTCTGATCCCACGCTCAAATACTGATAAGGTGTATGAGTACGAACATACTGGCAGCATGCTTCCTGCAACAGCCGGGTACAAGCCACTCCGCCGGCCACAGCGCTTAGGCTGCTAGGGTTAATCCGCACTGCTTTGTCGGGAGTGGGCAACCCGTGTTGTAGTTTTGTGCCGAGCCAGTTGACATGACGGCACCTCTGTTCATGGACACCATGTTTGCGACATCACACACACGGTTCATGGCTGAAACTTCCTACGGTGTCCAAAACATCAGTTATTGCTGTTGTACATTGGTGGTAGGGGTAGGCAGTGGTGCTTCAGGAATTATTCAGGTCCAAAAAATTGGGCAGCAATTGTATTTAATATTTTACTGCCTGAATATATATATATATGCATGTTAAGGCACTTGTAAACCAAAATTTCCTCTGCTATATCCAATACCATGACAGATTTCCGATTTTAAATTTTGATAAAGCAGGAGAAACTCCACTAAACTCAAACATGACCAACCAAATTTTCTATTTACTACATTATATCCAATGATTCGTTATATCTGTGCTCATTACACCAAGGTTCGAGTGCATATAAACATACATTACATGGAGTAACATATAGCAAACACAGCATTTCATAACAGAACTTAGCAAAGCACATCATTCAGACATTTCAAGGGTAATTAATAAAATGAAGCCTCATTCATACGTTTTAGAAAAAGAACGTGATAAAAAAAAACGTACTAACCGGGGAAATGTACGATCCGAAGTCATTAATAAAATTGAGACTCAACTATTGTTGACATCTACAAATGCGATGTGTCACGCTGATCGTTGCGGCACGAGACGCCAACATGTGGGGTGCTGATGGTGCACTGGCAGCCGGAGATGCATTTTATTTTCGGTGGTGTTCTAAGAAGGGGATGGGAGACCGAAACGAGATCGAGCTGGTGGGCTACACTGGATGCCACCGAAGCAAAACGTGATGCCCACATCGTGCCGCCTGCAGCAGGGAACGGCGGCGCGTTTGAATTATGATTTTATTCCCTACTAAAAGCGTGCAGTGGCACTACACACCACGCACTGTAAAACAGATAGGTGAAGATGCTTATTGCAGTAGGTTTGGCGGCGATAGCTGCGAATGCAGCGTGCACCAACCGAGGTGGCTATATACCGTTCGTGATATGGTGCGCCTTGTGCCTTTTCTTGTTTACATGGGATCTAGCAGCCCGCAAACGTATACAATCGCAGTCTGCAGCAGAGAACGGTGGTGCATTTCGGTTATCGCCTATTACAAGCGTGTGCTACGCTTCCGACAGCATCACGTATGTGCTGTCAAACAGATAGGCAAAATGCTCATCGCAATAGGAGTGGCGGTGTTCGCTGTGAATGTTGCGTACGACGACCTTGGAGAAGATTTGCTCGTACTGAAATGAGAAACTGAGTGTGCGCCAGCGTTTCATGTGAGACAGGCGGGCGAGTACTGCAGTGAAGCTGCCATGGCAGGCAGCTATATACTGCTCTCGATTGCTCATGCCTCGCATATTTTCTTGTTTACATGGGATCCAGCGGCCAGAAAATGCATCATAGGATCACAATTTGGTGACACACTGAATGCTGGTGCCGAAAATTCATGTATTCTGGGAACGCATGAACCGGTAAAAAATGAGCGTAACTTGATCGGGTCATTTTTTGCGTTCTCGGTTGCGGATGTTGGCACCAGAAAAACGTACGTAACGGGTAGGTATCAACGAGGTTCTATTGTAATAAGCATTACAATGCACTATATTGAATATACATACTTGAAAAGCACAGAAAACCTTAGGAAAAGCATAAGCAGCTTCTTCACATACACAGGATTCTTCAGAAAGTGCAAACTATCATTGTGTAACCGGTAAAGTTCAACACCCTCAGCGGTGTAGCCTGTTTCACTACACATGTTGCTTTGGAGTTAGTGTGTTATACTTCTCAAGAAATGGTGCAGTTATTTTTGCAATAAGCTAATTTGAAAAAAAAGGTGTTTGCGAATTACAAGATAGTAATAAGAATGTACTTTGATAATTCAGGGGTGAGCGTTTCTTAGTTGTGCCTTTGCATAAAATAATGTAACATAAACAGGGCCACTCTAATGCACCACAACACTATTACTACAAATGTCCTTGCAACTTTCTAGACCAGCCTGAAACATCTTTTGAAATGACTTGGCAGCTGAACATTGAAAAGCATACTGCGACGCTTGTGCTACCTGATGCAGGAGAACATCATTAAGCATGCTTCATGTGTATGTAATGCCTAATTCACCCTAGCTCAAGATGGCTGTTGACATACTCTCGGTATCAGAGTGCTTTGCTTTCTTATGTCTCTTCAAATAATCAGCCCTGACAAAGGACTTGAAGCAGACATCACAGCGGTATGGTAAGTCACCTATATGAATGCGTAGGTGTTGCTTCACGGCGTACTTCTGGGAGAAGGTCTGAGGGCACGACGGGCATTGAAATGGCCGCTCACCTGTGTGGACGCTCATGTGTTTCTTCAATACAGACTTTCGTGAAAATCTCTGAGGGCATGAAGGACACTGAAAAGGCTTCTCGCCTGTGTGAATGCGTTGGTGTACGTTTAGGTTGATCCTTTGTGAAAAGCTTCGAGGGCAGATATGACACTTAAATGGGCGCTCGCCAGTATGGACCCTGGTGTGTGCCTCCAGATGACAACTCTTATCAGTTTCGTAATCACAGAGGCAACAGTGGTAGCGGCATCCCAGCTGCGAGTTGTCACCCTCTGTCGTTGCTGCACAAGCAAAACAAAAGTGAAATTTCATTATGAAATGCCAAAGAAATGAACTTAAAGTAGTGCTGAACAACCACTCAGGCTTGGTGAAAAAACAATTCGCAGATAACATATGCTGCTGCAAACATCTCAGCCGAATTTCGCAGTCATGCACAGTGCATGGAGCTTACAATCAAAGTGCAAGGTCACATTTTTCTCACACGCACTGTTTTCAAACTAGGCGTTCTCCTCACCTATATTGAAGCAATTGGCAGCTTGCATATGTCGTCATATGCAAGATTTCCATTGACAGCTGCTAATGGCTGATAGATGAAATCGATCAAAAAGAGCGTTTGGATCAGTACACTTTTTCTGACTGTTACCGAGTATATTTATTGATGCAGTTTAATAAGCAGGCTGAAGTAAGGACTGATGTTTCAAATTTTGGTAAGAGTTATGTACTTTCGAAAGAAATCGGCTACCATCTATTCACACTCAGCCGTAGTTACTCGTGCAGGAATTAACCTTTGGCCACATTGTTTATCGGTATCATAGCTGCCAGGTTTCGCTTATTTCAATTAGTTTTGGACACTCAACTAGCCTCAAACCACACGTAACTCAAGAGTCAGACCACACATATGGTTGCCAGTGCGCGCTCACTTCTGGCCACTCCTGGCCTGACACCTTGGCAGGCATTGCTTTTGACAGCACTTCAAAATGCCTAACTTGGATGTGGCTACAATCTGTCAGTCAAGCTGGTGCAGGACCAAGCCAGTCCGCATCACGTAGCATGGCCAGCAGACTGCAGCACATGCATGCGAGCGCTCACTCCTGTCCTGAACAGAGCAATCATTGCCCACAATTGCATCAGCTGCGTCTGCTACATAGTGTAGACACCATGGGGTGCAGTGACGAGACCACTCCCCAAGGACAACCACATACTCTGAGTAGTCTCTGTGGGTGGCATGGTTCCAAGAATGTGGCTAGGCAGCCTGCGCACAGACATCCAACTGGAACAGGTCATCTGCTACGAGTTGCACACCTTCAAGGTGTTGCCATCACAGTCGAAGCTTGTTATGTAAGGAACCCTTTAAACACAAGTCCACAGTGCTGCATTCATTACTTACCGGATGTGGGTACTGCTGCCATACCTAAATGCACAACTCAACCGTAAGTTGAGGGATAGCTTTAACGTTTGGTATATTGTAGGCGCCAAAAACAGTAGTGGCATATACAAGAACATCCAAAATCAAATTTGAACCGGGCCACAGTGATGTTCAGTAGGTGCAGCATTGTGGGTTTGCCCGCTCCGCTGTAGCCTTTGCAAAGCAAGGTATTGAAAAAAAAAGCATAAGCACCGTGAAGGATAACAAAAGGCAATCTTTGATTGGCAATAACTTTGCTGATAATGTCTCCCCCTGAAAGTGTCTAACTCAAGAGATCAAATAGAATTCAGCTGTCAAAGTTGATAAACAATAAGAAAGTAAGTGCCGTTTGAAGTTATAACGTGGGAAAAATTGAGGAAGCAGTAAAATATTGCCACTGTATAAAATCAATCAGAAGAAAACTTGGCATTTGACAGGGCAAGATGTATGCAGTCAAAGCAGGGTAACAATATTAGCAATTTCGATGCGATAGCGAAAGCAGCAGAATAATTATATACTGACCTGTACAGTACCCAGCGCAGCCACGCAACTTTCATTGGAAGTAGTGATAAATGAGTTACAGAGGCTCCTTCTATAACTAGCGATGAAGTTAGAAGGGCCTTGTAAGACGTGTCCCGGGGAAAAGCAGCAGAAGATGGAATAACAGTCAATTTAATTAAAGATAGAGGATATATTATGCTTGAAAAACTGGTGGCCCTTTATACGCTACGCTGCACAACTTAAATTGTACCAGAGAGCTGGAAGGATGCCAACATTATACTAATCCATAAGAAGGGAGACATCAAAGAACTGAAGAATTATATATCTATTAGCTTGTTTTCAGTACTGTATAAAATATTCAGTAAGACAATTTCCAATTGAATCAGGGCAACACTTCAATCAACTAAGAGAATATGCTGGCTTCACAAAAGGATATTCTACAATGGATAATGTCCCTGTCGTCAAACAGGTAATTAAGAAATCGCAGTCAACAATTAACCTCTCTATGTGGCTTTCATACATTATGAAAATGCATTTGATTCAACATAGATACCAGCAGCCATGGAGGTACTGGGCAATCAAAGAGTACAGGAAGCTCATGTGAATTTCTTAGGACATATATACAAAAATTTCACGTCTACCTTCTTCCTCCACCAGAAAAGTAGAAAATTGCCTATCAAACAAGTAGTCAGGCAAGGAGACACAATCTTGACAATGCTATTCACTGCATACTTAGAGGAAATATTCAAGTTATAAGACTGAGAAGGCTTAGGAGTAAGGATCAACAGCAAATATCTCGGCAACGATCAGTTTGAAGATGTCCAGTTCTGCAACACTCGAGGTGAATTGCAACAAATGATTCAGGACCTTAACCGAGAAAGTGCAGGAGTGGGGTTGAAGATTAATATGCATAAGACAAAGGTAATATTCAATAGCCTGGCAAGAGCAGTCAGCCTCTACAGACTGTGCAGGAGTAGGTTTAGTATGTAGGTCAGTTATGCACAGGAGACCGTCATCATGCGAACTAAATTTAAAGAAGAATAAAAATGGGTTTGTGTGCACACGACAGCCATTACAAATCCTGACTGGGAGCTTACCACTGCCGTGGAAAGAAAAGTGTACAATCATTGCACTGTACTATGCTAACATATGGGGCAGAAACTTGGAGATAAGCAAAGAGGCCCAAGAACAAGTTAAGGACCACAGAAAAAGTGATGGAACAAAAAATTTTAGCCATAACATTTAGAGACAGGAAGAGAGCGGTGTGGACCAGAGAGGAAATAAGGATTGCCAATATTCTAGCTAACATTAGGAGAAAAAAATGAAGCTAGGCAGGCCATGTAATGCGCCGCAAGATAGAGAATCAGTTGACCATTATTTAGAGTTACAAAATAGGTGCCAAGGGAAGCGAAGCATAGTCGAGGATGGCAAAAAATTAGGTGGGGTGATAAAACGGGAAATTTGGTGGGTGCAAATTGGAATCAGCTAGCGCAAGACAAGGGTAATTGGAAGTCACTGGAAGGGGGTCTTCTTCCTGCAGTCGACATCAAAATAGGCTGATGATGATGAACACTGCTTCTACTGAATGTGTAGGAACAGAAGGCCCAGAAAGACTTGCCATCGCGGCTATCATCGTCGAACCTTAGAGACTGGACTAGCGCCTTATGGCGCTAGCCCAGTCTCTTCTTCCACTGCCACTGCGGGGCTCTGTGAGCACTGTCCATTACATGGCTCCCCCACCCCCCCTAGCGATGAAGGCACTGCCATTGAGCGGTTTATGCTGTGGAGATTGCCCCACCAGCGTCTAGATGAGCTGGCTTCAAGCAGTCGATCAAAATTGTCTCTTCGTGGCGTCACGCTTGAGGACTTTAAGGGACCATCATAAGGAGCTTGTAAAGGAGCGCGAGTAGCATCGCGACAGATAAATACGTGACTGCTATGAAGTAAAGATGGGCTCATGTAAACATTTCTGCGGTCGTTACGAAGTGGCGGTGGTATAACAGTGGCCACTGTAATGCAAAGGCGGTCGGCGTAAGATTGTAGGTCTGCAGATGATGGTTCCGAGGTGAAAAACTCACTCGGTATGCGAAGTGTCGTGCCAAAAACGAGTTCTGCTGAGGAACACTCAGCATCTGTTTTCAGAGCTGCGTGAAGACCTAGTAGAACCAAAAGCAGACATTCTGCCCATGGAATCATGAAGTCATGGGAACGAAGTGCTGCTTTCAGTTGACAATGGAAGTGTTCTACCATGCCATTGGAACTTGGGTGATAAGCTGTTGTTTGTATGTGCATTACACCCAAAAGACCAGAGAGAGCTTGAAAGAGGGACAAGTCAAATTGTCCTTCTCTGTTTGTTGTTATGGTGTGTGGTACACGGTGACACGAAATACAGGTATTTAAGATGGCCTGGGCTACAAGACTCTGCAGTAATGTGGGAGAGTGGCACTGCTTCAGGCCAGCATGTGAAGCAGTCGATAAAAGTGAGTATGTATAATTGGTTCGAGGACGGAGGTAGCGGACCAACGATACTGATGTGAACGTGGCCGAAACGAACATTTGGAGGTGGAAAATGACCAGTTGCACTCATAGCGTGTCGACTGACTTTTGTGCGCTACATGCATGCCCACGCTACATGTATGCATGCCCGAGCCTAGCAACGGACGTCAGCATTCATATGCGGCCACAGATACAGTCAAACCCACTTATAGTGTTACCGGTTTTAACAAGATATTGGTTATAACAATGAAAAGCTGCTGCACCGTCAACTTTTGTGTGCTTTCTATGGGGAAATACCACGCTTACAATGTCCCCATGTCGCATTATCGGTTACAACGATGAAGTCTGGCTGATGGTTGCCTGTGCCAAAAGATAATGGAATGCGGACTCTCTGAAAAGAAAAAAAAAGTGAAATGCGAGCCGCTGCACAATCGCCCGCCGCCACAACTGCTGCTGCGCACTTCTCTCATGAGAGATGCATGCCAGCCTCATGCGCATCTCTCCCATCTACGTTCCACCTCTCCAAACACAAATGGGCTGCACCCAATAGCTTTGCGCCGTGCCACCCTCCAAAACACGAATGGACCGTGTCAACTGTGCTGACAGCGCTGCCGGCAGTGCTCCCGGCAGTGCTCCCAGATTGCTTGCTTGGCCATGCTCAGCCCTCAAAGTTGATTTTTTATTCTCTGGCACTTATACTGTGCAATTCTGCTAACAGAATAAGTCCCTCGGGTTTGTATTTGTTCGCTGCGTCGAAGTCGTTCCTGGCCAAGTGGTTTATCAGCCTCATTCAAGTCTCCGCCGAAACGGAACATGGCTGATCTGCCCGCTGGTCATCGGCAATGCATGATGTTGCCAGTGAAAAGGAAGCGCACTGCTATAGATTTGGAAACGAAGTGCTTCTAACTGATGAGGCGATTGTCATGAACGCGCTTGCATCGAATAGCGACAGTGACACACACGACGATAACACTGACGCATTAGGGCAGGCTGCCTCAACATTGTTCCCACGGGAAGCCTTGCCAATCATTCAGACCCTCACGTAATAGTTATGTGGAAACCCGCAAGGTGGAGGGAAGTAATTAATAAAGGGCAGATGAGACATCCACCCAACCGTAGCAATTGCTACAAAGGAAATCCATACGGGTTCCTCGAAAAAAAAGCATTGCAATTGATGAAAAATTCGTCCTGGTCCAGGACTCAAACCCGGGACCACTGCTTTTCCGAGACAGCCGTTCTACCATCTAAACTAACCAGGCAGCTCGCAAATGGTACAACGAAGTTGAATTTATCGACAACTCAAAGCAAAAGCAAGAGTTTGACATAATAGTTCTGCAGAAACTCGCAAGGAGGAGGGAAGTCGTATGTCACTTGCTGTCTGGTTAGCTCAGATAGTAGAGCAGCTGCCCTGGAAAGGCAATAGTCCCAGGTTTAAGTCCCAGAGCCAGGGCAAATTTTTCTTCAACTGCGAGGCTTTTCTTTTGAGGAACCCGTATGCGTTTGTTTTCGCGAGGGACCTTTTGCTTCACTACGCGGAGAACCTGGATGCTTTGGAGAAGGATATTGGCAAGCTTCGCATAAAGCAAGCAAGGCTGACGGACGTGTGGTTTTCTTGAGCAAGTCAGTGGGAAGTACATGTCGAGATGCTTGTGGCGATCTCTCCTCAGCATTTCTTTTGGATTTCTCAAGCTGACAGCCTTCTCGCAATTTTTAAAAGGCTCCTTTTGGGGCCACCAAAGCGATGCCTCGGCGGTGCTTGCATACTGTTTGCCACCCGTGACAGCTCTTTGCAGTTGTTATAGCAGTTCCATTCTTTAACGCCAACAGCCGCGGCTTGCTTCATACGATCAGAGTGCCGAGGAAGCAGTTAAACGAGTGAACACAATCAGAAAACGGATGGAGGAAGGTGGTGGGGAGGGGCACTGGCCTCCCCACCATTACAGTTTTCTCACATCAGTTCTGCCACAACCTCACCCCCTCTATTTTGATTTTTTCATCCAACCCGGTTATAACAATTATCGGTTATAAGAATGGAATTTTCGTGGCACTTGAACATTGTTATAAGTGGGTTCGACTGTATCATTCACATGCATTGCACCCACCATTGATAAAAGACTGCCAAAGGGGTCACTGAAGTCTGCAGGTATTTTTTTTTTTTTTCAGGGTCAAAAACGCATGCAAAGCAATTTGAGCCGAGGTGAACATACAGCAGTAGATTCATTCTCTCAGCATAGATTCTCGCGAGTGCATTCTCGCAACGAAGGTGAAAGGAACACACATGACAGTCCTGTCGTATGTGCTCCTTTCATCTTCGTCTTTAAAGCTTTTATGAAAACTGTCAAGAAGAACCAACTAGCCCAAACGAAGGTATTGTTGCAAAAAATTAAGTTCTTGGGAGACATAATTACCGGTGATGGCATCAAGTCACGCTGTCAAGGCTTTAGAGGCATAGGCTACTGGCCTCCAACCATAATCATGTCGCTGCAACAGAGCTGAACTTATGCCGTCCTGTGAAGCAGCTGAGGTCACCTTTATTTCCCTGTTTGGGTCGAAAATCGCCAACAGTAGGAGCTGGCATGCAGCTTCTGTAAGTTTGAGGCCGCTGTCATCGTGCTAGGCTACTGCGGCGTCAAACAAAAATAACACTTTTGCCGTGTGAAGTTAATAAATACACAGCGTGGCTAGTGTATTTGACTTGCCAGCACCATGAAATAAACAGTTTGTCCAAAGGATGCTCGGTGTTATTATAACTATTTCAGCAAATACTTACCCAGCCTGAAGTGGGGAACTGCGCTTTTGCGATCTCTGATAAAGCACGACGTGCACACTGAATGGACGCACAAAAATGAATGGAGAGACGTATGCAGGTCATTCAGTGCAGCTCCTACTGTTGGCGATTTTCGACCCAAACAGGGAAATAAAGGTGACCTCAGATGCTTCACAGGACGGCATAAGTTCAGCTCTGTTGCAGTGACATGATTATGGTTGGAGGCCAGTAGCCTATGCCTATAAAGCCTTGACAGCGTTCGAACAACTGTACTCCCAAATCAAAAAAGAAGCGCTTCCTTTAACGTTCAGCTGCAAAAGATTTCACCATTTCGTTTATGGCTGCTCAGTGATACTTCAATGTGACCATCGCGCTCTTATGCACATAGCAAGAAAGGTGATATCAGAAATGCCTCCGTGGGTGCAGCGATTTTTTTCCGAGATTGTTGTGGTATGACTACTCACTTACGTTCCCGGCAAACAGCTGACCCTGGCGGACATGCTGTCAAGATCGCCTGCTCCTGGAGGTGGTACCGCTGTGGACATTACCGACATTGAGCTACAGTGAAACCTCATTACACCGTAGTTGGCCGGAGCTCGGAAAAAGTACGTACTAAACGGTAGTACTGTTTAACCAAAATAGCATGAGATCGCCCACTTACCTGTTGACAACGGAGCACGGCACTCAGAGTGTGATGAAAGGGGAAATAGACATGCAGTATTTATTCACTTCACACGGCAAAAGTGTTATTTTTGTTTGACGCCGCAGTAGCCTAGCACGATGACAGCGGCCTCAAACTTACAGAAGCTGCATGCCAGCTTTTCAGCTAGCCCCCTCTCCTCGGCGAACACTGGCATCGCAGATTCCTCGTTGGCGTTACGTATTCTCCATGCATGCGTGCAGTAGTGCTGCAGAAGTCCCGGCGCGCCTTTTTCATTGCCGGGTGCCGGAGTTTGGAATACTTTTCGTTAGGAATAGAGTTACGTCATTGCGCCCCTGTTCTCGTCGCGACAATTGCATTCATGAGGCTGACGTAATGTGCAGCTTATGCCACTGTTGGGCCTGAATCGCCTGTGCTGTCACTTTCCGTGTCATCCTCATTACTGTCGCTAATCGACACTTCGGCAACAACAGAGGTAACGATGGCGAAAAGCCAAACCTCGTAGCCGACATGTCTTCGTGGTCGCAGCAGCGCTGCCGAGCAACTTCTTCGCATTCCAAGTGCCACACACCATAGTCAACAGCAGATCCCTGTCGCGTGCCAACAACGACTTCTTTGTGTCACGTTCAATAGCACGGACGATGTCTAATTTTTCTTTTATGCTGAGCACCCGGCGTTTTTATTATACAAGCCATATGTTCGAGCTTTGGCATGACGCGAGTCCTCGCTTGCACGACGCCATGATGCTCTCTGGCACGGCATCAAAGTGATGTTGATGTGGCTTCACGCGCAAACACACAGGGCGCTTGGAGGCCATTGTTCCTATCTCTGAGGCTTGTTGTTCTGCCGGGCTGCCCGATAGAGACGACACACCGCCGTGTTTGCGTGACAAAAAGTTGAAACGCTACGTTTTAACTGATGCGTACGCAATAAGCTGGTACAGTTTATGCGGATACAAAACACATTATGTTCAATGGCTGCTGAGTTGGGGATTTGACTTTACTACTTTTAAAACGAAACTACTGTTTAAGCGGGTACGATTTAACGAGATTTTGCTGTACATGCTATCAGCGTGGTGTCGTCACTCACTTCCAAGAGGACTGCTCGACACATTGTACGTGAAACAGTGAGTGACCCGTATCTCAAATTAGTGCTGTAAAGGGTCGTGCAAGGAGAAGCAGTGTAAGGTTCATTAGTTCAACGGTTTCTGAGCTGTCAGTAGTAAATGGTATACTTCTCAAGGGGATGAAAGTCGTAATCCCAGCAAGAATACGAGCAGAAATGTTCCCAAAAATCCATGAAGGGCATCTGGGCATAGGAAAATGCAAGGCAAGTGCAAGGCAATTAGTCTACTGGCCTAGTATACACTGTGATATAGAATCATTCATACAAAAGTGCACTATCTGTAAGCGGCATGCCTACAAACAACCAGCCGAGCCCCTCATACTCCAATCGACGCTATCGCAGGCATAGTATCGCATGGGAGTTGATATTTTTCAGTATGGCGGGAAACACTACCTGTGTGCTTATGATGCAACATAAAATTTTTTAGATGTGGACCAGCTGCATGACCTCTCAACAACATCTGTGATTGATAAACTCAGCACCATGCTTGCACGATAACGGCATCCCGTCACAGGTATGCACGGATAACGGGCCGCAGTTTGCAAGCCAAGAATTTGCTCAGTTCACCACATGGTAAGACTTCAAACATGTAACCTCAAGTCCACAATACCCAAGCTCATACGGATTAGCCGAGAAGGGCATGCAAACTGTAAAAAGGATCCTTAAAAAGAAGCAAAAGAAGGCTTTTGGCTAGGTCTGTTGAATTATAGAGCAAGTACTTTGGAAGATGGGCGGTCTCCTGGCGAATTGCTCCAAGGAAGACGCCTGTACACCCTACTTCCCGATTTCACATATCATCCAGTCATTCGAGTAACGAAACACAGCCAGGCTATTCGAAAACCACTGGCCACTACCACCCCTCAAGCGTGACAACGTTGTGCGAGAAAAATGTTGGTTGCAAAAAGGCACAGTTGTAGCGCCAACGAATCCATGGTCCTTTTTCGCTCAGACAGAAAACGGTAGGACCCTTCGGTGATATCAGCGCCACCTTCTGGCAACAAGGGAAAGTTTATATCCAGACCTGTCACTGAGCGACACTGACAACGAGCGAGATGATGAGCAAATTCTTTCATCGGCATCGTCAGTGAATACACACACACAGAAGTTGTAATGGGACAAAGCACGCCTACCCCGGTGTTTAGAAGATCCAAATGGCAGTTGAGGCCTCCCCAGTGACTAACGTATGATGCTAACTTTAAACAAATGAGCATATGTTAAACCAACTTCAGCAACTTTCTGCAAGGATGGAAGATGTATCGTACTGGCATGTGTGCGTGCCTTTATGCACACTATTTCTCAATAGTAGCAGCCGAATTTATCAAAATGCTCTCTCCCTTTTCCTGCTTATGACAGTATATTAAACGAATTCAATAAAAACCGTCATTCACTCTTGACTTAGTGTCCCACTGTTTCACATCGGCAAGGTCGATGCTGATACAGTGGGGGCACATGGTTCGTACAGCTACGCAATTCACCCTGACTCTGGAAATTAAATTTAACATCTTCATCTGCCTATTTTTTTTTCCCACTATGGACAGCCTCTGGCAACAATCTCCAATTACCCCTGTCCGTTAACTCAAACTATGTGATATGCAACACCAGGGGCACAGAAAGCCCATGAAGGAAGAGAGCACGCATGAAGTCAGCAGCCATCTCTACTCGCACTTCATCATTGCAATCACAAATGATTACCAACAATTAGATATGGCACGCGGGCCACGTAAACATCAGCTGCGCACAGTTAGGGCAGGGTGACTTAATACGCACAAAACACATAGTGTTTACAAAGTATTTACGGTAGCCAATCGATTTTTCGGACTCCAAAAACGCAGACTTAAAGGATATTCCGGACTTCATAAATGCACCGTCAGGGTTCCCATAGAGCCAACGCATTTTTGCGACCAGTTTTTCGGACGACATAAAGCCAGAAGTTTGTGGGGATGCGCGATACTCGCGCCTCCCCTGATGTTTTTCCCGCATAGCGCGTCTCCTGTAGTGCGGCTTCGCCGCATACGCGGCGGTCCGAGTGGTACAGGCGCAGTGCGAGAGATGGCGCTAGTGTTGCGCGGCTGCGGGGTTACCCTCGGCGGGGGAGACGAGGCGCGCTCTCTTGGGTTCCAGACAGCGAGCGGGACAGACGCGCTTGCATGTGCAGCAACCCTCTTTCCCGGCGGGTCGGCGCGCCGCGGGGACGTCTCCCGCGAGCGCGCGGCGACCTAGGGATCTGCGAGACCGCCTCGCGTGGCCGCCTTCGAACGCGCCACGATTCGCGTGACCATACACGCGAACGACCAGGCGTTGGGATCCAGCATGGAGCGAACATATTCGCTTGCGAGAACGCGGTGAGTCGGACTTCTAGATTTGTCGCGCGCCCATCGGCATGTTTTGTGGATAGCAACTCGGCTAGCAGGCATTGATGTATGAAAGGTGCAATAAATGCCCTTGTGATTGTTTGCACTACTGTGTTGTCGTTCCTTTGTCCCAAGAGTACGGTGTGAGATATCCCACACATCAGACCCCACAAGTTCTATTATCTGAACAAAACTTGCAGCAATGGACCAGCGCTAAGATTCAAGCGAAGGGGGTAGATGACTTGTGCGAGCTGTCCCCTCAGGTGCAGATCGTGATGTGCACGGCGCCGCATGTGCCTGTACATGACAGTAACGTACAAGAGCGGCAGTGGCTGCTAATGAGCCGAGAGAAAGATTTCAAGGTTGTAGAAGTAAACAGGGAAGCGAGAAGGTGTGCTTGTTTCCAATGCGATGGGATACACTTCGATCACAGGCTTGAACGAGAAGTCGGCTGGCGACTTGATGGTTGCATGTTTTCTTTTGGGGGGGGGGGCCCACGGGCGATCAGGAGGCCAGTGTAGGCAATAATAAAGACGGGCCCCTCAGGGAACCTCAGAACAGCATCGCCGTCAATAAGAGAAAAAGGAGGAAAACAAGAAAGAGGGCTTGGCATGCAATAGGCTACATAAACATGCAGGGCAACAGAAGAAAGGAAAAGTGAGTACAGATTGAGGAGCAGTTAAATAGAGAATGAATAGGGGCCTATGCGGTGACAGAAATGCATCTTAGAGACTTGGAAGAGCCACCAGTGATTGAGAATTATGTTTGGGAAGGGTGCAGCAGAACTAAATTGGAAAGAAAGGGAGGGGGAGTCTGAATGCTCATCCACCAGGAAGCTAAATGGAAAAGAGTAAATTCAAAATGTCAAGAACATCTTTGGTTATCATGTACAATGATTGGAAAGAAAACTTGGCTGGGCATAACGTATTTGTGGACCAGAAATAATTGCAGAGAGAAAAATCAATAGTTAGTGGAATGTCTAAAGTGCCGATATTAGGGGTTTCGGGAAGGGTGCCGAAATTATCCTATTGGGTGACATATATGCCCACATACAGGATCTAGATGGCTATACTGACAACAACGGGAAGTCAATGCTAGATATTTGTGAGAAACAACCTCATTATTGTGGATACAGGGCCTAAGTGTGAAGGGCAGATCACATGAGAAGTGGGAAACTGGCAATCAACCATTGGTTACTGTCTGATGACAGAAGGAATGCATGATAAGTTGAGAGAAATGGTCACTGACAAGGAAGGGTATAGCAGCATAGGGAGTGACCATAAACGCATCATTTTGAAAATGGGATACGTAGTTGGGAAAGAGAGCAAGCAGTGCAAAATGGCCAGTCCAAACTTGAATGCTGAGCAAATAACAAATATAGCCGCAAGAGTAAAAAAAAAAAGCTTGGCAAATGGCCAAGCAAAGCATGGGAATATAGTGAGCTTTTAAGTGTATTAACAACAGAAATACAGGAAGAGAAGCAACATGCTTGTTGGAACGGAAAAAAGAAACTGAAAAGCTGGTGGAACAGGGAGATACGAAAAGCAGTCGCCGAATGATAGAAAGCATCTCGACAGCACAGGCAGGCAAAAAAAGTGCAGTTGCTGCAGGATGAAGTAGCCAGAAAATAGGCAATATAGCAGGGGAAAAAGTCTATGATTGAAATACTGGTTGAAGCAAAGATAAAAGGCGAAAGTGAATGTTCGTTGTCAGAAATACATGAGAAATAGAAAGCTGCACCTAGAATATTTTGGAACCACACAAACTTATTAGGCAGGAAGCCTGGAACAATACAACATGTCCTAGACGAAGATGGAAACAAACTAGAAGGGGTCATGGCATTAAATTACATCTGAAAAATAACAGCTGAATCTTTCCAAGGCAATGATGAGACTGTACTTCAGGAAAAAAAGAGCGTGAGAGAGAACCAGATGGAAAAGGAGCTGGTGCTGACAAACTTCAACTGGAAGCATGCCAGAGAAAATTCTGAATTGCGCATCCACAGGGCTAGACGAGGTGCCCGTTAGGCTGATTAATGAAGTAGGTCCAAAAAGTAATGAAGCTCTGTTGAAAGCAGTAGAAAAAAGTTTAAAAGATAAGACGAATACCAGACAGTTGGTTAGAAAATAGAACGAGTTTATTTATAAAGGTAAAGGGAAGAAAGATAAAATTCACTCATATAGACCACTGACCGTTACATCGGTAGTACGGTCGAACCCACTTATAACAATATTCATGTACCATGAAAATTCCATTGTTATAACCGATAATTGCTATAACCAGACTAAAAAAAATGGTGGATGACGTACCTGTTCTAAGAAAACTATAATGACAGAGAGGCCAGTTCTCCTTCCCACCACCTTTCTCCAACCGGCAACAGCATAGAGTTGTGTGCGGAGCTTACGGATGATGAGATTGTGCGCTAGGTGGCCGTGCCGCCAAAAGAGACTCCAGCTTCGACAATAACACATCTGGCTGCCTGTAACCACCAACGCAAGACGTCAACGCTCAAACACTGTTGTCTAGTGTATATGACGAAAACACGACGCTTGCACAGATGAAAGCAGACATCATTACAAGCAGCAGGAATTTAAAGCAAGGGACCATTCATCCACTTGTCACATGGCTCATCTGAGAGACGTCAGTCTCTGGGTGGTGTGAGGGAACTCAGGCTATAAAATTCAACTGTTTCCTACCATGAGGTCTTGCAAACACCTATATAAGGCTGTCACTTCAGTGAACAGTTGTTCATAGATTTGTCGCAAGAGGAAAGTTGAGAGAAGTCTCCAGGCAGCAAACGGCGCTTTTCCTGAAATGGCCACAACAACCATCGTCGTTCACGTCATCTTTTACCCACAAACGGTTCGCAAATGGGCACCCAATCTGATGATGACGATTATGAAATGAGCATGTCAAACATGCGTCGTAACGGGCACCCTATCTGATGACAATGATTATGGAATGAACATGTAAAACACGCGTGGCAGTACATCTATGGGTGGGGTTTGGAAAGCTGGTCCCCTAGCCCGAGAGAAATGAAAACTTTCTGCCTATGGAGACAAATGTTGTTTATCAGTGCCTAACATTGCCAAAGTCTTGAGGCAACATAGTGGACCCTCCAATGTAAAGGTCTAGTGCCTTAATAGCAAAGACACAAGGCAGACAAGTACCTTGATCGACAACATAGAAAGGCGGGAGTGTGAAGCAATTCTTGAACAAAACTTCCAAAGAGAAGCACTAGAATATAATTTTTTGAGTTATCCACTAGCTTCACTGGAGGAATGGACAGATCGAACTTTTGAGCAAAGTGCTGCTTGAAAATACTCTCCGTAAAAATGAACTGATGAGCCTGATTCACAAGTCAGTGGCGTACTCACGACATGAACACCGACCAAAATTCCTGTACGAGATGAGCTAGCCAAAGAAAGAATGTCAACAGCTAAAACTTCTTCATCGTCAGGTGAATTGCCCTCGACGTCTCTAACAGCAACTGAAGAACGTTGGTTGCTGGTTGCACATGGAAAGAAAATGCCCAAAGCTTCCACAATAAAAACAGCTTTGGTTTTTCACAGGGCAGTGCAAATAAAAGGCCCGATGCTGGGTGGAACCACAGGGAAAAGAACGGGGCCGCCAATTGTTCAAGATATTCAACCTCTCAGGAGAATTAGGCTGGTGGCTGCTGGCAGCCTTTGCCTATGAGCGCAGGAGGCAGTGTCCGACGTCGGAGGAATGCGGTGCAACTGCGGATGGTTGTTGGTGTGCAAAGTACATGGGGCAGATGACTCATGGTGTGTAACTGGACGTTGGTCCCTCTGCAGGGAATTCTGTCAGCGTGATACTGGTGGTAGTATGTATTTCCATTCATGTCGAGCGCTCTTTGTAGACTGTAGACGCCTTTTGTAGGACTGTGCCTGTCCTTGTGTCATGTTTTCTCTGTGGTCATAAGTTTGCACAGTTTAAATTTTTCTTAAGTGCTTGTTCTAGTTGCTGGCAAGGAGTACGGTGCAAGAAAATGAAAGTGAAGAACCCTTTAGAAGAAGAAGCTCGCACAGTTGATGAGAAGCAACGCCATCCAGGAACTGATCATACAGTGAGCCCTCAATAATAGGGAAGCATTAGGGTAGAGCTAGCTATTGCAAAGAAGCTACAAATTCTTGGATAAGGTCATCTGCTTGCTGCATATGGTGGCAAAAACGATGCTGTCCCTCAATAACGTTGCTCGAGGAGGCAAAATATTGCTCTATTGCAGTGACAGCTTGTTGATGCACTGACAGTGGGACAGGCTCCATTGTCGCTGCGATGGTATCCTCGACAACTTGTACAGTACTGGCTGCACAAGTGTCCGCAGAAGGAATGGGCAGGGGGAAGAAAATTCTCTGTCCCTCAAGGGTCAGGCTATGAAGAAGTAGAGCCTTGCGACGCTCTAGTGGAAATTTTGACGCTCTAGAAGTGAGTAGATGTGTCTCGAACATACGATCACGGCGCAGGATGGAACAGCGGTGGCAGAGCGAGCCCTGAGAAACCCATGACTGAGGTTACATGCAGGGGTCACATGAGAAAAAAAGAATCCTCGTCACCACTATGATGTTGCAGGCTGGCGCCACAGAAGGAACACGAGGAGGCTAAAGAGGACTCAGACTAACAGCAATAATTTAATGGTGTAAATGGTTTGTATACGCAGGAGAACACTAGTGCCATCAGCATATGCAATGTTGGTAGACGAAATGGTGAATAGAAAACAATACGAAACCAAAACTGACAATACAACACTCAGTGAAACTGAAACTGTCGATTGTGCATTTTCAAATTCACTTTCGTTCGGAATAATTTTGATTTTTCTAACACTGAAATTCGATTCAAAGCAAATACCAAACAGCATAACACTGTACTGAATATATTCGAAAATATCGAATATTCACCGAACACTAGCCAGATTGCTTCAAAGCTAATCGCACTGACATTGACATCCATTGTGAGATGGGTTCTGTCAAAATTTTTTCAAATTAATACTTAAAGGAACACCACATGAACATGGCCAATGAAATGCACTGCAATCTTCTTACAACAAATGACCTTGCAACGTCAAACATAGGCCATGGCTACATCCTAACATGGTGCAACACCTTGTTAAAACTGAATTTTTGTTTTCTTGTGCCTCCCTCTGCCACCTGCTGCTCGAAACGTTCTGGAAAGGTGCTGGGGCATGACACAAGTTGACTTGTGCACACCAGTTGACTTGTGTACCTGCACCCATGTCGAGTGTGCATCGATTGTGCGTTTCATGGAGAGCAATTATTAATGGCTTCTCCAGGACAGCATGTCATTCCTGGAAAGCATGTAGTGCGTGCCGACTACTGGGTGGGCAGGACTGATTGTGCTGTTGTGCTAACAGCGCGACCAATGAAGGCACACTGAGTTTCGTCTTCCGATGCACCTGCCTTGTCGTTTGTTGTAACTGATTTCTGCACTTGCCCTGGCTTTCTGCATTCCTTCCATACATTCTTTAGGCATTTCACATATTCAAGAAGCCTTCCAAGCACAGCCTTCTGCGTTGGATGTACCAAAGCAGCACATTTGTTTACACTGACATCTACAGCCACAGATCACTGTTAGCTTCAAATAGTGTGGAAAAGGTGCATCGCTGGTATGAATAATGTCAAAACGTAGCAAAACAGATATTTTTTCGGGGTTGTTCTACCCTGAGACAAGTCAATATGAGTGACTAAGCCACTTAAACAACAGCAACTGTGGTCCAGGCTGTTACTGATATTCGCTTTTCTTTAACTTCATTATACTCACAGTTTGCGCATGCCATAAAGTATTATTACAGAAAACTGTGCTCGCTTATGCCCTCATTCCAGGCTGTGTATACATTCACCGACTGATTTTCCGGACTCCAAAAAATTCGGACGTGCTCGATTATTCGGTCTGCTTTGCGGCACCGCCATTCTCCCCATAGACCATAATGTATAACAACTGCTGAAAATAACAACTGCTGAAATTTCGGACACCTTGCAACCTCTTGTCTGATTTTTCGGACACTCCTTGAGCCAACTCAATCGAGAGCACCACGCACCAACTGACCGGTGCGTGGTTCGACTTGCTGAACATTTTTGTTTTGTTAGGAGCCTCCTTGCTGCCCCACGAAGTGGTGCTACTGCAAATCACCGCTCATCATCATCATTTCTGCCTGGTTCGATAGAGTGGCTCTACAGCAGTTCCAGTTTCAGCTTAGTAAGCCATGTCAAGACAATCCATCAGCTGATTTGTTTCTTCGCGCACGACGCTGCGAGTAGGCTACGTTTTTCGTTTGTGCGACTGGTGTCGGCATGGTGGTGTTGGCTTTGTGTGCTGTGTCGAGGTTCCGGTGATCCGACGCGGCTTACGGAAACATAGTGTCAAGTGTCTAATGGCACCTGCAGTGCCCACGCAGACTGCGCTGGAGAATGCCGGCAAGCGGGTGCCAGGAGGTGTAGGATTTGTCGCCTTCCGATGTGCTGCCTACTGACGCGGAAAATGTTCTGCCGAGACCTGCACAGTGGTTGCATTGCGATTCCAGACACCGCCTCGTTTGAGTTTCACAGGTGCTGACACTGCTATACTGACATGCGCAGAACTCGACGACGGCGAGATCATTCATCAGGTTTCTGCTGTACCGCTGGACGATGACTGAGTCGTAAGATGACGCACCATGTGCTACGCTGCCGTCGCATGTGTAGCGTGTACAGGCAGTGACTGTGCTTTCAGCAGTCTATACATAGTACGCACGTGACGTCACATCCGCTGCTGTAGTCTGCTTCTGCCATTTTGGGGTACTTTATCAACAGGGGCGCGCATAGGCCTATAGGTTCCCCAAGATGGCGATACCGGAAACCGGAAGTCGCGGAGTATCATTGAATGATGTACATGCATACTATGTAGAGTGACCGTACGACCCTCTCTGAGATTCAGGCTTATCTGATTGCGCGTAAAAGGAACAGCGTGCAACAGCGCATTCACGATTTCTTCAAGCCTACTGCCGAGCCCGAATAAGTGCGTGGAAATAAAGGATTTCATTTTTTTTTCTTAATCTGCTTTTTCAAACACCTGTTTATTCGGACATTTCCGCAGTCCTCGTGAGGTCCAAATAAACTGTCGGCGACTGTATAGTTGCCAACGTGGATGCCATCACTGACACCATTGGTAACTGAGCGAGGCAGCTCTTTATGCTGCCGTACCGAATCCAGTCTCTGGTTTGGTGTTTGACGCAGAGGTAAACACTGCATCTCTGGAATTCAGAAATGTATCAGCATAACAACACTTACAGACCCATCTACATAGTGAGTGCGACCGGCAGCCTTCGGGGATGGTGACATACAGATGTTGGCACAGCGCTGTGTCGCTGCTTCCTGCACTTACTGTATATGCGCCATGCGAAACAAAGAATCATCATCATCATCATTAGCCTGGTTACGCCCACTGCAGTGCAAAGGCCTCTCCCATACTTCTCCAACAACCCTGGTCATGTACTAATTGTGGCCATGCCGTCCCTGCAAACTTCTTAAGGGGGGAGGCTACACTTGAAATACAACTTTTTTATTTGTGGACAGATCTCAACGAAATTTTCACACATTGTGTATTTTAATATGCAGATTCTAAAAATATAATTAATTTTGCCATACGATAAGTAGTTTCTGATATACTCCAAATGCATTGCATAAGCCGAGTCCTTTGTTTGGAGGAAAATTAGCTTCTAAACAGAAAACCCTAACACAGTAATTTGAGTATAAAGACTATCTAGGATGTTCAGGGAGTGCCATAAGGTATTATTCAATGTTGTAGGCTAATCTGAGCAAGAGTTAGAGCTCATCAAAGATGTGAGAAAAAAATGCCATCTTGGCATGTCAAGCATGTGACCCATTTCAAAAACTTTTTGAGAAGAGTGCTGCTTTGAAAAGGTGCATATTGCTTACTGCATACATTTATCTTTCTGGCAAAAAAAAAATTATGTTAATAGCTGAAATAGGACAGAAGCTATTTTACCTCCAAAATTGGAAGTCTGTCGGAATTCTCGTTTTGAGAAATCAAGGAAAAACGTTCTGCAACATCTTTATTGAGAATATACCAATAAAATCTCAAGGAAATTCACTAGGGGCATAATCTGGATACATCCTATCTTTTTGCCGCTTTTTGGCCAGCTTCCTTGCGCTCAAAGAGGCTTCTCGCTTCTTGATGGAGTTAGCACTTCGAAGGTCCGGCGCTCCGGACGTTTTCCGGCGCTCGCTGCGCGCTCGCTACTTTCTTCAGTCGTGAAGGAAACGGTGCCTGCACGATCTGTGCCAACACGCGTGGCGTGGGCGGACGAGGTGTTGACGCTAGACGCGCCAGTTTGCAGCTCGGAACTCGATCCGGTAGAATGTCCAGGCAGACCAGCAACCGGCAACTCCGCGAGTATGACAGGCCTAGCCGCCTTCCGTCGCGCATTGCACAGCCGCTTGACGCGTAGTAGCGTTGAGACGACAATCTTTTCCAGCCATCCGGGCAGCGAAATGAGCATCTTATCAAACGTCGCGAAGCAAGCGGCTGAACAAACGTAGACAGCGGCGCGATGAAACCAGAGATAAACACACGTAGCGAGACGCGAGAGCGGTCGAGCACGCGCCGACGAGCACCGGACCAATAGGAGCGAGGCGCGCGGGGGTGTGCGCGCTTTGGCCAATCGGCGGCACGGACGCATCCTCCAGAAATGACGCGATAGCGTCGGTTTCCCTTAACCGACGCCATTTTGAACTGGTGCAAAATGCGCACAAAGAAAACAGCTTCAAAACAAGCGCAAGATGGCGGCCATCGGCCACCGCGTTCGCAAATGGTGACGGCGCGAAGTTTGAACATTTTTGACCAAATTTTGCTGATTTCGCGTTCACCTTGGCCCCTTTAAGCGCGATTTTTTATTATTTTCCGATTAAATTTAGCTTCTAGATTTCGCGGAGGGATTCTTGAATGTATAAACGTAGCGAAAATGCACTTTTCCGAAAATCGACTTTTTTGTGATTTTTTGCCGTTTCAAGACCCGCGTCCCCCCTTAATCTCATCCGCCCACCTAACTTTCTGCCACCCTCTGCTACGCTTCCCTTCCCTTGGAATCCATTGCGTAACTCTTAATGAACATCGGTTATCTTCCTTCCTCATTACATGTCCTGCCCATGCCTATTTCTTTTTCTTGATTTCAACTAAGATGTCATTAACTCGCGTTTGTTCCCACCCCCAATCTGCTGTTTTCTTATCCCTTAAGATTATACCCATCATTCTTCTTTCCATAGCTCGTTGCATCATCCCCAATTTAAGTCGAACCCTTTTTGTAAGCCATCAGATTTCTGCCCCGTAGGTGAGTACTGGTAAGACACAGCAATTATACACTTTTCACTTGAGGGATAATGGCAACCTGCTGTTCATGATCTGAGAATGCCTGCTAAACGCACCCCAGCCCATTCTTATTCTTCTGATTATTTCCGTCTCATGATCCGGATCCGCCGTCACTACCTGCCCTAAGTAGATGTATTCCCTTACCACTTCCAGTGCCTCGCTACCTATTGCAAATTGCTGTTCTCTTACGAGACTGTTAAACATTACTTTAGTTTTCTGCAGATTAATTTTTAGACCCACACTCCTGCTTTGCCTCTCCAGGTCAGTGAGCATGCATTGCAATTGGTCCCCTGAGTTACTAAGCAAAGTAATGAGCAAAGTAACAAAGCAAAGAATAGTTGATATCAAATCGCTAAGGCCAGAACTGAACTATAAATAGTTTCCTTTGTCTTAACTGGTTATCTTTAAGGGGAGACATGGGTTGTAGAGCTATGTGATGCAGGTTCTTGTGTTTAAAGGTTCAGACGGTTCTCTGAGGCGGAGCCTCCAAAAACCCAATTGAGGACAAAGCCGTTTGTTTAAAAAAAAACACAAACACTTTTAATAAAACTAGAACGAGGATTAAAAAAACCATAAAATAGACACTCAAAGAGACATCATGGCAAGAAACGCGCTTAGGGCTAGGATGGTATTAACAGTATGCGAGTCCGGGCATGATTGCGACTGTGAGGGTACATAGTGGTCTCGACGTGGAGAAGCGGAGACAGGACGACGAGAGCAGTGTTGTCGGTCTCACCAAAGGTCAGGGTGTTGGACCGTTGAGCGGGCGTCCAGAGTGCAGCTGCTCTGGCTTGGAGAGGGAAGACAGGTGGCTTGGCGGCACTAGCAGATGGCGGCGGCGTTCTGGCCAGGCAACTGGGCATAGAACTCGGGCCCATAGCCTGACTGCTTTTGTCCTGCCCAAGGGCACAGAAGCTCGCCGGCCTCAGGCAGCAGTTCATGATCGGGTAGAGTGGCGACGCACAGGAACGGGTCGGCCGGAGACCCCAGTCGGGTGAACTACTAGTGGCTCGGGTCTGGAACCCGACGGCCTGTCTTCAACACCCAGTCCGGTGGCCGACCTCCTCTTGGCATCGCTTTCTGGAACTCTCCCCCCTTCTCCCAGCGCGCCTTGCTTTTCTGCCGCTCTGGCCAATTCGTCGTTTGCTCATTGGCTGCTTGAAGCTCCGTCGTTTCTTTTGATTGGATTGGCTTTTTTTCTTTCAGTTTCTTTTCTTGCGCCGTGTAGTCACGCGCGGGACGCTCTTCGACTGTCGACTTCGATTGTCGTTTTCCATCCAGCATGGAATTCGCCTCGGCGTGCGCACTACTTGTTGTCTGCTTCTTCTCCTTTTCAACCACTACACCGTGTCGCGCACTACACACATCACAAGCTAGCCTATGTTATTTCTTGATCAAATCTGATGACACTGCATATGCTCATTTAGTTTTTTGTGCCAATTCTAAATATCCAATTATATTTTGCATATAAATAGTAGTTGCCGACATAATTAGTAATTACTTTCTATTGTTTACGTGAAAATTAAAATTTAACTGCTAAAGAGAGAGTTGTAGACAACATATAGACGTATACTGCAATGCATAAGGATAGCAACACTGGAAAAAGATTCGAAATTGAACAATTATTTGTCATATTACAGCCCATTGAAGTTCTGTGTTCACAGTATCAAATAATAAAAGCAAATGTAAACGCAAATAAAAAATTTTTTTGGAGTAGAAAATTAAAAATCTGCTCTCAGCGTTGCTTTTCCAACACATTCAGCTTCATGCTGCAAAAATAAAAATAATAAAGCTCTAGCTGTCCTAGATCCAAAGATACTGATGCAGCAAATAAGCAAAGTGACCAAAAACTATGTATTGAGAAAAATGAGAAAGAAAGAAACTTTACTCAGTGCTATACAGTAATAGCTACTTCCACATTTACACTCAGAATTGACTCGTAAGCCCCAGGCATATAATCCCACTGCTTGGCTGCACTGACGTGCCTCTCTCTCAAGGTCTGCTGCAAGTTTTTGGCTGATGAGCGCTTGCGGGCTGATGCCACACAGCGACGGCCATCTTTTTCGGTCATGCGCTTCGTACTGAGGGAGCTAGGGTTCAGCCCAAGCTCTTTCAATATGTCGCCAGAGCTTCTTTCATTGCCGGCATTAAATTTCATAACTGCCTCAGCTACCGCAGCTTCGACGCTGAACAATGCGGCATGTTGCTCCTTCGGTGCAAGTGCCCATATCACGGAGTGCAAGCACTCAATGCTGTTCTGTGTTTTGCCCCGTAAACAGCGCTGAAGCAATTTCTTATCAGAAAGTCTCTGGTATACTGAAAGCAAGGCCTTACAGACGTAAGGAGGCAAGCTGCGGGAACGTTTTGGTGTAGGCTCACTCCTAGCCTCTGAAGCGTTCTGCTGACACCAAGAGTTGAGCCCTGTTGGGCAAACGGTGTGGTTGGCCACTGCATCACTCGAAGTGATATGATGGTATGTGACCATCACAGCCCTCTGCATGGTATCGACATCCTTGTGTGTATTCAGGGCCCAGCCATAATGGGAACTCAATTTATTAATAAGATCGCCTGTCAACCGGCCTTCTCCACTGAGGCTCTCCGAGCCAGGGCTTTTGTACTTAGCGACCAAGCTGCCCAGAGTAGTTCCCATCCGCTTCTTTACGTGGCTGCTGCGGTCCTCTTTCTCAATGGGGATATAGCCGTATACCTTGTCTTCTTGTAGAGCAAAGTATGTTCAGCTGTCTCCATCCGATAGCATAGTTGTGTATGAGAGATTGTGTCGCTCCAGGGGCCTCCTGAACATATATTGATATATTGATTGATTCTTTATTGGTTTATCACATATACATGTGATGGGAGGCGAAGGGAAAAGCCATTCAAGGATGGCTTGAGGGAGTCCTTCGCCCCCACGCTGGCAAAGACAACAGCAGAGGCACACACGTCCTGTTCACATGGTCGTACACTTTTACAAAACCATCATATTAAGCACAACATTGCCATAAACCTTGACAAAACCATAAAATTAAACACATTAGTTACTGTCCTATGTAGGGCATCATGCGTTAACATACTTTACATCACCTCAGCATCGAATGACAGCACATTTCATAACAATGTACGCTTAGTAATAGTCACATTGAAACAATATAATTAAATAGCAATCGTAAACAGCTCTAGTGGTCAATGTTAGGCTAGAAAGAATGTGTACAAGTCAGATAATGTTGCTTCGCGAATATCGATTTGTTTTTTATTAAACTCATTTAGTAGACGTGGAAGTTTGTTTTGGAGCATTTGCCGACCATAGCCAGTGTGACAATATGGAACATTCCATATTTCTGTTGTCCTAGTGGCATATGATGCTTCCTTCAAATGGAGATTCACCAAACCCATGAAGATAGAATTATGACAGTCATAGTTAAGGCGATATTCACGCAACAATTTATGCTCATATGTGTCTTGTACTATAATTATTTTAAATTTTTTAAAGAGCTCCACAGTAGAATGCCGGAGTGGCACATCCTCAATTATTCTCAAAATTCTTTTTTGCATGAATAATAGCCACGAGAAATTTGATTGTGTTGTAGTCCCCCAGACCAAATGACAATAGTTTAGATAGGAAGCGAAGAGGGCGTTATAGATTAACAATTTTATTGACTTCGGAATTAAGTAGCAGTTTCTGTTCAGAATTCCCGTTATTGCACCTCACTTTTATAATATCGCATTGATATGCTCATCCCACTGCAGTGATTCTGAAATATGCACACCAAGTACTTTAATAGACCTAACTAGCTCTATCTCTGAGCAGCAATGAACTAGGTTACGTACTACTGAACCCTTCCTGCCTATAGAATGAAACATCACAGCCTTTGTTTTCTTTGCATTTATCTTTAATTGGTTATTATCTGCCCACGTGCTTAGTTCCTCTAAAATGGCATTACCTTTATGAAAAAGTTCGGCATCTGATGAAGCCGAAACAAATATGCTAGTGTCGTCAGCATAAATTATAAATTTACCTTCTGAAGATATATGAACTATGTTGTTGATATATAAATTATTGATTAAAGGCCCGAGAATGCTACCCTGCGGTACTCCTGAGATTATTTGCTTTCTGTCAGATACCATTTCATTCACTGACACAAACTGACGTCTTTCCGAAAGATAACTTTTCAGAAGCATCAGGGGAAGCCCATGAATGCCATAGTGACTTAATTTATCAAATAAAATTTTATGATTTATGTAATCAAAGGCTTGCGTAAAATCAACAAAAACACCAAGAACAAATTGTTTTTGTTCAAATTTCTCCAATATATATTCTTTCTGGTCGAGAAGAGCTAGTTCTGTTGATTGATTTTTTATAAATCCGTACTGGCATTTCGTTATCACGTGCTTGTTACAGAAAGTTTACAAGATGAGCACAGCCTCTACTTCCATCTTGCCAGCTTTCTTTGCTGTATATTTCTGGCACAAATGGCTCTCCTTCCACTTTTCGTGAGAGGGGTCACCTTCCGTAGGGCCTGATTCACACCCAGCACAAAAGTTACTCAGGACAACATAGTCCAAAATAAGGCCGCTGAAGAGCTTGATAACGGCGCCGACGCCGATGTGTGACGAATGTCCCCGAGTCATCCAGGACCCCTCGTAAGACACCGTGATCTTGCCCGGATAGTTTTAAGTTTACTTCCGCGTAGAGTTGACGAACCGAAGATGCATACTCGCTTGTCAGTTTCTCGGCAGCGCGGGTCGCAGAGGGCGTCAACTTCATCTGCGTGTACGTTTGCCACGTTTTCGTATGCAGGCGGCGATGTGCAATGTTCATTGTTGCAAACATGTCATTTAGCGCAGTTTGCCTGTTTCCTGTAGCTTGCATAGCGCGCGCTGTGAGCGTGTTCGCGCTGAACAAATTTATTTTTTGGTCTCCATTGATGCGTGGCGAACTCCACTGCGAGGTCATCAGGCCGCAGAGGGCGCACACAAACAGCAGCTTGATGGCAAGGCCGTAATCCAGCTCACCTTCGACGATTTTCACACTGCCGTTGCAGATTTTGCGATTTGAAACGTCAACAAAGCATTCACTGACTCCAAGCTCACAATCCGCCTTTTGCGACGCTGAACTGCGCATGCGCTGCGCCCTAGCGGCTAAGGACCGAAGCAATTTGGCAGGCGCATGGCCAGACTCTACTCTCTCCTCCAAGTGAGTGAAGTATGGCCGTGGCAGGCGCTGCACTTTTCAGTGGAATAGGGTGCCAGCCGTTTCTCTTCTTCGACTCTTACAGACCAGCACATATCCGTCTTGCTGTTCTACACAGTTTAGCCTGATGTGTAGCGTGACGACGCCTGCCCGTCCAGCGGGTAGACCTCCACTCTAGCACACATGATCCAGGAGTGCGGGTCGAGATACCCCAAGTTCAGCAAGGAGGAGTGGGACTCGTGTTTGCATGACCCCGCTATGGACAAGCAAATCCTGGCTGTCCGGCGTGCCCGTGACCGGGCCAATGGGCTAGACCTGCTATTCCCTATGTGGGACTAGCTGGGTGACCAGCAGGGCAATGCGGATTTTCCAATCTCTGTCACTAAAACACGATTGGCAGCGCCGTCAAGCCTGGATTAGGACTGCACTTTGTGACAGGTATGTATCGGCATATGCAGTTTACCTCTCTGTTTTTGTCATTACTGACTCACACGAATAATCCCGACGAGGACGCAAATGTATGTTTGAGCTAGCAAAACAAATAATTTCCGATCTCGCGCGACCTAGTTGAGAGAAATGCGAAGTGTTTTTTTTTTTTGTCTATCATCTATATGCGTCCGTCACTATAGAACACCGTCATTTTGACACTTCACACCTTGCAAACTTGCAGCTTTACAAACGCTCAGTGAATGCTCGTGACGTCAGCATAGTTATCTGTGGGAGCCAAGCTCACCTGCACTGCAAACCTGACAGGGTAAACAGCTTGCACTGTGGAAGTAGCTGATAGTACTAGTTAGCAATCGTTACCAGTTGTCGTTTCGTCATTCTTTTCGGCGCCAAGTAAATTAATATTTACTTGCAGGAAGCTTTTATGTTCATTTAATGAAGTGGGATGCAATAGGGTATGTACTAAGGCTCATTTTCCTTTGCAGCACCTTCCGGAGTCGAGTGGCGTGTCTATTGTGTGACTGACACATTTCAGGGGCGCCTTTGCTGTTGCCCAGACATCTGGACTTTATACTGACACGCATACTTGTTTATCTTTTTCGGGTGACCTCTTTTCACCATCAAACAAATGTTGTCGCTCAGCGTGGGACGCGCCCTATGTATCGGAAGATTCTCGAATGTTATCGATCGTTCTATCCACTGTCTGTTGTAGCCAAACCTTGTGTAATCTGATTGCATGTATGTGTGACGCGAATGGTGTAGAACTTTCTGGAAGACATGCGGGCACCAGCGATTACTCTCAAGCGTTCGATGGTTCATAAAAGCTGATGCGCTTGTCAATGATTTCACTGATCGCCGATTGTGTTTGCCGCTATCGTCATGATTTAAGTGTAGGCTGTTTTTGTGGGCACACATTTGGCTAATAAAAGTTAGTTTTGACATTCACAGTATTGCTACTGTGTTCTTTGCCGTCACTACTACGTGACATTACCGACGCTGTTTGTGTATAAGCACCAGTTCAAAGAAAGGACGCAGTCGACTGCTATGTCAGCGCCACGGCACATTCTAAGAAAACAGGCGCCCCACAAACAGGGGGTATCACCGATTTTGGTCTTCTGACCATTTTTTTGCATTTTTGTAAATGTACACAAACTTTACTTGGGTAAATAATGTATGCAACTTGGCATTCTGTTGGCCTCCCCACTGCCTGCATATGTATGTGTGCCTAGCACTGTGGCACACTATAAAGCATGACATGCAGTGGTGAAACGTGATATTCGACTTAAGAACTACACCTTATGCCCTATTCGAGTCATGCGTTTTTGTGCATGCTCATGCTGTTTTATTACTTATTCACTTTACGCCACAGGTGCAGCAGTTTCAGGCCAAGGAGCAGCTTGTAAAGCACTGCCGAAGCTGTTCTTCCAGCTGTTCGTCATGCTGAAGAAACCTCGAGTATAAAGCATTCACCAGCGGGCTAGATGGTTAGCTGACGATGACAAAATAATATTACCGCGCGTTCACACTGTTTCGATCTTGCCTCACAGGCTGCTTGTTTGGTCGCGAGCCTCGTGTGGGGCGAATGTCGCAGCATGCAGCAGCGCCTGCCAAATTGTTTCTCGTGGCCACCACACGATGGCGGCACAATGCATCGCAAAAGGCGGATTGTGAATGTCGTAGTATCAGGCGGGGGAGCCGCGGCATCGGCGCATTCGGCGAGGAAGCTGTTTTGATTCCATTGCCGGAAGGGATGGCATCTGCTGAGGTTTCATTGCTGCTTTTCCTCGGATGTCTTGTAGCTGTGGAGCTTGCAGAATTTGCATGCCGTGGTGCACACAGCCACTGTCTGCAGTGCTATCGGTAGCCGACAGGTTAGCTGGCCCGGCGTCTATTACGCTTAGCGTGGAGAGCTCGGCCGGCTTGGCGACCACACCACCAAGCATGACACGTATGTATTCTTGGGCATCCTCAGTCGTTGTGGGGCACTTCTTGAAGTTTTCGGCCAACGACCGCTTTATCCGCTTCCCAAATTTGTGCTTGCTGCGGAACTTCTTCACTTCTCGAGCCATGACTGCTTGCTCCGTTGGAGACAGCAAAACAAAATGGTGCACGGGTGTGCTCACTCCGGCGCCGTGAAGCAGACGACGGAAAAGCTGCTAGGCCAATCGAATGGCTTGCTGCGTCAAGCAGCCATACGAGCACGCACTGGTACATCACAATGACGCGTTTTGCTAGAAAACCGATGAACAAGCAGAGGCTAAGGTGGCGGGAAATTAAAGTTGAAGGGCCACTCTTTCAAATGAGGCCAAGATGACCTCAACAGCATGTCTTCAATGGCTTCTGCGTGCCGTGAGAAAATGCAGTTTTAGAGTAAATTCTGGCTAGTTTTAGAGTAAATCCTGGCTAGTTTTAGAGTAAT
This sequence comes from Dermacentor albipictus, assembly GCF_038994185.2. Classification (NCBI taxonomy): domain Eukaryota; kingdom Metazoa; phylum Arthropoda; class Arachnida; order Ixodida; family Ixodidae; genus Dermacentor; species Dermacentor albipictus. The sequence continues at coordinate 16,290,354 of NC_091828.1, read as the reverse complement.
TCTGGCTAACATCCTGCTCAAATAGATCATATAAATTAGTTTTTGGCAAAACTACTGAACCATGAAACTAGAAACTTCAAAAATTTGTGCAAAAAGAGTTCAATATATAAAAAATATTATCTTCAAAAAACCACTTTTTCGTGATTTTCGGCCTCTTAAGAGAGATAGTGAATAAAAAATTTGTCGCCGAGATTTCTGTCTCCAGTGATAGCTGTCACACCGAGAGCGACCAAAACAGCACTCTTTCTGAGGAGAAGTGAGCGAAAAGTAATTATTTTAATGAATATTTCTCAAATCACAGCACCTACCGGCCTCCTCCGAAAGCTCTGGCAAAACCGGATGTCATGTCACGCTTACCCACCTCGAGGCCCATCGCGAGCGATCGTCCACACTGAGCGCGCGAAGGGGCGAGTTGACGTTTGCAGCAACGCACTTTCTTTGTTCGACCGCTCTATTTGTACCACTTCCTCGTGTGAGCTGTTCGAAAACCTCGTCTTTCATCTCATGGATTTGTGGTTTGATGTGTGGAGCAGCCGTGTCAATGCCGCAAATTGCCGAGGGTCTGCTGTGCGCATGTGAAAACGGCAGGCAGCGGTAGTCTTTTTCTCGCGTACTTGTTCATGCTGTAGTTTTGCGCACAGGTGCCGTCTGACCGTAATTTGTCGTTTGTACGACGTTCTGAGCCAGATATTTGGTCAATTATTGGAATGCATCATGTAACCGCACAAATGCATTCACATGATGCATTCCAATAACGACCGCCAACTAGCCCGCTTATCCCTGTTAAATATGTTTGGCCAATTCTGCCAGAATTAATCGAAATCCGCATCGTCTGAAGCGACGGCTGACGAAAACAAATTCGCCGACATGAGACTGGTGGCGCCATCTCGTGTGCACCAAGGGAAGGAGTGCTCGGCTGCGATGAAACAACGGGACGCTGAAACCACTGCGCATGTATTTGTTCACTCCGTGAATAACAAGACGTTCCCTGCTCACAGAGGCGCATTTCAGTCACTGCACATGCCTGGCTTCAATCCTCACCCGTTGCTTCTTCGTATCTATTCTCAAAACAGCTACTTGCGCGCATCAAGCACCTGCCGCGCGAGAGTCGGCAGCCGACTGTTATGCTCACGCCGCCGGCCACTCCTGCTCCGATGGCGTAGGTACAGGGAGGTTTATACGCATCAATATCTTCAACGATTTCTACGTTTTTTTTTTTTTGTACAGTGTGTACTCTTGGCACCTGTATAGAGCATTGGTGGCTTTCATGTTTTACGCGCTAGCAGCCACCCATCCAAGTGGGCGGAGCAAGCCGCTTTGCGCAGAACACAGAGTAAATTCCTTACGTCGCCTGACATTGCATAGCCTGAGGCATAAGCATCCTCACTCTGTTGAAGCCAAACATGGCAAAGCGTTTGCGTGAGTGAATCACGCTGGGCGCCCCGCCACAGATGCAACACTGTCAATGAGACGTGCGCCTCTGGTGTCGCTAACTCAATCGTGACAGGTGCGAGCTTGCGATCCGAGCCGCAGGAACCGCGTTTATACCTGGCTTCCACCTATGATGCCGCCCCTGATCTCTCGAGGCGAACGCATGTACATGGAATGCACAGTGTAAACACCACTTTGCTGGTCCAGAATCTCTCGGCACTGCGGAAGGGGACTGCTGCGGCGGGTCGTCGTCAATTTCGCTTGACGACGCAGACGGATCGTAGGCATACGCCTTTATCGTTCGTGGTCGTTCAGTAGGCCGCTCATCCAAGTCGGAGTCATAAGTTCCGCTCATGCTATCGCTCTCACTAGAACTCTGCATTTTGCACTGCAAAGCGCGAGGAAAACAAAACTGCGCAGCCGGCCAGCTTGCTCCGCGGCTGCTGAGGGTAGGTGTGACCGTCAGATCCGCCGGCTTGTTGTCGGGAGCGCGTAGCGAGTGACGCGGTGGCCGCTCATAGAGTCAAAAATAAAGCCATCCGCTCAAAAGTAACCCGAATAATGACTATATGCTATAGTAATCGTGTCTTAGGAATGTAATTGTGGGGCTTTCTCTATATTCTTCGATTTTTATTCAGTATCCCTTTAAGAGTTCAGGTCCAACAGCAGCGGGTGTATGTACGAACTCAAAGGCACCAAGCCTAACCTTCGCTAAACGGAATCAACATTAGCTCAAACTTGATGTGCACAGCATGAGAGTGCTGAAGCTAGTGCATTTCCACTTCGAATGTATGTTCCGACTAATTTTGAGCATGAGTAACTAAACACAAGCGAAGGTGCTGCAGCAATCACATTGCTGCTTTCATGGCTAATTGCACGACCGATGGTTGGCACGCTGATTTTTTCGATGCCGTCAACAAGCCCTTTGCACTACGACAGCTCGCGCTTATCGGTTGCGTCATTGTCGGGCTGGTATGATTAAATGGTCTAAGCGAAACACTGTGCTGAATATTCGGCCAATCGTTGACGTCAGCGTCTTGTCAGTATTGTATCAACTCAGCATTATCGTGCCTTAAATGACTACGTGAAGCCAGGCAGGCCCTGCCACCAGCAGCAAGTAAGGGCTGACGCTGCAAGAAGACTTTGTCAGTAACATGAAGTTTTCGAAGTGTCACGGTAGTTTTTTCACAAACTGGCTAGCCCTCAACAAAGGTAGCAACTACAGTGGTTCACGATGCAGTCTGGACGAAGGCCTTACTGCTTTCTGTTTAAAATGGAGTCACAGTCCTGCACTACAAACGTTTTTGGCATAGCACCGACATAAAGCTAGTAGTGCAGTTGCTATGTGGAACACGGCATGAGTGTTTGTAGCAATGTACATCTGTGCATTGTTTTTTTTTTTTTTCAGCAAACTTTCCTTTGAAATGGGGCCATGCGCGCATCCCTTCCAAGACCTTTCCAAGACATTTTGCAACTAATCTGCTAGGGCAGGGCACATGTGCCGTCACACCGTGAAAAAGGCAGATGGTGCTGGATGTGTCGTGATGTGGCGTTGCAGTTCCAGTTTATAACAACATAAGGTACTCAGGCTCCTTGATGCACCAGAATCCCATACAGTTTAATGCACACACATTTAGAATCCTAGCTCCAGTTTTGTTTAGTCCATCAGATTTACTGAGGTGGCTGGAGTTTTTCTTTACTGTGGTATTGTGACTTGTGTTCTCATGCATCAATTCACATGAGTGGCCTGCACTGTTGCAACTTGAAGCTGCTCTTGTACGAAAAGCTCTGAAAGTAGGGCCAATGAAGTGGCTTCTCACCCGGGTGCTTGCGCTTGTGACTAAGGAAAGCACACAGTCTGGCAGTCGTAAAGTCGCAATGGTCACAATGGTAAAGGAGGCTCTGCTGCAACTGGTCGTGCTTGACTGTTGGTAAGAAGTCATGATGCCTCCCTGTAACAGGACCATATAAAAGGTAACTGGATTAGCGAATTATGACTTTTGTTTATAACACATAATCACAAGCCACACAATTTTAACATCAGGCTCCTTCTTCACTTATATAACTAATAAGCAAGATTCAAAAGTCACAAAGGAAATTAAATTTGTTTGCTACAAGCATGCATGGTAGATAGAGACCACTAAAACTGTATTTTGCTTCTATTTAGTCCCATTGGGTAAACATAAATGCCAAGACAAAGTAATAATAGGCCTTCTATTTTCTCAGCCAACTTTTGGTACACTACTGCTAGTACTATTCCTTGGCTTTTGTTAAATGAATCTTTGGCGGCATTCCTTTGTCAACACACTTGTCCTGCTTACTTCAATTCAAGTTTGGTAGCTCTAGTTTTCTTAATTATGTTTACAATATTGCTTTTTGACCATATTTCTCAAGATTTCCCTTTGGGTACAATAAACATGCCTTGGTCCAAATGTATACCTTCATCACTTCTATTCATTCTCACTCCTGCAAGAGCACCTCAATTGCAGACATACACATAAATCCTAATACACAGTAGACAGAGGTTAAACTCTTTATTCTTTTCAATGCAGCCCATGTAAGGAACATGCAGAGGCACACTGGCCCCACTGAACTCCTGAACCATCAGTGAGAAAAGAACCAAGATGTATCAATGAATCTTTTGGTTTGGGGGAAGATGTTACGACATGTGCACAACAAAACTACCGTATTTTCGCGATTCTAAGCACCCCCCGATTCTAAGCACCCCCCCTCTATTTTCGCAAAAAAGTTAGGAAAAAAGTTTGCATGCAAATCTAAGCACCCCCTTATTTGTTAGGAAGAGCGCGTAGCCAAAGCCGCCAAACGCGCTTGCTCACTTTGCAATCATTGCTTGACGGACCTGCAGGCACGCGGTCGATGCTTTTGTTCGACGCGTTTCGCGGCCATCTAACTCCGGAGGTAAAGACAAAGCTTCGGAACACCAATAACGATGAGGTTGTGATTCCGGGTGGCATGACGCCAATGCTGCAACCCCTCGACGTTTCAGTCAACAAGCCCTTCAAAGTCAATCTTCGACAGGAGTACGAAGAGTGGGTGTGAAACCCTGACCGGAAGAAGACGCTGACGGGAAAGCTGCAAAAAGCGTCCCCTTCAACCATCGCAAAGTGGATTTCAAGAATGAACTGCTTTGAGCCATAAAGCAAACAGTATAATGAAGGTCTGTCATGCCGGCTCATGAATGAAAACAGAAAGCAACTTGATGAGCAACTCGGGGAGCTATCTACATGGAGAAGAATAGTCCTTCTCTGCTTTCATTAATTAACAATTCTGTTAATTTGTGGATTGCAGTTCCAACATCGACATCTTCGTAATTGTGAAATGCTGCAACACAAATGGATTTCCACGAGTCACTTAGTAAGTAAGTTGGTAGCAAAGCACAATTGTGGCATTGCTCTATTTGTGATGAGCACACGTCACAGTGTCGCATCAAGAGGCACTGAATAAAAGGTGTTTTTCTTGCCGTGAAAGTGCGTATCAACACTATGGAAGCAGATGCAGCAGTTGTTACGGCGACGATGAGCATGGCAATCTGCGTGGGCTGCATGGAAACAGGCATGCTGCACCACAACACACACACAGAATAAGCGCTGACCAGAAGGAAACGTCTATTTAGCTGTTTAGCGGGCTTACGATTGACATATCCTAACGTTAAACAGGGAAAAATCAACAAGAAATGACAGACGTACTTCCATAAAAACACTGCCAGATGCATCTAATGTACCTGCAAAAAAAGTTGAGGGAGGCGTTAGACGTACCTTTAGCCAGAGCCAAATAAAAATCCAAACATTTTCTACGATTCAGAATAAAAATGAGTATGCTAATAGGATACATGAAATAACGATGATAATCCTCGGGTTATAGTCCATTTAGCACTCTCATTCGCTCCTGAGAAAGTCACGTAATCAAGGTTCCACTGTGCTACAAATGCCCTTGCAACATTCTGGATTAGGCTGGAGTATCCTGCGAATTGACTTGAAAGTTTGACATTTAAGAGAATATGGTGACATTTGCGCTACCTGATGCAGCAGAACACAATACAGCATGCTGCACAACTATGTAGTCTTCTAATTCTTAGTTAAGTTCTACATAGCTGTTACTATGGTTCTTTGTTTTCTTATGTCCCCTCCAGTGCTGAGCCCACTCAAGTACATGGAGGAGACAGTGCATCAGTGTGGTCAGTAACTGATATGAATGTGCATGTGTTGCTTCCTGCTGGACTTATGCAAGAGGCTCTGAGAGCACAAAAGACACTGAAATGGTATCTTACCTGTGTGGGTGCGTAGGTGCTCTTTCAGCTTGGCCCTTCGCGAGAAGTTCTGAGGGCACAAAGGGCATTGAAGTGGCATCTCGCCTGTGTGGGTGCGCAGGTGTTTCTTCACGCTGGACTTATATGAGAAGCTCTGAGAGCATGAAGGGCAGTGAAATGGCTTTTCTCCTGTATGGCTGCGCAGATGTTCCTTTAGCTTGGACGTTTGAGAGAAGCTCTGAGGGCATGAAGGGCACTGAAATGGCTTCTGGCGTGAGTGGATGTGCAAGTGTTCCTTCAATTTGGACCTTTGTGAAAAGCGCTGAGAGCATGAGGGGCACTTAAATGGCTTTTCGCCTGTGTGGATGCGCAGATGTCTCTGCAAGCTGAGCTTATGAGAGTAGCTCTGATGGCATGAAGGGCACTGAAATGGCTTCTCGCCTGTGTGGGTGCGCAGGTGTATCTTCATCTTGGACCTTTCCGAGAACCTTCGAGGGCACAAATCACAACTAAAAGGACGTTCACCAGTATGAACCCTCATATGTGCTTTCAGATGAAAACCCTTATCAGTCTCATAGTCACAGAGGTGACAGTGGTGTCGGAGACCATGGTGTGAATTGTCATCCTCGGCTGCTGTTGATGGAGATATAGAAGGCCTTGATGCTGCACAAATAAAATAAAAATATGATATAACATGCGAAATAACAGCATAAATAGTTGTGTGTGTTGCATTTGTATACCTGTAACCAGAACCTATCCAGAATCACATTTCAATCTTATGATTGTCTGCTACATTTCGTTTGAACTGAAACTGCTATTTTCTGCTGTATATGTTTCCTTTTCTCTTGTACTTTCTTTCTGCTATGTTGCTGTAGTAGGCAATGTTTTAGCTCTGCGCTTATCTTTACCATGCGTCTGCGCCAAGTTAAAGGGACCGTGGGCCTTGTCAAGCCGTTTTCTGGCTTTTAGTCCACGGCCCTTAACATCTGTATTCTTCGGATTACGATGCTGGAATAAAGTGGATTTGATTTTTTGATCTCCCCCCAAAAAGATCACGATTGCAAGTGACGTGTAGCAACAATCAATCCGGAACAAGCTCAATTCGGATCGGCACCAATCGCAATCAGAAGTGTACACGTGAAACCGGTATTACAAACCACTCAATAGCCAACCATACTTTTGTGCATTCCTTTCCGATGCACTAAGAGGCATCAGGGAAATGTATTCAGATGTACCCATATTTCTTTTTGTCAGTTTCAATTTTCCTATACAGTTGAACCCACTTATAACAATATTCAGATGCCACGAGAATTCCATTGTTATAATCGCTAATTGTTATAACCGGGTTGCATGAAAAAATCAAAATTGGGGGATGCCAGAGCCCTTGTGAGAAAACTGTAATGGTGGGGAGGCCAGTGCCCCTCCCCACCACCTTCCTCCATCTGGCTGCTGAATGTGTTCACTGGTTTAACTGCTTCCTGGGCGCTCTGATCACGCATGACAAGCCGTGGCTGTTGGCATTAAAGAATGGCACTGCTATAGCAACTGCAAAGAGGGGTCACGAGTAGCAAGTGATATGCAAGCACCGCCGAGGCATCGCATTGGTGACCCCAAAAGGCGCCTTTTAAAAACTGCGAGAAGGCTGCTGCAGCTGCCTGAGAAGTACAGAAGAAATGCTGAGGTGATATCGCCACAAGCATGTCGCCATGTACTTCTCGCTGGCTTGCACGAGAAAACCCCATGTTTGTCAGCCTTGCATGCTTTACATGAAGCTTGCCGACATCCTTTGCCAAGGCATCCAGGTGCTCCACGCAGTGCAACGGAAGGTTCCTCGCGAAAACGAAGCCCCTCACAGGCAGAATCATCTGCCAGGCCTCCTGTGAGGACACCGTTGAGGCAGCCTGCCCTACCACGTCATCGCTGCCGTCGCTAGCTGATGCAAGCACAGTCACGGCGATCGCCTCATCGGGCAGCCTGCCCTACCGCATCATCGCTATCTGATGCAAGCATGGTCCCGACGATCACCTCATCGGGCAACCTGCCCTACCAACTCATCGTCGCTATTTGATGCAAGCACATTCGCGACGATCGCCTCATCGGGCAGCCTTCCCTACCACGTCATCGCTATCTGATGCAAGCATGGTCCCGACGATCGCCTCATCGGGCAACCTGCCCTACCAACTCATCGTTGCTATCCGATGCAAGCACGTTCGCGACAATCGCCTCATCGGGCAGCCTGCCCTACCGCGTCATCGCTATCTGATGCAAGCATGGTCACGACGATCGCCTCGTCGGGCAGCCTGCCCTACCGCATCATCACTACTTGTTGCAAGCATGGTCCCGACGATCGCCTCATCAGGCAACCTGCCCTACCAACTCATCGTTGCTATCTGATGCAAGCACGTTCGCGACGATCGCCTCATCAGGCAGCCTGCCCTACCGCGTCATCGCTATCTGATGCAAGCATGGTCCCGACGATCGCCTCATCGGGCAGCCTGCCCTACTGCATCATCGCTATCTGATGCAAGCATGGTCCGAACGATCGCCTCATCGGGCAGCCTGCCCTACCGCATCATCGCTATCGGATGCAAGCATGGTCCCGATGATCGCCTCATCGGGCAACCTGCCCCACCAACTCATCGTTACTATCTGATGCAAGCACGTTCGCGACGATCGCCTCATCGGGCAGCCTGCCCTACCGCGTCATCGCTATATGATGCAAGCATGGTCACGACGATCGCGTCATCCAGCAGCCTGCCCTACCGACTCATCGTCGCTATCTGATGCAAGCACGGTCACGACGATCGCCTCATCGGTTAGAAGCACTTAGTTTCCAAATCTACAGCCATGCACTTTCTTTCCACTGGCAATGTCGTGCACTGCTGATGATCAGCGGACGGATCAGCCATATTCAGTTTCGGTGGCGAGAAGCCGCGTAGCCAGGAACGATTTCGATGCAAACAACGAAGGTGAACACAAGTGATTAAGCTGTTTGCAGAACCGCGCTGAATGAGGAGCTAGCGAGCAACATGCGAGCAGCGCAGTTGGCGCGGTCCATTCGTGTTTCGGAGGGTGGGGTGGCGTAGAGCTATGGGCGCAGTGGAGCTGTGGGCGTGGCAGCCTTCTCACCATTTTTAAAAGGCTCCTTTGATATCCATCAAAGCGTTGCCTCGGTGGTGCTCGCATATCGCTTGCCACCCGTGACAGCTCTCTGCAGTTGTTATAGCAGTGCCATTTAACGCCGACAGCCACGGCCTGTTACACACGATTGGAGCGCCCAGGAAGCAGTTAGAATGAAAACAATCAGCAGCCAGATGGAGGAAGGTGATGCGAAGGGGCACTGGCCTCCCCGCCATTATAGTTTTCTCTGATCAGCTCTGCCATCCCCCTATTTTGATTTTTTCCCTGCAATCCCGTTATAACAATTATTGGTTATAACAATGGAATTTTCGTGGCAGTTGAATATTGTTATAAGGGGGTTCGACTGTATAACCCAGCCACTACCACTGCTTCGGACACTGGCACTGTCCACAGCTGGCCACTTGACAAATGTGATTCATACTGTACGGTACACTGTTATCACTGACCGAAACTATTTATTTGTGGGTGGAAACCACGTCAAACAAACGAGTGCACATTCAGGAAATAAATTATTAGGCATACACCACTGATCTCCAAGGCCAATCGTAGGTTCAGACATGCGTGCACATACCACACCGTGTGCTCCTCCCCGACAGCACCAAATGTGGCCATGCCAAGTTAAATCTCTTCAGTACATGTCAAAAAACCGGTTCCAACATAGAAGACACCACACCATACTAAGCAAACCGCATGGGCCCGAAAACAACCACCAGCAAGTGCTGCCGAGCCTACACCTGGCATATACCATGGAGCGACCACACAACACAGCATGGCAACGGGCTCACAGATAGTGCCCCTGCCTTTACAATATGGTGGCACCCATGAAAAGGACGTCTACAGGTTCGTCGCTACCACTACACAAAAAGGCGACTTAAAAAGTAACTATAACAGAGGAAATCATGAAATAATTAACAGCGAACATGCATGTTCTTACGATCACTTAATTTAAAGGGGCCCTGAACTACATTTCCTTGAAACCTCACATATTCTTTGGAGCACAAGCAACATCCGAGAAATTTTGAAATAATTTTTCAAAAGTGCCTAGTATGAGCATATACTTTGAGTGCGATATTTAACTTTCCTATTTTCCCTCAGCACCTTCAGTTCCAAAGGAATGGAGGAGCGCCAGTGGCGATAGAGTCATTATACCTTGCCTGTGGCATTACAGCAAGAGGGATCATTGCGGCACCTCGCGGTAGTTACGCTATGCAGCAGACACAGTTACATGAAACAGTAGGTGAACAGCAGGGCTGGAATGCATGCTCGCGTGCTCCAGCCTGGCAATGCTACATGGTGCAGACTAGCTTTGTCCTGCACAGACAGTAGGCAAATCCAGACTGCGCACTTAGCAGGGCTCAATAGGAAACTCAACAGGAAGCATGTCTGGCCAGGAGCGGCCAGGAGGGTGCACACACTGGCATGCATCCCTTGTAGATGCTGACCGCCATTCATCGTAAGGTGCAGTAGGTATGGGCTTAAGTTTTGCATAGTTTCAGGCTAGTTGAGTTTTCTAAGCTGCCATAGTTTCCAGACTATAAGTCATGGCTTTTTTTCCAAAACTTTCCTTGGTGTGTCTTACACAATAGTGCGACTTATATATACCTAAAGGCATGCAGACCAACAAGACCAATATGAACGCTTTCTTTTTTTAAGCATGTCACACCGCAGAAGCAATGCAAGAAGCGTGCCTAAAACGTCTCTAAATGTTTATTCAGAAGTTGACGACGGTGACCCAGTGACATTGTCAGCTCAAGTAGTTGAACTTTCTGACTGCGTTGGAGGATGAGGCTCTCGGTGGTTTTGAGTGAAGATAAATGTTCACCAAGTCTTTTCTGCTAGAAATTATGCCAAGCTTGAAATGCCGTGCCAGGCAAAAGTGTGCTTACTCACATTTCATGACGTCACTAGAGTTAAAATAGGTGTACATTATGCACCACTACGACTTGTATACCAATTCTTCCTGTGAAACTCACAAATATAGGGAGGGTGACTTACACAAAAATGCCAACTAAAGTCCAAAAATATACAGTAATAGAAATTAGCAAGATGTGACCGCTATGACACCGATAAGCACTATGGCCAACGTTTCGATTTCTACTTGGGCAGGTGAGTGTGAGAAGACGATAGTCGGCTCAAGCTTCTTGAATGCTATCAGCTATTGGCCAAGAGCAGTCTGGTATAAGAATTTGCTATGTAACGAAATATGGCAGTCGCCAACAGCCCCAAAAATGTGTTCGGGTACCCACTGTTTCTTATGCGGCTTACTTGCAAATCGATGCTCTCCCTCACAGCATGGTGGCATGATTTTTCAACTGCTTGACTGATGCAAGCCTTGGCAATGCGTCTTTTTGTGATTTTAGAATGGCAAGAGTCATACCTCAGGATTTCTTTCTCTCCTCTAGTTCTGTAGCACGAGCAGATGTGGGAGCCTCTGAACCTAATGTCTATGTCAAGGTACTGCAAACGACCTTCGGTAGGAGTCTCGTATGTGAATTTTAAACCTTCATGCACTTTCTTGAACCTGCTGATTACAGTCTCTATGCTAAATGGTTCGCTTCGGCTTTCTTTCATGCACACCAAATAATTCTCAACATATCTGAAACAGGTAGTTATGTTAGTTTCTTCAAACAAGGCGGCAAGTTTTCTGTCTCCCACACTCAAAAATAAGTCTGAAAGCATGGGAGCTATACAAGAACCAATAGCGATACCATCCTTCTGCTCAGAGGCTTCCACATCTGCTGGTGCTACAAAACTAGAGGAGAAAGATAAATCCTGAGGTATGACTCTTGCCCTTCTAAAATCATAAAAAGAGGCATTGCCAAGGCTTGCATCAGTCAAGCAGTTGTAAAATCATGCCGCCATGCTGTGTGGGAGAGCATCGATTTGCAAGTAAGCCACTCAAGAAACAGTGGGTACCCGAACAGTATGGTGGTGCCAATCTGTGAAAACTTGTTGCCCGAAATCAGAACCAACAGGAAAAGGCAAAAAAACACAGGAAAAAAAATTTGAAAAACCACGTGGTGTTGCCTTACACACATGGCTTGTCACAAAGGATAAAAAGGACAGCCCAACGCCATGATGTTCAAGTACAGTTCTTCCCTCCGCAAAAACTAAAAGGCATGTGCAAGAGAGTGAACGCAGGATACAAAGAGGGCAATCCTAGTGCTATGATCTGTCAGACTAAGCACGTGAAAAAGTAAGTGGAATGTGCCAATTCAGTGGTTAACCAAATCCCACTAGATTGCGGGAAAGTATACATTGGGCAAAGTGGACGCTGTCTAAATTACAGGTTACGGGAGCACAAATGCACGTGCCGGCTTCCGACAGCACCTAGCAACTTGGCTGCACACTGCAAACAATGCAAATCTCTCTGCTACTAGAAAGCACCACAGTCACCACATCAAAAACAAAACCGCAGCGAAAAATATGGGAGGCGCTTGCGATAGCTAAAGAAAAAGAGATGTTCGCAAGCACTCCATCCATCACGCTTATCGAAGCTGAAGTCAAGTTTGCCAGGGCGAACGGGTGCAAGTGAATGATGTATGCCTGGCCCGAACTATGATCACATGTTATCACCTTCTCATATATTTTTATATCCCCCCCCCCGGCGCCATATCTCCTTGTATATAAGCGCGTTCTTTAACAGTATTAAACAGTTGGTAGTTTGCGCTACGTACGTCTACATCCTGTCCTTCACTTAAAATCGTCAGTGTAAAACTAAGCGCAATATAACCATGATCATCATTCTTTCAACAAAGAAAAATGTTCAGCTTAAGAAAGCATTTTGCATGCTTGTTGGTTTTCCCTTCAATAAAGCATTTTTCTTTCTCCGCTCCTGTAATCACTACACGCCTGTCATAGGCATACACGTCTGGGGGGAGCAGTGACATCGATTAACTTTGTGTAACACTCCAAAATGCCTTGACACCAGCCACGAATGAAGCTAAGACCACCGAAAATTTCTGGAATCTTACTAGATACAATAGCCAGTCAGCTTGCGTCTCTCTCTCTCTCTCTCTCTTATATATATTTTTTTTCACTTCGGTTTCTACATGGCATAGCGTCAGAATGACACCGAATATAAGTATGCAGACCCGTTTCATTGAGATACTACAATCATCATCAGCATCATCAGCATCATCATCAGCCTGGTTACGCCCACTGCAGGGCAAAGGCCTCTCCCATACTTATCCAATTACCCCGGTCATGTACTAATTGTGGCCATGTCGTCCCTGCAAACTTCTTAATCTCATCCGCCCACCTAACCTTCTCCCGCCCCCTGCTATGCTTCCCGTCCCTTGGAATCCAGTCCGTAACCCTTAATGACCATCGGTTATTTTTCCCTCTCATTACATGTCCTGCCCATGCCCATTTCTTTTTCTTGATTTCAACTAAGATGTCATTAACTCGCGTTTGTTCCCTCACCCAATCTGCTCTTTTCTTATCCCTTAATGTTACACCTATCATTCTTCTTTCCATAGCTCATTGCGTCATCCTCAACTTAAGTAGAACCTTTTTCGTAAGCCTCCAGGTTTCTGCTCCGTACGTGATTACTGGTAAGACACAGCTGTTACTTTTCTCTTAAGGGAAATGGCAACCTGCTGTTCATGATCTGAGAATTCCTGCCAAACGCACCCCAGCCCATACTTATTCTTCTGATTATTTCCGTCTCATGATCCGGATCCGCCGTCACTACCTGCTCTAAGTAGATGTATTCCGTTACCACTTCCAGTGCCTCACTACCTATGGTAAACTGCCGTTCTTTTCCAAGACTGTTAAACATTACATTAGTTTTCTGCAGATTAATTTTTAGACAAACTCTTCTGCTTTGCCTCTCCAGGTCAGTGAGCATGCATTGCAATTGGTCCCCTGAGTTACTAAGCAAGGCAATATTATCAGCGAGTCGCAAGTTACTAAGGTATTCTCCATTAACTCTTATCTCCACTTCTTCCAAATCCAGGTCTCTGAATACCACCTGTAAGCACGCTGTGAATAGCATTGGAGAGATCGTATCTCCCTGCCTTACGTATTTCTTTATTGGGATTTTGTTACTTTCTTTATGGAGGACTATGGTGGCTGTGGAGCTGCTATAAATATCTTTTAGTATTATTATATACGGCTTGTCTACACCCTGATTCTGTAATGCCTCCATGACTGCTGAGGTTTTGAGTGAATCAAATGCTTTCTCGTAATCAAAGAAAGCCATATATAAGGGTTGGTTAATACTGCACATTTCTCTATCACCTGATTGATAGTGTGAATATGGTCTATTGTTGAGTAGCCTTTACGGAATCCTGCCTAGTCCTTTAATTGGCAGAAGTCTAAGGTGTTCCTGATTATATATCCGATTACCTTAGTAAATATATTGTAGGCAACGGACAGTAAGCTGATCAGTCTATAATTATTCAAGTCCTTGGCGTCCCCTTTCTTATGGATTAGGATTATGTTAGCGTTCTTCCCACATTCCGGTACGCTCGAGGTCATGAGGCACTGCGTATACAGGGTGGCCAGTTTTTCTAGAACAATCTGCCCACTATCCTTCAACAAATCTGCTGTTACCTGATCCTCCCCAGCTGCCTTCCCCCTTTGCATAGCTCCCAAGGCTTTCTTTACTTCTTCCGGCGTTACTTGTGGGATTTCAAATTACTCTAGACTATTCTCGCTTTTATTATCGTCGTGGGTGCCACTGGGACTGTATAAATCTCTATAGAACTCCTCAGCCACTTGAACTATCTCATTGATATTAGTAATGGTATTGCCGGATTTGTCTCTTAATGCATACATCTTATTCTTGCCAATTACTAGTTTCTTTTTCACTGCTTTTAGGCTTTATTGAAACCTCAGTGCTGACACCGGCTGCTGCAATCGCTCCGCTGGCACGAGTTGTTGAAAATGGGTCGCAAGCCCCAAGGGTAGCGTTGGCCTGGCGGCCTGGGGCACAACTGAAAGCATCCGAAGGTCCCGGTAAAGCATGAGTCGACTGCTAACAGAACAACTTGTTTATTCTAGCATCGCAAAAGAGCGGCCGGTCAGGTCGACCGAAGTGGAGAGACGGGAGAGCACGTTACTCAACAGAAGAAATCGGAGCCTCTCTCCTGGCGTCCGGGGGCCGCTGCTTTTATACTCTCGGAGTTGAGGGTAAGAGGGAACGTCACGGGACGAGGCCACGTGACAGCGGGGCACGGACAAGCTGAGAGACATGTTGAGACGAGTGTAGTGACGCATCAGCCAGGCCAGCGCCGGTTAGACCTCCTCGCTTCACACTTGGGGAGCTCCTCTCCCCGGCTGCCGCGCTTTGACAAACGTGGGCACACACACACACACGCACACACGAAGACACGTGGCACTGAAACATGCCTGGACGCACTTGGCGGGGAGGCGTTGCGGCGGCGCTGAACGGGTCAACATGTCCGCCGCTTTGAACGAAGCCCCGGCGTCCGTTGCATCCGCGCCGGCTATACCACGCGTCGTAGGCGAAACGTAACAGACCGCCCCGCCGGGGGAAGGAGATCCCGATGGTCAGGGGACTGCATCCGCTGTCCAGAGGGATGTCGCTCGATGATGCTCATAACCGAAGTCGGTCGTCCTTCGGTGTTTCTTGAGCGCAGTGCACAGAGAAGGCTTCGTTCTCACGTTCAGGTTCACACAGGACACTGCAAAGTGACTTCGGGAGAGTTGCCATTTTTGTACTCGTTCCCAGCAAGCGTTAGAACTGCGCCGAAACTCAGCCGCTCAGTCAGCAAGCATGGCACAACCCTCACTAAGCCATGCCAGGCTCTTTCCCCTTTTATACTACTGCCTAGTTCCTTACAGTAGTCTAACAGCACCCAGAACGCGTCCACAAATTGGAAAATTGCATTAGAAAGCACATCATGACATGGAAACACTAAACAAAAGCAATATGTTAAAAATCCTGCCTCAGGAAGAAAACATCAATAACAAACAATTTTGAGGCTGATTCCCACATTAGGGGCTTCGACTTAAGCCATCGGCGTTACCGTTGAGACTCCCCTTTTTGTAACGCACCTCAAAGGAATATTGCTGCAAAGCGAGGCCCCAGGGCAGGAGGCGGCCATTTGTGGAAGAGATGGTCTGCAGCCATTGGAGAGGGCAGTGATCCGTCTTGAAGCATGCGAAGCGGAGATCGCAGTGAGCGACCATACACCAGCTCAGCTGGCGAAAACCCCGTAGCCTCATGCGGCGCGGTCCTCAATGCAAACATCACCCCAGGCAGAAACAGTTCCCAGTCAGTTTGTTGTTCAAACCACAATGCTCTCAACACGCGCTTCATGACGGAGTGGAGCTTCTCAAGGGAATTCGACTGTGGGTGGTACACTGAGCTGTGTAACAGCTTTACCCTGCACCTTTCAAGGAAGGCTGTCGTCAAAGCGCTAGTAAACACTGTGCCCTGATCTGATTGAATTTCCGCAGGAAAAGCAACTCGCGCAAATATGGACAGCAGTGCATTGAATATCTCAACTGAGCTGAGTTCTTTAAGCGGCACTGCTTCAGGGAACTTTGTCGCTGGGCAGATCACAGTCAAAATGTGTCTGTAACCCGTGGCTGTTACCGGCAGAGGTCCCACTGTATCAATAACGAGCCGTCTAAAAGGCTCCGTAATGATAGGTACCAACTTCAACGGCGCCCTCGATTTGTCCCCTGGTTTGCCCACCCGCTGACAGGTGTCACATGTTCTCACAAAGTGGTCTGCGTCCCGAAAACACCCTGGCCAATAGTACTCTTGCAAGAGACGGTCCTTAGTTTTCTTAACTCCTAGGTGTCCGGACCACGAACCCCCATGCGACAAGCGCAAAAGATCCTGACGGTAGCACTGAGGCACGATCAGCTGATCGAACTCCAATCCCCTGCGGTCTAGATACTTCCGGTACAGGAACGCACCTCTTTCCACAAAACGAGCATTTTTCTTGGCGATACCTTCCTTGACAATGCAGCGTATGTTTTCTAGGCTGCCATCCTTTTTTTGCTCGGCTATCAAAGCCGCCCGGCTGACTTTTAGCAACCTATTAAGTCCGTCTGACGTAGGCGCGATGAGCAAATCTGCAGATAGCTCTTCTAACTTTCCCGTATCGGGCATTTCCTCTCCGGTATCTGCTGCCTTCAACGCTACAGGCTCAATTTTATTCAGTTCGGGCGTGCTCTGAATATCAGCTTGCTGCGCCTCTGACCCTTTCTCATCGTTCGACAACGTCGGCCCCGCAACTACCGCCTTTGCAGCGAGCTCCCGAACCTTCGATCTGGTTAAGGCCTGAACGCTAGCCTCACCAAACAAAAGCCCCTTCTCGCGCAGGAGGTGATCGGACCTGTTCGAAAATAGGTACGGGTACTGGGGGGACAGCATAGATGACACTGCCGCCTCCGTCTCAAGTGCTCCGAAAGGTCCTTCAATAAGCACTTTTGCTACGGGCAGACACACGCTATGAGCTTCCACGGCTTGCTTGATCCATGCGCACTCGCCCGTGAACATATCGGGTTCTACGTAAGAGGGGTGAACTACATCCATCGTAGCAGCGGAATCGCGAAGCACTCGGCACTCTTTCCCGTTCACGAGGAGGTCTAGCATGTAAGGCTCGAGAAGCTTCATGTTCTCGTCACTGCTGCATAATACAAAAACACGACTTTTGTTTTTGTTTCCGGACACTGCGCCAAAAAGTGACCTGGCTTCTGGCACGTATAACACACGCGCGCTTGCCTCGTCTCGAACCGCTTTCTGTATTCGGCTTCGGCTGCCACTGTCTCCTTAGGTTCGGTCGGACTGCTTTCACTCGCATCCGCACTACGTGTGTCCCCCTTTGCTCTCATGGGTGTGAACTTCAGCCTCTCAAACTTGGAGCCAAATTCACCCTTTTGACCGTCCTTAGCTCCGCGAGCCCGACGCGTCACAAACTCTTCGGCTAGCTCAGCGGCTCTAGCCACCGTACTAACGTCTGGCCTATCCAAGACCCAGTACCGCACGTTCTCAGGTAACCGACTATAAAACTGTTCTAGCCCGAAACACTGCAGAACTTTCTCGTGGTCACCAAACGCTTTCTCTTTTTTGAGCCACTCCTGCATGTTTGACATTAGCCTGTAGGCAAACTCTGTATATGACTCACTTTTGCCTTTCTGATTTTCTCGAAACTTCCAACGGAACGCCTCCGCTGACAGCCTGTACTTTTTTAGCAGACTCGACTTCACTTGGTCGAAATCCTCTGCCTCCTCTCTATTCAAGCGAGCGACTACGTCGGCCACCTCGCCGGGTAACAAAGTGAGCAAGCGCTGTGGCCACGTTTCCCGAGAGAACCCCTACTTCTCGCTCGTTCGCTCAAAGTTAACCAAGAACAATCCAATGTCCTCTCCAAGCTAAAACAGCCGCATCAGATCAGTCATTTTGAACAATACTCGTTCTCCTGCACCGTGTGCCTGACTTCCATTACGAGCGCGTTCCATCTCTACCTCGAGACGCTTCATTTCCAAAGCGTGTTGACGGTCACGCTCTTTTTCTTTCTCTTGTTGCTCTCGCTCTTTTTCTTTCTGTTGTTGCTCTCGCTTTTTCTGTTCTTTAAGTTCGCGCTCCTGTCTTTTTGCCCTCTCCTCAATGGTCTCAAGGCATTCCGACAGCTCGTCATCCTCAGCTTCTAACTCAAGAATAGCCCTCAGCAGTTCTGGTTTTCTGAGTTTGTCTGAGACATCCAGACCCAACTCTCTTGCAAACTCCAGCAATTTCGGTTTGCGCAACGACTACAAATCCATGGCTGCTCTGAATGCTGCTTTTTCTACTGCCTACTATTGTCTTGCCGCAAACTAACCCGGCAGTAACGACAACCACAATTACCAGCTTTGTTTCTGACACTAACAAAAGCCTGGCAAAACTCAGAAGAAGAAAGTCCCGCACTCACCAAACCTCACAGCCAAGAATTCAGCGCAGTCGTTCCGCTGCAGGCAACCAGTCATCACACAGGGCTCGTTGCACTGCTCCCGGATGGTCGTTGTGCTGCTCAGCATACAGTCAACCGCATATCTTCGCTGCTGGCCTCCGTTGTCGCGATCTCACCGCTGACAACCAGCTATTGAAACCTCAGTGCTGACACCGGTTGTTGCAATCGCACCGCTGGCACGAGTTGTTGAAAATGGGTCGCAAGCCCCGAGGGTAGCGTTGGCCTGGCGGCCTGGGGCACAACTGGAAGCATCCGAAGGTCCCGGTAAAGCATGAGTCGACTGCTAACAGAACTTGTTTATTCTAGCATCGCAAAAGAGCGGCCGGTCAGGTCGACCGAAGTGGAGAGACGGGAGAGCACGTTACTCAACAGAAGAAATCGGAGCCTCTCTCCTGGCGTCCGGGGGCAGCTGCTTTTATACTCTCGGAGTTGAGGGTAAGAGGGAATGTCACGGGACGAGGCCACGTGACAGCGGGGCACGGACAAGCTGAGAGACATGTTGAGACGAGTGTAGTGACGCATCAGCCAGGCCAGCGCCGGTCAGACCTCCTCACTTCACACTTGGGGAGCTCCTCTCCGCGGCTGCCGCGCTTTGACAAGCGTGGCAAGCGTGACAAGCGTGTGACAAGCGAAACGTAACAGCTTCCTCCGTTGCTGAGAGCATGCTCAATTCTATCCATATTATACTTCCTTATGTCAGCTGTCTTACACTTGTTGATTAACTTGGAAAGTTCTGCCAGTTCTATTCTAGCTGTAGGGTTAGAGGCTTTCATACACTGGCGTTTCTAGATCAGATCTTTCGTCTCCTGCGATGGCTTACTGGTATCCTGTCTAGTGGAGTTACCACCGACTTCTATTGCACACTCCTTAATGGTGCCCACAAGATTGTCATTCATTGCTTCAACACTAAGGTCCTCTTCCTGAGTTAAAGCCGAATGCCTGTCCTGTAGCTTGATCTGGAATTCCTCTATTTTCCTTCTTACCGCTAACTCATTGATCGGCTTCTAATGTACCAGTTTCTTCTATTCCCTCCTCACATCTAGGCTAATTCGAGTTCTTATCATCCTATGGTCACTGCAGCGCACCTTGCCGAGCACGTCCACACCTTGTATGATGCCAGGGTTAGCGCAGAGTATAAAGTCTATTTCATTTCTAGTCTCGTCATTTGGGCTCCTCTCCATCGACGTTCGGCTATCCTGCTTGCAGAAGAAGGTATTCATTATCCGCATATTATTCTGTTCTGCAAAGCCTACTAATAGCTCTCCCCTGCTATTCTTAGTGCCTATGCCATAGTCCCCCACTGACTTCTCTCCAGCCTGCTTCTTGCCTACCTTGGCATTGAAGTCGCCCATCAGTATAGTGTATTTTGTATTGACTTTACCCATTGCCAATTCCGCGTCTTCATAGAAGCTTTTGACTTCCTGGTCATCATGACTGGATGTAAGGGTGTAGACTTGTACGACCTTCAATTTGTACCTCTTATTAAGTTTCACAACAAGACCTGCCACCCTCTCGTTAATGCTATAGAAGTCCTGTATGTTACCAGCTATATTCTTATTAAACAGGAATCCGACTCCTAGTTCTAGTTTCTCCGCTAAGCACTGGGAGCACAGGACGTGCCCGCTTTTTAGCACTGTATATGCTTCTTTTGTCCTCCTAACTTCACTGAGCCCTATTTTATCCCATTTACTGCCCTTTATTTCCTCCAACAGCACTGCTAGACTCGCCTCACTAGATAACATTCTGGCGTTAGACGTTGTCAGGTTCAGATTCCAATGGCTACCTGTCCGGAGAAACTGCAATAGCGACTTATAAAATGTTGTAGCGTAGTACCATGTGCCACAATGGTCCGGTCACAAGTCACAAAAGACAACGAGGACATGCCCAGCATGGTGACGGTGCACGAGAAGAGGAATTGGCAGAATCAGGCTTCCACATGATTGAGCAAGCTCAGCTAAAATATAATTTGCAGACACCAGGCACCAGCGTCTGTCTGGTTTTTCTTCGCCCACAAATTGGCGACTCCAGACTTTGCGTCATCGCTCTCAGCTCCAGGTGCCTCAGCCGCTCTGCTGGGCCTACTGCCGCAAGGAGCTCGAGCCCAACTGTTTTCACAGTCTGCCTTCTATCCAGTCAGCCATGGCCCCAGATTCTCCCGATCAAGTATTACTTGATCCCAGTACCCCATCCCCACTACCCCGCGATCCTGAGGTCTCCGCTCTCAAGCTGCCAGGGTTCTGCTCGTTAAACTCGGAACTTTGGTTTCTTACTATCAAATCCCTGTTTTGTCGCCACCGCCTCAGATCACAGTTGACCATGTTCGACCACGTCGTTGGAGCACTTCCACCTACTACTGCTGCCATTGTTCATGATGTTCTACACTCCCCACCTGTCGACAACCCCAGTGACCACCTTAAGGAAACGCTAATCCAGCGCACCACTGAAATGAAGTGGCATTGACTACAGCAAATTCCTACATTGGAGAAGCTCGGTGACCGCAAACCTACTGACTTATTGCGTCGCATGCAAGCCTTGGCTGGAGACCTGGCTCCTTCAACAGTAGGTGCACATGATTCTTACCGCGTCTTCATCCTCAACACTCGATCTCTGGCTCAATTGGCCAACAACATTATGGATTCGGTTTTCCCTCCGTGGCCACACTTCATCACCCTCCTGACCCTCTGTCCCACGGTGCAACCACTGGCGACAGCTATGCACATCCCCTTGAAGTTAACGAGGATCTTACACAGCAAGTAGAGCGACTGACAGCTGAGGCCGCTGCCATCTGAACACGCCGGCCATGTTCTTCATCACGACCTCGCTGCCCTAGCCCCAGTCACTCTGGGTGCCGTTCTCCTTCTCCCGTTATGCTTTGCTGGTTTCGCTGTAGCTATGTTGCTCACACAAACCAGTGCCGCCAGCCCTACTCTTACGCGGGAAACAGTTGGGCCAAACACTGACGGCGACCACTGTTCTCGGCCCCAGATACGGTCACCTTTTCTACGTCACCAACCATGTCAGCAAAGTCCACTATCTCGTCGACACTGGCACCAAGATTTGCGTCCTTCCTCCTATGTTGGCTGAGTGCCGCCAACCTCCCAACTCACCTCCTCTCACCACGGTCAATGGATCGACCCTCCGGACCTACGGCCAAAAGTCAGTGACTCTTGACATCGGCCTCAGGCGTACCTTTTGCTGGATCTTTATCACTGCAGACATGCGCCAGCCCATTATCGGAGCCAACTTTCTTTGGCTCTACAAGCTCGTCATCGATGTGCAGCACAGCCACATTTTGGACTCTGAGACGAGCTTAACTGTCCAAGGCATTTCCTGCTGCAGTCCACCCCTTCGGCTTCTCGAGGTGCACATGCCCGCTCCCAACCGTTGGTCAGCAATCCTTGCCGAGTTTCCAGACGTCTTCAGACCCCCCTCCTTTTAGTCCTCGGTCGCTCACAGATTCACGCAACATATTGTCATGAGTGGCTCTCCCATGTTTGCTCGGGTTCGTCGCATCGCACTGGATTATCTAGTTGCTGTCACCAAAAAGGAGTTTGAACACGTGCTTGACCTTGGCTTCATTCGTCCTTCCTCCAGTCTTTGGGCCTCACCACTCCACATGGTGCCCAAAAAGACAGGTGACTGGCACCCGTGTGGCAATTACCGTGCTCTCAACAAGGCCACTGTCCCGGGCCAGTACCCAATAGCTCCCACTCAACATTTTGCGTTGGCAATGCACGGTTGCACCACTTTAGCAAGGTCGACCTGGTGAAAGCCTACCACCAAATTCTTGAGGAACCTTCAGATATTCTAAAGGCCACCATTATAACACCCTTCTGCCTGTTTGAATATCTGCGCATGCCCTCCGGTCGTCATAATGCGGATCAGCCCTTTTAGCATTTCATCGACCAGGTATTACGTGGCTTCACGTGGTGCTTTACTAATTTTGACATGCTCATCTACAGCACCACCACCGAAGCTTATAAGCTCCATCTACGTCAAGTGCTCGCAAGACTCGGCAAGTTTGGTCTTGTCATTAAAGGTCCAAAGAGCGAGTTCAGTGTTACAGAGTTGGATTTTGTTGGCCATTGCATCAATGCACACAGCATTCATGCACTCCCGACCATCTGTTAGTTTCCTCAGCCATCCACCACCAGGTGACTGCACGAATTTCTTGGCCTCACGAACTATTACCGCCGCTTCATTCCTTACTGCGCCAATACACTGCAGCCTCTCCACAACATTCTCTTGGGCCTCAAGACACCGAATACACCCGTGGCCTGGAACGACATCGCTGACCGCGTGTTTAGAGGCATCAAACAAGCCACTGCCAGC
The DNA here is from genome assembly GCF_038994185.2 of Dermacentor albipictus. Classification (NCBI taxonomy): domain Eukaryota; kingdom Metazoa; phylum Arthropoda; class Arachnida; order Ixodida; family Ixodidae; genus Dermacentor; species Dermacentor albipictus. The sequence continues at coordinate 16,267,248 of NC_091828.1, read as the reverse complement.
TCGACGCTCCTCGTCCACCCCAAATGTGACGTCCCAACATCTGTCACTGTTTACGCACCGACACTGCTGTTGGCACATTCTTGCAGCAGTTTGTTACTGGTGGTTGGCAGCCCATCACCTCCTTTTCCAAAAAGCTTACGCCCCCTCGAGCGCCGCTACAGCACGTTCAGCCAAGAGCTGCTCGCCATCTATTTGGCAGTGAAGCACTTTCGACATTTCGTCGAGTGATGCTCCTTCCATGTCCATTACCGACCATAAACCACTGACTTCGGCCCTAGCGTCCCGCAGCACCTCCTATGTGCCCCACGATATCAGACAGCTCGCTTACATTTCTGAATACACCAGAGACATTTGTCACGTCAGCGAAAAATACAACGCCGTTGCCAAAGCACTTTCTCGTGCCGCCATCCATGCAACAGACCACGGCTGACCGGTCATCACTTCACGGCCGTGGCTACTGCCCAGAGTGTTGACACTGAGCTCCAGCTGCTTCGCACGAGCGGTACCTCTCTGCTGTTTGAAGATATCTTGCTCCCTGACTGCGACGTGCCCCTCGTTTGCCGGGCACCCTTGTCCTAACATGCCTCGCCCATAGGGCCAGGTCATCTTTGATACCCTCTATCCTTTGGCTCATCCTGACATTTGCACAACACAGCGACTCGTCACTTCTCGTTATGTGTGGTCCAGTATCAATGTAGACGTTCGTCGCTGGTCACGTACGTGCTTCAACTGCCAGCAGTCTGAAGTGCATTGCCATGCTGCGACTCTTCTTGGCACATTCTCGTCCTCGGACGCCCCCTTCAATAATCTGCAAGTCGATATTGTTGGCCCTCTTCCTCCCTGTAGGAACCATAGATTCCTGTTAACTTGCAATGACAGGTTCCCTAGGTGGCCTGAAGCGATGCCCCTCCTGGACATAACGGCAGAGTTGACAGCTCGAGTACTTATCACACTCTGGATTAGACACCAAGCTGTCCCTTCCACCATTATGACTGACCGTGGTCATCAACTCAACTCAACATTGTTCGCCAATTTATCTTGGCTGCTCGGCGTCAATCACATCAAGACTACCTTTTACCACCCAATACCCAATGGGATCATCGAAGGTTTTCACTGCCAATTGAAGACTTCACTCATGGCTTCGACTTTTCCTTCATTATTGATCGAGCACCTTCTTTTCGTTATGCTTGGCATCTGCACCGCTCTTTGCAGTGACTCTTCCACCAGCGCCGCTGAGCTTACGTTTGGCACCACTCTAAGAGTTCCTGGCAAATTCTTCGGCGACTCTTCTACCGTACCCGCTGATGTTTCCGGCTCTGCCTACTGTCTACGCAGTGTTATGCGTACTGTCATCCCCGCCTCCGACAACGATGTTTTCCCGGTGTGTATACGTCAACCCTGGCCTTGAGAACTGCACGCACGTCTTTGTGCTCCACGATACTGTGCGTCCTCCCTTACGGCCTCTGTATGATGGTCTGTTCAAGGTACTCAAGCGTTCACCTAAGTGCTTTCTATTGTTTATCAATGGCCGGGAAGGAAGATATTGTCACGTAGTACTGAAGGTGAAGAAAGCAGCAAAACTGGGAATGACGAAACTAGCATTTTATTAGGCGAACCTGTGCCCTCAAAAACAGGCTCCACTCAAAGAACGGCTATAATGGCAAACACAGTCGGTGATCGTCGAAACTCTGCTCAGCGAGTCAAGAGCATCAGCTTTTATACGCTAGTGCCCACGTGTCTTCCAGAAAGTTTTACACCCTTCACGTTGTGCATACATGAAATCAGATTACACAAGATTCGGTGACAACAGAGAGCGGATAGAACCATTCATTACATACGAGAAACTTACGATACATGCAAGCATCTCCTACGCTGTGCAATAACATTTGTTAGGCGGTGAAAGATGGTCACTCGAAAAAGATGACGTACACGTGTCAATACGGTCTCCGTTGACTGTCTGAAGCCTTCCTACTTGGACTCTGATGCTTTAGCTACTTTTGCTGTCACATTCCCTCCCGACAAGGCCAGTCCTACTCGCCGCATGCATTTCGCACCACCACCATCCGTGCTTCACCATTCGTCTGGCACACAGCTTCCTCACTAGAACGGTGGGCCCTGTAGTGCACTACTGCGTGCTACAATGGTCCAGTCACAAAAGAAGATGAGGACACTCCCAGCATGCTGACGGTGCGTGAGCAGTAGAATCGGCGGAATCAGGCTTCCACCTGGTTGAGTGGGCTTGGCTAAAAATATATATTGTGGACACCAGGCACCAGCTTCTGTATGGTTTTCCTTCACCCACAATGTGTTGTTCATAATCCTTCATAGTGTTCTGCTAGATCAGTGTTCAATTTATCCCTTTTAATACTTTTAAGTACACTTTCACCCCTCTTGAAATGGGCTCTCTTAATTGTCCACTAGCCGGTGTGTCTCCTGCATGGGAAGGAAAATATTTGAGTAAACTGCCCTAATATTCACTAATGTATATACTGTAGTCGTTGTAAACAGGCCTTCTGTACTTTTTCACTCCCCTCTCTGTGCTTTGTCTAATTCTGTTCCCTCTTTATTGCACCATCCCCCTTTCTGGCTAATGTTCAGGTGTCGGCCATCGCCAGTGCGGCCAGCAAAATACGTTCTCTCTCCCAACGAGCACAAATGTAGTCATTTTTCTCCAATCAAACACGAGCTGGCGCAGGAGCACCTTTCGCCTATTTGTTCTTGGCGCGACAGCAAAGTCACTTTGCCCATGTACATGGGAGAGTGGATTGCCCCATGACACTCCCTCCCCCCTGCCCCCAGGACCACCACTAGCCCTCTACTTGCTTTCACATTCAAGCTTCCTTTTTCATCCATGTCGCTCTTTCTGCGCCTGTCTTCTGAAACTTTCTGTTTCGTGAGAAAAGGGGGCAAGTGGGGAGCATCAACCCTCCCCCAACTCCGGCTATGCCAATGGTCACCACCTGAGCAGGCCGTAACACCATGCTAGGCAAACTATGCCATTTACCACACACTCCCACAAGGAAGCAAATATAGGATAAATTCGCACAACTGCTGTAACTGCCTACCTGACGTGGAGTTCAACTGATGCACAATCTCTGTAGTCTGCACGCTCCTCGACTCGCTGCCTGCTTTGAAGGAGCACCCGACAGACTTGTCAGCCGCAGTCAAGCTGCACTGCACCGCAACAGTGACCTGACCGATCTCAAGAGGACTGTGGCATGCCGCTTCAACAACAGCGATTCTGGGGCTCGTTGCTTTTGTGAGACCTGCAGAAAATAGTTCGAGCAATAGCAGTCCAATTACAAAATCAAGTGACAAATACAATACTAAAAGATACGCAGACTTTAATACAATGCCATAGAACACAAAAAGATTTGGGCTCAATAAAGGGTTAAAAAGGACAATGCACACTCAATAATTGAAAGCAGGACAACCTTTCTCTCTGCAAGGTTTATGACTGCAGAATATACATAAGACTCAAGTTTTTCATCGCATGCAGTCATACATTTTGAAGCTATTGTTGTAGTCTGACACAAACCGACTTCAACAAGGCAATGTCATTGTCATCAGCCTCTTTATTGTCCACTATAGAATTAAGCCCTCGCTCAGCTATCTTCAATTCCAGATTTCAGATTCCAGATTTCCACCATTCATCAGACCACCTAACTGTCAGCTGTCCATGACTTAACGTTCCTTCGTTTGGTACCCATTCAATAATTGTAATAGGCCGTTTGCTGTGACATAGTTTCTAGCGCTAACAAGACTATCAGAAAAAGAAAGGTGGGACAGGACAAAGCACTAGACTTCAACTCTCCTGTCCCAACTTCTTTTTTACGTTAGTCTTGTTAGCATTAGGAACTATGTCACAGCAAATGCATTAATACCAACTAGCCGAATTTTCTGCATTAATTACTTGTAAAAGGCCACTTGCCCTACACATTACATTGCCTGGCCAAGTTATTTTAAGGCAAACAGCATTCTTAGGATAATTCACACACTTTTCAGTGCCTTTCTGCCCGTGTTTAACCATTTTCCTGCCAACTGGGGTCACTGGTTAAGTCCATGGTTGGGTGTGAGATTGTGAGGCTGCTGTGCTGAGAAAACTGTGTTGGAAACCAGCAACTGGACCAACTTGGGTTACTGAATACTGTGTATACACAGTAATGGCCACATTCATGTAATAGCCACAACTTTAACTTCGAAAAGAAAAGCAGAAAAAAATTGCATTACTCTTGGAAAGTCACACCAATATTTCAAGAAGGCTGACAGCACCATATACTGTATAATGAGAGGATCACAGAAATATTTTTTTGGCAATTACTGCAGGAAGGTAATGTGAAAAAAATGATGTGCGTTTAACATCGAAGAGAAGAAAGCACATGCCCCCAACAAAGGATGTTTATACTAACACTTATGATAAATTAGAAAACAAGAAGGAAAAAATTCCTGCAGAAGCCATCTCACAATGAATGCTGACATTAATGCGATTAGCATTAGGGCAATGTTTTGAAACATCGTATTTCAAATGCCGAAACATGTAATGTATGAGGCATTTGCGATGACAGGCCATCTTCTTGCGCTTCCCTCTGGACACACTGTGCCATCTAGCCCCACTGCAGCAAAGTCCCCATGTTGTACATCCAACAAAGATACCCAAGCCCTGCCTTCTAGTATGCACAATGTATGGCAGCACCTGTAGCATTTGGGCAAGGTATAATGAGCTTGACGAGATAGATATGTGAACTTTACATGTCCTTTGAATTTTTGGCCTAAGTTCAGACCCATTCGACAGTCACTGTTGGCAACAAACACCAAAGGAGTAGCTTGCAGCACCACACCGGCATCTTGCACTGTCATTGTAAACAGAGGCAGTGGACCATGTGATCAAATATGGCAGCACCTACGGGAGCGTGGTGAAAATGGTCTATACTGCTCAAACAACAGCCTTCGACTTGCTGGAAAATGAATGGTTACCTTAAGTTCAGTGCGGTACAACCCATAATTACCAACATCCGCGTCTGCCAATGCTAGCCGCCATGGACTGGGCTCAGTCCTTATGCAGGATCAACCAAGGGAAAGACCAACGGTCGCCTTCACATCAGCAGTTTTAACCCTTGATGAATAGCGATACAGCTAAATTGAAATGTAATGAATTAACGGATATGCATAACAAAGTAAGTATAAAACTTTCTCGGTCATGATTCATTTCAATAGAGTATTCATCAGCTATAACCTGCACTGTGCCAACGACAGCTACGTGTGGAGCGGTGACCGAGTCATGTGGTGCACAATTTGTGCTTTCATCGGCCACAGATTCACCATAACAAGTTGATGACAACTCACAAAATCAATCTGCCTTAAAGACAGGAAACCCCTGTTGTATTTTGGAGGGAAACTGGAAGCCTTAACTTTATATGCAACAAAAGGTTGCTGTAAAATACTGGTCCACTATTAAACTAAAATTATAATTCGTATTCAGTACAACATAACTTCTCTGCTACTTCAGCTTCAGAGCAAAAGCAGTACTAGATTTATTCAAGAGATGCTGCATTAATAAAAAAAAATACTTCTAGTAAGTGATCTGTAATCAGTGCTGGCATCCTCATTTGGTGTTCTTTTTCATAAGAATATTGCAGCATACATCTTGATTATCAGGTACCTAAGCTAATGATAGCTTGCAACATGCTTGTTGTATCTACATCATTTAAGCCCCTTACAATGGGATATGAAATTGGCAAACAAAATTGGCAAACTGGCTAATGTTAGAGTCATCCCCATTAGAATATGGCAACAGTACGAGTTTACACATAGGGCAGCGAGTGATAAAGCCCCATTTCAATACGAAATCTCATTAAAGGAAATGTAGTTTACATGCTAGGCTAGGGGCAACAGAGCCAACAGCCTATTATTCATTGCATAACAAAGTGGCAAAGTAGTTGGTGAAGGTATAAGCTGCTATTCCATTAGTGATCGTTACAGCCTTATTAGCAAACTGTGCATTATCAAATACAATGGACTGCATGTAGGACAACATAGAAGGGATAAAGAAATGAGAGTGATAACAAACATTAAGTGTTTATCACAACGGGTTTCATTTATTTGAGACTGCCAAAAGATGAGACCCTCCTGCCATCTAATTCTGTAGGAAAGAGAGTGAGGACATTTATTAATTGTGATGCTCACTTCACATCACTGTTATGTGTAGAACCGCTAATCATGAACATGCCGGAGGTGAAGCATATGACATGCCACATTTCGCATCACCTGTGCGATTATGTTATTGGAACCATTTGTGAAAAAGCATGCCAACAATAAGGCAGAATCCGGCACCATGTGTAGATTCGTATGTGCCCTAAAGCATCACATCATAGCCACAAGAATGTTCAGCTGTCAATAAAGGCACATCTATAGTGGCTTAGCTTCAACAAACTTAGGAGAAAACATTTGATGCCCTGGATTAGGGGCACCCCAACCAGGAATCTTGAACCGCTTGTATTGTACAATTTATGCTGTGCTGTGTCTGGTACCTCAAGTTTGATTTAAGTGCAGGAAACTTAAAGAGGTGCTAAAAAATATTAACTCGAGCTAGATCAATGAATTATTCATCTAGAACTATCCCATCATGTTCTATGTACCAATACGTTGCCCTGTTGAGTATAATATGTATTGCTGCCTAAGGGTCTCGTCACTAGTTCTCAATTTGAGTTGCCTGTGCATAAATGGAGTTGGCGTGATATCCATGTGACCTCCCTCTAAGCGACTCTCTATGAATCGGCCAGTGATGATGTCAAAAGGAAACTACCATACTTCACAACAGATGGTGTCGCTCTCATTCACCATTTCTGTCCTTTTTCTTGCATACAAATGTTATGCTTTTGCTTCAAATGAAGCCTAATCTTTCAATCTAGCTGAACTTAACATTTTTTTAGTGTCTCTTTGGTGAAAAATTTTTTATAATTTGTTATTTGTTATAACTGTATAATAGTTGTTATAAAAATGAACAAGTTGTTATAATGCTCCTTGTGGATCTACACTTGGCCAGTACAATTTTGAGTATAGTGGTGAACGTAGACACTTTTCCAACCGGGAGAAAAGAAAAGAAAGCTGTATTATTTTCTGTGGAACCGTGTTCACTGCATGTCTCTAGACGAAACACTAAATAATCGTGACTGACAAGCTGAAATACCACCTGCAGTCTCAAGATGCGTATGTTCAGAGCCTGCAGCTTGTGCCGTAAATGTAACACATTTATCGCCATTCCACGTTTCGCTACGACTTCTTTTCACCACCCCCTGCAGTCTTCCCACACCGTGACCACGTTAACAAAGTAAAATGCATAATGTGCCGCTCATTGCTCTTCGCAAAATCATTTATTCCTCGCACAATAATAGAATGGAATAACCTACCATCACTCATAGCTACTGAAGTTAACTTACCATATCACTCATAGCTACTGAAGTTAACTTACCATCTTTCCAAACCTTGTTGTTAGTGGTAGCAGATTAGTTATTACTTATTGTTACATGTACATATTACATATTATGTAAAAAGTTCTTGTTTTCGTGGCAGTGCATATACCCCTTGTTCATATCTGTTTATTTTATGTTCCTTGTGTGTGCGTTTATTTCATGTAGTTTTATTTCTTGTGTATATTTCATATTTGTCCCCCCCCCTATGCAATACCCTCGCATGAGGGCCCTTAGGGGTAATGTAAATAAATAAATAAAAATAGATCATATAATCTCAAGCACAATGCATGACGCATCACCATAAAGAGAACAATCAAACACCCAAGACATTGATGCTGCTAGACGTGTTATCTGCTGTGTACAAGCGGGAATGCTCTCAAACACCTGCCTACAACTGGTTTTGTGGGTGATTGAGGAAATTTCTAACACAAGCATGACACACCATTATAGAGAAAACAAAAATGCTTGCACATACAATGCCCCAATGAAGTAGACACTACACCTGTTCCATGTGGTCTGAATTATACTGAAGGTGCTTCAATGTCACATGTTGTCTGAAAGTACTAGCTGCAATGAGAAAATTGGTAATGTTGTTATTCTGGTGAGCTATACATACGTCTGTGGCTTAATGGGTAAAGTGTGGTGGAATAGGGAAGAGGCTTCTTGTAGTAGTTCTTGTAGCAAGAAAAATTTGCTTTTGTAGCAGACATACTGGTTTTTTTTAGCATATACATCTTGATTGTCACACAAGGTACAAAGATAATTTCGGTGCTTGTGTTCTTGGTGTCATTCTGTGCTTGTGTCTTTCTGTGGCAGCATATAACAGAAATGAACCCTTACCAACTCGCTCAACTGTCAGTTCTATTGACAATTTAGGACATCACACCTTCTCAGTTGAATCTAAAATCCGATAAATAGCAAAAAAAAAACAGCAGTCTAAGAGCTAGCAAAACAGAGAAAGACAGATTTAGTTACACATATGCCCTGGTAAATTCTCATAAGTGACACATGAACGGGCAATAACTGCTGATGCCTTTACCCTGTTAGTCTAGTCTAATTTTTCTTCTTCTTTCAAAGTGCTTCCTTGTTTACAAGAGGCTGCAACAACTTGATATGTCCCGCCTGCAACAGAGCTTGACCAATCTTGATGTCAGAAAAGCATTTTGCCTTCATTTCTGTTGCCAAGAGTAGCTCAGCATAATTCAGCAATTCTTGGCTGAATTATTTCCTTTCGCAATCTCTCTTCTTCAGAGTTCACTGGAAACATGCCATGCTACTTTCTTTGCCCATGATTGCACAGAGCCTCTTTTTCCAGTCGTTCATGCTTTCTTTTGCATGAACTCTTCATTTCATTGACCAGTTCCTGGGTCAAGGGAATCTCTGTTGGATCTTGCCTAAACATTTCTGAATATGACAATTATAGAGAAGAGCTATATTAATTCCACCCAAGAAAAGCAGGAAGATACCTATAAAGAAAGGGGTCAGACAAGGAGGCACAATCTCTCCAATGCTATTCACTGCATACTTGGAAGAAGTAGTCAAGCTATTAAACTGGGAAGGTTTAGGAGTAAGGTTCGATGGCGAATATCTCAGGAACCTTCAGTTTCCCAATGGCATTGTTCTATTCAGCAACACTGCAGACGAGTTACAACAAATGACTGAGGACCTTAACAGAGAGAGTGTAAGAGTGGGGTTGAGGATTAATATGCAGAAGACAAAGATAATGATGAATAGCTGGGCAAAGGAACAAGAGTTCAGGATTGCCAGTCAGCCTCTAGAGTATGAAGGAGTATGTTTACCTAGGTCAATTAATCATAGGGAACCCTGATCATGAGAAGGGAATTCATAGGAGAATAAAAATGGGTTAGATCGCATACGACAGACATTGTAAGCTCCTGACTGGAATCTTATCATTATCCTTGAAAAGGAAGGTGTACAATCAGTGCATTTTCCCAGTGCTGACATATGGGGCAGAGACTTGGAGACTGACAAAGAACCTTGAGAACAAGTTAAGGACCGCGCAAAGAGCGACGGAACGAAGAATGCTAGGCATAACATTAAGAGACAGAAAGAGGGCAGTTTGGATCAGAGAGCAAATGGGTATAGAGGATATTCTAGTTGACATCAAGAGGAAAAAATGGAGCTGGGCAGGTCATGTAATGTGCAGGTTAGATAACCGTTGGACCATTAGGGTTACAGAATGGGTACCAAGAGAAAGGAAACGCAATCGAGGACGACAGAAGACTAGGTGGAGTGATGAAATTGGGAAATTCCCGGGCGCTATTTGGAATCAGTTGGTGCAGGACAGGGGTAATTGGAGATCGCAGGGAGAGGTCTTCATCCTGCAGTGGACATAAAACAGGCTGATAATGATTATGAGAGAAGAGTCTATTAAGGGAGCCCATGATGACGCCATTGAGTCCTAGCTATGGAAAGGCTGGCTTGCTTTCGCATCTGTTTTCGTTAAAGCTCCTCTCTGAATCCGTATTTCTGTGTAACAGGCTCGAAAAAACTTTCACAAATGTGCACAGCAAGGTATACTTTCCTGTCCCATCAGCCAACCTAAGATGAAAAACATTGTGCCAAAAGTCATGCAGACGTTCTACAGGAGCAATGTCTACTGTATCCGTCATCAGGAGGCTGAAGTTGTCTATCAGGGAGGAAGCTTTATGGGCTGGAATGACTGCAGGCATTTGCTTGGGCAAGTTCCTCAAAGCTGATTGAACAAGGACACCTAAGGCCCTTGAACACATTGTTATATAGAAAAAGACTAGAAAGCAGGTACCAAGCAGCAGATACATAAAAGCTTGTTGCCACAAGACTTGTTTTTCTCGAATAAAGCAGCAGCACACTTTCTGTGTTTGTTGTTTATTCGACCCAGGCCCCGCAAGCATAATGGATGCCACTTCATAACTGAATATCCTGACACACCCTTATACACGCACGAACACGGGGTGCAAGCTGTGGTTTCATTTTCCCAATCCCTATCACCAGTAATATATTGACCAATGTACTTCTTTATCTTTTTCGGGTGAATGATTTTTCACTGTCTGACAATTGTTATCGCTCATCGTGGGACGCGCCTGTATGTATGTACGGATGCACCTGTATCGGATGTGCTCGTTGCCAGGAGTTCAAGCACACCAACAAGGGCACAACGCTAGCATACCTCAAGGAAATTGTCGAAACCACCAATGTGTTTGCCTTCTCAAGTTCTGCCGAATCTACCTCAATGGCCATAGTTCCCAAACTGGTCTTTGACATAAATCCAATCCTCACCATGAGTAAGTACCAACGGCTGAAAAGTGTTCTTCAACAATACAGTGAGTGATTTTCGACGTCATCGAGGATTCAAAAAGCACCAGTTGCAAAGCATTGCATTATAACCGAATAGTGTGCTCGTCCACTCCACCAGAGCTCTTACCGCATTTCGACGCGAAAACGTAAAGCTGTAAGGCGATAAGTTGATGAAATGCTGCACGACAACATCATCCAGCTGTTGAAAAGCCCATGCGCATCTCCTGTAGTCTTGGTGAAGAAAAAAGACGGAACCCTGCGTTTCTGTGTTGATTATCATCAACTGAACAAAATCACAAAGAAGGACGTATACCCCCTCCAACGGATAGGCGATGCATTGGATCGGCTCTGCAATGCTAAATACTTTCCGTCGATGGGTTTCAAGACTGCCTACTGGCAAATAGAAGTCGACGAGAGACATTGCAAAAAGACTGCCTTCATCACACCAGATGGCCTCTCAGGGTGTCTACCAAGTTGACATTTCCAAATTCCCTGAGTTTTCCAGGTTTTCCCTGAGCACCTTTGCGAAATACCCTGAATGAGCCAGAACATTGTTTTATGTCAAGACAGGCTCACACCACGTTGCCCGATGCTGTCACTCTCTAGTAAGCATGCTGAAACAAAAAAATGACTTAATCCAGTTTGAATAGTAAGGAGTAATATCTATTTTATTTAAAAAGAAAACAGAAGAAAGGTGATAGTAAAATGCACAGCGAAAGAAATGGTAAAGCCCATTCCAAATTGAGTCGAACATTTTCAAATACGAATGAAAAGGAGATGCATACATTAGTAAATATTTTTTAATATAAGCTATTTCTATCAACTGATAGCAAGCTCATCTGTATGAGGTCCTGAACTTTGTCACAACTAAGGTTCTCTCTCAGCAGCTGGGAAGTCAACCTCAACTGTCCTGACATACTCTCAGCTCGTACACATCTCAGTGTTGGGTTTCACTGCTTAAACAATTTATTTTGGTTTGGATGAGGGACACCTGTGTCTCAGCATCAGTCAACACTTAATTTTTTTAGCTCAAGCTCCTTCAAAAAGGCGGCGGCACCCTTCCTTTCCCGTTAATTCCTTAGTGCGTCGGTCCTTTCTGTTCTCATCCTCCTTCTACCACGTTTTCACCACATGGATCATCTGAAGCATCCTCTTGGTCAATTGTAGAGTCAACATTTGATTTTTCGGACTTCCGAGGGGCCGCAAAAAAATGAAAAAAAAAAAAAACGGGCAGTCTGAAAAAAATTAATGCATGTCTTTAACTGCCTTTAATGGCTAAAATTACCACAGGCACGACTGAAAAAGCTCTGAAGGCCTGCCAGTACGCTTATTAGGCATATCAGGGCTTGTACTGTGACAGGAGACGGGGTGCACGCATGTGTAATTAAGGAATACATACTGTGTCCCGTGACAATTGCCCCCTTCCCACGCTTTTTATGCTTCACCGCCTAACACTCATGAACCGAGGCGAAGCTAAATTTCGGAGACTGGCATTACGCAACGCGCTGTGCTCTGCGAGCTTCAAAGCCGATTGCGAGGATTACAAAGGCGGAGTCGGTGCCATTGGTGATAGCGGCGAATTCTTTCAATGAAAAACACGGCACCGCACGGCAAGAAGCTTAATAGCGAACATAGAAGCAGCTAGGCCTAACGTTGCCGCGGTGGTGGTTACGGCTGCCTGCCTGCGAGAGTGCCGGTTCGAGGCGGCGAGATAATCAAAATAGCGGCGGTGGCGGCTTTGATTAATGCCATTTCAGACCTGCAGTCAGGGCAATATACATTGACTATATGGAGTACGTGGTGGTGCCGCAAAACCATGCAAATTATCGGGCATGTCCGAAAAGCAGGCGTCTAGAAAATCGGTCGTTAACTACATCATGCCGATGACACGGCGTCAATGACGATTCGTTGCGATTCCTCTGTTACTGAAGCCAGCATTAACACGACTTTCGTTCCCTTTCAATAAAGTTACAGCTAATTTTCCCTGATAGAAGCACAAATTCCCTGAGTTTTCCCCAAGTTTTTCCAGACTGTTCAAATTCCCTGAGAATTCCCGGTTTTCCCGGTTGGTAGACACCCTGCCTCTATGCGTAAACACATCGTCAAGGTCAAGCCATTCAGACTGTGCTCGGCGCCTGCAACATTCCAGCGCGTGATGGACATGGTGTTAGCAGGATTGACGCGGCAGAGCTGTCTAGTTTACTTAGATGACATCGTCACCTTCGCAGGAAATTTCAGCAATCATCTTAGGTGGCTTGCGACCATACTAGAGGCCATCATGACATCAGGGCTCATTCTGAAGCCGGGAAAGTGCAGCTTTGCTGCGGCAACATCCTGCTGCGACATGATATGCCAGAAGTCCTCATTACTGACACAGGAACGGCTTGTACTGCTGAGGAGGTTGAATCAACAAATATTATCTCCTGTGCGGCATCCAGAGACTGAGCTCGCTGCATGATAGGAGTGATCACAAGCACGGCCCAGCAGTCTGGTGAGCCAGCTGTGTAGATGCATGTCGCATATCAAGTGATTTTCACAATGTCAAGCAAGAGAATCAGTGAATTGAAAAGCTTTTATGACATGTTACATGACACATAAATTTGATACATTGTTACAAGAATAGCTTTTCAATTGCTATTATTGCACTGTTTACTCAAATTTCTTTAACAGCTGTCATTGTTACTGTACATTATTCAGAGCAGCTTCTACGTCATATTGACTAAAGGCACATGTGAATACATAAGAAATTCAACTGTTTTCAACTGATGTATGTTGTGTCGGCAGCGGCAGGCAAGCGGGGGGCCCCGACCAGCGAACGCGCGGCTAGCGCCGGCGCAGTGAAGGAGACTCGGAGCGAACTGCTCCCGATGAAAACCGGAACGAAGACTCGGCCACCCTCGGCCGTTTATTGCTAATAAAGGGTTCATACGCCAGATGACACCTCCCGATTGGTCCAATGCTCATCACATGACAGAAGGGGGGTGCGCCATCTAGCTAAACAACTACAAAACATACATGTGCGATGACACATAGATCTGACAGGGGGCGACACTATACTACATCATCCCCCCTGGAAACAAAGTAAACATACCGTGAAACGCGCACACAAGACGCGCGCTTAAGTCCAAAGGCGATTTCAGTTCATTCCCCCCCCATGTTCACACACGCGCACCAGTTGCACACAAAGCACGCACTTAAGTCCACAACAAATTCAATCCGTCGCCGCCCAAGTTCAAATACACGCGCACCAGTCTTACAGATACAAGATACAGGCAGTCACTCAAACAAAGTTCAACAAGGAACACGGCAAAAAACTCACTGCACCGCAACAAGGAACACATTTTACCTGTGTGAACAAAAAATATGAACTGCCTCCTAAATGTCACAACGAGGCCCCTAGCCGTGGCATTTCGAAGACGGCAAAACGCTCTACATTCAAGAAACATAATCGTCAAGCCACGGAGGCCGTTTTTTGACACGATAAGGACGCGTGCGTACCTCAGAAGAACTTAGGGGGTTGCGACGCGTATCGGTCGACTTTAAAGACCTAGTCGTCTCACTCTTATTTCCCTCCCCCTGGTTGGACAATTGAATGAGGTTGTTGCTCAATGCTGGAGAGGGTTGCCCAGGAAGCTCCTCTCGACGGCCCAACAAGTCCTGGGAGGCCACCGATTCTCCTATGGAATCAGAGACGACTGCTGACTGTGTAGACTCAGAAGTCATACAGTCAGACAAGATACTTAACTGATGCTTATGAGAAGACGATGTCACTACAGACGAGTCATCGGAATGACTATCGAGGTTTGAATACGAGTACAAAAAATCTTTGTCACTTGTACACAATGTACTACCTGTTGGATCATTCATCACTGGGGTTAACTTGGACACATGCCACGTCTTCCCGTCACTGAGTTGAAAAGTAGATGGTCCTAACTGGGCCTTGACTTTACGAGGTTTACTGTACTTAAAAATTCCTTTCCTGTTAAATCTAATTCTGACGGTGTCTCCCACCTTGATACGAGTTGCCTGAGCACCTCTACGTTTGTCTACACACTGCTTAGTTTGCCAATGTTTCTGCGAGACTCTTTCTTGAACTTGAGGCACAAGACTGTCCTGTTCCCGTGAATCTACACAGAGCCGCATGGTTCCATCCTTCTCGTGCACCACCACGAGTGGAGACACCCACTCAGAAGCGTCGACGCGCTCGATGACATCACAGTCCTCGAGACGTCGCAATTCATTTGTGACCTGGTCACGGAGAGCCAGGGGTAGTCTGCGCAACTTTCAAGATACTGGTTTCGCATCTTGCTGCCGATGAATTCGGTGCACAAAGTTGTTGACGAGACCGAACTCGTCACTGGAGAGGTGATCATAACCCAGAGGCACACCTGTGGGGCTCTGTACTGAAGGAAGCGATGATAGACGACATGTCAGCGACGTACCGTCGATCTGTATGGCCAAACGCTGGATGGCGTCTAAACCCAGCAGTGATGTTCCTGTAGTCGTTAGGTGGAACGTGACGGAGCATGACCTTTGGAAAAACTGGACAGTGGCTTGAAACAGGCCTTGAATGTCGATGCGTTGCTTGGAAAAATGTTTCAAGCCCACTGTTGTTTGTGACAGTCTGGGCTGTCGACCAAAGTACTTTCCAAAATCTTCGGCCGTCATCAATGAGAGACGCTCCCGTATCCACCGGCAGTCGCATGGAGACGCCGTTAACTACGACCGGAACTTGTAAATCCCTTTTAGCTTCCAAAGTGCTCACCGTCAAGACAGACGCGGACGGCTCTCCTGCGGAAGCTGAAGACAGCGTCTCTGCGGAAGAGACGTGCTGAACAGTACGGGTTTTTCAGCATACTGATGCAAAATGGCCCAACGTGTGGCAGGCGTTGCACCGCCGGTTCCTTGCGGGACAATTCCTGTATGTGGCAATATGTTTCGTGCTGCCACACCGATCGCATGCACCACGGTTCCCGGAGGAGCCATGTGTGAAATGTCGGCCCTCTTGGCGGCCTCTCGGAAGAAGTCCGTCGTCTTGGCGGCTTCTCGGAAGAAGTCGGACGTCTAGGCGGCTTCTCGGAAGAAGTCGGACATCTTCATGGCCGCCTGGACTACGTCGGCCATCTTGGCGGCTCCCCGGAAGAAGTCGGCCATCTTGGCTCGTCGATGGAGCGCCAAGTTGAGCTGCCTCGATTCTCTGTATTTTCTCCGAGTCGAACGCGCGGTTCGCTCGATGCAGGGCTTATAACGACCGTCCAATTTCTTCTGCCTTGTCCAGGGACAGGGTTTTGCTATGAGCCAGCAACTTTTCGCGAACGCTGACGTTTGCTACCCCATGTATGATTTGGTCTCGGACGCGCTCGTCATAGCTTGTGCCGAAGTTGCACTGTACCGCCTTCTCCTTCAATGCGGTCACGAATTCCAGGAATCCTTCTCCCTTGAACTGCTTTCGGCTGGTGAATTCGTGCCGTTCCGCCAGGACATTTGTTGACGCGGCGAACAGCCGGTCAAGCCGCTGCAAGAGTCTCGGAAACTCTGACGCTGGCGGGACCGCATCACTTGACGTTGACGCTGCGCCGGTCGACTGCCTTTCTGCTTCGCTTGAAGCTGACGCTGCGCTAGTTAACTGCCTTGCTGCTTCCTGCTCCTCGGCTGCAAAGTGCTTCCGTTGTCCCTCACGCCCGAGAGCGCTGACGAGCGCGGACGCTCGTCGTGCGTCCGTCCAGTCGCCGCCGCCGGCCGCTTCGAGGTGGGCCTGAAAAATTTTTTCCCAGCGATACCAGGGAATTAACGGTGGGCCGGGCACTTCAAGAAAAACGGGAAGGTTTGCCGTAAAAGCCATGCCAGGTATCGTGCAGGAGGCAGTGCAGGAGGCAAGCCGGAGCTCGCCGCAGGAATGGGGCACGGAAGAACAAGGGGGCGAGTAGGCCTAGGCTCGGAAGCCTCGCGACGCCAAGTGCGTCGGCGACGTTTGCCGGCCGTGCAGACACGCAAGAGATGCTTCACCTATGAAGCTCGTTGGTTTCCCGGGGCTTCGGTCGGAACCGCAGCGGGAATCCCATCCTCGTCGCCAAAAGATGTGTCGGCAGTGGCAGGCAAGTGGGGGCCCCCGGCCAGCGAACGCGCGGCGAGCGCCGACGCAGAGAGGGAGACACGGAGCTAACTGCTCCTGATGAAAACCAGAACGAAGACTGAGTCAACTCGCGGCCGTTTATTGCTAATAAAGGGTTCACACGCCAGATGACACCTCCCGATTGGTCCAATGCTCATCACATGACAGAAGGGGGGTGCGCCATCTAGCTAAACGACTACAAAACATACATGTGCGATGACGCATAGACCTGACAGGGGGCGACACTATACTACAATATATATATATATATATATATATATATATATATATATATATATATATATATATGTAAAAAAGAGGATAAAAGTAGTTTCATTCTTTCTTTACATTTTGCAGCAACAAAATGTAGGCAATGGTGAAGTGGCACCTAAGGTGCTAAAACAGCGTAACACCAATGCATTTTGAATGGCTGAATACTATTGCTAATCTCAATTTTTACAAAGTGTTGCCTTGTGCTCTGGCTGGACTAATTTTGTGATAGGAACATGCCTCTTAGTGTTTTCATCGAGTGTGTTAATAGCGGGATTTAAATTGGTAATTACTGGCATCCGACAGATCCTAATGTTCACCACTGCAAATCATAGGTTCATAATTGGGGACCCAAATGCTTTTGGCGTGCAAGAGAATAGAGGCCTCACAACTGTGCACAAGGAGATCCAAGGGCAGCTTTCTCATTTTTTTTAACTCCAAGAAAGAAAAAAATACAGGCATGGCTGTTTGTATTGTTCTCGAAAGGAATGCAAAATTGCATGAAATCCAACATAGACAAAATAAGCCAATATTACGTCATTTTTTGCAGAGCGTTTTAAGCTGTTAAAAGGTAAGAAAAACAGTATGGACTATTTATGCAAAAATAAAGGCATGCCTCACTTCTTGTGGATCTCAATGTTTATAATGCAATAAGAAAGCATGCAACACAATCACATAGATAACGTTTAAGGCACTCACTAAGAAATTCACACACACCCACATACACACACAAAAAAATTGTCGTCTTATGTCTCACAAACTCAGAAAACTACTCATTCTTTTTTGACAATGTGCGAATGCACTCATGTACCACTTTGTAAAAAGATACAATGCTGCTTCAATTCTACATGCCAAGTAATGCAATCTCACTTTCTACCCACAACTAAGTAAGTCTGGCTTTGAGGAGAAACATTTATTTGTGGCAATGGTTTGTCCGCATCACCGTGGCTTTAAGAAGGGATCACCGAGTAAACTGCCAGAAAAGCTTTCTAGGTGTTAGCAGCAAGAAAATTTAAAACAGCCTGAGAAACAAGACAGCACAAAGCCAAGTGTGGATGACCACTGTAAAGGCGGAACCGCATGGCGCGATTTCAGGCGCGATTGACGCGCGGATGGTGGGACGCACGCATCATTTTGATGCGTGCCCAGCATGATCCGTCACGAAATCGCACCGCTACGTGCTGCTGCTCGGAGTAGAAAAAAGTGTGTTGCGCATCATGTCCGCCAATCAGAGTTCAGGTAAGTCACGTGGCATTTTTTTTTTTTTGCCACCATATGGCCCTGCTCTCTGCGCATCTCGACAGAACCTCTTTGGCGCTATTTTTTGTTTCTCACGGCAGAACTATAGGATCTGCAATTCCAGTGCCAAATGCGGAGTGTGGCACTGGAATTGCAGATCCTATAGCTCCCCGGCTACAACGACATAACACACACTGCCCGCACCGCAATTCTTGTCAGCCATTTGGGATCCGACTCAGTCGTCATTAGTTTCTTCTCTTGAAAGTATTCAAAACCGCAGTGCACGCTTTATATTATCTAATTATTCTCGCTATGCAAGTATTTCTTCAATGAAACGAACTCTTAACTTACCTGATCTTTCGTCACGCCGCAAATCTTCCCGTCTCTCCCTTTTTCACAAAGTTTTTCACTTGAACCCCCTTTTAAAAGAGACCCTTCTTACTCCTCCGTCATATATTTCTGCCCGCACTGACCACAGCCTTAAAATCGGGGTGCCATTGTGCCGTACTAACCGGTACAGTGACTCATTCATCCCCAGGACAAGCACGGACTGGAATCGCCTTCCCGCCTCAATCGCACTCATCACCGACCCTACTAACTTCAAAACCGCCGTTCAGAATGCCTTTTGTTAATATCTTTTGCAAATTTTTTGTTAATACTTGTTTGTATTTTTTATTTTTATTTTTTACTGCATTACTTCTTGTTTTGACTCCACTCCTTTCTGTAACGCCTTCGGGCCTTGAAAGTACGTGAAATAAATAAATAAATAAATAAAGAAGACACTAACCGCACAGCCTCACGAAATTCAAGACACTGAAATCAAACACACCATAGTGGAGGTGTTGCCGACTCGCACGACACAACAGAGCCTATACCTGGCCAATCTCTACAGCCCGCCGCGGGAGCAGCTACTCCACTACGACCACTTCGTCCGGGACCTTCGCAAGAACGCTAACAGCAACCGGCTTGTTATAGTAGGTTACTTTATCGCCCCACACGCGGCCTGGGGCTACCCCAATACCACCAAGAAAGAGGCATGGGTTCATGACACCGCACAGCAGCACGGTTTTACTTTATGGAATGACCTGCTCCAACCCACCCGAGTGGGCAACAGCGTGTCGAGGGACACCAATCCTGACCTCAAGTTCACTCGAGACGTGCGAAAGGCCACGTGGACCCGGCTCCCGGACACACTAGGGAGCGATCACCACATAATTCAAATCGAGGTTGAACAATCTCACCGTGCGCACAAGACAGGAAAAGCGCGACTCACGACTGGAATGCGCGTAGGAATGAGCTTGACAACAATTCGGACATCAAAGACGTTGAAGCTTGGCTAAACGGTATCATAGGTGCGGCTGACGGCCACACCAGGACAATTCAACTAGACGAGGACAATCTGGCGGTCGATAACCACCTACTGCACTTACGGGAGGCTCGACGATTGCTCCTCAAACGATGGCACCGCCAAAATCTCAACCGCAAGCTTCAGCGCCGAATCGCCCTATTAAGCATGCAGGCACAGGAGTACGCTGAACAGCTAGCGAGTCAGAACTGGCGATCCTTCTGCAACCCACTTCAAGGAACCCTCAGCACAAAGAAGACTTGGCACATACTTCGATCCCTGGTTGACGACACTAACACCAAAACCCAACAAAGACATACAATTCACCGACTAATCCACAACTATGCGGCACAGAGGAACAGCTACTCCAAGAACTTCAGACGAAGCTACACAGCTCAGCTAACCCGCAAACCACTGCCACCAAACTTTCCACCCCCAGGGAGTACTAAGGAGCGCCAAACGAAGAGCTAGATCGGCCTTTCACACAGGCAGAGTTGCAGGCGGCCCTCTCTAGGCTAACACGCAATACGAGCCCGGGCAAAGACAGAGTCACCAACAAGCACCTTCGACAGCTACCCCCTCGGGCGTTGACGGCTCTCCTTCGGTACTATAACGACTGCTGCTTTAAGGGCGAGCTACCAACAGCCTGGAAACACTCGGAGGCAACCATGGTACCAAAGCCAAACAAACCCATCTCCATCGCAAATCTCCGCCCCATTTCCCTTACGTCCTGCGCCGGGAAACTATTTGAACACATGGTCAACGAGCGGCTCACCACACATCTCGAGGCAAGCGATTGCTATCCGCACACCATGTTCGGCTTCCGCCAGATGCTCTCCACAGAGGATGTCCTCTTCCAGCTAAAGGAAGATATTCTTGACCATTTGAGCAAACACAGCAAGTCTTCCATTCTAGCGCTAGACGTAAAGGGCGCCTTTGATAACGTGAGCCATGAAGCCATTCTCCGTAACCTAGAAGATATCCGCTGCGGTGCCAATACATACGCCTACACTCGCGCTTTCCTCACCAAACGTACGGCCACGGTGGGGAATGCCAACCTCCGGAGCAAGACATTTCACCTACCTAACAGGGGTACGCCACAAGGTTCGGTAGTCTCGCCACTCCTCTTCAACGTGGCCCTCCTCAAACTTCCCCGCCTCCTAGACAGCGTCCCAGGGATATTCCATGCTCTATATGCAGGTGATATAACACTATGGACGAGAGGCGCGAGCACGGGTGAACAGGAGGCCCGTCTTCAGGAGGCGGTCAACATCATCAAACAGTACCTCAACACTTGCGGCCTCCACTGTGCTCCAGATAAATCCGAGCTGTTAGCACTCGGGGCATGCACCCGGGGCCGGCCCCCAAGCCAGGACCCACAAGTCCTTCTTCAGGGAGTACCAATACCGAAGGTCGACTCACTTCGAGTCCTCGGGGTCCATATACTGTAGGGTTCTCCTCCCGTGCTCATGGGACAAAGGAACGACAACACAGTAGTGCAAACAATCACAAGGGCACTTATTGCATCTTTCATAGATCAATGCCTGCTAGCCGAGTTGCTATCCACAAAACATGCCGATGGGCGCGCGACAAATCTAGAAGTCCGACTCACCGCGACCGGAAAACGAGCGAATATGTTCGCCCCATGCTGGATCCGAACGCCTGGTCGTTCGCGTGTTTGGTCACGCCAACGGTGGCGCGTTCAAAGGCGGCCACGTGAGGCGGTCTCGCAGTCGCATGTGTCGCCGCGCGTGCGGAATGTCCACGCTGTTTTCAGACCCGCCGGGAAAGAGCCAACCTGTCCTCCCCTGCGCCCAAGTCACTCCGCAGCGGCGTGACACTCGCGCCATCTCTCGCACCACGCTTCAACCACTCTGACCTCCGCGGGCGCTTGGCCACGCGGCAGACGAAGCCGCCCTGCGGGAGACGAGTTATGCGGGAAAACTAGATCTCAGTGGAGGCGTGAGAGTCACGCATCCCCACATCCCCCCAACCTTAAATCACTGCATATTCCGGCGAGACATGTGACACAGTCTAACATCAAACCGTACTTCGCGAACAAGATAGTACATGCAACAGTGGCCGCGCTGAGGAAATGTCCACACGCTGTCCATAGCATGCGAGCCGACATTGTCCATGGGTACACCGCTGGCGTCTGCCGGTCACAGCAGCAGCTTTGTAAACTCAACGGCACGATTCCAGGCCAGGACTCCGGAGACGACGACGCAGTAGTCGGTACGAGCAAGCGTCGCTCGCGCCGACGCGCCCTGCTGGCAAGAGCCGGTGTAGCTGTCGGTGACCACCGGCTCTTTTGTCCGCCGCCGAGGGTTGTGAGTTGGATACAGGAGGCCGCCGAAGTCGCTGCGACGAACTGGCCACAGCATCACCGTCGCCCGGGGTGGCTCGATCGTAGTCCGGGGCAGCAGCGCAGACGATGTGCAGGTGACGGCAAACCAGCAGTGACTTCAATCACGCTGCGTAAACTCAACACACTCGGCAAACACTACAGTAGTGCAAGGGAGAGGAATTCTGCATGCGCATCGCCCACGTGGTACGATGTTCAACTCGGCTAGCAAAGATCGGGCAGCTACTCAGATGCTAAGTTCACGTGAACGAAGCTCACTTCCTTGAGTCGAACGAGTAATTTCAATTCGTGCGAGGCAAAATAGAATGAGAGAAGCAAATTGCAACACCTCAACGCCACGGTCCCCCAGGTTGTGTCCCTCCACGTGCGAAAGGCAGCTTCATAAAGCCTTAGGCCTAAAGCGTCACTACCCTGACAACAACCGGCATCCAAAAACAACACCCAAAATGAGCGCAAAACAGGCAGCCACGAGGAGACGTCAGCTCTGTGAGGTGGTCCTACTCCGCTCGGTGCACACAGCATCCGAGTTCACGGTGCCCACCGTCCCAGACGGTGTCGGAGCGCCCGGTGACAGGCCGCAATACCAGTCAGCCCGTAGTGGCATCCATGGCCCGTGGCCACCCGGCTCCCAGAGCCGCGACTTCATCAGAGTCAAAGAGATAGAAGAAGCTAGTTACATAAGAAATTCGGACCACCCACGAGGCTTCCCTAATCACTCGCTTCAGGCTTGCCACTGCTCCGCGGGCGCTCAGCCTCGTTCTCCCAGGATGCAGACCACGTGGCTCTCGTATTGACGAATGTCATTAAAAGAACACTTGCGGAAAGGCTTAGCATGTTGACATGTTCAAACACACTACAGCCACCATCGCCTCGCTCAAGAAAGCACGCCGCCGACTCTAGCGATCAAAAGCCATGCTAGGCCTACGCTTCAGTTCAAACAAAGGTCTCAAACGAAGCAAAACTGTTAAATCTATCATCCGATGCCCCAAGAGCCCCACGTTGGGCGCCAGATGTAGGGTTCTCCTCCCGTGCTCTTGGGACAAAGGAACGACAACACAGTAGTGCAAACAATCACAAGGGCATTTATTGCACCTTTCATAGATCAATGCCTGCTAGCGGAGTTGCTATCCACAAAACATGCCGATGGGCGCGCAACAAATCTGGAAGTCCGACTCACCGCGACCGGAAAACAAGCGAATATGTTCGCCCCATGCTGGATCCCAACGCCTGGTCGTTCGCGTGTTCGGTCATGCCAACGGTGGCGCGTTTGAAGGCGGCCACGCAAGGCGGTCTCGCAGTCACATGGGTCGCCGCGCGCGCGGAATGTCCACGCTGTTTTCCGACCCGCCGGGAAAGAGCCAACCTGTCCTCCCCTGCGCCCAAGTCACCCCGCAGCGGCGCGACACTCGCGCCATCTCTCGCACCGCGCTTCAACCACTCCGACCGCCGCGGGCGCTAGGCCACGCGGCGGGCAAAGCCGCCCTGCAGGAGACGAGCTATGCGGGAAAACTAGATCTCAGGGGAGGCGTGAGAGTCACACATCCCCACAATACACAAGGACGGATTCGGCTCCGCCACACTCCCCAGGCTACACAACACCGTGGCACAGCTTACTCATCTGATACGACGGGTGGCCGATCGCCGCAATGGCCTCAAAGAGCACAACACTTTGCAAATGGTACAAGCCCTCCTTTAGAGCCGCATTACATACGGAACTCCTTACCTCAACCTGAAGACAGCCGAGAAACAAAAGCTAAACCTTCTAATAAGAAAGGCCACGAAGCTCGCCCTAGGACTACCGACAACCGCCTCCACTGACCGATTGCTTCGCATGGGAGTTCACAACTCCTGGGAAGAACTTGCGAAAGCCCACCTCATCAACCAGATCGAGAGACTCAAGCTCACAACCACAGGCCGAGCAATTCTCCGACGCACAGGATACGCAACCAATCTAGAACACGATGGAGAACGCAAGGAAAAGATCACATCGAAGCTGCAAGAATGTCTACAAGTTCTGAACATGCATCCAGAACACCATCGGGGCAGACGACTCGCGAGGGTAAACGCCATCAGACACAAGCACCGTAACGACCCACAGGCGCGCTACGTGGATGCAGCCAAGTATTGGCCGAAACACCTTCGCCATCAGCGTGACAGACTACAGGGGGACGACACTGGCGTTGGCGACAATTCTCGCCAAACGCGCGGAGACAGCTGAGGAGGCCGCTATAGCACTCGCCACCCATACAAGCGAGATGCCATAGTGGTCTTCACCGACTCTCAAACAGCGGCATGCAACTACATGAAGGGCAGCATCTCCATCAAAGCGATCAACTTACTGAAACGTGGCGATACTCCTCCCCCTTACACCTGCGTCATGTGGGTTCCGGGACACGAGGGAATCGAGGGGAATGAAGCGGCACACACCGTGGCCCGCGCAAGCATCAACCGGGCTTCCCCGCACGACATTCTAGACAGGTCCCACCCACCCAAGTCAGAGGAGGAAACGGAAACAATACCCTTAACTTACCAAGCACTGCTACAACACTATTGCCTTGGACGCAGGGTCTACCCTCCACCACATCCAAAACTAACAAGAAACGAAGGCACCGACTACAGGTGACTCCAGAACAATACCTTTACCCACGGAAGCTTACTGCATCATTTCCACCCGACGCTATACACCTACATCTGTCCACACTGCAACGTGCCAGACACCCTGGCGCACCTCCTCATGCAATGCAAGAATGCCCGAACAAGCATCACAGCGCCACAACTAATAGCAACAGACGCAGACCCAAACCTCCTCACTGAAATGTGGGAGGCTGCGATCTCCAAGCCGGACATGGTCGACCAGCGCGAACTCATCGCCCAGGCCCGGAGGGCGATCCAAGCCAGAGGGTTCCTGGAATAAGGGACCCTCCCACCTCGACTGACAAATCACTACTTCAAATAAAAGTTTATTTCTCTCTCTCTCGGCAGAACTGACGCGTGCGTCAAAGAAAACACGTGCTACCCTCATTTTGTTCGCGCACCGTGTTCACCTAAAATGGACAAAGCAATCTTCAACGAGGTTCTAATAACTGAAGTGGAGAAGCGTCGTGTCTCATCGCTATTGCTGGCAAGACAATTTGAAATATTACCAGTGTATGGTACTCGCTCTCTTGCTTTCTTCTCAACCATGCAGACCGCACCCACATAGACCTCCTGACTCGCATTTGTTCTTGCTTCAGTATCAGCATCCCCCTTAATAGTAACAATCGCCTCTTCTGCTCGGTAGTAAGCGGCCGACACTCCATTTTCTATGTGAAGTTGTAAACAAGCAGCGGCCTCTCGGCATGCGGAAAATGCATAGTCGCAGTTTCGCACACAATCTTGCTGCTTGAAATTAAGCTTGATAAAAACACTCCTGAAAAAAAATGTTGCTGTCTAATTACAATAAGCTTATTTTTATTGTAGTGTTCTGTAAGTTTAAGGGCATATTATACATGCGGTAACAGAGACAATTCATGTAATTGGGAGTTATATTGTCTGGCAACCCGGAAAACGCGACGCGGAAGAGCCGCTCCCTTTTTTCGTGTGGGTGCTCGCGCATCGGCAGCAACGCGGGCGTTCGCCGTGCATCACATTTTTCGCTCGCGGAAAACGCGTTTTGCAGTTACAGCTTAAACCATTTAAAAAAGAACACACTGATATTTAAAATTACAGTTTGAACTTGCATGTTATAATAGTCGTGTTGGTTGATGCATTTTTTTATATAGAACAATGCCATTTTTTATGTGAAACATATTTAGTTTTACACATTTGTTACATTTTGCACCAAATTTTTATAGTGTGCAGGCTGTTGTAGCGTATTGCTAGCGCATGACTTTTTTAAAATTGAAATTGCCCTCCCTGAACAGTGAAGTCATTGTCATTTTGTTAATCTTTGTCTGTTTGAACCTATTAGCCCCGAGAACGAACGCGAGCGGCGCTGCGCGCGCCACTCGCATGACGTCAGAGCACGGACTCGCGCCTGTCGTCTCCTACAGTTCGGGTGTTGTCCAGGCGCTTTCTGCGGTGTTTTCGTTTGTTTGCCCTCATTCTCTCTGCTTGTATACCTATATGGTGGTCGTCTCAAATATATTTTTACGACGTCTTCCTTTGCGAACATTTATTCAAAGAGCGAATTTCTTAAACAACAATGCAGCTCTCGAAGGCAACGCTACAGTGCCAGCCGAAGCGACGCAGACCAGCCCATTGCGAGTTTTTCATACGCAGATAGACAATCGCAAAAGCATAGCCTATAGGAATCCAGTTATGATACCATACCTGCCGCGGTGCAACAAGTATGTCACAAAGCCGGCTATATATATGAATTCTACAGCAGTTACGTTGATTTTATTCCGCTAAAACAGGTTTGCTCACGACGAGTAGTTCATGGTATAATATCGAATTTTTGCATTTCCTCCCAGAAACGCTCGGCAGTAGCACGGGGACTTAACTAATACTGGAGCTTAGATTCTACGCGAATCACTTGCTTCTTTAACTGCTTGTCAACATTAGGCGGTTCTTCACGTGTTTCTTTTTTTTAAGCGGCGGAAATTTGAAGTAAAGTTAATGAATTGGTTTACAGCTATTTACAGAGTACAAATAGGAATGTACCAATATATATATTCCCTTTTCCGTGCTACACGTTCAACTCACCTCTTTAGAGCGCGTTTGTTAATGATTAATAATGTATGTTATGTTCCTCTTTTTTTGTCTATGTTACCAATTAAGTGTATGCCATTTATTTATTTCAATGCCGCAGTGTGTTTTGCATTGTTATTGTGGAAATATTTCACTGTTCTTTCATATATAGTATAACTGCAATGTTTTATGGCCACTATATAAATGTAATTTATATGACGCTTGATGTGTTACCCCATGCAGCCATATTGTACCTAAGGGGCTGAGGTTACCTCAAGCCGCGTTGGTGCGGCTTTTTTTCCTCATCCACCTCCATTTACCTATCCTCTGTACATGCGTGTGTGTAAATGGAAATTAATAAATCAAATCAAATCAAACTCACTTGAGAAATTTACTGGTGCTTGTTGCATGAGGAATATACATGACGAATCTGTTTGGCGAACTGACACAGGCTGCTCGGCCCAATTTTTTTAGTGAAGTATGCCTGCTGGACCGCATAGCTGCAGCCAGAAAGAAGTCGAAGCGTCAATGACTAGTAGTATGGGACATATTGAAGATATCGAAA
Source organism: Dermacentor albipictus (assembly GCF_038994185.2). Lineage (NCBI taxonomy): Eukaryota > Metazoa > Arthropoda > Arachnida > Ixodida > Ixodidae > Dermacentor > Dermacentor albipictus. Next base: position 16,239,915 of record NC_091828.1, on the reverse strand, counting down.
TTCCCCCGGTGGAGGGTCAGAAATCAAGTGAAAGTATATGCAAGGCTTGTGGTGCTTTCTTTATGAATGTTTGCGATTGGATTGGAGCAAACTTAATTTAGCCTGCAAGGTTCTCTTTTATGTACCGACGAAGCGAATAGTTATCCGTTTGTATAATTAAATAACACTGGATCAAGACATGGTGAGACAGAAGGTGCTTGAATTTTCCTTTTGTAGGCAATCTAAGCTGCGGTGTAGTAGCTCGAGAATACTTTAGCCAATCCAGTTGGCGCTGTAAAAAATTGCTTTATGGTTTTAATTCGAAGTTGTAGTGAACTGATGGGTTTCACGAACATAGCGTGCCTCGCCATACGGACAGTCGATTGCTACCGTTACGTGATCAGGGGTGTGCCATATTGTCGATAAAGGCTACTGAGGGCCACTATGAAATATTTCAGCACTTTCAATTGAGTGGCTCTCGATCTTAACAACGAAACTTTTCTCTCAGGTGATTGCTACTATGGTGTTTGTGAATTAACTATGTAAATACTCTACATGACGCGCCGTCGTGTTAGCAGCCATGAGCAATTCGTATTTTGGGGGCCTGTTTTAGAGGGGGATGAAAGTAGCAGCAAACTTTTTCATAAGAAATGCGCGCCTAACTATTTTTTACGCATTAATTAATGGCCATACTTGAATAGAACACACCAGAGTAATAGGAATCATGATGACAGCTTCGCTGGGCAGCGTCTTTCTAACATCGGATAACATGTTGACGCCAATTACCAAATTTTTCTTCTATACGTATGCCTCTCATAGCTAAATACTAAAGGAATGTTAAGTGTTTAGCGAAGCATCATACGCAACTTCGCACGTTGAATTTGCAGATATTATTTTTTTAGTCAAGATTTACCGATAGACACGGCGCATATATGCATTGCAAAACCTAGTAGGCCCCTTTAACGCTACTTAGCTTGCGATATCCAAGCCGCAAAGTTTCTCGACTCACACGCTTTTGAAGAAGAAACTGTGGTTAAGGTATGGCAGCTGAAATAAGCCGACGTATTCTTCAATACGTACGGCTCGAGCCACTCATACCCCAAGCATACACGAAGGGAACGAGCGCGCGCGGCAGCCGAGCGAGCCGGAGCGAGCGGCATCCTGGCCGTGACGTCACTCGCGAGAGGGCGCCACTCCTAATTCTCACCGCTAATACCAGTCAGTTTAAATAGTCATCTCTTTTTATGGCTCATTAGAAAAGTACACTGACATGCAAAACTCTGAAATCTGGTACGAAATTACAGAAGCTGTTGGAGATACCGCAACAAAGAAATTATTGAAGACTTGTCACTCCAAAACTAAAACATTGTACACCCCCAAGCATTTTGTTAGTAATCTTATGCTGTTAGTACTAGCCCAAGGAAACTTAGATCTATATCGCCTAGAACATTTTCTTTTTAATTGCCAAACTTTGCTTTTTGAGCAAGCACGTCCCTGACCCCCAGATTGGTGGCTTTTTGGGACCATTGTAGCTATGGTGATGAAGCAGAACAATTTTCAGACAAACCTTGAAATAGTTTCTTGCAAATTAATGCAAAAAATGTGCAGCTGCGTTATGTATTTATTTCGTGATAAAAATTTTAACAACACTGAAATTTCAAAAGCAGTGAAAATTGGCCAATTTTAAGGGCACTAAGAAATTGTGCGGTTTTCATGGATTGTGTGCAAGGAAAGCTGTTTTGCTTTGCATAATGCGTTTCCGTGCCCTACGCTACTGAAAATGCTTCATCCATTTAGTCCCAAACCAGTAGACATTACTTTTTTTTGTTCAGGTTTTGTTCTTGATTCAGATGCTGTTCAAAATTACCTTTTTGATTTGGTACTGTTCTCACTTCATGTTCAGTTCGACAGCTGGTACGAAATCTTACCTTGTGCTGTATAGTCTGCCAACTTTTCTTGGAGTTTCGGAAGAGGATTTCTTATGGAGCCATACTTTGCTCGCCTCCATTCTTGGTGCCAGTAATAAACAGTCCTTTGTTGTGGGTTCACCATACTGTTGGTAAGCAAAATGTAGCTGTTGTCTTCCATTGCCAGTGCCTCCTCGTGGTGTCGAATGGCAGCTGCAGGCGTGAAACCAGCCTCGAAATATGCATAGAATGCGGCCCTTGTTTCTGGGCTGGCACGCAGTAACTTTAGTGAGTCAGCACATTCTGTGCTGTGATTATGTGTTGTGGCCAATTTGATCACAGCTGGGAGGGGAGTGCTTCTGCACAAATACTTATCATTTCTTTGGGTGTCAGGGTTCACTTTCTTAATTTTTATGTCGAGTTTTGCTGGGCAGTCAGTGGTGCGCCGTGCAGTCATTTTGTTTCGGTGGTGGTGTTGACACCGCCATACCTTGTGGAAGACCATTCTGTAACAAAGTAACGTAAATACAGATAAAGAATTCATGTTTCACATATGTAAATCATATTCAGATGGCTTCTATACATAACAGCTCCATCACACATCAAAAGCATGGTAGCCATAGAAGAGTGGTAACGGTCGCATTTTGTATGTGTTATAGGTGAACAAAGAACAGCACAGGGATAGGACAAGCAGCCAGCACATACAAAACACTGGCTGTCATTGAAACTTCATTACCCGCAAGGCATTATATAGAGCCGCCAGAATGGAGAAAACGGAAGAAACATGAAAGTTATAAAGGAACTTTTACAGGGTTCATAAAGAATGTCTGACACAAGGACAGTTCAAGTATTCCCAGGTTGCTGAAGGCTATAATTTAAGGAGGTTGAAACAGATTTGTCATAAATATCAACCAAGATATACTGAAATTTCGTTCTTAGTTATAATTTCTATAGCTAAGCACCCATTGAATTGCACACATGCTTCAAGCCCTTCAGGTGGCTTTTAGTCCACTCTCCCATTGTAACAATGTCAGTCACCTTGCGGCACATCACAAACTTCACTCAATGAGGGTTAGTAGTGCCAAGCTACGCCCAAATATGCTCACGTTATTAAAGCCAAATGACTGAAACCTACTTTTCTTTGGGAATTTGTACAGCACAGGCCTCAATAATGGAGCCACGATGGCTGCGCCGTAAACCAACTAGCAAAACAACAAAAATGCTAGTACAACTTTGTCGCTTCATGTGCCTTAGTCTGGCATCATGATAGCAATGGCAATTTAAACAACTCTGCTGCCAGTTATGCACATATGCTAGACTGCAATCACTTTGGTAAACTCTTGGAAGAGATTATGTAAAATTGTTTTTTTCCCGGAAGATACGGCAAAGCACAGATGTGAAGTTTTATTTTACATTTTCAAAAAGTCGCCTCCAACCCCAATCTTAAGAAAATCAAGCAGCGCACTTACTTTAAGGTCTTAAGGGCCCTTGAAAGGTATTACAAATGCAAGGGTTTTCAAGGATTTCAAGGAGCTGTACGAATTGCGTGCCACTCATAAAATGGAGTAATACTCGTATATGCTACATATCACATGATGCAAAGCATTGGGAATGGCGTCTGCTGTTGACTGCTTCTTAGGATCACGATAGATGTTGATTGTGCCTGTCTTCGCTTTGCTGAAACTCTATGTAAAAGTGATAGGAACAGATGTTTTGTCTGGCCTCGTGCGTACTAAATATGTAGCAAGAAGACATGTGATGTCCAGAAGAAACATGGAAACGATGTGTTTTAGCACTACCTTTTCCCCACGCTTCCTCATCTACTGGCCTAGCAATGCACCTATAATGCATAATTCTCCACTCAATAGGGGATATTCAAGATGTCAACGTATTTATCGACTTGCACCAAAGTGTCACCCGCCATCTTGTTTAGGGAACGGCAAAACGAAACTGCTCGTTCGACAACATAGCTACATGCATAGCTGCTGCTTTCACCCAAGTTCTGTGATCTCCTTCCAGTCCTATTTACTACTATAAACAAAACAAGTCGTTTGTGGTAACACCGGTAACAAGCTAAGCTTGTTTTCTTCAACGATAGACAAAAAAATCAGCAAATAAAATAGGCATGTGAAACATTGGCCAATGCAGACTATGTTTTCCATCTTGTTCCTTCATGTTTGTTTACTGCGACGTGTTTCCTCCACAACTTAATGTTTTTTTACCACATCAGTTTCTTTTAAATTAGCGCTCAAGGGCAAATCTCGCTCCTGTACGAATAACTGTTTCAGAATGCAAATGCCTGTTTAGCCAATTTGTGCAACTATTTTTGTTGTAGATGTTTATGTGAAGGCACTGCTATTTTATATTCAATGCACTTAGATATTTAGGCGTTTTAAGGAACTTAGTGGATAGAATAATTTCTCAAAAGGAATGAAAAACACCTCACAGGTTGTTGCAGGACACATTTTGCCCTAAATATTTTCCAGCCAAAGAAACAACGAAGAAAGCTTCTGAGAAGACAGCGTGAGAATTACGAATTTTTATTTTGATTCGGACTGAAAACTAAAAAAGAAAAGCGCGTTTACATGTTAGCATAAGCATGCAGATGGAGCATTTACTAATACCATTTATTGACTGAAAAGCCTAGATTGCTCAGAAAAGTCCATCAAAGCAAGTTTCTCCATTAGAGAAAAAGATGAAAGGGCAGGCACGACGGAGTTGCACATCACCCTACACATTTTTGCAGTTCATTCGGCACAGAGGAGGCCCGCAAGCACTGTCCTCAAGCCTCACTACGCAGCGCGCTGTGTAATCGCACGTGCGTTAGTTTTCCGTATTTCCATTTGCCATTTATTTACCGTGCGTTTCTTTCGTTTTCGGCTCTGGTAGCGTGACGTTGCGCTATTAGTGCGCCCAACCGCGCATTTGCCGGGCTGCTCAAAGTTATTGCTTGCTCATGATGTGCTCGAAACTGGAGTGCCTGTAAATACCGAAGTCCACAATATTTGCGGACGCCTGCAGCATAAAGGCAGTACTGAACACGAGTCGGAGAGAACATGCGCAACGCCCTATCTTGTGGAAATCTGCTGATACTTGCAGCGGAGAACGGCAGAATACAGGCCACGGAACAAGTTAATTGCGACTGCCAACTCGCAGATCATGTTTGTCCTTCGTTTTCACGGGACGTGCATGTGCGATTGACTCGCACAATTTCAGTTCCAACGCAAACGGAGCAACTACAGTGTACGAACATTTAGCCGCTCCGACGACCAACACTGCTACCGCGGAGCTTCGATTTGCAGCAAAGCTTTTTTTCACACGAGACGTTTTCTCACGAACGCAACGAATCTGTAGGTTTACAATGCAATGCAAGATTGCTTTGGAGGCTTCGGTAGAACATTCGAGAGAGTATAAGCAATTGTTTATAGGGTACTTAGCTAAGATTCGAAGCGTAGATCGCCGCGAGATGCTCGCTCGGCGAAGGTTTCGGTTTCAAAGCATAATGCCGTCCGGACGGATATCCAAGGGTGCAAAAACCAGCGGACATGGCTTGATTGGATAGTTGGGGGCACGGTGAAGTTAATTACTCATTAAACGCTCGACGATGAAGCCGACTGTTGCCACACAGCGACGATCGCCGGTCCGCTCTGCATGCAGGCGCTTCGCAACTATGCCCCAGAGAGACGGCTGACGCGGCCAGTGTTATATCATAGAGAAAGGTATGGTTATATCATGCATTTTGAATATCCACTATTTTCACAAACATAGCTTACCTTATGCATTTTGTGGCAACGAAGTCCACAATCCACGATGTGTTGGTTTTGGCGCTGTAGTTGCGCATCCACTGTTCTGCTTCTGTTGCATTATTCAAGTTGCAGCGGAGCACCTTCCTTTCAGGCGTGGATAATTCAGTGTCTTCAACACACTCAGGAACGTCGGCGTCGCACATTTTTACGGTGGCAAGAAACTTGGGTGTTAGCAGCTGTTACAGCACTGTGAACGCAACAATCGAAACAAGACGCTGCAAAACGCGTGGAGTGGGTAACCATAGGGCATAGAGTTTCCTACAAGAATTACTAGAGGGAACTCTGGCGCTACTGTCTACGCACGGAGGTGTCTACGGGAGCTGCAATGGGAGCGGTTGTCCCAGCATGGGAATTATGGGAAGTACGGCCGAGAAGTACATGGATTTGCCTAAACTTCGTCTTTTTGGCTTCAAACGGCTTTGTGACTTTGTAAACTCGTCATTTTTAACAGTTTATTGCGCAATAAATAACAAAATAAACATCATTTTCTCGATGCGAGACGGAGCAATGAAAAACCGCTCCAACAAGGTGCGCTTTCGGTGATCGAGGATAGTCGGTGCGCACCAGTGCGGTGGATCGAGGATGAAAGTGCGCACCAAGGCACCCCGGTGCGCACCGGTGCAGGCCATCGAGGACGCTATGACTCTAGACAATGCCTCCTTTACTAGATGCCTGCCGCGTGACCCGAGAAGCTGGTTCCTGCCCCTCTCCTCTTTACTCTTCCCCACCCGGGTTAACCCGGGTTAAAGTCCCTCAATCATTCAAAAGTACCGCCAGGCTTTGATCCAGCCGACAACGCCTGCTATAGGCTGATCGGTGACATGTGACCTTGCTCCGCCCCTTTGCCGCCATGAAAGTTCCTGCGCGCCGGGCGAAGTGCGCGCGTTTCGCCTGTTGTTCTATGCACATCGCTGCGATAATTTCGTTCCGGGAGGTCCGAAATGCCTTGTTGCTGTGCTGTTGGGTGCCGAAACCGGACGAAAGATGGCAAGAAGTTATTTTGCATCGCGCGCGGCAACCAGAACGTAACCAGACGAAAAGTATGGTTACGCAGAATTGCGCGGACGGACTTTGAACCGTCGGTAACAGCACGACTATGCGAGGCAAGTAACATACAACGATACAAGGTGCGATAGAAAGTATACATGTGCGTGTGTCGAGCGGTGATAGTATTTCACTCACGTGCATGAATGTTGAGGGCCGAAGTTTGTGGAGATTATTTATTTTAGTTCGCTGTGAGACCGCTGAATAGATCGGTATGACCTAGGAATTGAAGGACCGAGATGCCTTGTTGCTGTGCGGATGGGTGCCGAGATCAGTTATTTTGCATCCTGCGCAGCAAACAAAACCTAACCAGAAGGTAATTCTGGTTGCATAGAAATGGACGGAAAGACTGAAGCGTCGGTAACTGCACGACTATGCGAGGAAAGTAACGTAGAGTGATACGAAGGTGCGAGAGAAAGTATGCACCTGTGTGTGCAGAGCTGCAGTATTATTTCATTCGTGCGCATGAATGTTGATGGCCGAAGTTTGTGGAGATTACTGATTTTAGTGCGTTACGAGCCCGTTGACTTAGCAAGTGCAGTATGACCTAGCATGCAAGTAAATAGTGGGGCAGAAACGCATTAACTCGCTGACAAATGTCCGCATTGCGTTAAGTGCGATAAAAAATAAAATTAAGCAGCGAAATCTACTTTTACACTTTCCTGTGTTTGTGCGCGCGTTGTTAACTGCGCTTTACAACATGTCCAAAAAGTAATTTCCAATATCCTAATCGTATTTTCTCCATTGCATATGTGATAAATATAGTGCTAAGTGCCTGCATTATTCTGTTTTTAAAAACGAATACTGCATAGCCACAGCTACTGGTCGTCAAATAATAACGCGTAATACAGTATATCAAAGTGCTGCGTATATCAAAGTATACAGCTGCGAGCTCGTTCCAAGTTTCCCTTACATTCGAAGATGTTTCAGTAATCGGCAATGCCATTTTACTGATGAAAAACACACAACTGCAAATGAACATAAGAAAAACGCCACAAGCGATACACGGATTGCCAGCAAAACGCAGTGCAGTAATAGCTGGGCCAATCCGCGTGCGTTTCGTATAAGGGCCCTCTAATTCTTAGGGGGCTTTAGCGGTGCACGGGGGCGAAAAGGGATAAACACAACAATGCGCGTCATGATTCGAGTTTACGCGGCGACGTCGCACGGTTTACGAGATCAGTCAACCGCATTGACACACGCGCACACGCTACGCTTGATATTGGTGTGCCGCGAAATCAGATCGCACTCACCAGCCCGAACACGATCGAGGAGACACTCTGACACGATCCATACCGCCTCTTCATCATGTCACGACAGTTGCACTGGCTCGTAGCATTGAACCACAAGACACATGCAGTCGTCTTGTAATCGCTACACGACAGACACACTCAGCGGCAAGAAGTCTGTTGGCGCACTCGTTTCCACACACACACAGGATGTTGTTTAGTTGCCGTGAGGGCTGCGCGCTTTGAGAATCGCACGTTTGAGCGATGTTATGTCGAAAGATTTTCGGTCCAAGCGACTGTCAGCCTTCATTTTTACACGACTTCTTCGTTCAATGCAACCGCTATGTATACGCAGCACACTTACATGCAAAAGATTTCACAGAGCATACGGGATTAAGCGCAAGCAATCACCAAGGCTCGCGCGGTGATTGAGCGCAAACGAACGAAATGTAAACACGCGGAATCGAGGCGATCCAGCCCTCATTACGCTTTCTGGAGCGATTTTCTTGGAGCGCTCATTTGAAATTAAAGGACTAAATTTAGCAGTTCGGGTCCTTTTTTCGTTTTTCGCCACAGCCAGGCACCAGTAGGTTTTATTTCCGCGCGTATGCAGATATTTTTTTCACCTCTCGAATGCCGCGGCGCCGTGGTTTAGCGTGGGCGCTGTCTGCTACAGGAACTTCCTAGGTGGCGCGCGCGGCAGATGTCGCTACCTTGAAAATTATAGAGGGACCTTAAAACCCGGGTCGGCTGCGAGCGCTAGCTGCGGTGGCCACTGGAAACCTGAATCATGTAGCCCAGCCTCCGAGATTTTAGCGGCGTCTGTTGCAATCCCGGAGGCAGGACCCACAATCTCTCGTCAAGCGATTGGTCGAGCGCGCGCCAGCCTAGTAATCGTCATTTCCTCCGCAACAGGAAGTGGATCGGCTGCGAGCGCCGTCTCTCTGCGACTACCCTGAACTACGGGAACCTCCGCTCCAATGGGAAGACTAGCGACGCGGCAGGCATCTAGTAAAGGAGGCATTGCTCTAGAGCACAAGGTACCCAAATTACTAGAGGGAACTCTCGCGCTGCAGTCGTTGTCCTACAATGGGAATGATGGGGGTTGAGGATTCTTCGCAAAAAAGTTTCGTTAGAGTAACAAAAGCGAATCTCTAAGGCCATCCTTTCGTGTACGGTAGTCACCGGAAGTTATGGTCACTGGAAGCTGGTCTTAGCGGTTGTGCCAGTACCCGAGAGGGTGCAGCTAAGGGAGCAGTCACGCAGCATGACTCACGCTGCACATCGCGGAGGTGTTGACATGTGAGGCGCGCTCAAAACTGAACTTTCTCGCCCAGAAAAACAAATGGGTGTCCTATTTGGGAAGCACAAGAAAGTCAGCCGCGTGACGGAGCAAGACAAGGCCATCCTGGTAAGCTGCGTGGCCGGGATCTCCGAACGACATAGAGCTGAGCCCATTGGTCGGCACAAGTGGATACTACACTCATTCAGCAATATTTTTTTCGCGCTCATACCCGTCGGCATTCAGTAGCGCCCATCCTTCAAGCTCACTCGCCTTCGTACTCGTGTCCACTGAAACTCGCTGTCAGTGACTTTCATTGACAGAGCTCCATTCTTACTCACGTGTACTCACTTGCTCATCCCCCGTCTGTGATGTGGAGAGAGTATGACGACCTATGCCTGCGCTGCATGGCTTTCTCGTAAATCATGCTGTAGTATTAGGAGTGTTAAAGTAGCAAGAAGGACAAGGTTCTGACTGGTGGTGTCGCGGGGCGTAAGTTAGCGGCGGGGCGTTGATGCATTGCTTCAGTCGTGTTTTTTTTTTTTTTTTGCTAGTTGTGGCGCGGGTCATTATTTCGTATTATTGGTGGCGTCTCAGCAGGACACCAAAGCGGCAACGGAGACACTAAATCTAGAAACCGGACTGGTCCGTGGGTTGGGGCTCACCGAGGCCTGTGCGTGCCAGGCAATATACAGTGAAAAACTCTACGGCTGAAACCACGCGCTGTAGCGAATGGCAGGGTGTAGCACCTCGTGAACTGGTTCAGATAGTACAAGCGAATCGAACGTGCCTAGAGTTTTATATACACCCCCTGGCGAGCTTCGGCCGCGGCGGCCTCAACTCACGAACCACCCTGAGCTTTGATACCCCCCGCTGCCCTTTGGATGCCCTGGAGATCCTACGCCGTCTGCTTTATTATAACCTCAGGTGCACTCCTGAGGCGTCCGTTTGCCGGTTGCATGTTCTGTTCTGGAGCTTGTACCTGTAAAAATTCATATCTCTCATCGCGACGAAAAAAGCACGCAGCAACGAAAAAAAGCGCGCCGCAACTTATACAACGCCAGTTAGAACCTTCCCGAAAAAAAAAAAGTGTATGGGTGTCAAGTGTGGAAAGCCAGTAATGTGGTAGAGGTTTATATATATCCCAGCCTGCTCACAACCGATGTTAAACTTTGCTCAGTCCAGTAACCGGATCTGAGGTGATGTCAGTTTTTTCCTCTCTTAAAAGTAGTTCAAGCTGTGACGCAGAACTTATGCAATTTCGTCCAATTAAATGTGTTCATGACATTCTGTGTCGCTGTATAAGATTTTTAACATCTGCTTGTTGAGTGCCTCATTGCCAAAAAGAATGCAAATTGCAAAAGTGACTGTGCTGTTTGAAAATGGTGATGCGAATGACATGGCTAATTATCGACCAATTTCTGTACTACCCATATTTTCTAAGGGATTAGAAAAAGTTATCCATATTTGAATGTCCAGCTTACTTGATAAACACAATTTAATCTCACCTGCTCAGTTTGGATTCAGCAAAAACAAATTTACGGAAATGGCATTACTTGAACAGAAGAAATTTATTTTATCACATTTTGAAAAACAAATGTTAGTGCTGGGTATTTATGGGGATTTCTTTTGAGCCTTTGACTGTATTCATTACAATACACTACTTAAAAAATTTGAAGTTTATGGAATCCGCAGACATTTTCTGCAACTAATTCAGTCATACCTTAGTCACCGGCAACAGTTTGTGCAAATTGAATCATATCAATCTGACCTAAAATCTGTTATTAGAGGTGTTCCCCAAGGGAGCATTCTAAGTCCACTGTTCTTTAATATTTATATCAATGACCTTACAAACATCTGTACAGAACCAATATATATTTTATATGCGGATGACGCCAGTATTTTTATAACAGCTCCAGATTGTAATCAGTTGGTAAGTGCAGCAAACTCCCTCCTTATAAACCTGAAAAAATGGTCAATAGCAAACCAGCTGATAATAAATGTTAATAAAACAAAAGTTGTTATATTTAGGCCAACATCGAAACAGTTTAATGCTCCAGTAAACTTAACATATGAGGGCGAACCACTGGATATAACTGATCACATTAAAATTCTTGGCATAACTTTTTCTAATAATATGCTTTGGGATAACCACACTGACACTGTTTTGACAAGGTTAACTCGTGTAGTTGGCGTCTTATCTCGCCTAAGAACAAATCTGCCATTCAAGGTGAAACTTCTTTATAATTAGCTTTTTTACTCTAATCTAAATTACTGTTTATTGGTTTGGGGCACAACTATTCAAACTAATTTACAAAAACTTTTTGTGCTCCAGAAAAAATTTCTCAGACTGCTTTATGACTTACCATATAAAAGCCATACACACAGTTTACTTCAAAAACATTATGCCAGTAAAAAATCTTTATAGCTATAAGCTAACACTAGCCTTCGAACGCGAAGTACTTGAAAATAGAATGTTTGTGCATGACTTATCATCACTAAAAGAGAACATTTCCATACAAATTACCCATCACAAAGAAAAATGGAATGTTATAACCCCTCGAGCTAACTACTCTAGAGAAAAACTGTCCTTCACCCTGCCCACTCTCCTGAATAATTACAGCAAAAGTACCACTGACATCTTAAACATAACTAATGCTGAAATACGGCAACACTATGTATAAGGTATGTAGTCTTTCTCATTGGATGATTTTTGTGTTCATTCCTTGTGCCCTTTTCGGTGCCTATGTATGTCTTTGGCGTTCCTTCCTGTAACCTTTTTTACTGCCGCCTTGTAGAGGGGGCTGCGGGCCCCTGTCAAGCTGCCGTTTGTTCGTGCAGCTTTTACCTGCAGCCTCTTCCATCTTTCTTGATGGGAAATAAGCATTATTATTATTATTATTATTATTATTATTATTATTATTATATACAGGGTGTCCCAGCTAACTTTAGCCAGAGTTTCAAAATGTGCCGATGCACTCTAAGACGCCACGACCAAATGCATGTTGTTGACTATTTACGGAGTTACGAAGTAAGTCACTATTTTTTGTATTCTGCTTAATTACATAATTAGTCAAGAATAATCAACCAACTTCAGAAGCAATGGAGTTAGGCAAAAAATTGCAATTAAAAGGTTGTAGAGCACTTTGCAAAGCGTCCAATCAGTTTCGAACTTTCTATCTACTAGGCATTAGTGTTTTTTCCGCTTACTGCAGATGCTGGCAAAATAAAAAATACCACGTGACATGCCCGCTAGCGCATTGGGTTTGCAGTGCTCCCAACGCTCCGCGTACAAACAAGCATAGCATTTAGCCGGGTGTGCTGCCACTGCGCCTGCTTATCACTGTCGTGAAGCACCGTGAGGGAAGCAGATTGGTGGCGTAAATCGCACAGCCAACGCCTGCGTATACAGCAAGGATGGCGCCACACACCCAATTTAGGATTTGGCAGTGGAACTGCAGGGGACTCCGCCATAAAAGATGCACCCTGCAGCAGTTTGTTCGCACTCACAAAGAAAAGCCACATGTTATATTATTGCAAGAAACGATGACTGATCAGGTTTCACTCCAGGGATACAAAGCTCTTACTCTCCGTGGGGATGGGAGAGGAATCTGCACATTAGTCAGCAACAAGTTCACTTTCGTCGCACACGATCTAGGGGTCCGGCCTAGCAAGACGGAGACCTCCCTAGTAGAAGTCATCCCAAGCCAATCCAATACCTCTAGCATTTTTATACTTAACGTATATAGCAGCCCGAGCGATCACAGACGTTTCAAAACCATCATCACTAGGGCAACGAAACTCGCCGGAAACTCTCCCCTGGTTGTGGCCGGCGATTTCAATGCCCCCTTTCACGCGTGGAACTACACGCACGACACGGTCAAGGGCAGAAGCCTGTGGCAGGAGGCGGGAGATGCGGGACTCTCTCTATTGACAGACCCAGCCTTTCCCACCAGACGGGGCACCTCCTCGACCAGGGACTCTGTCCCGGATCTCGCCTTTGTTAAAAACGCTGGCTCAGCCATGTGGTCGAATCTGCTCATAGACCTCGGTAGTGATCACTACATCACGGTCACCAGCTTACAAGTGGAGCAGAAAAGAAAGAAGGCGTTCTCGGTGCCTGAATGGGACAAATTCCGTGAGGTTCGCAAGGCCCGCGCCGCCTGTGGAGAAAAGCCGGAGAGTCTCGTCCAGTGGTGCGCACTAATTCTGCAAGATGTCTGCTCCACCACCAAAACCATAGAGACGGATCTACAGACAGACAAAATGGATAGCAGGCTAGCACACCTTCTCGAGGCTAATCAATCACTTCTCGAGAGGTGGAAAAGCCAACGCTTGAATTGCAAGCTCAGAAAAAAGATAGCCGAGATCAAGCAGATCGACGAGCACTGCCAAGCCCTGTCTAGGCAGCAATGGGACGAAATTTGCAATTCAATCGACGGGCAGATGCGCACGGGAGGGAAGTGGAATCTTCTCAAACACTTGCTCGACGACTCCGGCACCAAGTCAAACCAGAGAAGTGTCCTCGCTAAAGCGCTCCACGAAGCCAAGAAGTTGTCTTCAGAAAAGGACATGCTGGAGATGTTGGCTAAGAAGTACCTGCCGCTCAAAACTGTGGCCGATGAGGCGGCATACCCAGTATACAAAGGGAAGCCGAACTCCGCGATGGACGAGCCTTTCAAAATCAGTGAAATCCGCCGCGCCCTACATGACCTCAATGGTAGGTCAGCACCTGGCCCGGATCACATTAACAACAAGGCTCTCAGAAACCTAGAGGACGCATCGATCGAGTTTCTTACAGATGAGATAAATCGGATTTGGGAGCAGGGAATTGTACCTGAAGAATGGAAGTTGGCGAAGGTCATACTAATCCCAAAGCCCGGTAAACCGCCGAGCCTGGACAACCTCCGCCCAATCTCACTGACGTCATGTGTAGGGAAGGTGGCCGAGCACGCCATCCATAACAGAATTGCCGAGTATATCGAGACCAACGACCTTTTCCCTCACAACATGATAGGATTCAGGCCAGGCCTCTCCACTCAGGACGCCATGAAGCTTATCAAGATCCAAATCCTGGAACGCTGCACTCGGGACACGAGAGCCATCCTTGGTTTGGACCTGGAGAAGGCCTTTGATAACATCCGTCACGAGTTCGTCCTCGACGCCATCTCCAAGCTCGACCTGGGCTCGTCCTTCCATGCCTTCGTCAGGTCTTTCTTGAGCAAACGATGCGCCATCCTCAAGGCTGGAGATTTGGAATCGGAGACAATGGAGCTGAGTAGAAGAGGCACCCCCCAGGGATCAGTCATCTCACCACTCCTCTTCAACATCGCAATGGTTGACCTCTCAAGGTATCTAGGCAAGGTCCAGGGCATCGGTCACACGATCTACGCGGATGACATCACTGTCTGGTGCGCGGGTGGCAGTGACGGACAAGTCGAAGCCGCTCTCCAGGAAGCTGTCGACACTACAGAGCGCTTTTTAACCAACACGGGACTCCGGTGCTCCCCAAAGAAATCGGAGCTCCTTCTCTACAGCCCAAGTAGAAAGGGCCGCAAGCAACAGAACTGGAAACCCCCCACTGAAATTGACATTAATCTCTACACCAGTTGCGGAGATCCCATTCCCAAAGTCGCGTCCATTCGAATCTTGGGAATGACACTCGAAGGGACAGGCACAAATAGCATCACCATTCACAAATTAGCAAAGAAGACGGATAGCGTCATCGGTCTAATCAGGCGGGTAGCTAACAGAAGGAGAGGCCTGAGCGAAGAGAATCTGTTAAGGCTAGTCCACGCTTTCTTGTTGTGCCATTTTACGTACATAGCGGCCATGCACGTCTGGAAGAGGGCCGGGCGAGACAAACTAAATGCCATGATAAGGAGGGGGATCAAGAGCGCGCTCGGACTACCAAACTACACACGCACCGACCGACTCCTGCAGTTGGGTATTCATAATACCCTGGAAGAGATTGCAGAAGCACAAGAAAGGGCACAGATTCTCAGGCTCTCCGGCACCATGGCGGGCAGACGACTCCTAACTGAGATGGGCGTCCCCCTGGCCACTGTCGAAGACGCCTACCAAGGCCTACCGAAAGAGCAGAAAGATATCATCATATCGCCCGCCCCGCGCAATATGCATCCCCAGCGCAACGTAGAAAGAAGGAAGGCCCGAGCGGTGGCGCTCCTACGCCGCGCAACAGAACTCCCTGGAGGCAGCTGCTTCGTTGACGCGGCCCAGTATGGCAACAGCGACAATTTCACGGTAGTGTCTATCAACCACAGGGGTTCGACCGTTAACGCGGCTTCGGTACGAAGCACGTCGTCGCGTGCGGCGGAGCAAGTGGCCATTGCCTTGGCCCTCCTGGATGACGGACACGCCAATATCTTCAGCGACTCCAGGGCAGCCATCCGCGCCTTCAGCGTCGGCACCGTGTGTAAGGAAGCCTGTCGCATCCTCGACGGCAAAAACATCACCACCCATACTCTCACGTGGTTCCCCGCTCACATGGGATCCATCGCGGGAGGCCCCACAAACCTCAACGAGCTGGCCCACTCCAAGGCGCGAGGTCTCACTTTCCGCGACCATGGAGAACTCCAACGCCGGCCCGCAGCGGTGGAGAATAGAGATCAACTGACCACATATAACGAAATTGCGCAGCACTTTTATCTCGGCAGGAGAGAGTTTCCCCTTCCACACAAGAAGTTAAATAGAGTGCAGGCATTGACCCTCAGATTACTGCAAACAGGCTCATATCCCAGCCCGGCTTTATTCCACAAAATTTATCCCGACACCTATGCCACTAGTTCTTGCAGGCATTGCAATGACATCGCTAGCCTAGATCATATGCTCTGGCGTTGCCCCTCGTTACGAGGCACAGAAGAAATCAATGAAGACAAGTGGCTCTCCGCTATCAAGAGCCCTGATGCCGGGGTGCAACTATGGGCTGTCCAGAGGGCCCACGATGCGGCGGTCGGGCAAGGCCTGACTGTCACAACGTGGGAGCGGCCCGCAGCGCGCTGAGTCGCGTACCTCAGGACCTTATTAAAGTTTCGCATCCATCCATCCAACGCCTGCGTCACTACAGTGCCGCCTTTTAAGTGGCAGCGCACCCTGCTAGATGCTATGTTCGTTTGTACAAGAAACGTTTGGGAGCGCTGCAATCACGACATGCAAGCGTATTTGACATGGTATTTCTTTTGTATTTCGTGGGCATCTGCGGTTAGCGGAAAAGCACTAATTCCTAATAGATAGAAGGTTAGAAACTGTATAGTTGGACGTTTTGCAAAGTGCTCTACAGCTTTCCATTTGGAATTTTTGTCTAACGTCATTGCTTCCGAAGTTGGTTAATTAATCTTGACTAATTATGCAATTAAGCAGAATAAAAATAACATAGTGACTTACTCCAATAGCCAGCAACATGCATTTGGTTGTGTCGCCTTAGAGTGCATCGGTATATTTTTTAACTCTAGCTAAAATTAGCTGGCATGCTCTGTATATATAAGTGCAACTGACGGTAGTCCTCCGGAACTGACCACCGTCACTTGCACTTCACTCCTCAAAGGGGCAGACCATGTATTGAGTGAGCTCCTGAGCAACACTTTGCTATGTGATGAATATGGTTTAAGTCATGGATCCAGGAGCTCAGAGGTGCAACGTAATGCTCACGCATTTCCATCCCATTTACTGCTAAATTTCCACTGGATTTTTTTATTAACAGTGCTGAATTCTTGTGGTTTTTCTTTCAGCAACTGAAGCAGCAAAGGGATAAGATCAAACAGTACCAGAAGAAAATCTTCAGTACTTTGGAGAATGAGCGCCAACTTGCCCGAAAGCTCCTCCATGAAGGTCGGAAAGAGTGAGTCACTCGGCTTCTTTACTGCACACTGGTTAACCTTTCATTGTCCGCCAGGAAAGCAATGCTACTTCTCAAGAAGAAGCGGTTCATGGAACAAATGCTGGAGAAAACTGACGGGCAGCTGACCAACCTGGAGAGAATGGTCAGTGATGCTGGCTCTTTCGACACATGCGAGTGGACTGCAGCGCCTCCTGTTCTTTCCAACAGGTCCATGACATTGAGTATGCCCAAATTGAAATCCAAGTTGTTGAGGGCCTCAAGGTTGGAAATGAGTCGTTGAAGAAGCTCCATGAGGCAAGTATTGATTTTGGTGATTCAAACGTTTAGGCATGGCATAGCGTCACCAGCTTGCCAAGCTATGATGGAGAAGTGCTTGTGTCTTGAAAATTGGTGAGCTCTTATTTTGGCACCACAAAACTTACAGAAAAATGTTTTGTAATGTTGCTAGCTTTGCTAAAAGAGTGTGAAGGTAGCTGTTTAACAGAAAGAGAAGTCACACTTGAGTGACGTTCTCCAACAGGCAGCTATGTATAAGCCTAGTGGTTTATTTGGCTTGTCTTATTATTGCGCTTTTCATACACCACATGGTGTTTCATTGTATCCTTGAAAGCTGTTGAAAGTCATTGCATCCCAGCAGTACTCACCTGTTATCCAACCAAGAAGCTTGAACTGTTGAAGAATGTGTAGCGAATGCTAGAATGGGGAGAAGTGTATTTCCTAAAGATGGGGGGAGTTGATTGGACATAGTGTTATTTCCAGTGCAAAGATACCTGTCATGTCTTGACCCATTTTGCACAGAAAATGACACATCTGTAGTTGTAACATTCAACAATAGCCGCTTGTAGATTGATTGATTGATTGATTCTCTATTGGTTTATCACAATACATGTGATAGGAGGTGAAAGGAAAAGCTATTCTTGCTTGAGGGAGTCCTTCGCCCCCACACTGGCAAGGACAGCAGCAGAGGCACACACATTTTGTTTACATTGTCGTACACCTGGACAAAACCATCATATGACACACAACATTGTTATACACTTTGACAAAAACCTTAAAATTAAACACATCGTTAGTTACTGCCCAGTTAATTACATAGGGCGTCATGCGTTAGCGTACATCACTTTCCATCAGCATAAAACGGCAGCACATTTCATAACAATGTACGCATAGTAACAGTGGAATTAAACAATACAATTAAATACAAATTATAAACAGCTAGTCAGATAATTTTACTTCCTGAATATTGATTTTATTGTTATTATAGTCATTTAGTGAATGTGGAAGTTTGTCATGAAGCATTTGCCTACCATAGCCATTGCGACAATGCGGAACATTTCATATTTGTGTTCTTGTGTTGTGTGATACTTCCTTCGGATGGAGATTCAGTGAGCTCCCTAAAGATAGTATTATGACAGTCATAATTAAGGCGATATTCATGCAACAATTTATACTCATGTGTGTCTTGTGCACTAATTATTCTAAATTATTTAAATAGCTCCGCAGTAGAATGCTGAATTGGCACATACTCGATTATTCGCAAAACTCTTTTTTGCATTACTAGTAACCACAAGAGGTTCAATTATGTTGTAGTCACCCAGACCAAATGACAGTAGTTTAGATACGAAGCGAACAGGGCATTATAAATCGGCAATTTTGTTGACTTCGGAATTAAGCAGCAGTTTTGGTTCAGAATTCCCGTTATCGCGCCTAATTTTTGTAATATCGCATTGTCATGCTTATCCCACTGCAGTGATTCTGAAAAATGCACACCAAGTACCCTAATATACTAGCTAACTAGCTCTATCTCTGAGCAGCAAAAAGCAAGGTTACCTATTACAGAAGCCTGCCTACCTATATTATACAATGAAAAATCACAGCCTTAGTTTTTTTTGTATTTATCTTTAATTGGTTATCTGTCCACATGCCTGATTCCTCTAAAATGGCATTACCTTTACGAAGAAGACTGGCATTTGATGAATACAAAACAAATATGCTGGCGTTGTCAGCACAAATTTCAAATTTAACTTCGGAAGATATGTGGATTATGTCATTAATGTATAAATTAACAATTAAAGGCCTGAGAATGCTACCCTGCGGTACTCCTGAGATTATTTGCTTTTTGTCAGATACTATTTCATTCATTGACACAAACTGACATTTTTCTGAAAGATAACTTATGAGTAGCATCAGGGGAAGCCCATGGATGCCATAGTGACTTAATTTGTCACATAAAATTTTATGATTTATATAATCAAAAGCTTGCATAAAATCAACAAAAATTCCAAGAACAATTCACTGGAGTTGAGGATTGGGCAAGTTGGTATCGCATTCTAAAGCTGGTACAGCACAACTTAGAAAGGAAGAAGTAAAGTTGTTGAACTGTACCAGCTTTAGAATTCAAAAACATATTGTTGGTTTTTTTTTCAAATTTCACCAATATATATTCTTTCTGGTTGAGAGGAGCTAGTTCTGTAGATTTATATTTTATAAATCCGTACTGACATTTCATTATCACGTGCTTGTTGCAGAAAGCATAGTGTCAAGTATAGGTTTTTCTCTCAGAACCTTTAGAAAACACAGGCAACATTGACACTGGTCTATAATTCGAGACGTCTTTCTTGTCTCCTTTCATATATAAAGCCACTACACTGCATTTTGGATGGAAAAACACCCATTGAAATACATAGGTTAAATATGTCTGTCAGCACCAGAGCAATTTTATTATGTATTTGACTGGCTTTACCTGCAGCCCATCAGCATCACAGCTACGGCTGTTCTTGAGAGGCCCAACAAAACAGCACAAACTTCATGTTCTGCTGTTCTAAAAATAACATCTTTATGGGGACCAAGAGTTGTGTAAGATGCACATGGTGTAGCTTTAAAATCTCGGGCGAGTTCTCTTGTGTAACTGCTGATTACACAAAATAGTCATTAAACATGTTGACCAGAAGATCACCACTGACTGTTCCCCCACCATTTAAGACTTCCTTTGTGTCGCTCCGTCCCATAAGTGAATTCAGCTTGTTCCATAACACATTTGTTTTTTTAGAACAGGACCAAAATAGATGAAAGTAATAAATTTCCTTTGATTTTTTAAGTTCCTTATCTAAAGTATTTTGAAACTGCTTAAGTGCAATTAGATCTACTTCTTTGCACGTATGCATAAGCTTTTGAAATAAACTATCCCTTTCATCAATCTTGTGCAAAAGCTTGCACGTCATCCATGGCTTTCGACAGCCTTTCACCCTTTCCAGACGTTTATAAATGAAGTGTTTTTTTTTGTACACTGCCGAGAAACAACTAAAGAATGTATCATAAGCCACATTAGCATCAGTAGAATGTAAAATATTGTCCCAACACATGTTACTTATATCAAAATAGAAAGCATCCAGAGCCGTTTGCAAGACACGCTGGAAACTAGAAGCAATGTCAGTGTACACTCTAGGACTGTTGGTCCTAATACAACAGTAGATTGGCCTATGATCGCTAATAGCGTACGAAAGAACTCCCATTGTAACCAAGGTTTCTAATAATTTGTTATAAACAAATCAATAATAGTCTGCGTGCACATGGTAACCCTTGTAGGGATATTTACATTTGCACAGTTATGGCATGAAAGGAGATTTTCGAACTCAAGTTTTTTACATTATCTCAGTTTATAGCTATACTGCAGTCTCTGCCAATGACAACATTATATTGATTTTCATTCACAAATGTAAGCAAGTTATCTAAGAAAAACAAAAAAGCATGCATGTTGCCATCTGGAGGATGATAACAGGAAACGGGGATTACATTGCTAAAAAAGAACACAGACCGCTTCATAATCGGCAGTTACACAAGAGAACTTGTCAAGTATTACTGCTTTAAAGGAATTATTTACTAACAAAGAGATGCCTCTACTTCATCAGGTTAGCCTATGCATGAAGAATGTTTTCATGTCAGGAATATAAAAAATAAATAAATATCCAACTCATTTGATTGCCAGGTTTCTGTGAACATAATATCAAAGCAGTAATTCATCCTCTTAAAAAGACATTCAAGTTCCTTGACCGTGTTTCCAATGGACTGCACATTTAAATGAAAGCACGAAAGAAACCACTGTGCTTGTTATCAAATTCTCAGACTAATTCAGTGAGTGTAATACACCCTAAGGAATCCATTGCAAGTCTTATAATACCTCACGCAAGCAGATACGCTGACTAAATAGAAAGTCACACAAGGCAGTCAAGTCGTCCTTGCCCCTGGTGACTGCAGCTGGTTGCCCCTTCTTTCTGCGCACCAGGACTTTCCCGTTCGAGTGCCGTGCGTAATCGCACCCAATCCTGTAGCCTATGCTCTTGCTGTCCCAAGGAGAATCTTTGCATGCTTAGTCGTGTTCGCTGTTACTCACTCACTAGACTGCCGGAGCGCCTTCGTTCTCTAGCCAGATGGGACGAGTGTCCTGATGCACAAATTGAATTATCATGCCCTGTATCCTGCCCGACTTGGATGCCATCCTGTGAAGGGCAGAAATGTCTGCACGAACCAGTTTACGGACATCCAACTTTGTAGTGACATCATTGGCTTTAGCTAGTAGGTCCTCTTCCTCAGGTATTCTGTGGATTGCAATATTCAAGCGCTTGCTGCGATCCCCGTCAACGTCAAGCTGTAGCTGGGCAAGACTTTTAGCATTACAAGCTTTCTCAATTTTATCAACTCGTCCACGAATGGATTTTATCTCATGTTCATTTAGGTACTCCTGAATGTTATCAAATTTATCAGAGAGCAATTGAGCTAGCCTTTCCACTTGGACTTTTTCGGTCAAAGGGAGGAGAGAGGTTGTCTTCTTGTTGTGTCTGCTATAACGAGTTGGACGTCTCCCAACAGATCTACAGTCGCTGTGTTGCCCGTCATATCGCCCGTCCTGCAAGCCTCACAGTTCTTCTTAGTATTGCGTTTGGTTGCAAATGCTTCTTAAGTCATGCCCGAACAGACCATGCCACGAAAGCTAAATTCACAAATGCTGCATGTAATAA
This sequence comes from Dermacentor albipictus, assembly GCF_038994185.2. NCBI lineage: Eukaryota > Metazoa > Arthropoda > Arachnida > Ixodida > Ixodidae > Dermacentor > Dermacentor albipictus. Next base: position 16,217,795 of record NC_091828.1, on the reverse strand, counting down.
CATTCTTGTCGTCATTCACTGCAGCTGGGCAGTTAGGCATGCTTGCAACTCAAAGCATCAGCAGAACATCATCATCAGTGGCAGTGGTGACAGTAAAAAAATGAAACACAAAAAGCGTGCATATATAGTACACAAGAGTTGCCAACCTGTAATGCACAAGAAGAATGGTCAGGCATGCTGCCTGCACCGTCGCTGGTGCCGAAATGCGAGCTGCATGCCTTATGGTACGCCCCCGATGCGAAGTGCAGATCAGTCGCAGTGTCGCTTGTTGATAAACGGCGCATCGCAAGACGATTTCCTTCTTGGTAAAAAGCAGGCGAAGCACGGGACATTCAAAGTGGGCAGAATATGGCCGGCACAGTTGCTGGTTAAAATCCAATGATGCTTTGAACACAGCACCTGTAATGTACAAGAAGAATGGTCAGACGCTGATATAATCTACTTGAGATAAAAGAGTGGGCACTTTGTGTACTGCACATAGCTGCTACACACCACTGTGGCAATGGCATGCCAATTCCTACTCGCAGCAGTTCCATACCCATGGAATGCAAAGGCACTCATGTACGTAGCTAAATCAGCGCACCACGCATTTTATTTGTATTGTATTTTATTTAATACTGTCAGCCCACGAAGGAGGGTAAGATATAAACACATACAAGAATACAATATGAAAACAAAAAGCAAGTAAAGGAACAACTGCAGACGTCTCAGCAGGGATGCGAATCAGTTTAGGTTCTATGCACCTTACAAATTCCCCCCGGAAATAAGAAACAATAATGAACAGATACACCTTTGGCAAAGTTATGATATATATATTAGTTATATATTAGTTAGCGGCAAAAAGAATAACGTGTACACATGGTAAAAATTCTTCAACGCATGAGGCTGACATGACAGAGTCGGGCAGTGCATTCCATTCTGTAATACCTCTCGGGACTAAGCTGTACTTAAAACAGTCATTTCTGACTTGAGGGGGTGTGATTTACTGGCTATGACGATGTCTGGACATTTCATTTATCGAGATATTGAAGCACTTGTGTTCGTCGACAAGCAAGTGACCATTAATGATAAGGTAAATGATACATAACTGTTACATAAGAAGCCGATCAATGAGTTAGCGGTAAGAGGGAAAATAGAGGAATTCCAGATCAAGCTACAGAACCGCTATTCGGCTTTTACTCAGGAAGAGGACCTTAGTGTTTAAGCAGTGAACAACAATGTTGTGGGCATCATTAAGGAGTGTGCAATAGAAATCAATGGTAACTTCGTTAGACAGGATACCAGTAAGCTATCGCAGGAGACGAAAGATCTGATTAAGAAATGCCAATGTATGAAAGCCTCTAACCCTACAGCTAGACTAGAACTGGCAGAACTTTCCAAGTTAATCAACAAGCGTAAGACAGCTGACATAAGGAAGTATAATATGGATCAAATTGAACATGCTCTCAGGAACGGAAAAAGCCTTAAAGCAGTGAAGAAATTAGCAATAGGCAAGAATCAGATGTATGTGTTAGGAGACAAAGCCGGCTATATCATTACTAATATAGATGAGATAGTTCAAGTGGCTGAGGAGTTCTATAGAGATTTATACAGTACCAGTGGCACCCACGACGATAATGGAAGAGGGAATAGTGTAGAGGAATTCGAAATCCCCCAGGTAACGCTGGAAGAAGTAAAGAGAGCCTTGGGAGCTACGCAAAGGGGGAAGGCAGCTGGGGAGGATCAGGTAACAGCAGATTTGTTGAAGGATGGTGGACAAATTGTTCTAGAGAAACTGGCCACCCCGTATACGCAATGCCTCATGACCTCGAGCGTACCGGAACCTTGGAAGAACGCTAACATAATCCTAATTCATAAGAAAGGGGACGCCAAAGACTTGAAAAATTATAGACCGATCAGCTTACTGTCCATTGCCTACAAAGTATTTACTAAGGTAATCGCAAATAGAATCAAGAACACCTTAGACTTCTGTCAACCAAAGGATCAGGTAGGATTCCGTAAAGGCTACTCAACAATAGACCATATTCACACTATCAATCAGGTGATAGAGAAATGTGCGGAATATAACCAACCCTTATATATAGCTTTCATTGATTACGAGAAAGCGTTTGATTCAGTTGAAACCTCAGCAGTCATGGAGGCATTACGGAATCAGGGTGTAGACGAACAGTATGTAAAAATACTGAAAGATATCTATACTGGCTCCACAGCCACCATAGTCCTCCATAAGGAAAGCAACAAAATCCCAATAAAGAAACGCTTCAGGCCGGGAGATATGATCTCTCCAATGCTATTCACAGCGTGTTTACTGGCGGTATTCAGAGACCTGGATTGGGAAGAATTGGGGATAAGAGTTAATGGAGAATACCTTAGTAACTTGCGATTTGCTGATATTTCTAGATTTCAAAAAAGCCTTTGATGTCGTTGCACATGATCTTCTCATCTCAAAACTTAAGGCCTACAAATTGGACAATAGTGTCATAGCTTGGATTGCCGAATATCTTCGTGCAAAAGAGCAGTCTGTGGTGCTCAACGGTTTTTCTTCTGCATATGTTCCAGTTACCTCAGGTGTTCCTCAGGGATCAGTTTTAGGTCCCCTTTTATTTCTACTCTTTATTAATGATATTGAAAGTGATCTTACGTCTTCATTTAGAATGTTTGCGGATGACTATGTCATTTATAGAGTCAGAGATAACGCAAATGACATTTCATTATTACAGACTGACTTAGACCTTATAGGAACGTGGTGCAATACGTGGGAAATGTCACTAAATGTTGAAAAATGTGTTCACGTCACCTTTTCAAGGAAGCGCGCATTTGAGCCATGCACTTATACCTTGAGTAATATGGCATTAAAGAAACTTGACGAATACAAATATTTAGGAATTTTAATGACGTCTGACTTAAGATGGAACAGACACATTACGCATATTAAAAATAAGGCAATACGTTCATTGGGTTTCCTCCGCCGTAACTTCAGTCAAATACTGAATAAATTAAAAGAGCAATTGTATTTCACTTATGTCCGTAGTTTACTTGATTGCGGTTGTATTTGTTGGGATCCGTACACGGCCGATCTCACAGAACAGCTTGAAAGAGTGCAGAACAGAGCAGCTAGGTTTGTTCTTAATGACTATAGTAGAAAATTAAGTATGACAGAAAGTAAAATTAAATTATCGTGGCAGGCATTAAAAGACCGGCGAAAAAACCTGAGGTTGAAATTTTTCCACGCTGTTTATTATTCAAAAACAGGGATTCAGAGAGAAAGACATATTAAGTCGCCTACTTATACGTCGTTGAGACGCGACCATGCGCTGAAAGTCTGCGAGTATCCTTTCAAGGGTGACGTCTTTAGGTATATTCTTTTTTTGTTCGGACTGTCAGAGAATGGAATGCTCTTTCGCCTGACATTGTTAATATTGCAAACAATGATGCATTTTATCACGCTTTATGTATGTGATTACTTGTTCCTTCCTTTATTATGTAATCCCCCCTGCTGTAATGCCCGCATGGGCGATGCAGGTATCTAATAAATAAATAAATAAATATTGCCATGCTTAGTAACTCAGGGGACCAATTGCAATGCATGCTCACTGATCTGGAGAGGCAAAGCAGAAGAGTGGGTCTAAAAATTAATTTGCAGAAAACTAAAGTAATGTTTAACAGTCTCAGAAGAGAACAGCAGTTTACGATAGGTAACGAGACACTGGAACTGGTAATGGAATACATCTACTTAGGACAGGTAGCGACCGCGGATCTGGATCATGAGACTGAAATAATCAGAAGAAGAAGAATTGGCTGGGGTGCGTTTGGCAGGCATTCTCAGATCATGAACAGCTGGATGCCATTATCCCTCAAGAGAAAAGTGTATAATAACTGTGTCTTACCAGTACTCACATACGGGGCAGAAACCTGGAGGCTTACAAAAAGGGTTCTACTTAAATTGAGGACGACGCAACGAGCTATGGAAAGAAGTATGATGGGTGTAACGTTAAGGGATAAGAAAACAGCAGATTGGGTGAGTGAACAAACGTGAGTTATTGTGAAAAAGAAATGGGCATGGGGAGGACATGTAATGGGGAGGGAAGATAACCGATGGTCGGTAAGGTTTACGGACTGGATTCCAAGGGAAGGGAAGCGTAGCAGGGGGCGGCAGAAATTTAGCTGGGCAGATGATATTAAGAAGTTGCAAGGACGACTTGGCCAAAATTAGTACATGACTGGGGTAGTTAGAGAAGTATGGGAGAGGCCTTAGCCCTGCAGTGGGCGTAACCAGGCTGATGTTGATGTTGAAATATGTTTCAGTTGCTCATACCTGGTACGCAAATCTAGCGGAAATAATTCAGAATGCTTACAAAGTTCAGTGGGGGATTGGCGTTAACGATGCTTGTTAAATATGAACCTTGGTGCTAGCCTCTGGATTCTATCAATTTTTGTTGGTTGGACTTAGTGTAGAGACTGGGATACATAGCGCAAAAAATTACACAGGGACAAGCAGAACACAGGAGCGCTCGTCCTGTGTTCTGCTTGTCCCTGTGTAATTTTTTGCACTATGTATCCCAGTCTGAATGCATTTCACCAACACGCCCAAACTTCCCTGCTTAGTGTAGAGATCCCATACAGTTTTAGCATACTCCATAATAGGACGTGTTAAGAATTTATAGGCTAAAATTTGTACCTCAGGTGTCGACGCACTTATGTTCCGCCTTAGGCTCCAGAGCGCTTTGCTAGCCTTACTACATACAGCATCAATGTGTTGATTCCATTTGAGGTGAGAAGTGAACATTATTCCTATATACTTACGTTTATCAACTCTGCTAATAGTTATACTACTTATATTGTAAAGATAATGCAATTTTTTTTCTTTCTCGTCATGGACATAACAGATTTAACTGCGTTTTGTTCCATCTGCCAGTTGTCACACCATTTTAAAATTTTTTGCAGACTAGACTGTAAAATGGCCTGTTCATTACTATCTCGAATTTTATTATACATCACACAATCATCAGCAAAAAGTGTGACAGGGACACTAATATTACTGGGCAAGTCATTTATAAAGACCAGAAATAAAACAGGACCTAACACACTTCCGTGCGGAACACCTGACACAACACGGGAAGGGTGTGATGTGCACCACGTGAAATCAACATATTGTTGTCTAGAAGAAAGGTAAGATGAAAGCCACTGAGTGATTGTGGGGCTTTGAGATACGGAATTAATTTTTGTGATTAACTTCGGATGGGACACTTTGTCGAATGCTTTCGAAAAGTCGAGGATGATTATGTCTGTTTGAGCATGGGAGTTTAACGTTTCTGAGAGGTCGCATACAATTTCAGTGAGTTGGGTGATTGTTGAGAGCTTTTTTCGGAAACCATGCTGTCCAGGAAAAATCAAGTTGTATTTGTCCAAATAAGAAACTAATCGTTTATAAATAATGTGCTCGAGGAGCTTAGATCACGCACTTGTAATAGAAATTGGTCTATAATTTGACACTTCTGCAGTATGTGGGGTCTGATGTGGGATATCTCACACCGTACTCTTGGGACAAAGGAACGACAACACAGTAGTGCAAACAATCACAAGGGCATTTATTGCACCTTTCATACATCAATGCCTGCTAGCCGAGTTGCTATCCACAAAACATGCCGATGGGCGCGCGACAAATCTAGAAGTCCGACTCACCGCGTACTCGCGAGCGAATATGTTCGCCCCATGCTGGATCCCAACGCCTGGTCGTTCGCGTGTATGGTCACGCGAATCGTGGCGCGTTCGAGGGCGGCCACGCGAGGCGGTCTCGCAGAAGCATGGGTCGCCGCGCGCGCGCGGGAGTCGTCCCCCGCCGTGCGCCGACCCGCTGGCTGTCTCCAACCCAAGAGAGCAAGCGCCTTCCTTTCGGCGCCGAAGTAACCTCGCAGCGGCGCGACACTCGCGCCACCTCTCGACACTCGCGCCACCTCTCGCACCGCGCTTGTACCACTCAGACCGCGGCGGCCCACGCGGCGAAGCGGGACTACAGGAGACGTGCTATGCGGGAAAAACATCAGGGGAGGCGCGAGGGTCGCGCATCCCCACAAGTACTGCCAATATTTTGTATAGGTATGATTTTGCACGTTTCCGTGCTATCGGGAAGCAACCACTATCAACAGAGGACTGCAAAATTTTAGTTACGTATTTAGAGTTCCATTCTGCATATCTATGTAAAAACTCGTTTGGAATGTCGTCAGGACCAGGGCTCTTCTTAACATTAATATTCAGCAAGAGATTTAAAACACCTTGTTCATTGATTTCAATGTTTGCAATAGGTGGTCTAGCGGCTGTGTTGGCTACATGAGGTGTATGACCATTATCTTTAGTAAAAACGGATGCAAAGTAAGCAATAAAATTATCAGCTTGCATTGCAGTAGCACTGCAGGATTCTGAGGATAACGGCCAGAACTTCTGCAGTGCCTCTTTAAGGAACTTCGTAAGTGTCACATTATAAAACTTGTCTTTACATTCTTTTATAAGGTATTTCAGGTCTTGGCTTATGTGTTGAATTGAGAACTTCTTATCGGGGGTTGGATATCTCGAACAGTCCCCACGTTTTCACCTTAATCTTCTCTTTAGATGTATAACTTCCCTTGTAATAAAAGGGTTTTTCCTTTTAATTATTTTTGCAGGACGTGGACACAGCAAGCGCAGTGTTCGTGTCTTGCCTCTGTCTCGTTCCTTTTCGTGCGCTAAAAAACCTCAGTTATGAAAGTTAGCGCTGTGTGTGTCAGATGTGCCTTTCTGTTGTCCTTGTTCAGCTTGCGCTACAACAAAATAAGATATGCCGTACCAACAAGCCCCTATAGCTATCCTCATCACACTGAAGAGCTCCTGAACAGCTTCGTCGGTGCCTCTACCTTCTCCTACTACTAAGTCCTGCTGCATCCCGAGAGCCGAGACATGAGAGCATTCATAACTCATGACGGACTGTTCCATTTCAAGCGGGTATGCTTTGGGCTGGCGTCTGCCCCTGCAGCCTTCCAGCAGTTCATGTCGCAGATTATCAAAGGGTGCTCTGGCGTTCTGTTCTACATTGACCATATCACTGTGTTCGGCAAGACTGAAGAAGAGCACCCAAAAACTTGGCCGCTGTTATCCGCCGCATCAAGGCAGTTGGACTCGAGCTCAATCACAAGTGCATCTTTTGCGTCGAAGCATTGTCTTTCTTGGGCCAGAGGGTCGCTGCCCAAGGCATCTCACCGCTGCCAGAGAAAATGGATTCTATCCTGAACGCTCCTGCTCCCACTGACGCTGCTGGTTTGCGTTGGTTTCTCAGCCTAGCCGAGTACTATGCCAAGTTGGTTCCCTGCCTTGCTGGAGCCGTGGATCTGATGCACACACTGCTCTAGAAGAACCAACCCTTCATCTGGAGTGATGCTATCGATGCTAGTTTTCGCAAGGTCAAGTTCCTGTTGTCATACAGCAAAGTACTTCAGATGTTTCATCCCACTCTTCTGGTGGTTGTCTCCACGAATGCTTCTGACTATGGCCTTAGCGCCGTTCTCAAACCAATGGATGGGTGCCAGCTACGCAAAGTTGCCTTCACATCTTGCACATTCTCCACAGCAGAAAGGAAGTATGCAGTTGGTGAACGAGAAGCACTTGCATGCGTCTGGGCCTGCAAGCATTGGCACACATCTCTGGGGATGGTGCTTCACACTTCGTACGGACCACGAAGCTCAAGGGCTCTGGCGAGGCAGTAGTGCTCTTAGACAATTTTAGCATCTCGCATATTTTATATAATGCATCATTCTTTCTTAATGCATTTTAGTGATCATAGTACACGTCATTAATCATTGCCATAATTTTATTACAGGTAGTTTTTATGCAATTCACACCAACTCATTTAGGCCCCTTTACAGCCACGTCACATTAAATTCACAGAACCCATCACACCACTACAAATTCATTACCACTAGCATGGCGCTCTTTGGCCATACCTGGCCCTTGCGCCATTAAACCTTAAACATCATCATCATCGGACCACGAAGCCTTGGTCTCCCTTCTGCCGTCCCAAAGCTCAGGAAGACGCCCCCTTTGCATTGCATGCTGGTCAGTGCGTCTTCTGTGTTACAACTATAAGGTGAGATACTGAAAGGAGTTGGAGAATCAAGTTGCAGACGCACTGTGCCACCTTTCAGTGTCTGATTTCTGAAGTGAAGGCGCTAAAATGACGGAGGACAAAGAAGAAACACACACACACACACAGGGCGCCTTTACTTCAGAAATCGCGCCTTCACTTCAGAAATCATGCTTAACCAACACGCCCAACTATCCATCCTAACGTCGTATATTTCAGTGTCTGTTTCGCAGGAAGAATGCTTCGTTCAATGAAGAGGTCATGTCTCTCCTTGCTCCACTCTGCCTCACAGAAAAACAGTTCCAGCAGTCCCTGCATGAAGATCCTACCTTGGAGCAAGTCAAGGCTCACGTCGCATCATCTTGGTTTTCCCACGTGTCCATCCCGGGTAAACTCCAGCCATTTTTTGCCGTGTGCGAAGAACTGCCTGTGGTCAATGACTTGCTTTTGCACAGGGAACAGCTCGTTCCTCCTTCCCTTGCCCTACAGGTCATTTCCACTGGGCACAAAGCTCACCCTGGGATAGCTCGCACCAAGGCGTGACTATGAATGTGGTTTTTGTGGCCTGACATGGACAAGCAAGTGGAACAGGAGAACTTCAGTTTGGCCTAGTTGGTGTTTACTGCATATTGTCACGCGGTCGTGACTTCAAAGAACACAGTAGCAATACTGTGAACGACAAAACTAACTTTTATTGGGTGAACCTGTGCCCACAAAACAGGCTACACTTACAGCACAACGATTGCGGCGAACACGGTTGGCGATCGTCGAAAATCTGACCAGCGGGTCACGCGCGTCGGCTTTTATACATCAGTCGTCGAATGTTCCAGAGTAATCACTGGGACCCACGTGCCTTCCACAAAGTTCTACATTATTCGCATTGCGCATACATGCAATGGGATTGCACAAGGTTCGGTGACAGACAGCGGATGGAACCATCAGTAACATTCCAGAAACTTCCGATACATGCAGGCGCGTCCTGCGCTGTGCGATAACATTTGTTAGGCAGTAAAACGTGTCGCCCGATAAAGACAAACAAGTACACGTGTCAATATCATACGGGCGGTATACATAACCAACACGGTACACATAAACGACCCAGTTCCTGCCATGTCATTTATGTGTTCTCTTCCGCTGTCCCCGTCTTTATTTGCGGTCAATATGATATGAAGCAAGTGGAAATTGCCATCCACAGCTGCAAAGTCTGCTAGGCCATAAGGAGTGCCAAGGCTGCAGTAACTCCTCTGTAACCTGTGCCCCTTCCTAAGCGTCCATGGCAGAAGGTTGCCATTGACATCATCGGTCCCATGGAAAGAGCGCCACACAATTGCAGGTTCGCCATCACCCTCGTAGACTACTTTTCCAAGTGGCCTGAAGTGCAATTTTGCAGTGAGGTGCTGATGCGCACAGAATTTTTCTGCTCTCAGTATTTTCTCGATAGGGCTACTCCGACAAGATTGTGTGCGACTCATGTGCGACAGGTGTAGTATAGTGTCGCCCCCTGTCAGATCTCTGTGTTATCATACATTTATGTTTAATAGTAGTTTAGCTAGATGGCGCGCCCCCCTTCTGTCTTCTGACGAGCTGGGACCAATCAGGAGGTGTCATCTGGCATGCGAAGTCCTTTTTAGTAATAAACGGCCGCGAGTTGACTCAGTCTTCGTTCTGGTTTTCATCAGGAGCAGTTAGCTCCGTGTCTCCCTCTCTGCGTCGGCGCTCGCCGCGCGTTCGCTGGCCGGGGGCCCCCACTTGCCTGCCACTGCCGACACAACATCTTTTGGCGACGAGGATGGGATTCCCGCTGCGGTTCCGACCGAAGCCCCGGGAAACCAACGAGCTTCATAGGTGAAGCATCTCTTGCGTGTCTGCACGGCAGGCAAACGCCGCCGACGCACTTTGCGTCGCGAGGCTTCCGAGCCTAGGCCTTCTCGCCCCCTTTGTTCTTCCTTGCCCCATTCCTGCTGCGAGCTCCGGCTTGTTTTCTGCACTGTCTCCTGCACGCTACCGGGCATGGCGTCTTTTACGGCGAACCTTCCCATTTTTCTTGAATTGCCCAGGCCACCGTTAATTCCATGGCATCGATGAAAAAAAATGTTTCAGGATCACCTCGAAGCGGCCGGCGGTGGCGACTGGACGGACGCGCGACGAGCGTCCACGCTCGTCAGCGCTCTCAGGCGTGAGGGACAACGAAAGTACTTTGCAGACGAGAAGCAGGAAGCAGCAAGGCAGTTATCCAGTGCACCGTCAGCGTCAAGCGAAGCAGCAAGGCAGTCGACCGGCGCAGCGTCAACGTCAAGTGATGCGGTCCCGCCAGCGTCAGAGTTCCAGAAGCTCTTGCAGCGGCTTGACTGGCTGTTCGCCACGTCAACAAATGTTCTGGCGGAGAGGCACGAATTCACCAGTCGAAGGCAGTTCGAGGGAAAAGCATTCCTGGAATTCGTGACCGCATTGAAGGAGAAGGTGGTACAGTGCAACTGCGGCACAACCTACATTGAGCGCGTGCGAGACCAAATAATACATGGGGTAGCGAACGTCAGCGTTCGTGAAAAGTTATTAGTTCATGGCGAAACCCTGTCCCTCGACAAGGCAGAAGAAATTGGATGCTCATTAGAAGCCTTGCATCGAGCAAACCGCGCGTTCGGCTCCGAAAATGTACGAAGAATTGAGGCATCTCAACTTGGCGTTCAGTCGACGGGCCAAGATGACGGACTTCTTCCGGGAAGCTGCCAAGATGGCCGACTTAGTCCGGCAGGCCATGAAGATGACCAACTTCTTCCGAGAAGCCGCCAAGAAGGCCGACATTTCGCACATAGCTCCTCCGGGAACCGTGGTGCATGCGATCGATGTGGCAGCAGGAACCATATCGCGTCTTACAGGAATTGTGCAGCAAGAAATCGGCGATGCAACGCCTGCCACACGTTGGGCCATTTCGCTTCGGTATGTCGAAAGACCCGAAAAGCGGTGCAACACGTCTCTTCCGCAGAGACGCTGTCTTCGTCAACTTCCGCAGGGCAGCTGTTCGCGTCTGTCTTGACGGTAAGCGCTTTTGAAACTGAAAAAGATTTGGAAGTTCTGGTCGTAGTTAACGGCGTCTCCATGCGACTGCTGGTGGATACGGGAGCGTCTGTGTCATTCATGACGGCCGAAAATGTTATAAATCGCTTTGGTCGACAGCACAGGCTGTCGCAAACAACAGTGGACTTGAGAAATTTCTCCAAGCAACGCGTCGACATTCAAGGCCTGTTTCAAGCCACTGTCCAGTTTTTCCAAAGGTCATGCTCCGTCACGTTCCACGTAACGACCACAGGAACATCACTGCTGGGTTCAGACGCCATCCAACGCTTGGGCATACAGATGGACGGTACATCGGTGACATGTCTACCATCGCTTCCTTCAGTACAGAGCCCCACAGGTGTGCCTCCGGGTTTTGATCGCCTCTTAAGTGACGAGTTGGGTCTCGTCAACAACCTTGTGCACCGATTTCATCGGCAGCAAGATGCGAAACCAGTATCTTCAAAGTTGCGCCGACTACCCCTGGCTCTCCGTGACCGGGTCACCCATGAATTGCGACGTCTCGAGGACTGCAACGTCATCGAGCGCATCGAGGCTTCTGAGTGGGTGTCTCCACTCGTGGTGGTGCGCAAGAAGGATGGAACCATGTGGCTCTGTGTAGATCTACGGGAACAGGACAGTCTTGTGCCTCAAGTTCAAGAAAGAGTCTCGCAGAAACATTGGCAAACTAAGCAGTGTGTAGACAAACGTAGAGGTGCTCAGGCAACTCGTATCAAGGTGGGAGACACCGTCAGAATTAGATTTAACAGGAAAGGATTTTTTAAGTACAGTAAACCTCGTACAGTTAAGACCCAGATAGGACCATCTACTTTTCTACTCAGTGATGGGAAGACGTGGCATGTGTCTAAGTTAACCCTAGTGATAAAGAATTCAGCAGGTAGTACATTGTGTACAAGTGATAAAGATTTTTTGTACTCATATTCAAATCCGGATAGTCATTCTGATGACTCGTCTGTCGTGACATCGTCCTTTCATAGGCATCAGTTATGTAGTGCGTCTGACTGTATCACTTCTGAGTCTACACAGTCAGCAATCGCTTCGGATTCCGTGGGAGAATCGGTAGCATCCCAGGACTTGTTGGGACGTCGAGAGGAGCTTCCTGGGCATCCTTCTCCAGCTTTGAGCGACAACCACATTCAATGGTCCAACCAGGGGGAGGGAAATAGTAGTGGTACGACTAGGTCTTTAAAGTCGACCGATACGCGTCGCAACCCCCAAAGTTCGATGATTATGTTTCTTGAATGTAGAGTGTTTTGCCATCTTCGAAACGCCGCGGCTAGGGGCCTCGCTGTGACATTTAGGAGACAGTTCATATGTTTCGGTCACACAGGTATAAAACGTGTTCCTTGTTGTGGTGCAGTGAGTTGTGTGCCGTGTTCCTTGTCAGACTTTGTTTGAGTGACTGCCTGTGTTTTGGTGCCCAAGACTGGTGCGCGTGTATGTGAACTTGGGCGGGGACGGACTGAATTTGTCCTTGGACTTAAGTGTGTGTCTTGTGTGCGCGTTTCACTGTATGCTTACTTTGTTTCCAGGGGGGGGATGATGTAGTATAGTGTCACCCCCTGTCAGATCTCTGTGTTATCATACATTTATGTTTCATAGTAGTTTAGCTAGATGGCGCACCCCCCTTTTGTCTTGTGACAAGCGGGGACCAATCAAGAGGTGTCATCTGGCATGCGAAGTCCTTTTTAGTAATAAACGGCCGCGAGTCGGCTCAGTCTTCGTTCCGGTTTTCATCAGGAGCAGTTAGCTCTGTGTCTCCCTCTCTGCGTCGGCGCTCGCCGCGCGTTCACTGGCCAGAGCCCCCACTTGCTTGCCGCTGCCGACACAACAGGCCAATGGGCTTGTAGAACAATTCAACAACTTCGTGCAGACAACTTTGCTGGAACATCAACCACTCCACGCAGTGGTCATAGAGTACCTTGGCTTCTACCGGCGCTCGCCACACGCGACCACGGGAGTCGCCCTGGCTCTGTTGCTGCATAGAAGGCTGCCGAAAACATGCCTGGACATTGTCGGGCACCTGTCATCTTCCTTCTTCAAGGATCCAGATACTGAGTGAGCTCTGTCAGCTACGTCGTCGGATGAAGCATAAGCAAGAGAGCAGCAAGAAGCGGACAGATTTTCATTGAGCCACAAAGAAGACTAACATTGCAGTTTGTGACGGTGTCTGGCTGAGGAAACCGTCCATCACCTTCAAGGGAGACTCGTTTGGCAGTCCCCGCAAAGTGCTGGAGTAGCACGGACAGTCCTCTTTCCGCCACAGTGATGGCAGGACCTGTAATGCATCCAAGCTTGCCAAAGTCCCTTCAGGTCCCCATATTCTGCATCCAGAGGAAACCTGGAATGCGCAAGAGGCTAGCACACCGAGGTTCCCGTCGCTGGGGAACCCTTGCCGGCCAATTGCTCGTGAGGCATCTGAAGTGGTGGCTGCGTCTCTGCCTCCTCCTGTGGCCACCCATGCTGCTCTCGACCCAGACACACCTGAGCCGCAAACAGGTGCGCCTCTTCTTAATGTTGTTGCTGACCGGGCTACTCCCGACCCAGTCCCCCTTGAACCGCAACCAAGTCTGGCTCCTGTTCATATACACCGCCACGGGCAAGACAACCTTCAAAATGTTATGGTGACTATGTGTGACAACTCTATTAGTTTTTCTTTTTTTGTTCTTCTCGTATAGTCTAAGTTGTTTTGAACATTTTGTAGAGATAATTTTTTTTTTTTTTGTAGGGAGAGAATGGAGTTTTCATGTGTTTTCTATATAGAATTGGTAGTTGCTGCTGAGTCTACATGCATTAAATGATGTTCCTTTGTTGTTGACCAGTCATCGTTTTTCATTGCCCTATGTTTGCCTTATGAGCACGAGTTGCTAATGTACAAAGCACCTTACAGTACTAACCCACTAACAGCCTACTGAGCCACTGAAAGATTTAAGGGGGGGAATACATTGTGTTGTTGGTTTTGGTTTCGATATCCTGTCTGGCATCTCTGTGAACGACTGCGGTGCTGCTTTCCCCATGTATATAATTGGGTGTCATCAAAAATAAAGGGAGATCATTCGTTGTGTTATGGCTGGTCGGGTCTCTTCTTCATTGGGTTGTAGGTCGCGATACCACAAAAGCACTTCCTGTCTTTTTCACTGTACGCTAACATTTTCTTGTGCTCCTCATAAAATGGCGACAGTGCAGCTTCGTTTTTGGGGCATCATTTAAACTGAGCAGTTTTATTTGAAATCCTCCTTGGTTCACAATGGCAACAACAAAAATTGTGACATCTTCTATTTTGTTGTAGCACAAGCTAAATAACAGGGACAACAGAGAGGCACCTTTGACAACCACGCAGCGCTCAGCTCTTTTGTGTCCCATTGTGGACGAATGACGATTGAAACTGCACGCAATACTGCTGTATAAGACATGGGGTTACCTTTCCACAAATGTATTTCTGAAAAAAATGTGACCTATATTCAGTTTTTGTGGCAACTTGGTTAATATATCTCACAACACCAAAAGAAAGCTTCGCACTGTTACAGCATATATACACTCAGGAAAGAAACAAGAGGAGCTTTTACTTTTAATGTCTTCTTTCTTGTGTACTAATCTTTTAAAGTGTGGTGCACTTGAAGTTGTCAGGCATTAGGTATTTTAGAGCCCAATATGTGTGCCACCTCTGAATGGATCGCCTCCATGGACTATTGCTGCCACTTTCGCTGGGGACATATTTTGTAAAGCTAGTCTAACCGCATCCCTCGATGTATGCATGATTCACATTTTTACTCTGTAGGTGCATTTAGTTGTGGTTGCATGGCTGTTTCGGTTGAGTATAGAACGTGCTCTGCTTCTGGCCTCTGCTGCCCCATTGAAGTTGCCAATGAAATTGCCCCAATTACTTTTTACTGTGTACATCTTGTTCCTGCAATGTGTTGCAGGCTGATGGTGGACTGTGTAGTATAGTGTCGCCCCCTGTCAGATCTCTGTGTCATCGTACATGTATGTTTTGTAGTTGTTTAGCTAGATGGCGCACCCCTTTCTGTCATGTGACGAGCTTGGGCCAATCTGGAGGTGTCATCTGGCGTGTGAAGCCTTTATTAGCAATAAACGGCCGTGGGTCGGCTGAGTCTTTGTTCCGGTTTTCATCGGGAGCAGTTAGCTCCGTGTCTCCTTCACTGTGCCGGCGCTCGCGTGCGTTCGCTGGCCGGGGGCCCCCACTTGCCTGCCGCTGCCGATACAACAAACTGAAATTAGCATTAGAAATGTGACTTGAAATGCTGTGATGAACGAGAAGAAAGCGGGTTAACTGAGGGGCCCGATTTTTATTAACTGTGCCATAAGAAGCGAACAAGACACCAAAGACAACAGAGGGGAAATTACTGGTACTTACTAATTGAATTTTAAAAAATGATAAATTGATGGAAATAAAAGTGGCTGAAAAAACAACTTGCCGCACGTGGGGAACAATCCCACGTCTTCACATTATGCATGCAGTTCTCTTACTAATTCAGCTACCGCGGCGCGTTTTCCAATCCACTTTCTAGGGTATTTATGTTTTACTACTAGAACTAACCCAGGGAGTGTTAGCCACTGCCACCACTTCACAAACCTTGGCAGCGGATGTGGAACATCCTTTCTGTCACAGGCGTCACGAGTACGTGATCTTTTTGGTGGAGGCAACAGGAGAATAAACCCACGCATGCTACCTGAAGGCATCAGTTTTGCCGGATTCGAGACCCTCTTTATGTAGTGATTGAGAAGAAGTGGGGTTAGCCTGTTACTGGCACTTCTGGCATTTCCCACCAGACTAAAGGGTGGCTTGCTTTTGAGGGACACTTTGTCGTTTCTTCTTAACCTTTGTCGTTTCTTCTTAACGCCCACATTCTTCTGTAAAACATTTTACAAAATTTACTACTACCTTTTATTCCACGAACTTATTGCACATTACATTCAGATTGCAGCAGTGATTGAGGAGTTTAACTGAGAAAATGTAAGATTAGGGTTGAAGATTAATATGCAGAAGACAAAGGTAATGTTCAATAGCCTGACAAAGGAACAAGAATTCATGATCACCTGTCAGCCCCTAGACTATGTGCAGGAGCATGTTTATGGAAGTCAATTACTCGCAGGGGACTCTGATCATAAAATTAAGTACACAAGAATAAAAATTGGTTGGAATGCATACAGTAGGCATTACCAATTCCCGACTGGGAGCTTACCATTGTCGATGAGAAAAGTGTACAACCATTGCATTCTACAAGTACTAACATATGGGGCAGAAACTTGTTGGTTAACAAAGAAGCGTGAGAACAAGTTAGGCTGAGCAAAAAGCAATGGACTGAAATTTGTTTGGCATAACGTTAAGAGACGGGAAGAGAGTGGTGTGGATAAGAGATTAAATGTGGATAGTCAATATCCTAGTTGGCATTAGGAGAAAGAAATGGAGCTGGGCAGGCCACGTGATACGTAGGGCAGATAACTGGCGGACTAACAGAGTTACAGAATGGGTGTCAAAGGAAGGGAAGGGAAGCACAATCAAAGACAGCAGAAAATTAGGTAGGGAGATAAAATTTGAAAGTTTGCAGGTGCAAGTTGGAATCTACAATTGCAAGACAGGAGTAATTGGAGATCGCTGGGCGAGGCATTCGTGCTGCAACGGGCATAAGAATAGGCTGGTGATGATGATAAGATCTAGATTAGGAAAATATATATGCAGTTAAGCTGCTGTAATTGCCAGAAATTTAAATGAAATACGTCTTACCTGAAAAAGAGACCTTCTCTCAGCACCCATGTAATGCTTTGATTGCAACCATCTGACCAGAGGGATAATGAAAGGAATCAAGGAATGTGTTCAGGCTCAAAGCTGCAGAAGCTGCAGCTCGGGTTTCGTAGCTAAGGGGTGAAGCACAAGCTTGCATGTCTTTTGTCTCTACATTTCACTGTCAAGCATCTGGAGTGAGTTCAGCATAGCTCTTGCGAGTCTGTCTGAAGCAAATCTTTTCTGTATGTTATGTTTCAGGTGCTGTCAGTGGAGGCCATAGAAAAATTAATCGATGAAACACAGGAGGGTATTGAAAAACAAAAGGTAAGTCTGCTTGATGCTATCCAGTGGCATGGCCTGTTGAGTTAGGAAAGCAATTTTTAAAAAAGGCAAATAGGTTAGCACAAGGGGGAGCCTCATTCACAATTTTATCAAAGTAAGTTTGCTCTTTTCTGTTTGGTGGTTTTATTGTGTAATTAACATACTTTAATGAGTCAGTGGTGCAATCCTTTTTCCCAGGAGAGCTACTTGGACTTCTTGATAATCCATACAAATAGTAAACAGAGTGCATTGTGGGCAAAAGAAAGTGACCGGGCACACTTAAAAACAGTTTCTTTCAAAGCTTGTGACCATGTTTGTACACTGCAGAGGGGTTCACTGTGGACACCATGAAAAACAGCAAGAAAAAGTTTAATTTTCAGGATATTGACAGATTAACAATAATAGTTTCAATTCTTATTCTAGTGCTAACTCTAGCAGGTGAGGAAATTGATGCAGTGCTTTGAATTTGTTTTCTGTGTCTATAACCTCCAACGTATATAAGTGTATAACAGCTGTGTCTTACCGATACTCACGTATGGGGCAGAAACCTGGAGGCTTACGAAAAGGGTTCCACTTAAATTGAGGACGACGCAACGAGCTATGGAAAGAAGAATGAGGTGTAGCCTTAAGGGATAAGAGCAGATTGGGTGAGAGAACAAACGCGAGTTAATGACATCTTAGTTGAAATCAAGAAAAACAAATGGGCATGGGCAGGACATGTAATGAGAAGGGAAGATAACCGATGGTCATTAAGGGTTTCGGACTGGATTCCAAGGGAAGAGAAGCGTAGCAGGGGGTGGCAGAAAGTTAGGTGGGCGGATGAGATTAAGAAGTTTGTAGGGACAACATGGCCACAATTAGTACATGACCGGGGTAGTTGGAGAAGTATGGGAGAGGCCTTTGCCCTGCAGTGGGCGTAACCAGGTTGGTGATGAGGATGATGGTGATGAACCTCCAACACTAACTGGTTTTAGCTTGTGACAATTTCCGTGCAGTCACGTAGTTGACAGCCACACCGTGTGTAGCAAGCCATCTTGTGATAATCTTTTCAGGAGATTGATGACCTCCTCTCAGGCCAACTCACTGCCCAAGATGACGAGGCTGTGTTGGCCGAGTTGGAAGCTCTGGTGTCCGAAGAAGAAGCCCGAGCCGTTCTCAACCTGCCCAGTGTGCCAGCGGAGAGCGGGGAGCTGCTCTTGCCCGATGTTCCGAGCATGGCGGAAGCAGCAGGTAATGCGGGGTCTACACACCTGCGGCGGGCCCTGTTCCAACTGCCATTCAAATAGGAATGCAACTGCTGCTGTTGTGGCCAAAGGGACATCGCTGGCACTCTTTTGGCATAAGTGCCTCTGCTTTCGTTTGCCATCAGTGTGGGAGAAGCAGTCATAATACCGTATTTACTCGCATAATGATCGCGCTTTTTTGTCAGAAAAATTGGCGCGAAATCAGGGGTGCAATCATTCCGCTAGTTAAATTTCCCGCGAAAAGAAAAAAACAACTTTTTTTGTCCCGCGTTTGCTGCGGGACACCAAAACAAAAATGGCGGCCGGCAGAGCAAGCCGAATGCGCCAAACACGATTTTTTTTCTTCTCGTGAGGACATTACGTGCATTGAAACAGTTTCTTTTGTATCAGTAATGAATATTGTTAATATCGGCAAGTTTGCGGCAATAACGTAGCCATGTCCACTTTGAGGGGACAGAAACAGATGAGCGTGCTTAGCTACCAGTGACATTGAAACACATGGTCGGCATGCTGCGGAAACTGCTGGATTTGTCTTTACTACTATCCTAATACGGCATGTTTCTGCTAAGGGTGGGCGAATGTCTTAGCTGTGTTACAAGTGTCGGTGTATAAATAGGGTACACTTTTAAAGTATCAGTGTAAATGTGGCTACTATCGTTGCCGCTCGCGATTTGTTACGTGCCCACGAGTGCAGATGAGAAGAACCGAAAGGCGCCTTTTTCGTTGTTCTTGACCACAACCATTATACAGCCTACACATAATAAAGGCATGTTTGGTTGCAGCTTTTCTTTAGCCATGGAAATGCAGAAAGTGATGATAGTAATGAAATGAGGCATCTACTTAATATTTGGCACATGCAGACCGCCTGGTTTGTCTTGAAGAATCATTCGTGTAGCATTCGACAGATGGTAAGCGCGATCATTATTAGCTAGACTTGGCACACAACATATCTCTGCGGCAAGTTCGGGGTGCGATTGTTCCACAAGAAATTAAAAAAATCGAATGTTGATGACAGAATTCAGGGTTACGATCATTACGCGAGTGCGATCATTATGCGAGTAAATACGGTATTTCCTCGGCATAATGATCACACTCGCGTAATGATCGCACCCCTGAATTCTGTCATCAAAATTCGATTTTTCAAACGCGCATGTCACTAGAGTGATATCATCTGCTAACAGAAGCCTTGGTTTCCTAAAATGTCATCCACGTCTAGCGCCACCAAACCTAAAATTGCTTGCATACAAGTCACTCGTACGCTCTAAGCTGAAATATGCCTCTGCCATCTGGAACCCTAACCAAAAATATCTTACAAACTCTAGAATTAGTACAGAACCGTGCCACAGGATTCATTCATTCATGCTATTCATATAATGTCAGTATATCATCGTTTAAAGCAGAATCCGGCTTAACAACTCTGGCTTGTCGGCGTCGTACTGCTACTATGTACTTATTTCGTAGGTTTTTTTACAGCTCACTTCATCATCCACCCTCCATCAGTCCTGCACGCATTTCACTCTGCATTGGGCATCCCCTTCAAGTCGCCCGTCCGCGTGCGCACGCTACCACATTTACCACATCATTCTTCCCACTTTCAGCCTCGGACTGGAACAGCCTTCCACACGACATCGCCGCAATCACCTGCCCATCCACGTTTTTTACTGTATAATTAACATATTTACCAGCGAGCAAACTTGTACCTAAACGTCTTTTCCTTGTGTATTTAATTTCTTTTATTAGCTACCCACCCCTTATGTAATACCCCCAATCCTGGGGGCTCTTAAGGTAATAAAGTGAAGTCCCTGCCCAGACCACGATATTGGACAACACTCAGCGTGTCACTCTGTAAGACATCAATGTAGTAAAAAAAAAGGAAAAAAGAAAAGAACAAAAATATTGCAGTACACTCAGCCTGTAATACGCAATACATAAATATAATACTACAAAATAATACATAATGTAACACTAATACATCATTAATACATAAATGCAGTGGAGAAAAAGAAAGAACTAAGCCGTGGTTTTATTAAGTGAACTAGAACATACTTGATATTAACAGCTTATCGACAAGAAATTTTCATGGCTGAATTTTGAGGCACAATACAGTTCTGGAAGAAAGTATACAATATAAGCAAATCTTACACGGAATAGAAAGAAAAAAAAAAGTGTCATGTTTGAAGTGCCATTAGATAAGCATGTATATTTTTTTTTTGAAAATTGCTACTGATCGGCTTTCATTCACTATGCTCATGGCCATCATGCTAGAGTTTAAAAATGAAAGAATAAGGTGTGTTAGCTTTTACTTGCCGTAGTTGGTTCGAATCCTTTCACTGTAATAGGTGGTTTTCCCAAGATTATATGTGTGTTTTCCGGGAGTAGGTATCCTGAAATATATCTGTGTTCAATTTAATTTGATTGTAGATGACTGTCGCTAGCTTTTTATAAAATATATTTTCGAATTTTAATATGCTGTGTTTATGGAAAAGTGGAGCAGAAGGCGTTCGGGGCAGAACATTTTGGATTATATGCAAGATTCTTTTTTGCAGCCTGTGAATACTATCTTTGTTTGTTTTTGTTGTTGTGCCCCAGATTAATAGGCAGTAATGTATGCACAAGTAAACTAAAGTGTAGTAAAGCAGCTTTGTCACCCAGAGGGGCAGTAAACATATTAAAGATCAAATTATTATTATTTATTATTAATTATTATTTTGCCAATTACGCCAATGGATCACGATATGTGGGTGCGAAGACTATCTATGTGATTGGACCAACTCAATGTTTCGTTAAAGATAACGCCTTGAAATTTTTGAGTCTGGACGCGCTCAATCAAAACTCCTTGGAATGTAATCTGCGTATTACGGAGAATACAATGATTTCAAGGTTTAAAAATAATGTACTTTGTTTTCTTAATGTTTAATTCCAGCTTATTTGTTCTCAGCCATAGTGACAAATTGCTAAGCCAAAGGTTCGCTTCTTGTACTAGAGTAGCCATATCCCAACCCGAAAAAATGACGTTAGTGTCATCGGCATATAATATCTGGTGTCAGAGGTATGTTTACAATGTCATTTATATAAAATAGGAATAGAAGTGGCCCAAGTATAAAACCCTGTGGGACGCCATACTTGATCTTGCCCATTTGCGACTTCGGGGGCTGCATATCTGCACACTGATACCGATTAGTAAGATAACTTCTTATTAAATTAAGGGGCCTACCTCTTATTCTATATTCATTTAGCTTTTGCAAAAGAATTTCATGCTTGATCGAGTCAAAAGCTTTTTTAAAGTCAAGAAATATTCTAGTTGTGTGATGTTTTTGCTCAAAATGTTCAATAATTTGATCTTTAATAGATAATAAGGCCTTTTCTCAGTACACTTGTTCTTCTGAAATCCATATTTATGTTTGGTTACAATTTTTTTAAGCTACAAAAGTTTGCAATTCGTACATATATATGACACGTTCTATAATTTTTGAAAAAAATGGGCAAAACAGAAATGGGCCTGTAGTTATTCATGTCATTTTCATTGCCACCTTTGTGAACAACGGATACTCTAGCAATTTTCAATGTCTCCGGGAACGTTCCAGTGCTCAAAATAAGGTTGCAAATGGTGCACTAATGGGCTCTGAAACTTTTAGAGGTTCTGCCTTTATATTGTGAAAAGCCACAGCACATTTGTTACTTAAATTCTGTATCAGCGAGGCTACTTCCGATTCATTCGTGGGGTTCGGAAAATAGATTCTGAGACGTCTGCTTTAATACAGTGCGGTCCACTTAGAACTATACCACATATAACGATATATTGGTTATAACAATGGCTCGACATGAGAGTGTTATTTTATGCATTAGGTCTATGGGGAAAAAAAACATTTATAACGATAGGTTATTCACCGCGTATCGGATATAACAATCAAAATTTTGCCGTCTGGACGGCGTTTTCTGTGCCAAATAATCGTAACATTTGCATTGCTTAGTTCCCTGAAAGGAACGATGTCGAGATGAGGCGATGTTTACCTCCGTAAGTTCGTATCTGCCACCATTACCGCGCAGCACGTCCCGCCCCGGCCGCGCACCGGAGAGTACCTGAGTAGGCACAGCGCACCACAAGATGGTGCTAGCTGCTTCATGCACGTTGGCCACAGTCACTCTGAAAGAGAGAGAAAAAAGAAAGAAAAAAGCGACAAGCAAAGCGGCGCGGTGGCGCCCGTCCTGTGCATCTTTCTCTATGTCCCGCGTCTCTCTCTCTCGCGATAGCAGGCTGACGCCACTGAATCAGCGTGCAACCAACGGTTCAACCCAGTTCGAAGACGGCGCTGACAAAACGCAAAGCTGTGTCGCTTGACACGAAGATGGATATTTTGCAGGACTTCCGATGCGGCTTCAAGGTGAGCGCCCTTGTGAAGAAGTATGAGCTCGCCCAGTTAACGATATCAACCATCTTGAAAACCGGGATCACCGCGATTGTGAAGGCAGGAGCTATCAGTGGCCATCCCGATCAGCGGAAAAGGGTTAGAGACCCTTTGTATGCCGATGTTGAAGAGGCACTTTACCAGTGGTTCATCACCAATTGCTTCAAAAAGGTGGGTTTTGTGCGTAAGGACGAACTTCCCCAACCCACTGAGACCAACACGGTGGAAGCAGCTGACGTAACCGAGCTCTGGGAGCTCGTTCCTACTCGTGACACAGGTGGTGCGTCGAAGGAGGAGTTTTTGATTGCAGACAGTGCTGCCTCGTTCTGCGATGAGGTCACCGATGAGGCGATCGCCGAAGATCTGCTGTCTCGACAGACGGCAAAGTTGTGCGACGGTGGCGGCAGCAGCGACAGGGACGAGATTGACAGTGGCTCCTTGACCCCGACCTCGATGTCCACGCAAAGTGCACTGTCGTCGATCGACTCCTTAATTGATTTTATGCATGCTAAAGGATTGCCGCCAGTGTTCGCGCCGCCGCTGGAATCCATGCACACCGCGGTTGTGAAGCTGAAGCTGCCGTAAAAGCAAGTGCAGATTTCGGCCTATTTCGACGCGCCTAACCCTTGACACGGTCATTGGTGCTAGAAATAAAGTTTGTTTTTCACAGCCCACTTTCTACATCATCTATTCCTCAGAGCAAGTAGGGAATTCGAGTTCGGAGCTGCAATGGTATGTTCCGCGTTTTTTATTTTTTAAAAGTTTTTTTTAAGAACTGCAGTCCAGATATAGCGATCATCGGTTATAAGGATAATATTTTTCGTCTTTCTCGATATAATTATAAGTGGACTGCACTGTATATGATTTGTAAGACTGGACAGCACCATTTGAAATATCAGAAGCTCCTGAACTCAAAAAATGCTCATTGAACATATCGGCAAGTTAAGTACCTGAGCAAGATCTGCCCTCTATTTGAAGCTGAGATAGCCTTTGTATTTTTCTTCTGCAAAATATTGTTCACAGCATTCCAAATGGCTTTCTGATCATTGAGTGTGTTCGCAAACTTTTTTTCGTAGTAGCTAATTCGCGCCTTTTTAATATCAGATCCTATCTTATTTCTGACTTGCTTAAGTTCAACCACGTAGTCTTAAGCGCTTTGTTTTTATGAATTCAGTAAACAGCTTATCTCTTGCTTTCGTCCTTTTCAAAAGTGAAGCGTCTATCCATGGTTTTCTTGCCCTCTTGTTTATTTTATGCGCCACTATCGGAAAAGCTAAATCATAAAATTCTGTTAACTTTGTTATGAATATGTCGTAAGCATTCGCAGGGTCAGTATTAATGAAAATACAGCTCCAATCAGTTTCAGTGACAACATTCTGGAAATGCTTAATTGTTTCTTGGTTAATTTTTCTACTCTGCGTAGGATTTGCTGGATTTCATTGTTTTACGCACCACGGAAAAAATGCAAAAATCGGCAGGTGATCGCTGACCCCAGGTGTTAGTGTGCATATCTCATTTTTGTAGTTAGTGAAACATAAATCCAGGGCAGTTTCATTCAACTGTGTAATCCTTGTAGGTACATGAATTGTGTTTTCATAACCAAAAGAGAGCATTCTGTCAAGAAAATTTTGTTTGTTGTTGCTTGGTGATAGCGTATCTATGTTGAAATCACCTGTAACAATTATGCGTGCGCTATTCTTTTCACAGTACTCAAGCATTTCATCTATGAAATTTAATACAGATTAAGTGCCTTAACAGTTATCTCTTGCTTAGACTGGCACATGTACCCGACTGACACGTGGCAATACCATTCCAGAGCTTGCACAGATGAGTTTCGTGTCTTTCTTTTTTCGCCTCAGTGCTCCCTTTAGTTGATAGTCGGCGTTCGTGTTGTCCACTTCTCTCTTTCGTGTCCTGTCTGCACGCCTCACCTCTTTTTTGCATAAAGAACAGTCTAGGTTGTGTAAAATCACACTGAGCATTACACATTTCATAACACTTTGTAGTCACATACACAGTTCAAGACGGGTTGCCAAAACTGATGGAAAGACCGTCTGGGCAAATCATTACACACACTGCACAAGCTTAGAGTGCATCTCGATGAAGCAGCCAACAGCAATGTGTGAACTGTGGCCGAATGGGTGGCCATGCAGAGGTTTTAGATAAGCTTCAAGTAGGCACTTCTTATGGTATTTGATTTATCGATATATCAAACTATATTGCGATTCTCTTTGAGTTCAATACATCCAGGTTCAGTGGTTTTCTCATTGGCTCTGTATGTTGGGCCGGTGGTCTTTTTTCACTTGTTTTGAACACAAGTCGTGTTTTCTTGCATCTAAACTTTGGTTGGCCTACTGCAATGCTGGTTGTCTTCGATATACCTCTGCCCTTAAACAGTGCAATCCACATCCTTACTGTGCTATAGGAGTGGGCATCCTTTCCCAGTACATATCTACACCATATCATGAGGGAAACTGGCCAGAGTTAGCCATTTCAAGGACTGAAGTCATCGGACATGCTTTCAAGTTCTCCATTTTGACTTGGTTGCAAGCATCACCACCTGTCCATGCCTGCCACCATCAAAATCTACACATGCTTCGTTCGGCTTCGGGTGCCAACTGACTCGACCAAAATCAATCTGCATGCTTTAAGATCATTAACCTCAATGCAAGGAGTGTACTTAAAAAATAAGATAGCCTAGAAAGCATTGTAATAAAGCACGATCCAGATGCAATGGTAATAACAGAAGCATGGCTGAACCCGGATGTGACTGATGTCGAATTAATTCCCCTCGGATATTCCATAATGAGAAAGGATCGGAGCACTAGAGGGGGCAGGGTAGCTATACTTCTGAAAAGCGACATTCCTATTATGGTACCTAATGATCCAAGCAATCTCGAAACAGTCTGGATTAAAACTACCTTGAATGACCGTAATTTGCTAATCGGTGGTGTTTACCGGCCTCCCAACTCCCCTGTAGAAGTATTAGAAAACTTGGAAACCTTTAGGAACTTGCACGTGCATCCAGATGACATGTGCCTTGCGGGCGATTTTAATTTGGCTGGAATTGATCGAACCAAAGTATGAAGTTGTGATCAGTTATTAAATATTGCATTTAATTGTAACCTGACGTAAATTGTGTCTGGCTTCACAAGAGTGGGCGTGGAAACTTCAATGCGTTTAGATCTTGTTTTCGTTTCAAATCACCTATGCTCTATGGACAGGCCGCCATTGGAATCTGAACCTGGCAATGTTTAATGCTGGAACGTTATCTGGTGAGAGGAATCTAGCAGTGCTATTGAAGGAATTAGCAGGCAGTAAATGGGATATAATAGGATTCAGTCAGGTTAATAGGACAAAAGAAGCATATACAGTGCTAAAAAGCGGGCACTTCCTGTGCTACCGGGGCTTAGCGGAGAGACGAGAACTAGGAGTCAAATTCCTGATTAATAAGGATATAGCTGGTAACATACAGGAATTCTATAGCATTAACAAGTGGGTGGCAGGTATTGTTGTGAAACGTAATAAGAGGTACAAATTGAAGGTCGTACAGGCCTATGTCCCTACATTCATTCATGATGACCAGGAAGTCGAAAGCTTTGATGATGACGTGGAATCAGCGATGGGTAAAGTCGAAACAAAATACACTATACTGAGGAGCGGCTTCAATGCCAGGGCAGGCAAGAAGCAGGCTGGAGACAAGTCAGTGGGGAAATATGGCATTGGTTCTAGGAATAGCAGGGGAGAAGTATTAGTAGAGTTTGCAGAACGGAATAATATGTGGATAATGAATACTTTCTTCTGCGCGGGATAGCCTAAAGTGGACGTGGAGGAGCCCGAATGGCGAGACTAGAAATAAAATAGACTTCATGCACTGCGCTAACCCTGGCACCATACAAGATGTGGATGTGCTTGGCAAGGTGCGCTGCAGTGACCATAGAACTCGAATTAGCCTAGACTTGAGAATGGAACGGAAGAAGCTGGTACATAAGCCGACCAATGAGTTAGCGATAAGAGGGAAAATCGAGGAATTCCGGATCAAGCTACAGAACTGCTATTCAGCTTTTACTCAGGAAGAGGACCTTAGTGTTGAAGCAATGCACGACAAATTTGTGGGCATCATTAAAGAGTGTGCAATAGAAGTCAATGGTAACTTCGTTAGACAGGATACCAGTAAGCTATCGCAGGAGACGAAAGATCTGATTAAGAAATGCCAACGTATGAAAGCCTCTAACCCTACAGCTAGACTAGAACTGGCAGAACTTTCCAAGTTAATCAACAAGCGTAAGACAGCTGACATAAGGAAGTATAATATGGATCGAATTGAACATGCTCTCAGGAACAGAGAAAGCCTAAAAGCAGTGAAGCAGAAACTAGGAATAGGCAAGAATCAGATGTATGCGTTAAGAGATAAAGCCAGCAATATCATTACTAATATGAATGAGATAGTTGAAGTGGCTGAGGAGTTCTATAGAGATTTATACAGTACCAGCGGCATCCACGACGATGATGGAAGAGGGAATAGTCTAGAGGAATTTCAAATCCTACAAGTAACGCCGGAAGAAGTAAAGAAAGCCCTGGGCGCTATCCAATAGGGGAAGGCAACTAGGAAGGGTCAAGTAACAGCAGATTTGTTGAAGAATGGTGGGCAGATTGTTCTAGAAAAAATGGCCACCCTGTATACACAATGCCTCATGACCTTAATGAGATCAGCATTCCGGGCAAGTTGGTAATCCATTACGCAAATGATATTGCGCAAAAAAAAAAAAAACACGACACGGACGTAAGCCGATCTCAAGATGGCCTCAAGCTTACCGGAATCTTGGAAGAACGCCAACATAATCCTAATCCATAAGAAAGGAGACGCCAAAGACTTGAAAATTATAGACCGATCAACTTACTTTCTGTTGCCTACAAGGTATTTGCTAAGGTAATCGCAAATAGAATCAGGAGCACCTTAGACTTCTGTCAACCAAATGATCAGGCAGGATTTCGTAAAGGCTACTCAACAATAGACCATATTCACACTATCAATCAGGTGATAGAGGAATGTGCGGAATATAACCAACGCTTATGTGTAGCTTTCATTGATTACGAGAAAGCGTTTGATTCAGTCGAAACCTCAGCAGTCATGGAGGCATTACGGAATCGGGGTGTAGACGAGCCGTATGGAAAAATACTGAAAGATATCTATAGCGGCTCCACAGCCACCGTATTCCTCCATAAAGAAAGCAACAAAATCCCAATAAAGAAAGGCATCGGGCAGGGAGATACGATCTCTCCAATACTATTCACAGCGTGTTTACAGGAGGTATTCAGAGACCTGGATTGGGAAGAATTGGGGATAAGACTTGATGGAGAATACCTTAGTAACATGCGATTCGCTGATGATATTGCCATGCTTATTAACTCAGGGGACCAATTGGAATCCTTGCTCACTGACCTGGAGAGGCAAAGCAGAACGGTGGGTCTAAAAATTAATCTGCAGGTAACTAAAGTAATGTTTAACAGTCTCAGAAGAGAACAGCAGTTTACGATAGGTAGCGAGGCACTGGAAGTGGTAAGGGAATACATCTGCTTAGGGCAGGTAGTGACCATGGATCCAAATCATGAGACTGAAATAAAAAGAAGAATAAGAACAGGATGGGGTGCATTTGGCAGGCATTCTCAGACCATGAACAGCAGGTTGCCATTATCCCTCAAGAGAAAGGTGTATAACAGCTGTGTGTTACCAGTACTCACGTATGGGGCAGAAACCTGGAGGCTTACGAAAAGGGTTCTACTTAAATTGAGGACGACACAACGAGCTTTGGAAAGAAGAATGATGGGTGTAACGTTAAGGGATAAGAAGAGAGCAGATTCGGTGAGGGAACAAATGCTAGTTAATGACATCTTAGTTGAAATCAAGAATAAGAAATGGGCATGGGCAGGACATGTAATGAGGAGGAAAGATAACCGGAGGCCATTAAGGGTTACGGACTGGATTCCAAGGGAAGGGAAGCGTAGCAGGGGGCGGCAGAAAGTTGGGTGGGCGGATGAGATTAAGAAGTTTGCAGGGACAACATGGCCACAATTAGCACATGGCCGGGGTAGTTGAAGAAGTATGGGAGTGGCCTTAGCCCTGCAGTGGACGTAACCAGGCTGATGATGATGATGATGTTCTTTATTATGAGTTGTGACATTGATGATGGTATTTCAGACCATAAAATGGTAGTGACGTCATTAAATTTGTCTGCGCAAACTCGTCCACGCATCAAAAATGCCGTTCTTGAATTTTACATTAGCCCATGATGTATCTATTTTAGATTACCTCAATATCTCCTTAGATAAGTTCCTAGGTCTTGTCCACTGTGGCGCAAGCGTGGACGACCTACGGAGTTTCTTTTCAAACATGGTCGAGCACTGAGGGAAAAGCTTTGTCCCAAAATGTTTAAAAACAACTAAATGAAAAAATCCCTGGATAATCAGAGAGATAATTCATGCAAAAAAAAGCTAAAATGGAAGCGAAAGGCGTCTTCAAAGAATTGCCAGCCAATCGACAAAAGCTGCATTTTTGGTATGAGTCGCGAGTTAAAAGGGCTAATCAAAAAATCTTAATGTAGGTTCTATAATGTCACATTACAATCTTTTCTGAAAAACGCCCCTGGAAAATTTTGGCGTTGTATTAACCCCCCAGCTGCTTCTCGTTCGCATGAAACTGGAGAAAGCACTTTAAAGAAGGCACAGGATTTCAACTCTTTCTTCTTGCCAGTCTTCACACGTGATAATGGCTTCCTGCCCGATTTTACAGTTGAATCTGAAAGGCCGCCTTTTCAAGATATACAAGTTTACGAACCTCTTATTTAACCGTATTTAACTTCTTACTCAACATGAATACTAAAAAAAGTGCGGGGCCTGATTGAATTCCTAATTCATTTTTACAAAGCTACGCAGAGTGGGTTTCTCAATTTCTGACTAATATTTCAGGCATCTATTAGCCAATGTTCCTTTCCCAGTGCATGGAAGCGTGCTAAAGTTATCCCAATTCATAAAGGTGGCAGCAAATCACACGTTAAAAATTATTGGCCGATCTCCCTCACTAGCATTTGTTCGAAAGTACTTGAACATATTATATCTAAGCAACTATTGGTCTACCTTGACAACTACCATAGCGTAAATAAATGCCAACACAAGTTCCGTCAGGGATTCTCTAGAGTGACTCAACTAATAGAGACTGTTCATGATCTCGCATATACCATAAATAACCGAGGCCAAACAGACATGATATTCTTAGATCTGGCCAAGGCTTTTAATAAGGTGTTGCACCCAAAGTTGCTATTAAAAATTAAAACTACATTCAAAAATCCTCACTTATCCTAATGGTTTTCGTCCTACCTAAGCCATAGACCAATTCGCCGCATGTGAGGAATACCGGTCTTTTTTGCCTGTAGAGTCGGGAGTACCCCAGGGAAGTGTATTGGGCCCCCCTGTTATTTTTATTATTTATCAATGACATGCTGCACAACATTACAGTTTCGTCTTGTGTAAAGCCTATATGTCTAACCAGCATGTGATTGTATGCTGGGTGCCTGGCCATAGGGGCATCAAGGGTGACGTTCTAGCGGACGAGACGGCCACATCAATTGCATTGCATATGTTAATCCTACCGCTGCAGTCCCTGTAACAGATCTGAAGCCCTTGTTACGAAGGAAACTTTGAAACTACTGGCAACGCTTGTAGGACGTGGAAACAAATAAGCTGCACGTAATAAAGCCACAATTAGGTTTCTGGCCTTCTGCAACAAAATCGCGCCGATCAGATGTCCTATTTTGTTGTCCAAGAATAGGACACACATTTGGCACTCATAACTTTTTGCTCACTGGAAATGAGCCTTCAACCTGTGGTAGATGCAGGGAGAGGCTAACTGAAATCATAAGATGACACGTTGCAAAGTGGGGATAGCTGTGCACAAGCCCATCAATGACTGCATGGTGGCGTGATAAGAAATCCCAGCCAAGTGTCACATTGTGGGATCATGCCAAAAGGATGAAAAACTCGTACAGCACACCATTGATGGGCCACATGGGCTCTGCAAACACTGTTGGATTGGCTGGCTAGCACTGCATGTGCGGTGTCATAACTTTAACTTGTGCGGTGTCATAACGATAAAGCTTTCTATGAGTGACTTTTTCATTTCATTTTATTACCTTAAAGGCTCCAATAAATGGAGCGTTACATAAGCGGTGGCAAGAATAAAAATACATAGTCACAATAACAGGAAGTTTTTTACATTTTCGATGAACTTGGATGGGCACATAATGACAGCAACGTTGTTAGAAAGGCCGTTCCAGTCTGCAGCTGTGCGAGGAAAAAAATAATTTGAAAATGTGACAGTGCGTGAGCGTGGACGGGCAACCTGTAGCTTTACGAATGATATCGTGGTTCCAGTATCAACAAGTGTAGTGTGTAGTTGTTTGGAAACCCTCAACATGACATCACTCATGTTTACATGGTCCTGAGAGTAGAATGGTCAAGGACTTGACCAGTTCCTGTGCTTGACTTGGCTTTGATTGTCTTCCACAGACCCACATGTGGCTTTGCACAGGCATGGCAGTTTGTTGAGAGCTGAAAACATGATGCAGGCATTCGCCTTTTCTCTGATCCTTTTAAGCCTCTGCCTGTAGTCCGGTTTGCTGTGCTTGGCTTTCACGTTTTTAATGTCTTTCCCGAGACCTTCCAAGGCGGCCATGATCATCACGTGGTTCAGAAACCCTGCCTTCCTTAGGCGAGCCACTTGTGCCATGAAGCTATGGGACACGAGATGGTGGCATGATTTTAATATAGTTAGCATCCTTCGGGAATTTCACACACTTTAAGGGGACTTTCTATCTGTTTGTCTGCCATCTTGGGTCATTGGGCATGTACCACTGGATATGTGCCGCTCTTGGGCGTGAGCCTCCCCGATGTCAATTTGTGTCCTTAGGCCACTGGG
The DNA here is from genome assembly GCF_038994185.2 of Dermacentor albipictus. Taxonomy (NCBI): domain Eukaryota; kingdom Metazoa; phylum Arthropoda; class Arachnida; order Ixodida; family Ixodidae; genus Dermacentor; species Dermacentor albipictus. Next base: position 16,185,925 of record NC_091828.1, on the reverse strand, counting down.
TTCTGCCACTATTTTTCTTGGGCGCATTGAGAAGGACAGCTTTTGCTATGGCTCTTTTTATTAACTTTGAGTGAGCAGATGGAAATGACAAAAGTGGCTTGTTCACCCATGGTTCGTACTGCCAGCACTTGCGATTGACCAGGAAGTGAATCCCGATGTCTAGCAATTTGATCAAGCCATTGTCAAGAAATGTGGGGCCAATTGCTAGGGGATTTAAACCTGTCCAAAAACTTCCTGTGTGTGTTCAAGGTTTTCGGATATGGTTTTCATGATGACTGGAAAGTCATCAACATACCGGAAATTGGTACACCATTGCATTTTTCCAGTATGCACACCACTTTTCTGTCTAAGCTAGCCAGAAACAAATCACTCGGCACAGCCACAATGGAAGATCTGACACAAACACCCTCCCTTTCGAGAAATGCTTTTCCATCCCATGCAGTGAAGTGTCAATAGAAAGAAGTTCAAAAAGGTTGGTGACAGGCCCCCCTCGCCCCCCCCCCCTCTTCGTTCTTTAAAAGCCACTGTGCCAAATGGGTTGAGACGTTCCCACATGCACAGCAATAATTGATCATTAGGCAGGAGGTAGTACAGATTCCTTGTGCCTATGAGTATCCCCCAAAGGCATTCTTGAGAGCAATTGCTGAAATAACATGCCAAATGTTCTTTATTTTTTCAGAAAAGAGTCCTCAATTTTAAGCAAATTTAGTTTCTGGTGCTGCTGCTGTTGCAAAAAAAATGAGGGTACCGAGACAATGACCCTCTGTGAGATGCTTGGATGTGCAAGCGGCGAGTAGGGCACTCCTCAACTGCCTATGCCAATTTTTCAAGCCCAATCTGAGTGCAAAGCCTCTGGGCTTCTGATTTCAGAGACACAGCATGCTGCTGTGCGAGTACGCTGTTTTGTTCTTGGATGTGTCGAGGGCCATAAGGAAGCACTCCTAGTGAGCTGTCATTTAGAAAATCTTTTAGATGCTTTACACACTGATCACTGCTGCACACACATCTGCATCATGTGGTTCATCGTGTGACTTTATTTTGCAAGAAATTTGATTTAATATCCAGCACACCTTGGTTTCCACAAAGTACATTTCATCTTTTAGAGGAATCGAATGACTCAGTCTGCCTAGAAATCGATAACATTGGAGATGTAGCATGCATGTGTTTACTGGATGCAATTACGTAAACGCAAGTAAACACAAGTAAGCACAGATCTACAACAGGAACATAAATTGTATCCAAAGCGTTGCGAGGCGAAAAGAGGCAGCAACTTCCGACGCTACTCGATGAGTGAATGCTACTCTTCTTCCAAGGTTGAAACTTGCTGAGATGCCATTAGAGGCACTGGCTGTAGTCAAGGGCACTGCGCGTGTTCGCTGTGAATATGGGGAAATGTGGACGGTATCAGCAGTAGCTCTGTTGCCTCATCGGTGCTGCTACAACATCATTGTTGCTTTCTTTGTCGATTTATAGAATGTGTTTGGTAATGGATATTGATTACACATTAAAGTGTTTGATATGCATTTCATAGGCCCGCATCTTTTATTCTTTTAGAACTATTGTCACGAAAGACCTCACTGCGTGCATATAGTGCATTGGGTGGATAATGATGAACCCTGGAGTGTGCTCCAAGGTACTGGGGCCCCTTTCATTTAACATTTACATTAGTCTAAGTAAGTGCAGCATCTTTCTTGTCTGTCTGCTTAAACCATTTTACTAGTTTAAATGGTGGTTCATTGATCACTACGAGTTGAAAGCATTTTATGCCAGTTTTAGCACCTTTGTTGACATGAGCGTTGCTTGGCCTGCATTGCTGAGGTGGAAGTGTACCGATTGTTTTAAAGTCTCACTTTGAGGCCCAAATCGCATACTAGTATAACAATTGAAGTCCGTCACTTGGGAAGAGAGTCACTTGGGAAGAGAACAGACAGTGTACAGGGAAGAGAGACATGTAAATCAGCACTCCTTGGGCATCCAAGAAAGATTAGTTCAGTTTTATTCCTTAAGGACCCTACTTGGAGGGGGGTGGGGGAGGTAGGTATATTACAAAAGGGGTGGGATTTTATTTAGATTAACAACAAGCTGGGAAAATTGTTTTAGTAATTGAAGGTGATCACTATTGCAGTCTTGAAAAGCAGATGATGAAACGATGGTGATGATGCTCCGCGGCAGGTCGTTCCAGTCTGCCACTTCTCGAAAAAAAAATGAGGCAGTAAAAGTAGCAGTGTGCTATGATGGGGAGGTAACCTGAAGTGGATGACTAGTGCGGTGAGGTATGCATTCTGCGGCCATCATATAAGGTGGCTGATTCAGAGAATATGAAATAATTTATGATAAAGGATGAGACTTGCAATGTGGCCACGAAAAGAAAAGGGCCGTAGGCCAGATTTCACTTTCAGAGATCAAATGCTGACGTCATATGAGTAGCAGGGTGTCTACCAACCGGGAAAACCGGGAAAACCAGGAATTCTCAGGGAATTTGAACAGTCTGGAAAAACTCAGGGAAAATTCAGGGAATTTGTGCTTCTATCAGGGAAAATTAGCTGTAACTTTATTAAAGGGAACGAAAGTCGTGTTAATGCTGGCTGCAGTGACAGAGGAATCGCAACGAATCGTCATTGACGTCGTGTCATCGGCACGATGCATTGCCGGAGTAGTTAACGACCGGTTTTCTAGACGCCTGATTTTTCGGACATGCCCGATAATTTGCACGGTTTTGCGGCACCACCACGTACTTTATATAGTCAGTGTATATTGACCTGACTGCAGGTCTGAAATGGCATTAATCAAAGCCGCTACCGCCGCTATTTTGATTATCTCGCCGCCCCGAACCGGCACTCTCGCAGGCAGATCCGCTGGCAGCCGTAACCACCACCGCGGCAACGTTAGGCCTAGCTGCTTCTATGTTCGCTATTAAGCTTCTTGCCTTGCGGTGCCGTGTTTTTCATTGAAAGAATTCGCCGCTATCACCAATGGCACCGACTCCGCCTTTGTAATACTCGCGATTGGCTTTGAAGCTCGCAGAGCACAGCGCGTTGCGTAATGCCAGTCTCCGAAAGTTAGCTTCGCCTCAGTACACTAGTGTTAGGCGGTGAAGCATAACAAGCGTGGGAAGGGGGCAATTGTCGCGGGACACATGCGTGCACCCCGTCTCCTGTCACAGTATAAGCCCTAATATGCCTAATAAGCGTACTGGCAGGCCTTCAGAGCTTTTTCAGACGTGCCTGTGGTAATTTGAGCCCTTAAAGGCAGGTAAAGACATGCTATAATTTTTTTCAGACTGCCCGTTTTTTTTTTCAATTTTTTTTTGTGGCCCCTCGGAAGTCCGAAAAATCAAATGTTGACTGTACAACTGACCAAGAAGATGCTTCAGATGATCCATGTGGTGAAAGCGTGGTAGAAGGAGGATGAGAACAGAAAGGACCGACGCACTGAGGAATTAACGGGAAAGGAAGAGTGCCGCCGCCTTTTTGAAGGAGCTTGAGCTAAAAAAACTAAGTGATGGCTGACGCTGAGACACAGGTGTCCCTCATCCAAACCAAAATAAATTGTTTAAGCAGTGAAACCCAACATTGAGATGTTGTGTACGGGCTGAGAGTATGTCAGGAGAGTTGAGGTTGACTTCCCAGCTGCTGAGAGAGAACCTTCATCATCATCATCATCATCAGCCTAGTTACGCCCACTGAAGGGCAAAGGCCTCTCCCATACTTCTCCAACTACCCCGGTCATGTACTAATTGTGGCCATGTTGTCCCTGCAAACGTCTTAATGTCATCCGCCCACCTAACTTTCTGCCGCCCCCTGCTACGCTTCCCTTCCCTTGGAATCCAGTTCGTAACCCTTAGTGACCATCGGTTATCTTCCCTCCTCATTACATGTCCGGCCCATGCCCATTTCTTTTTCTTGATTTCAACTAAGATGTCGTTTACCCGCGTTTGTTGCCTCACCCAATCTGCTCTTTTCTTATCCCTTAACGTTACACCCATCATTCTTCTTTCCATAGCTCGTTGCGTCGTCCTCAATTTCAGCAGAACCCTTTTCGTAAGCCTCCAGGTTTCTGCCGCATATGTGAGTACTGGTAACACACAGCCGTTGTGCACTTTCCTTTTGAGGGATAGTGGCAACCTGCTGTTCATGATTGGAGAATGCCTGCCAAACGCACCCCAACCCATTCTTATTCTTCTGGCTATTTCAGTCTCATTATCCGGATCAGTGGTCTTTACCTGCCCTAAGTAGATGTATTCCCTTACCACTTCCAGTGCTTCACTACCTATCGTAAACTGCTGTTCTCTTCCGAGACTGTTAAACAATACTTTAGTTTTCTGCAGATTAATTTTCAGACCCACCCTTCTGCTTTGCCTCTCCAGGTCAGTGAGCATGCATTGCAATTGGTCTCCCGAGTTACTAAGCAAGGCAATATCATCAGCGAATCGCAAGTTGCTAAGGTATTCTCCATCAACTTTTATGCCCAATTCTTCCCACTCCAGGGCTCTGAATACCTCCTGTAAATATGCTGTGAATAGCATTGGAGATATCGTATCTCCCTGTCTGACGCCTTTCTTTATAGGGATTTTGTTGCTTTCTTTGTGGAGGACTATACGGTGGATGTGGAGCCGCTATAGATATCTTTCAGTAGTTTTACATACGGCTCGTCTACACCCTGATTCCGTAATGCCTCCATGACTGCTGAGGTCTCGACGGAATCAAACGCTTTCTCGTAATCAATGAAGGCTATATATAATGGTTGGTTATATTCCGCACATTTCTCTATCACCTGATTGATAGTGTGAATATGATCTATTGTTGAGTAGCCTTTACGGAATCCTGCCTGGTCCTTTGCTTGACAGAAGTCTAAGGTGCTCCTGATTCTATTTGCGATTACCTTAGTAAATAGTTTGTACGCAACGGACAGTAAGCTGATCGGTCTATAATTTTTCAAGTCTTTGGGGTCCCCTTTCTTATGGATTAGGATTATGTTAGCGTTCTTCCAAGATTCCGGTACGCTCGAGGTCATGAGGCATTGCGTATAGAGGGTGACCAGTTTCTCTAGAACAATCTGTCCACCATCCTTTAACAAATCTGCTGTTACCTGATCCTCCCCAGCTGCCTTCCCCCTTTGCATATCTCCCAAGGAATATCATATTAGTAATGATATTCCCGGCTTTGTCTCTTAACGCATACATCTTATTCTTGCCAATTCCTATTTTCTTCTTCACTGCTTTTAGGCTTCCTCCGTTCCAGAGAGCATGTTCAATACTATCCATATTATACTCCCTTGTGTCAGCTGTCTTAGGCTTGTTGATTAACTTGGAAAGTTTTGCCAGTTCTGTTCTAGCTGTAGGGTATGAGGCTTTCATACATTGGCGTTTCTTGATCAGATCTTTCGTCTCCTGCGATAGCTTACGGGTATCATACCTAACCGAGTTACCACAGACTTCTATTGCACATTCCTTAATGGTGCTCACAAGATTGTCGTTCTTTGCTTCAACACTAAGGTCTTCTTCCCGAGTTAAAGCCGAATACCTATTCTGTAGCTTGATCTGGAATTCCTATATTTTCCCTCTTACCGCTAACTCATTTATCGGCTTCTTATGTACCAGCTTCTACCGTTCCCCCCTCAAGTCTAGGCTAATTCGAGTTCTTACCATCCTATGGTCACTGCAGCGTACCTTGCCGAGCACGTCTACATCGTGTATGATGCCAGGGTTCGCGCAGAGTATGAAGTCGATTTCATTTCTAGTCTCACCATTTGGGCTCCTCCACGTCCACTTTCGACTAACCCGCTTGCGGAAAAAGGTATTCATTATCCGCATATTATTCTGTTCTGCAAACTCTACTAATAATTCTCCTCTGCTATTCCTAGAGCCTATGCCATATTCCCCCACTGACTTGTCTCCAGCCTGCTTCTTGCCTACGCTGGCATTGAAGTCGCCCATCAGTATAATGTATTTTGTTTTGACTTTACCCATCGCCGATTCTACGTCTTCATAAAAGCTTTCGACTTCCTGGTCATCATGACTGCATGTAGGGGCAATGACTTGTACCACCTTCAATTTGTACCTCTTATTAAGTTTCACAACAATGGTGTTGGGCTGCTGAGCACGAGGTCGCGGGATCGAATCCCGGCCACGGCGGCCGCATTTCGATGGGGGCGAAATGCGAAAACACCCGTGTGCTTAGATTTAGGTACACGTTAAAGAACCCCAGGTGGTCAAAATTTCCGGAGCCCTCCACTACGGCGTGCCTCATAATCAGAAAGTGGTTTTGGCACGTAAAACTCCAAATATTATTAAGTTTCACAACAAGACCTGCCACCCTCTCGTTAATGCTATAAAATTCCTGTATGTTACCAGCTATTTCCTTATTAATCAGGAATCCGACTCCTAGTTCTCGTCTCTCCGCTAAACCCCGGTAACATAGCACATGCCCGCTTTTTAGCACTGTATATGCTTCTTTTGTCCTCCTAACCTCACTGAGCCCTATTATATCCCATTTACTACCCTCTAATTCCTCCAATAACACTGGTAGACTCGCCTCACTAGATAGCGTTCTAACGTTAAACGTTGCCAGGTTCAGATTCCAATGGCGGCCTGTCCGGAGCCAGGTATTCTTAGCACCCTCTGCAGCGTCACAGATCTGACCGCCGCCGTGGTCAGTTGCTTCGCGGCTGCTGGGGACTGAGGGCCGGGGTTTGATTGTTGTATTCATATAGGAGGTTGTGATCAAGTACTGCACCAGGGTGGCCAATCCTGCTCTGGTGAGAGAGTGCGTTACTGGTTGTGGTCACCGGGATCAGGCTGCGCTCCAGGCCTGTTTGTGCAATTTTCTTAACACACGGTATTTTTTTTGTATTTTCCGGTGGAGAATTGCGCGGCACCGGGATTTGAATCACGGTCCTCTTGCACTGGAGACGGATACTCTACCGTCCCCGCAGGAGTTATATTAAAAATTAAATTATGGGGTTTTACGGGACAAAAACCACTTTCTGATTATGCACGCCGTAGTGGAGGACTCCGAAAATTTCGACCACCTGGGGTTCTTTAACGTGCTCCTAATTCTAAGTACACGGGTGTTTTCGCATTTCGCCCCCATCGAAATGCGGCCGCCGTGGCCGGGGTCCGATCGCGCGACCTCATGCTCAGCAGTCTAACACCATAACCACTGAGCAACCATGGCGGGTCCCGGAGGAGTTATACGCCTCATTTAACTTACAGTGGTGCCCTGTTTGATCAGTCAAGGTGGACGAATCTGAGCTCGGTTATACCGCATGGATGGCACTCGGCTAGAGAACCTGGTATTTATGACCTGCACATGTGTGTCCACACATAATTGAGGATATATAATTTTTTTTAGGAGGGTTTCCATACAGTGATAAAATGAAGGAAAAGACATTAAAATTAAAAAAGAAAAAAAAGGGGGGAAAAAAGGAACATATGTGATTTGAACTCGTGACCCTTCAATGTTGCCCAGAAAGGTAGCTCAGTCGGTTGGTTCGTCAAGCCACCGGTTACTTTCAAGCGCCATAGCTCCTGCTCCGAGCCTCATACTTATGTGGAAAGGGACTGATGTTGTCCGCGACAGTGGTACAGGCATACTTTCAAGGAAAAATGGCCGCCCGAGGAGAAGAGCGAACTCGAAGGGCTTTAGAGACTAGGAAAACTGCCTTAAAATATTTAGACTTGAGGGGAAGCTGCGTTAACAAACTATAACACGGCAATCAGCACTCGAATATAATTATAACCCTAATCATAATTGTATATATTCATCTCATCTATAGGATGTAATGCGCGCGCTGTTGCTTTGTCTCTGCGTGTAGTAGTTAAGAGAGCCAGTTTAAGGGCGAAGAAGTGGGAAGGAAAAGAAAGTCTCTGAAGCAAACTTGCAGCGCCGTGGTTTTAAAGCGCAACCGTGGTAGGCAAAGTTCAGGACCTCATACAGATGAGCTTGCTATCAGTTGATAGAAATAGCTGATATTAAAAAATATTTACTTATGTATGCATCTCCTTTTCATTCGTATTTGAAAATGTTCGACTCGATTTGGAATGGGCTTTACCATTTCTTTCACTGTGCATTTTACTAACACCTTCCTTCTGTTTTCTTTTTAAATAAAATAGATATTACTCCTTACTATTCAAACTGGATTAAGTCATTTTTTTGTTTTAGCATGCTTACTAGAGAGTGACAGCATCGGGCAACGTGGTGTCAGCCTGTCTTGACATAAAACAAAGTTCTGGCTCATTCAGGGAATTTCGCAAAGGTGCTCAGGGAAAACCTGGAAAACTCAGGGAATTTGGAAATGTCAACTTGGTAGACACCCTGGAGTAGGAAGAGTGAATTAATCTATAGTAAGGTTCGTTACAGCGCAACACAAGACAGGTACAAAAGAAGGTATAAAATGACGACGCTCTGCCCTTCTTTTGTCTTTATCTTGTGTTGCACTGTAACGAACCTTACTATAAATCCATATCAACTGGCCCAACTTGCCGTCTTGATGAATGAATCTAGTGGCACGATCTTGGACTGATTCTAATGCATTGATCAAATATGCCTGCTGAGGGCTTCATATGGCAGATACATATTGTAGTATTGATCTAATAAGTGATTTATACGTGCATAATTTTACATTGGGGGGGACAACATAGAGATGGTGCTTGAGAAAACCGAGTGTTTTATTCCATGCTGAAATGATTACAATTAATTAACTTATAGGGTTTTACGTGCCAAACCACGATCTGCTTATGAGGCATGTCGTAGTGGAGGACTCCGGAAATTTGGACCACTTGGGGTTCTTCAACATGCACCTAAATCTAAGTACACAGGTGTTTTCGCATTTTGCTCCCATCGAAATGCAGCCGCCGTGGCCGGGATTCGATCCCGTGACCTCGTACTTAGTAGCCCAACGCTACAGCCACTAAGCAGCCAAGGTGGGTGCTGAAATTGTTTCCCGTATGGATACGCCACGACGAATCGTAAGACAAGGTTATTCCTATACATTTATAAGAAAGCACTAATTCAATTGGGGTTTGAATGGTAGAATATATGGCCACAAGAGAAGGACACAGGTTTGCATTTAGTAGGATTGAGCGACATTAGCCAGTTCTTGCACCAATTCAGCATGTTGTTAAGATTTACTTGGAGATTAAGTTTATCATGAAAGTTACTGATGGTGTGGTAAATGACGCAGTCGTCAGCGGACTATCGAATACAGCAGCGAACATGCTTGGGTAAGTCGTTAATATATACAGTCAAACCCACTTATAACGATACTGGTTTTAACAATATATCGGTTATAACAATGAGAAGCTGCTACACCGGTGACTTTTGTATATTTTCCATGGTGAAATAACCCACTTACTACAATGCCCCGATGCCGCATTATCGGTTATCACGGTAAAGTCTGGCTGTTGGGTGTCTAAGCCGAAAGGTAGGGAAATGTGAAATCCTTGAAAAGGAAAAAAGAAAAGAAATTCGAGCCGCTGCATGATGGACTGCTGCTCCAACAGCTGCTGCGCGCTCATTTTCCAGCCATCTCTGCGCAGCTCTCTCCTGTCGCCCATCCACCCCTCCGAACACCAATAGGCTGCGCCCATAGCTCTACGCTGCCCCACCCTCCGAAACATAAACGAACCACTCCAACTGCACCGCAAGCAGATTAGGCAGATTGCTCGCATGTTGCTCGCTGGCTCCTCATTCAGTGCAGTTCTGCGAACAGCTTAATTGCTCGCATTCGTTTTTGTTGGTTGGGTCGAAGTCATTCCTGGCCACGCGGTTTCTCAAATTCACTCGACTCTCCGCCGAAACGGAAGATGGCTGATCTGCCCACTGATCAATGCGTGACGTTGCCAGTAAAAAGAAATCGCATGGCTATAGATTTGGAAACTAAGTGCTTCTAACCGATGAGACGGTCATCGCGAACGTGCTTGCATCGGATGGTTACTGCGGCAGCGTTGTTGTGACGTTGTCCTCACAGGAGGCCCGGCATGATTCAGTCCCTCCGGGGCTTCGTTTTCACGAGGAACCCTCCGCTGCACTACGTGAAGCGCTTGGGTAACTTGGAGAAGGATGTTGGTAAGCTTCACGTAAAGCATGCAAGGCTGAGGGACGTAGAATTTTCTTGTGCAAGCCAGTGAGAAGTATGTGGCGAGATGCTTGTGGCGATCTCTCCTCAGCATTTCTCCTGGATTTTTCAAGCTGACAGGCTGCCGCAGCAGCATTCTTACAATTTCTAAAAGGCTCCTTTGGGTGCCACCAAAATGATGCCTCGGCGGTGCTTGCATATCGCTTGCCACCCATGACACCTCTTTGCAGTTGTTATAGCAGTGCCATTCTTTAACGCCGACAGCCGCAGCTTGTTACACGCGATAGGAGCGCCCAGGAAACAGTTAAATGACTGAACACAATCAGCAGGCAGGCGGAGGAAGGTGGTAGGGAGGGGCACTGGCCTCCCCGCCATTTTGTCAGATCAGCTCTGCCACCCCCCCATTTTGATTTTTTGATGCAACCTGGGTATAACAGTTATCGGTTATAACAATGGAATTTTCGTGGCACTTGAATATTGTTATAAGTAGGTTCGACTGTATTTGCGCTTGATGGGACTGAGAGATTGTTAGACAGGGGACCATTAATAAAGACTGACTGAAAATGTTTAGTTAGAAACTGTTCAATCTATTGAAAAATATTAGGATGTAGGTTCAATTGTAAAAGCTTTAGTAAAAGCAAGCAGTGGCAACCTGTATCAGAAGCTTTCGTAAAGTCTAGGAAGATAACATCAATCTGCATGTTACGATCAAGGTTAGTGTGGAGGTTGCGAAGGAAGAGTGCTCATTGGGTTTCCCAGGAGAGGCCTTTACGAAACCCATGTTGTGAAGGATGGAATAAATGGCTTGAGTCCCAAAAACTTATAATGTGATAGTAGGTGACTTGTTGATGAGTTGATGAAATGGGGCGGTAATTCAGGAGTGAGTCTCTGGTACCTGATTTAAATAGTGGAACGATCTTCCCCACTTTCCACTCATCTGGAATGATACACGAGGAGAGTGACTGTGAAACGATAAAAGACAAATATGCCGCACAAATTGGTGTAACATTTTTCAGAAGTTTTGAATTAATCGAGTCCATACTGGCTGATGAATAAGGTTTCATTTTATCATTTATGGTGGCAATGCCTTCCTTGAAGAAGGTGATAGCTGGCATAAATAACTGTTAACTGTGAAGGTTCATCAAGTTCTTCAGTAAAGACAGATGCGAATGCGTTCAGTATTTCCCTGTACTCATGTTCAGTGACTGCCTCATGCGAGTCGTTAGTAAGTGTAATATCATGAGTGTATCTGGGGTTTAACACTTGCCGAAATTGGCAGGGATTACCGATTAATAGCTTTGGTAAGTCATCGAGATAAAATGGGTGCTTGGCGTTCTGTATCACAAGTATAACTTTCAGCTTCGAGGTATTTTTCCCAGCCGGTCTGAGTGCCATTGCGTTTGGCTGAACGAAACAACCGTTTCTATTAGTTTTTTTCTAGTCCTTTTCAGATGTGAAGTAAACCACGGCTTATTGTGAATACTATAGAATGTTAGCCTTGGGATAAACGTGTCAGTAAGCATATTTAATTTATTCTTGAATAACAACCAGTTTTCATGAATAGTGCAAGTGTGAAACATGGATTCATACTGGAAAAAGAAAGGTATTAAAATTTTCCATTATTGCATTGTAATTGCCCTTATCCTAAAGACAAATTTTTTTCACGGATGTGAGCCTGCCAATTTGGTGCTTTAACACTTATTTGCAATGCATTCTGTCGCAGGTGCCCAATGCACCACTGCAAGAACTATTCTCTGCGTTGGTAGTAGGCAGGCGCAGGAGAAGAGCAGCTTTTCTCAGCTTTGAATGTCGCTTCTTTGGCATTGTCTTGTCGGAGCTTTATTTGTCAAAAAGCACTATGTATGCAGAAACCCGTAGGTATTCAGTCTCACTGCGTAACTTGAAAAAAAAAAAACAGAAATGCAATGCAGCACCAAATGCAAAATCTTTTTTCAAAGTTGTTAAAATAGAAATGTCTGCCATCGTACACAGGGAACCAGCGTGTCGTACACTAACAGATCGATCTGTAGATAGTGATGTTGCATACATTTTTTTGAACTGCTTCTCCGAAACTGAGCTTTGGAACTGTTGGCCTACCTGATCTGGTTCGGCCATGGTAGATTCTATTTACACCAGTGCCTTGAAAATCCGATAAATAAGTGGCACACTTCCTTATATGACATTATTACCTCTTTGAATATGCTAACAAATGTTTGATAGGTGTCTAAATACGTTTGAACATTGTTATTAAATGCTTGCCATTCATAAACGACATGTACAGTCACGTTCAATATTTATATATTTATACGAGCTGAAACACGGTGCCCAAGGTCAAAGGGGCCCCAAGAGTGCGCGGTAGTGGTGACTTCCAATAACAATTATTTTAATAGTGCAAGTAAACTAGAATAGTGTTTAGTTCTCCTATGTTTCTCATGTTGGTGCCACTGTGCAGTTTTGGAGCTCCCTAAAACCACATGCCCTATGCAGCTCGTATTGAACATGACTGTATCTTGGACAAATTTTGCAGCACTCCGTTAAGATGAGATGAAAGCTTAACTTGTTCATTTTTCAATAATTCTGCCAATGTGCTGTAAGCTGAGTACAAAAAAATGAGGTCCAATCTTGACTCTTGTTTTATCTTTCGCAGGTCCACCTAAAAAAGTACGGAAAGAACAGAAGACAGAAGCACTCGTTGCGTCCTAATCCATGTCTATACTGCCGTAACACTTTTTTTAAACAGTACTGTACAGATATTTACATTAAGAGGCACCAACTATATATAATAATTATGTTGCTATTTTATTGCATATTGAATAAATGTGTCAGTTTCAGCTGAAATGAAAATGTGAAGCTGTTGTGGAGCTATTGCTGTGGCAGCACTGAGGCTCTATCGGCCCAATATTCCAAGTTGACTGGCCGAAATCAAGTGCTTGGAACACATTCGCCTGGTTCATTAGCGCTCTTGGAGGCGCTCACACTTTTACCATCACCGAGATAGAACGTTACTACTCTGATTACTATGGGCGCATGTTCACGTGGGGCAGGCTTTCTCTGGCTCCAATCAGGAGAGGGCTGTGCATCGACCAAGTTGGAGCACCAGTGGATCAGGTGAGATTTTGAAAGATGCAGACAAGTGTGCACCACTGTCCTGGTTCCTGCTGCGTGGTGACGCTCGCATCATAGTCTGCCTGAGTCATCACAACTGATGCAATGGCAGTGATTTTGCATGAATAGTTGTTGCTGCTGCCATATTCAGTGAAATGTGGCCAGTTGCCTTTGCATTGATTCATGAATCCCTGCAGAAGCGGTTGAGATTCAGAGTGACTTGTGCTCAAGTAAGGACTTTTTTTCAAGCTAGACAGCGATGCTGCTGGCATGGAAGGGCAGTATGCCATTAGTCAACTCAGCACTGATCTTTCAAGTGCCTGTATTTAGTTGTGAATTTTTTTTCACGTTGAAGTTTTAACCCGAGGATCTATCTAATAGCCAAGTTCAGCAAAAATGCATCCTGTTTTTCACATTCCGAGGACATCAGGTCTTTAGTACCAGTCGTTGGCAGTGATTCAATATTCACGAGTGCAAGAGCATCAAAGAAATGTGTAAACAGTCCCCCTCCAGGCCCCAAAGCAAATTTCGATTATATTGACACGTGTACTTGTCTTTATCGGGCGACAAGTTTTGCCGCCTAACAAATGTTATCGCACAGCGCGGGACGCGCCTGCATGTATCCGAAGTTTCTGGAAATTTATCGATGCTTCTATCCGCTGTCTGTTGTCGCCGAACCTTGTGTTATCTGACTTCATCGCTTTACACGAATTGTGTAGAACTTTGTGGAAGGCACGCGGGTCCGAACGATTAGTCTGGAACATTCGACGACTGCTCTATAAAAGCCGATGCGCTTGACCCGCTGATCAGATTTTCGACGATCGCCGACTGTTCGCCGCTATCGTTATGCTTTAAGTGTAGCCTGTTTTGTGGGCACAGGTTCGCCCAATAAAAGCTAGTTTTGTCTTTCACTGTACTCCTACTGTGTTCTTTGACGTCACGACCACGTGACATCTGGTGGAGGTGCTTTACGTTCATGTACCGGGCGCCCCCGACAAGCCGTAATTCAAGCCCGTACCGCAAAGACAACACCAGCACCGTCCCGGAACATCGAGGAAGCCGCCGTCTTCAACAGCTGCCCCCGGAGCACGGACTTTTACCTGAGACCAAGAAGATTGTGTCCAAGGCAACCCCAACGGCAGCCCCAGCGTCCCCCATCTTGCTGCAGCAGCCCAGGGAACCACCGACGTTCCGCGGTTCCACATTTGAGGACCCGGAAAGCTGGCTGGAAGCGTATGAGAGGGTCGCTAAGTTTAACAGCTGGGCAAACGAGGACAAGCTGCGACATGTTTATTTCGCATTGGAGGATGCCGCCAGGACGTGGTTCGAGAATCGCGAAGCCACCTTGACGACGTGGGACCTGTTCCGAAGCAGCTTTCTGCAAACATTTACAAGCGTCGTGCGAAAAGAGCGAGCCCAAGCTCTACTGGAGACCAGAGCGCAGCTGCCGAATGAGACGATCGCTATTTTCACTGAGGAAATGAACCGTCTGTTCCGCCACGCTGACCCGGAAATGTCCGAGGAGAAGAAAGTCCGCCTGCTGATGCGTGGTGTAAAGGAGGAACTTTTCGGCGCAATGATACGAAGCCCACCGACGACCGTAGAAGAGTTCCTTCGCGAAGCCACCAGCATTGAGAGGACACTCGAAATGCGGAACCGGCAATTCAACCGCCGCACGAGCTCGACAAACTACGCCGGAGTTCACTCACTGGCCACCGACGACCTGCGCGAGACCATCAGGGCAGTCGTACGAGAGGAGCTTCAAAGGATCTTCCCCTCATCGCAACCTCAAGTGGCCACAGTCGCCAAAATTGTTAAAGAAGTTCAGCGATCGCTCGGAGTTCCCGAGTTACAACCACAATCATCGCAGCCCCAGCCAGAAGCGATGACCTACGCCGCCGTCGCCCGCCGTCAAGGCCCCCCTCCACGACCGCGCCAGGGCCCTGCAACGCCGCAATTCCGTCGACCACCGCCGCCGCCGCCAGCACGCCCATCCGTCGCCCAGCACAGCTGCCCGAGAAAGACAGACATTTGGCGAGCCCCCGACCACCGCCCGCTCTGCTATCACTGCGGAGAAGCCGGCCATGTGTATCGCCGATGCCCTTACCGCGACTTGGGACTGAGAGGGTTCGCCGTCAACGCGCCGCGTCCACAGCTTGGAGAGCGCCCACGTAACATCGCCGACTACCTCGCCGCTACTCAATGGAGCCTTCGACGACCGTCCCGCTCGCCGTCACCAGGCCGCTACCTGTCGCCGCGGTGCCGACCATACACCGGCCCAGCCCGGGGCCGCTCTGCGAGTCCATATCCGGAAAACTAAAAGCAGCAACCGATGGAGGTGCGGTTGCTGTTCGTCGAACTGACGAAGATCCTCCGCCGCCGACGAAGACGACGAAGAAACCATCTCGACGACCTAATGACGACACGCCGCCGTCTCGAAGAAGTCGGGAAGCCAAGACTACACCGACGAAAGACGACTTGACGACGCGTCGTTCCAGCTTCAGTTCAACACGACGCAGCCGTGATCCGACGCCAAGACCAAACTGCAACGCCAGACAAAGAACCACCGACCTCGACGTGCTTCTCGACGGCCACGCAGTCACTGCCTTAGTCGACACAGGGACCGATTACTCCGTAATGAGTGGACACATCGCCGCCCAGTTGAAGAAGGTTAAGACTGCATGGGAGGGTCCCCAAATTCGGACCGCTGGAGGACACCTCATTACGCCAACTGGAATCTGAAAGGCAAGAATTACCGTTCATGACCGGACTTACCCTGCCACCTTTGTTATCCTGCAACAGTGTTCGCGAGACGTCATTCTCGGCATGGACTTCCTGAACCAACACGGCGCAATCATTGACCTGAAGTCGAAGTCCATAACGCTGTCGGAAGATCGAGCGATACCACCGGAGAGCTCTATTAGTCACTGTGCCTTAAGTGTGCTTGAAAGTCAAGTCAGCTTCCCGCCTCGCTCCAGCATTGTCATTTCCGTAGGCACCAAAACGCCTGCCGACGTAGAAGGCGTCATCGAGGGTGACCAACGTCTACTGCTAGACCGTGAAATTTGCGTCGCAAGAGGGATCGCTCGACTGCATGGAGGGAAAACGGAAGTTTTGCTGACAAACTTCAGCCAGGAGTTCAAGCGCATCAACAAGGGCACGACGATCGCGTACATCGAGGAAATTCTGGAAACCAGTAATGCGTTTGTCCTCTCGGATTCCGCCGCATCTACCCCGACGACCATGGTTCCCGAACCAGACTACGACATTAACCCAAATCTCTCCGTGATTAAGCAACAGCAGCTCAAAAGTCTGCTCCAACGATACAAAGGCTGCTTTTCGACGTCTTCGAGGATTCGACAAACACCAGTCGCCAAGCATCGCATAATAACCGAGGAAAGCGCTCGACCACTCCGCCAGAGCCCTTACCGAGTTTCGCCGCGAGAACGTGAAGCTATAAGACAACAAGTCGACGAAATGCTGCGCGACGACATCATCCAGCCGTCGAAAAGCCCGTGGGCGTCCCCTGTTGTCTTGGTGAAGAAAAAGGACGGCACCTTACGTTTCTGCGTCGATTACTGTCGACTGAACAAAATCACAAAGAAGGATGTATACCCCCTACCACGGATAGATGACGCATTAGATCGGCTCTGCAACGCAAAATACTTCTCGTCGATGGATCTCAAGTCTGGCTACTGGCAAATAGAAGTCGACGAGAGAGATCGCGAAAAGACCGCCTTCATCACGCCAGACGGCCTCTACGAGTTCAAGGTCATGCCATTCGGACTCTGCTCGGCGCCTGCAACATTCCAGCGCGTCATGGACACGGTGTTAGCAGGATTGAAGTGGCAGACATGTCTTGTTTACTTGGATGACGTCGTCGTCTTCGCCGAAAATTTCGACGATCACCTTAGGCGGCTTGCGACAGTACTAGAGGCCATCAAGTCATCAGGGCTCACTCTGAAGCCAGAAAAGTGCCGCTTCGCTTACAATGAGCTTCTGTTCCTAGGCCATGTCATCAGCAAGTCTGGAGTTCGCCCCGACCCGCAGAAGACAGCTGCCATTGCAAAGTTCCCGCAGCCCATCGACAAGAAGGCAGTATGTAGATTTCTTGGCATGTGTGCCTACTACAGGCGATTTGTCAAGGACTTTTCACGTATCGCTGAGCCGCTGACACAGCTAACTAAATGTGACGTCGAGTTCAAGTGGGAAACGCCGCAGGCCGACGCATTTCAAGAACTCAAACGACGCATGCAGTCGCCGTCCGTACTTGCGCACTTCGACGAGCACGCCGATACCGAAATCCACACAGACGCCAGTAGCCTAGGCCTCGGTGCCGTGCTAGTCCAGAGAAAAGATGGTCATGAACACGTGATAGCTTACGCTAGCCGGTCGTTGTCAAAAGCGGAAGGCAATTATTCTACAACCGAAAAGGAATGCCTCGCCATCGTTTGGGCTACAGCGAAATTTCGCCCGTACCTATATGGCAGGCCATTCAAAGTCGTCAGCGACCATCACGCTTTGTGTTGGCTAGCGAATTTAAAGTATCCTTCAGGGCGGCTGGCGCGGTGGAGCCTAAGACTGCAAGAATATGATATCACTGTAACCTATAAGTCCGGACGAAAACACTCTGATGCCGATTGCCTATCACGCGCCCCCATTGACTCGCCGCCGCAAGATGACGAAGATGACGACGCCTTCCTCGGCATTTTAAGCGCAGAAGACTTCGCTGAACAGCAGCGAGCAGACCCTGAATTGAAAAACCTCATCGAGTATTTGGAAGGGCACACCGACGTTGTCCCTAGGGCATTTAAGCAAAGGTTATCTTCGTTCTCGCTTCAAAACAACCTACTCGTAAAGAAGAACTTCTCACCAGTGCGCGCCAACTACCTTCTTGTTGTCCCGTCAGGACTGCGTCCAGAAGTATTGCACGCCCTACACGACGATCCAACCGCTGGGCACCTTGGATTCTCCCGGATGCTGTCGAGAATACAGGAAAGGTATTATTGGCCGCGCCTGACCGCCGACGTCGCCCGTTATGTCAGAACATGCCGAGACTGTCAGCGACGCAAGACACCACCGACAAGACCAGCCGGATTACTACAGCCAATCGAGCCTCCTTGCCGTCCATTCCAGCAGATCGGGATGGACTTGTTGGGACCCTTTCCGACGTCAACAACCGGAAATAAGTGGATCGTCGTGGCGACGGACTACCTCACCCGCTTCGCTGAAACTAAAGCACTGACGAAAGGTAGCGCCACGGAAGTAGCGAAATTTTTTGTCGAAAACATCCTGCTGCGACATGGCGCCCCAGAAGTCCTCCTCACCGACAGAGGAACGGCCTTTACAGCGGAGCTCACCCAGGCCATTCTGCAATACAGTCAGACAAGGCACAGGAGGACAACTGCCTACCACCCACAGACGAATGGTCTTACGGAGCGGCTGAATAAGACCCTCGCCGACATGCTAGCAATGTACGTCGACGTCGAACACAAGACGTGGGATGCGGTCCTGCCGTACGTAACATTCGCTTACAACACGGCGGTGCAAGAAACAACACAGATCACGCCGTTCAAGTTGGTTTACGGCAGGAACCCGTCGACGACGCTCGACGCCATGCTGCCCCACGTCACTGACGAAGAGAATCTTGACGTCGCTACCTATCTCCAGCGCGCAGAAGAAGCCCGACAGCTCGCTCGCCTGCGAATCAAGAACCAGCAGAGGACCGACAGCCGACACTACAACCTCCGACGACGCTTCGTCGAGTACCAGCCCGGCGACCGTGTTTGGGTATGGACCCCGATACGCCGACGAGGACTGAGTGAGAAACTATTGCGACGCTATTTCGGACCCTACAAAGTCATCCGACGTATTGGCGCACTGGACTATGAGGTAGTGCCAGACGGCATTTCGCATTCACAGCGACGTCGCGCACGACCTGAAGTGGTCCACCTGGTGGGTCTTAAACCATTTTACGGACGCTAACGAACTTTCCTTATTTTGTTTTTTTTTTCTTTGCTATGAGTGCTTATTTATTACTTTCGTTTGTTTGCAGCATCGGGTCGATGCTTTTTAAGAGGGGGGTATTGACACGTGTACTTGTTTTTATCGGGCGACAAGTTTTGTCGCCTAACAAATGTTATCGCACAGCGCGGGACGCGCCTGCATGTATCCGAAGTTTCTGGAAATTTATCGATGCTTCTATCCGCTGTCTGTTGTCGCCGAACCTTGTGTTATCAGATTTCATCGCTTTACACGAATGGTGTAGAACTTTGTGGAAGGCACGCGGGTCCGAACGATTAGTCTGGAACATTCGACGACTGCTCTATAAAAGCCGATGCGCTTGGCCCGCTGATCAGATTTTCGACGATCGCCGACTGTGTTCGCCGCTATCGTTGTGTAGCCTGTTTTGTGGGCACAGGTTCGCCCAATAAAAGCTAGTTTTGTCTTTCACAGTACTCCTACTGTGTTCTTTGACGTCACGACCACGTGACAATATGCTGGAATTTGTTACATGCCCTCTAGGAAGCATTCTGCTGCAAGAATTTTTCAAATTGGTTCATCAGTAGCTGAGATAGAAATATTTCAATGCCGTGAACCCATGATTTCAGGAGGCGAGGGCCACTGCCAAGAGAGAAACTGTCTCCATTAGTCAAGCCTCCGCAAGCCATCCCTGCCTTCTCCCTTACCAGAGTGCAAGGATCGCGTGACGCATACGTCACAGGCCCCGCATTCACTTTTTTTCCTCACTTGGCGCACTTCTGCTGACGACGTCGCACGCAAGCTGTGGCCTTTCTCTTGCTTCGCGCAGCACACAATTTTGCGCGCTGTACACGAGAACACCTGACTAGCGGTATAAGTCAGTGCTACGTGAATACAGTACTGAGGCAGACACAAGCGGTTCATAGAGTGTGATCGTGTGCTGGAACACGGTATAAAACAGTGCAGCAACATCAAACCGGTTTTGCAGAAAAACCGGCTATCTGGTTATTCGATTTGCCGGTTATTTGAATGCAGCGGTGGCGTAGAGGTAGAACACCCGCCTCGCGTGCAAGAGGTCCGTGGTTCGAATCCCGGTGCCGGCAATTTTCCACCGGATTAAAAAAAACCGCGTGTTGATAAAATTGCACAAACAGGCCTGGAGTGTGGCCTGATCCCGGTGACCAGAACCGGTAACGCACTCCCTCACCAGAGCAGGATTGGCCACCCTGGTGCAGTACTTGGCCACAACCTCCAATATGAGCACAACAATGAAACTGGTACATAAGAAAGAAACTGGTACTTAAGAAGCCGATCAATGAGTTAGCGGTAAGAGGGAAAATAGATGAATTCCAGATCAAGCTACAGAAGAGGTATTCGGCTTTAACTCAGGAAGAGAACCTTAGTGTTGAAGCAATGAACGACAATCTTGTGGGCATCATTAAGGAGTGTGCAATGGAAGTCGGTGGTAACTCCGTTAGGCAGGATACCAGCAAACTATCGCAGGAGACGAAAGATCTGATCAAGAACCGCCAATGTATGAAAGCATCTAACCCTACAGCTAGAATAGAACTGGCAGAACTTTCGAAGTTAATCAACAAGCGTAAGACAGCTGACATAAGGAAGTATAACATGAATAGAATTGAACATGCTCTCAGGAACGGAGGAAGCCTAAAAACAGTGAAGAAACTAGGAATTGGCAAGAATCAGATGTATGCGTTAAGAGACAAAGCCGGCAATATCATTACTAATATGGGTGAGATGGTTCAAGTGACTGAGGAGTTCTGTAGGGATTTATACAATACCAGTAGCACCCACGACGATAATGTAAGAAAATATAGTCCAGAGGAATTCGAAATCCGAAAGATAACGCCGGAAGAAGTAAAGAAAGCCTTGGGAGATATGCAAAGGGTGGATCAGGTAAGATCAGCAGCTGGGGAGGATCAGGTAACAGCAGATTTGTTAAAGTATGGTGTACAGATTGTTCTAGAGAAATTGGCCACCCTGTATACGCAATGCCTCATGACCTCGAGCGTACCGGAATCTTGGAAGAACGCTAACATAATCCTAATCCATAAGAAAGGGGACGCCAAGGACTTGAAAAATTATAGACCGATCAGCTTACTGTCCGTTGCCTACAAACTATTTACTAAGGTAATTGCAAATAGAATCAGGAGCACCTTAGACTTCTGTCAAGCAAAGGACCAGGCAGGATTCCGTAAAGGCTACTCAACGATAGATCATATTCACACTATCAATCAGATGATAGAGAAATGTGCGGAATATAAGCAACCCCTATATATAGCTTTCATTGATTACGAGAAAGCGTTTGATTCAGTCGAAACCTCAGCAGTCATGGAGGCCTTACGGAATCAGGGTGTAGACGAGCCGTATGTAAAAATACTGAAAGATATCTATAGCGGCTCCACAGCCACCGTAGTCCTCCATAAAGCAAGCAACAAAATCCCAATAAAGAAAGGCGTCTGGCAGGGAGATACGATATCTCCCATGCTATTCACAGCATGTTTACAGGAGGTATTCAAAGACCTGGATTGGGAAGAATTGGGGATAAAAAGTTAATGGAGAATACCTTAGTAACTTGCGATTCGCTGATGATATTGCCTTGCTTAGTAACTCAGGGGACCAATTGCAATGCATGCTCACTGACCTGGAGAGGCAAAGCAGAAGAGTGGGTCTAAAAATTAATCTGCAGAAAACTAAAGTAATGTTTTAACAGTCTCGGAAGAGAACAGCAATTTACAATAGGCAGCGAGGCACTGGAAGTCGTCAGGGAATACATCTACTTAGGGCAGGTAGTGATGGCGGATCCGGATCATGAGACGGAAATAATCAGAAGAATAAGAATGGGCTGGGGGGCATTTGGCAGGCATTCTCAGATCATGAACAGCAGGTTGCCATTATCCCTCAAGAGAAAAGTATATAATAGCTGTGTCTTACCAGTACTCACCTACGGGGCAGAAACCTGCAGGCTTGCGAAAAGGGTTCTACTCGATGACGCAACGAGCTATGGAAAGAAGAATGATAGGTGTAACGTTAAAGGATAAGAAAACAGATTGGGTGAGGGAACAAACGCGAGTTAATGACATCTTAGTTGAAATCAAGAAAAAGAAATGGGCATGGGCAGGGCATGTAATGAGGTGGGAAGATAACCGATGGTCATTGAGGGTTACGGACAGGATCCCAAGGGAAGGGAAGCGTAGCAGGGGGCGGCAGAAAGTTAGGTGGACGGATGAGATTAAGAAGTTTGCAGGCACGGCATGGCCACAATTAGTACATGACCGGGGTTGTTGGAGAAGTATGGGAGAGGCCTTTGCCCTGCAGTGGGCGTAACCAGGCTGATGATGATGATGATGATGATGAATTTGAAAGCCAGATAACCGGAGTGGTTGGCTGTTTAGGTAATAGTATCCGGATAGCTGGGTGTTTGTTCTGTACTTGTATCGAAATTACCTCCCTTTCTTATATTTGTAGTTATTTTTGCAACCCCCTCTTGCTAACATCGTGCTCCGGATCCCAATCTCCCTCCGGAGTTTTCTGGAGGCAGCAGAGCCCCCCCATCTCTGCTGGGGGCTCTGCTGTCTTTTAGTGAACGTCAACACCAGTGCGTTGCTTCTTGTCTCTTACCTGCACGTGCCTCCGGGACCTTTCTTGCATGGCGAGGTGTAGGAGTCGTCTGAGAGAAAGGGTATCATTTACATGGACAAGTGGCTGTTTTAATTGCCTGTGGATTTCCCTCAAAATGCTTCTTTGGTGACTTGGGTAACACAACCGCAGTCAGCGTGGCTGCTTTAAGTGTGCTGGCTGCCTGAATGCAAGAAAAAGAAATTGGGTGAATGTCAACACCACTGCCACTGCTTCTTGCCTGCTACCTGCACGTGCCTTCGCGGCATCTTTTTTGGGACGGCGAGGTATAGGAGTCGTCTGAGAGAATTAGTATTGTTTACATTGAGAAGTGGCTGTTTTCCTTGCCTGTGGCATTCGCTCAAAAGCTTCATATTGGCGACTTGGGTAACACACCCGCAGTCAACGTGGCTGCTTTAAGTGTGCTGGCTGCCTAAACGTAAAAAAAAAGAAATAAATTGGTTGAATGTCAACACCAGTGCCATTGCTTCTTGCCTCCTACGTGCACGTGCCTCCCTGCCATCTTTTTTGGTGGAGTCTGCAGAGGTGAAATGGCATGGCGAGGTATAGGAGTCATGTGAGAGAAAGAGTATCATTTACATGGAGAAGTGGCTGTCTAAAGTGCCTGTAGATTCCCCTCAACATGTTTCTTTGGCGACTTGGGTAACACACCCGAAGTTAAGGTGGCTGTTTGAGGTGTGCTGGTTGCCTAAATGTACGAACAAGAAAGGAATTGGGTGAATGCAAACACTAGTGCATTGCTTCTTGCCTCCTACCTGCACGTGCCTCCATGGCATCTTTTTTGGTGGAGTCTGCAGAGGTGAAATGGCATGGTGAGGTGTAGAAGTCATCTGAGAGAAAGAGTATCGTATACAGGGAGAAGTGGCTGTCTTAGGTGCTTGTAGATTCCCCTCAAAATG
Source organism: Dermacentor albipictus (assembly GCF_038994185.2). Classification (NCBI taxonomy): domain Eukaryota; kingdom Metazoa; phylum Arthropoda; class Arachnida; order Ixodida; family Ixodidae; genus Dermacentor; species Dermacentor albipictus. Next base: position 16,162,202 of record NC_091828.1, on the reverse strand, counting down.
TTTCTGGGACTTGGGTAACACAGCCGACGTTAAGGTGGCTGTTTTGAGGTGAGCTGGCTGCCTTAATGTGAGAAAAAGAAAGGAATTGGGTGAATGCCAACACTAGCGCATTGCTTCTTGCCTCCTACCTGCAGGTGCCTCCGTGGCATCTTTTTTGGTGGAGTCTGCAGAGGTGAAATGGCATGGTGAGGTGTAGAAGTCATCTGAGAGAAAGAGTATCATTTTCATGCAGAAGTGGCTGTCTAAGGTGCCTGTAGATTCCCCTAAAAATGTTTTGTTGGCGACTTGGGTAACACACTCGACGTTAAGGTGGCTGTTTGAGGTGTGCTGGCTGCCTAAATATAATAAGAAAGCAGAGGCGTAGCAACAGGGGGGGGGGGTCATATATGCCCGAAGACACCCCTCTTTCCGCCGGCTTGACTGGGCGCAAATTCCTAAGAATGTTCCGGTACCCAGTAGCCCGAGCTCATGCACCCGAGCGTTGCGCCGCAGAATTGTCGGCTGCAGCTCTATCAACACCCCACGAAATAATTGTATGAATGTGCGGGCTAACAAATTTAATTCGCGAAATGGTCGCTAAACTATTCGCCTTAGCGGAACGTTTCATGTGGGGTGCGCTCGTGCTGTGCGTTCACACCTGCCTGTAGAGTGGTCTCCATGTCGCCAAGATTGCCGGTGGTCACCCAGAGGGTGATGTCATCGGCGTAGAAAGCATGAGACAGAGCTGGGATAGCTCGTAAAGCACGTGCCAGCGGGAAGAGGGTGATGTTGAACAGAAGAGGGGACAAGACAGAGCATTGGGGGGTACCCTTGTTGCCAAGGGAGAAGGAAGGAGAAGAAAGTGGGCCGTATGAGATTTCGGCTGTGCGGTGGGCGAGGAACGCAGTGACGTAAGCATGGACACGGGGTCCGACATGGAGGGAGGAGAGAGCGTCCAGGATGGCGGTGTGGCGTACATTGTCGAATGCTTTAGTAAGATCCAGCGCCAGGATAGCTCGAGTGCGTTTGTGGTGGGAGGGGTGTAGGACATCCTCGGAAAGTTGGAGCATGACATCCTGGGTGGACAGCTGGGGACGAAAACCGAACATGGAGTCCGGATAAAAGTCATGATCATTCAGATAGGTCTGGAGGCGGGCCAGGATGACATGCTCGAACAGCTTGCCGAGACAGGAGGTGAGAGAGATGGGGCGGAGGTTTTCGAGGGCAATAGGTTTGCCGGGTTTGGGGATGAATGAGACACGTGCATGGGTCCAGGAGGATGGAAGAGTGCCAGCCTGCCAATGTGTATTGAGGAGATCAGTAAGGGCTTCGAGGGAGGGGGTGTCTAGGTTGCGGAGTACCTTGTTGGTGATGCGGTCTGCCCCCGGGGCCGAGGTGGTGCGGAGTGTGAGTAGCGCCGCACGAACCTCGCCCACGGAGATGTCTGCCTCAAGGTCAGGGTTTGGGGAGCCGGAGTAGGTGGGAAGCGGAGTAGGTAGGTCGGTGCAGAGGTAGTGGTCCCGGAGAGCCGCCAGGAAGTCAGTATCAGTGAGTGGGGAGGAATGAAGGAGATGGGAGATATCCTTGCGCTGGGAAGCTTTAGTGTGTGTAGGGTCTAGCAGCACCCTGAGAAGCGACCACGTGTCGCGGAGGCCCAGGTTGCCTGCCATGCGGTCGCAGGTCTGGCCCCACTGTTGTCTAACGAGAGAGGCGCCGTACTCCTCCATGTCCAACGCGAGTCGGGCCAAACGGAGGCGCAGGCGGCGATTGTACTTCTGAGCCTGCCACCGGCGGTGGACAGCGTGATAGGCCTCCCAAAGGTGCAGCAGACGGCTGTCTGCCGTAGTGGAGTGTGATGCTGTAGGGAGCGTGGATGTGGCAGTGTGGACGTCCGCCAAAAGGGTCTCGGTCCAGGCAGAGATCGGTGATAGGAGCAGAGGAGGAAGTAGAGAGACGAGTGGAGCGAAAGCGGTCCCAGTCGACTATCTGGGTGAGACGAGTAGAGGCGCGAGCAAGGGAGGGGAGTGGGAAAGTTGTACAGAGGACGTAGTGATCGCTACCGAGGAATACCCCTGTATTAGTCCAGGTCGGATTGGCGACATTTTTGGCGAGGGTAAGGTCCGGATTGGTGTCTCGTTGAACACTAGATCCGATCCTGGTGGGGCAAGCGAAGTCATTAAGGACCGAAAGGCACCCGTTGTGGATGAAAGTCCAGAGTGAGTGGCGTTTGCGAGTGTTCTGGGGGTAGCCCCAGCTGGTATGTGGGGCATTGAAGTCGCCAAGAACGACCAGGGCATTGCGGCCAGCGCAGGAGAGCGCTCGGCGGAGGACGAGGAGGAGAGGAGCTGAAGGGGCTTTGGGAGGGCTTGTAGGGGTTGAAGGACGGACGCCGGGATGATAACCAAACTTGGGAGTATTTATTTTACATTATTTACAAGGAGGTGAGAGTCAAGTAACATTCGTGCAGTCATTACGGGCCGGCAGCAACTCGGACGCTGCGGCCCGCGGCAAGAAGTTCGAGAGAGGTGAATCAGGGAATCAGGGAATGTTCTGGTCTCTCTAGAAGGCTTCTTATAAACCCTTCGAGCACTGTAAGTCCCGTCATGTTTGACCAATGGGAGAGTCCGCTCCGATGACGCCACTTTCAGCCAATGGTAGGCGCCCGTGCGACGGTGTCATACCCGGCGAAGAGAGTCGGCGCCTGGTCCTCCTCCCTTGATCACTCGATCCCCCTGCGCTCTTGCCTCGCAGAATTGCAATCCACTTCTTCTAAAGTGGAGAAGGAGGGGGGCGCTCATGCTCCATTGTACAAGGGCCCACCTGCTCCCGGTGGCTCGGCTCCGCAGTGGTGGCAAATGCCTTCTTCAAAGGCGAAAGGGGATGATTGGGCTTCATTGTCCGAGGCCCCCGTCTAATCCCGACGGCGCACGACCTGGGGGCCGCAAACTCGTTTGCGCTTGTCTGGTGCTCCTCTGGAATGTGCTTTCCTGCTTCTGCATTCCTCAATTAGCTGTGCTGCGTTTCGAAGTGGTTTGGGGAACTCGAAGTAATCGCAGGAAACAGCTCCATATCTAACAGGCTGTACACATTGAGAACAAAGAGGCTTGTCTCAGTGCTACGGCGAGGAAGGATTTCAAGGAGGAGATGGGCACAGTCCGAAACGTCCAACTGGTGCTGCACGGCAGCAAGGTTGCGCTGCACCAGTGTGGCAACGTTTGGGCGGACCTCAGAAGAAGGATGGAAGGAGGTGTAGTCGCGCAGTTTCACGGGGGTTAGGGGTTCCTGGAGTGCTAGGACGGAGGGGAGAGTGTCGGGAGGGATGTTCTGGAGGTGGAGCTGCAGGGTGTTCCGCTTGCTGCGGAACCCCCGACAGTTCCACTGCCAGAAATTAAGGCGCGTGGGGTGTCTGGCCATGATGGATGGCGGAGTCCCCCGACAGAGTTGGGGTAGGTGCCGGGGTGAGTGGGACAGGGAGCGACAGGTGTGCGACGGTGGCCTCAGTCGCGCTTTGGCGGGTCTCTAAGGCCGCGACCCTGGTGTCTAGGGCGGTAAGGTGGGTTTCGATGGCGGCCACACGGGTGTCGATACTGGCGACGCGCTCCTCAAGTCGCGCAAAGCGGGCCATGACGCGCTTCTCAAACGCCTCCAAGAAGGAGGTTGTCTGGCGAATCACGTCGCGCTCGGGCGCGACGGGGTCGGAGGAAGGTGATCGGCGTTTGAGCGGGGGACTGCGGTTGGGAGAGGCGGCGCGCGATGATGCAGCAGAGGATGCCGTATTCATCGGCTGCTCAGCTAGCGACGGCGGCTGTGGAGGTGCGGGAGCTGGGGAAGTAGGAGGAGGAGCGGGGGAGGACAGACGCACTAGCGCGGCCTGCAGCTGGCGCGACAGCTCCTGAATTTGTAGCTGCTGGGCAGCGATAGTGGCCTCGAGGGCCGCGGTTTGGGGGCCCGACGTGTGAGGCTGCGGTTTCCAGCTTACCGGTGATGTGGTGGTGGTGGCGAGGGCGGTGGACGCCTCGGACCTAGGCAGAGGCGGGAAGGAGACGGAGCGGTGGCGGCTGGCAGACGTGGCACCACGGGAGACAGAGTGGCGGCGGGGACGGGAAGGCCGGGAGGTGTTGAGGATGGGCGCGGTGGGTGGCGCTGGTGTAGGAGGCTGGTGCTTGGAGGTGGCCGGGGGCGATGACGGGCCGTTCCGCTCGAACCGGAGCCCGCACGAGCGCGAGCCCGTGACGTGGGCTCCCTTGCACAGGATGCAGCAGGGGACGCAGACCGGGGGCTCGACTGGCTTGTGGGCCTGGCCGCAGCGGTGACAGAGGGCGGACTTGGGCTTGGTGCATACATCCGCTCGGTGGCCAGGAGCCCAGCAGTTCGTGCAGGCTTCGGCTCTCGGGCGGAACGGGTGGCAGCGGTAGACCCCGCAGTTGAAGACGATGGTGGAGGGAAGAGTAGAAGTGCCGACGAAGGTGATGAGAATGGATTGGGAGCGCCCCATCTGGCGTGCGTCAGCGATGGCGTAGGGGGTGTTAACGTTCATTGACTGGAGGTCTTGGACGATCTCGTCCTGGGTTTGGGAGTTCACTGCGTTGTATATGATGCCGCGGAGGGCGTTGTCGGGTGCGGCCATGTAGGCACGCAGGGAGTAAGATATGGCACCCAGGCGGAGTTCCGAGACTCGGAGGTAGAGGCGAGCGCGCGGCTCGGATGGGGTGCTGACAGTAAGGGAGTTGTTGTACGGATTTATCCGTACACGGTCGGCGGTGCGTGCGCTGGCGTAGTCGATGGTCGCACGAGTGCAAAGGATTTGGAGCAGGGCTCCGTTAGTGGTTGTGCGGAGGTCAAGCCCTCCTCCCGGTCTGTAGACGATCTTGAAGTCCTCCGCTGGGAGGCGAGGTAGGGGAGCGTGACGACGGAGAGTGGTAGCGCAGGCAGTCTTGGATGGTGGCGAGGCAGGCGGTGGCGAGACGACGGGCTGTTGGGCCGCGGCTGCACGGTGTGCTTTCACGGCACGGACCCAGCGTGAGTCAGCATCAAGCTCGGCAGGGCTGATGGAGGTGTCTGCGACTTGATATTCCATGTCGGCGTGTGAGCTGTATCGACGTAGGCGGCGAAATCGGGCGGCGTCGACAGCAGGCGTTGCGCGGAACGCAGCTCCCGCGTAGGGAGAGTCCGCTTCAAAAAGGTGGTCGGTGGGAAACGGCGAGAAGGCCGCTTCCCATATGACTCCCGACGATAGCGGCCCGGGCAAGGGCGGTCGGTGAAGGTCGCGTCGTCTCGGTGGTTACGGAGCGCGCTGACGACACGTCCGTTCACCTCGGCTGTCTCGGAGCGACTCCCCGCGCGCCCGGCGCTCGCGTTTACGGTGAAGCATTCGTTGAGAGCGACGTTGCCTAAGTGGGGCTGTCAAAAGTCGCGAATGGGAGTCTCTGGATCGTCTTCAGACTCGGTTCGGCCAAAGAGTTTGGAGGCGTATGACTTGACAGGCTATAGTCGCGGGCCCGGCGCGATGTCCTGCTCGCTTTTACTTCCGCTCTCCCGCTCGCTCCGAGAAGCCGCTGCGAAACCTGCCGTTATGTTTCACGCTTTTCTTCTTACCGATGAAAGTTTCAATAAACTGTTGTTGTGTGATTTCATGTCACAAGTACAGTGTCTGTATCAGCTGCACAGAATTTTTTTTTAAAAAGGTGAATTTTGTAAGGATATTTCCCGATCGAGATTCTATGAAGTTATGTCGTTTTCTGATTACTAGGAACTCGGTAGCGCGAAAAGTATGGCAGATAAGTAATAACCATATCCTTAATAATCCCGTAATTAGTACTTATGGAGGAAGCACTTCAATTCGAGAATTGAGGACTCAAAGTCATATTATTAACTCAACAAAAACTTAAACAAAATCGTTTTGGGTGCTACAACCTACAATACTTTGGCACTGCGGGCGGCGCCCAGTATATGGCAGCAGCGAAAGAAATCTGAAATAGTGGACCAGTGACGTTGATAACTTAATCCTCTCCATTGCGAGTGCAGACCAAAATTAGTGCAAGCTTTCGCTGGCACGGGCTTCATCGCGCCCTTTTCTTTCTTTTCTTTATGGTGACGCCAAGAATCGACGCAACGCGTGCTCTATTCTGTTCCCAATCTTGCTGTGGTACCGCAGCTCGGATAATCACGTTTGTCCGTATAGCAGCAAATGAAAACAAGGCTTTATTGATCAGAATGAAGAGAACTCGTAATTGTCATAGCATTGGCGCCCGCGCAGCGGTGAGGTAGGTAGCGTTTTCTAATAGGGTGGGGAGACCAGCGTCACTGACAAACAATTTAATTTTCGTTTTCGTTCAGCGCTGCCCACAGACAAAATACTGCGTGCCATAGTACCTACGAAGATTTTGGTGAAGTTGTTGTTCGGCAAGATATTATTACAATATGCTCAAGCGATGCTCAAGGAACGAGCCGCCGCGAGAACGACGACGAAGCTGGTCGGTGCGCTTGGCGCGAGCGAGTGTCAGCCTGGCTGCCTGGCTCCAGTGTAAATAGCCTGTAAACAGCCTCTTCTGTCTGTGTCTTTCCACACGCAACATTCTGGTGGTGGTCAGCGATCCCCGTCCTCACCACGGAACTCAGAAGTGGTCGGTACATCGAGCTTGTCACCATGCCTCCCGGTGACACGCCCACCTCTGCAACGGCTTCGGCTTGTCCGACTGCTCCAATCGTCACGGTCGCCCCATATCGCGACCCAGGTGTGTTCTCTGGCCTGGAGGGCCAGGATGTTGACGACTGGATCAAACTCTATGAACACGCCAGTGCTAAAACAGGTGGGACCCAACGATTATGCTCGCCAATGTTATCTTTTATCTCGGCGGCACCCCACGCGTGTGGCACCAAATGCATGACGACGAGATAACCAGTTGGGACAATTTCAAAGAGAAGCTACGGGAACTGTTCGGCGACCCCATTGGGTGCAAGGCTGCCGCGAGAGAGGCTCTTGCGTCTCGTGTACAGTCATCTACGGAGCCGTACGTTTCCTACATCCTCGACGTCTTAGCTCTCTGCCGCAAATTTGCTGACGATGGTATGTCCGAAGCCGATAAAGTGTCACATATTCTAAAAGGCATCGCCGACGACGCTTTCAATTTGCTTGTTTTCGGCAACGTCTCGACTATCGACGCCATCATGAAAGAATGCCGTCGCCTTGAGCAAGCTAAGAGCCGCCGTATTACACACCACATCACACGGCTACCCGACACTGCTGCTACGTCGACATGTGAGGGTCGCCCACGTCCGACCACCACCTGTGACGACGTCACCTGTATTGTTCGCCGCGAACTCGAGGCCACCTGTTCGCCAGCTTTCTCCACGACGCCTCCCGATCCGCCAGCAACCACCATTGCGATGATCCAGGCCGTCGTCCGACAGGAATTTCAGAACATGGGTCTGAACTCTGTGTGTTCCACGTCTCAACCCAGCGTTTCCCAGTTCTCTAGCGGCCCTCCTCGTCCTCGGCAGTCCTTTTCCGCCACATCTCGCCGCAACCCGTCCGATTGGCGTACCCCTGATGACCGGCCGATCTGCTTCCACTGCTGTCGCATCGGTCACGTCGCTCGTCACTGCCGCAACCGATGGCCACCAACTCCTCGGACATACACCACCGCTTATTCCCGCACCTTTGGACCTTCCATTCCCTATACCAGCCGCCATGAATCCACTGCCACTGATGCTCCTGCTCCGAACCTTCGGTACAGCCGCTCGCCCTCACCTCGACGCCATCAGTCTCGTTCGCCCCAACCTCGTCGCTTCTCTTCGCCGCCTATCGCCTCCCGGATCCAGCCCGAAAACTAGGCACTGCAGCTTCTGGAGGCGCATTATCGACCCTGCCCTCAAATCCTCTGCTCATGTTACCGACGAACCGAAACCTTCTTGACGTTGACGTTGACGGCTATCCTGTCACGGCACTCATCGATACAGGAGCACATCTTTCAATTATGAGTACTGCCTTCCGACGACGACTCAAAAAGCTCCTCACCCCAGGGTCGGCCCGCGTCGTACGCGTTGCGGATGGCGGTACTGTGTCTATCATCGGCATGTGTACGGCACGCGTCAGCATGGCCGGCCGCCACACTCCTGTCCTCTTCACCGTAATTGCTCATTGCCCCCACGACCTTATTCTCGGCCTCGATTTTCTCTCCGCCCATTCTGCTCTTATTGACTACTCTTCCAGTACCCTTCGCCTTGAGTTGCGGATGCTCGCAGAACCTTCTGACGCACCCCACTGCCGCTTACGTCCCACCGGTTTTCTTCGCCTGCAGCCAAAGTCAATAGCCTACATTAAACTGTTCTTTCCCACCAGTTCCTGATGGCGAGTACCTCGTCACTCCTCTGCCCGCCATTCCAATAAGGTATGACGTTACAGTGCCTCACAGTATACTTAATATTACTGGGAACCGCACTCGAATGCCTGTCTGTAACTTTGGATTGGCAAAGCAAATTCTACCGCAAGGTATTTGCCTTGCCACCGTTGATTGTCTCGGCGACCAATACGTGGCAGCGTTATCGACCGATGATTCTCGCGAGCTTAGCAGGCCCCTCGCGCGAGCCTCGGGTGCCGATCCCAATATAAAGAAAATAGTTGCGACGGACCTGTCCTCGGTGCAGGCTGAAGAGCTTTGCCAAGTATTATCGTCCTACCGAGATATTTTCGACATCGACGATCGCCCTTTAGGCCAGACGCTCGCGGTCAAGCATCGTGTTCTTACTGGCGATGCTACGCCTATTCACCGACGACCGTATCGAGTTTCAGCGTCAGAACGCCGAGTAATTCAGAACGAAGTCAACAAAATGCTCGATAAAAACATCAGTGAGCCTTCTTCGAGTCCCTGGGCGTCACCTGTGGTGTTGGTTAAGAAGAGGGATGGCACGTGGCGCTTCTGTGTAGACTACCGTCATCTGTACAAAATTACTAAGAAGGACGTTTACCCGCTCCCACGTATAGATGATGCCCTTGACTGCCTGCACGGTTCCAGCTATTTCTCGTCCATTGATCTTCGTTCGGGATAGTGGCAGATTGCTGTTGACGATATGGACCGAGAGAAAACCGCGTTTGTCACACCTGACGGCCTATACCAATTTAAAGTAATGCCGTTTCGATTATGCAACGCCCCTGCCACCTTCGAGCGTATGATGGACTCCTTGCTCGAAGGTTTCAAATGGTCCACATGCCTCTGCTACCTCGACGACGTCATCGTCTTCTCGCCAACGTTCGACACTCACCTTGAACGTCTCACAACTATACTTGATGTATTTCGAAAGGCGAAGCTGCAACTTGACTCGTCCAAATGTCGTTTTGGCCACCGGCAAATTACTCTTCTGGGCCATCTCGTTGATGCTTCCGGAGTACAGCCTGATCCCGACAAAACTCGCGCTGTCAGAGAGTTTCCGGTTCCGAAGACAGCCGCTGACGTTCGAAGTTTTGTAGAGCTATGCTCGTACTTTCGTCGCTTTATTCAAGATTTTGTGGCAATTGCTAGACCCCTCACTAATCTTTTGAAGAAAGGCGTACAATTCTCGTGGGGTACTGCAGAAGTCGCCGCCTTCTCTCGTCTCGTTACTCTTCTCTCCTCACCACCCATTCTTGCTCACTTCGACCCTGATGCCCCTACAGAATTGCGTACAGATGCTAGCGGTCATGGCGTAGGTGCCGTCTTAGCCCAGCGTCAGCGTGGCCAGGATCGCGTAATTGCTTATGCGAGCCGCCTCCTCACACCATCGGAGCGCAACTATTCCATTACGGAACGAGAATGCCTTGCTGTAGTCTGGGCGGTTGCGAAGTTCCGTCCTTACCTTTACGGTCGCCGTTTCTCTGTAGTCACTGACCATCATGCTCTCTGCTGGCTCTCTTCGCTAAAAGATTCTACAGGTCGGCTTGGTCGATGCGCTTTGAGGCTACAAGAGTTTTCATATACCATGGTGTACAAGAGTGGCCGCCTGCACCAAGACGCTGACAGCTTGTCGCGTTACCCTGTTAACGACTCTGACTACTCTAATATTGCCAGTGCTTCTTGCGTATTCTCTGTATCACAGCTGCTTCATTTCGCCGACGAGCAACGCCGTGATGCTTAGATCAGAGCACTCATCGACCGTTTTGAGCACTCTCCGGCCGATGCTACTCTACGCCTCTTCGTCCTCCGCGACGGTACTCTGTACCGTCGTAACCTTCATCCGGACGGCTCTGAGTTCCTACTTGTAATACCCAAACACCTCCGCTCCACCGTTATAGAAGAGCTCCACGACGCACCAACGGCAGGAGATCTCGGCGTATCTCGAACCTATGACCGTGTACGTCGCCGTTTTTTCTGGCCTGGTCTTGCCCGTTCCGTACGACGTTACGTCGCCGCTTGTGAAGTTTACCAACGGCGCAAGAAGCGTTCCCAGCTCCCCGCTGGTTAACTGCAGCCGCTCGACATTCCTGCCGAGCCTTTTCATCATGTCGGCTTAGATCTTTTCGGCCCATTTCCGGAATCTACATCAGGAAACAAGTGGGTTGCAGTCGCGGTGGACTACGCGACCCGCTACGCCGTAACCCGTGCTCTTCCGACCAGTTGCGCAACTGATGTTGCGGACTTCCTCCTACATGATATTATTTTGATGCATGGTGCTCCGCGTCAATTGCTAACAGACCGTGGCCGTACGTTTTTGGCCACAGTCATCGACGACATCATGCGTGCCTCCTCAATACGGCACAAATTTACCACCTTCTACCACCCTCAAACGAACGGCCTCACTGAGCGCTTGAACCGCACCCTTACAGACATGCTATCCAAATACCTTTCCGACGACCACCGTGACTGGGACCTGGCTCTACCTTACATTACCTTTGCATATAACTTTTCCCGTCTCGAAACTGCTGGCTTTTCCCCGTTTTACCTCTTGTATGGCCGCGAACCAACGCCACCACTGGACACTGTGCTTCCGTCCGCCACAGCTTCAAGTAGCGCTTATGCCTGTGATGCAATCGCCCATGCTCACCACGCTCGCCAACTTGCGCGCAGTCGTCTGCAAGTGTCTCAAGACAAGCAGAAGCAACGCTACGACCTCCGTCACCGTGATGTCCATTTTGTGCCCGGCAGCCTCGTGTTGCTTTGGTCACCTTCGCGTAAAGTTAGCCTATGTGAAAAACCCCTTTCTTGTTACACAGGCCCATATCGCGTGCTCCGCAAAGTGACCGATGTCACCTATGAAATCGTTTTAGCCGCGCCCACTACGTCGTCCACTGTGACAACCAGTGACATCGTCCACGTCGCCCGACTCAAGCCCTACAACTCTCCACGCGCCTTGGATATTTAACAGCACCGTGACGGTGTTTTTGCCGCCGGGGGGTAGTATTACGATATGCTCAAGTGATGCTCAAGGAGGGAGCCTCCGCGAGAACGACGACGAAGTTGGTCGGTGCGCTTACCCAGGTAGCACAAAAGACATACGTAACGTTTTCGTAGCGTTTATCCAATACGATAAAAACAGGTTAAAGAAGACACGAATGAGAGAACTTCGGCGGGGAAACGTCGAATATCTCTGCTAATGTCCGGCTTAATTACTTTCTTGAGACGATCTAGAACAGGTCTGCAACACGTATTCGAAAAGCTGGTCTAGAAATAGGATTGGGAAAGACACAAGTAATCCCTTTGCCAAAACTATTCGTAACCAATTTCTAAACGTTTTTAGGACGTTATCAAAAAGCTGGTCTAGAAGCGGTCTTGAAAGGTTGACGATCATCTTAAGCTAATTTTCGCGGGTGACGGGCGCGATCAGACATCGTTGTTCAAAACGCGTTTAGTTTCGCCCCACGCGACTGGCTTGTGCCGCGCAGACGTCGTCAGCCGCACCCGTTGGCATGGCCTAGGCCAATCGCGTGAGGTGAAACTGATCGGGCGTTTCGAACAACGATCTCCAATCGCGCCCCAGATGAGTAGAAGCGTCGGTGTTGACTGTAAGAGCCAGGGCGCAGTGCCAAGCACTGTTCCCCTCATGGCCGGCGCATCCTCTACCAAGTCGCACGAAAATGAGCCTGTTAGGAATAATAAATCCTTAATACCGCCTTTAGTAAGCTACGATGCTTACAACCACAATGGGAATGACATCCTGCAAAGAACAAATGGCCACGTCTTGGCAGGTGGCCAGATCAAGCCCTTCATGCCAAGAGTGCATGAAATGAGAACATTGTGACAAAGCAAAAACACTTTATTAAAATGTAATGCTTATGCAAGGTTCGAACAAGCTGTGTGAGAAATGCAAATAGAAGTAAAAGTACAACAATGACAAAAGTCGCAGAAAGGATCCGTAATGAACTCGAAAGTGAACATTCACTAGCACATAAACAAAATTCCAAGTACACATACAAAAATGAACAGAAAAACCTGGAGTGTACTAAAGTGTCTAATTTATCATAGTAAAGTGCACGTGCTATTAGATGGACTAGAGTTATGCAGAAGTGACGTCGAAGCGAATGGAAGTAGACTGAAAAATGCAAGAGTATGAATCGGATGGTAACTGCCCCCAAGCAATGTTACCAATCAGCTAGAAGCATGAAAAGAGCACAAAAAGAAATACCACCGCATACCATCATAAAACAATCCTGTGACAGAAATAAAAAAAATGGGAACAATGCAAAATTGGAAATATTGCCTTTAGGATATATCAAAGAAGGTAATGGCGAGAAAAATAACCACACAACAAAAAAGCAATAAAGTGAAATTAGTACATAATACTCAAACGGGGGATTCAGTGTAACAAGTGAACACTAATGTAGTACAGCGAATGATGAGACAGTAATGCTGCATCTTGCCACTCCAGAACGTGAGAAGTGAATATGCGAGCCTCATATTAGAAACTTCCATAAACATGGAAATAAACTGGAATGCACTGGAAGCTGCATTTGTGTAACAAAGGAAGCAATGGTCATAATAAATAGTAAGTGTTTTATCTAAAAAGCCCTTTACAAGAGGCAAAGTTGTACCTCTCTGGCAAAAACAAAGTTGCAACGAATATTTGCAAACCAACAAATACATTAATTAGCACACTGACATATCACACTTTGCGCACATCTCCAGTCTCCTAAAGTAAAAAAAAAGCACTCTGAATGAGAAAAACGTTTAACACATGTAGCTCAGAGCAAATTCTTTGCCAGTTCACTCACTTTCACATCCAAAAACTTTGCCACAAAGTCCAGGCACAGTTCCACTGATATTTCCCAATTCACCCCCACTTTCACGTCCAAAAATATTTGGCACACAGTCCAGGCAGAGCTTCATAGATAAACATCTTGAGAACACCCTACTGATTATTGTGCAGTCCCGGTGCTGGAAATAGAACTGCCGCACATGCTGGCAGTGGTTTCATTGTAGACACACTTGCTGCCCTGGACAGGCATGCTCAGATACCTGCACTGGTGCTCCATTTTGTTGAAGTAGACACATTGATGCACTACGCTGGTAATTGAAACGTTTTGAATGCACAAGTATTGGCTTCACCAGAAAGACTTGCCCACATACCACCACTGGCATATATATGCACTTCCTCTTCACTCAGTAGCATTGAACTTAAAGTGTTCCCTATGTGGGAGCCATGTGTAAAACCGGTGTCACACGACCACTCTCGATCGCGATCAAGCCCGATCCGGATCGAAATTATCGATGCGACTGGCTCAGTCTCGTAACTTGCGCAAAGGAGCCAATCACGACCGAGAAATTCGATTTGTAACGGACTGGATAGCGGCTAAAAGAGCCCCGTGTGAAACCAGTATCAAATAATGCGCAGACGTACGCTAGGAAAATGTGTTGCACGAGGACAAAGAACTGCGACATGCCCTGTTGTGCGAAGCGCGCGAACAGAACACATGTATATATATAAAAAAAAACTGCGAGAGCGCTTCGCGAACTCCATGTGCACACATGGCACCCGCACGAACTCGGCAGGCCGCCGACTAAGTAAAGCGCGAAGGGCGCACAGCGTACGTTCCGACACATGTCCCAAACTGCAAACAATCGTACTACCTAACGCATACACGTTATTTTATACCAAGGGCATACTCGACTCACGTATGCAGTATCCACAAGCGAGTTATGCAGTGTACATGCTGTATCCATTCGCCAAATAGTAAAATTGATAACGAGCACAAAGCTACAAGGGACTCAATACATTACCACCATTTGAGGCGTCAAATAAAATCGAATTTGGCCGTTTGATATATTGGACACAATATATGGGCATATGTGGTACCCGGCAATACCATGAAATACCCATCACGTGGGTAAAGGGGGCGAAAACACAATCGAGAACCTGAAGCGCAAACGATAAAAGCACGGCATGGTGCACGCAAAATTCTGTCAGTGCGCTGTGGCGCGTGGGAAGGAAGTAGGGCGAGCACTTGACCTTACTTTTTGGGATACCGCACTAGTACTGAATCATTAAAAAAAAAAAGCCTGTTTGAACCTGTTCCCTTGTCTGCAACACTCTTGCTAAACGGGAGACTAAAATACCATGACGACGGCTCTTTTGCGGAGATCGGCAAGGTGCGCACAGACAGAAATTTTGTCGCCTTTCTTCGCGTTCTGCAAAATGCTTTCTTGTTAGGATCACGCATAGCGGCCGATCCCGACGCTAGGGACACACAGGCACGATTTCGTCCCTCTAACTTTCGTCCTTATACTGCCCTTAACACCTTAATTACAGCGTCAGTGAAAAGGCGCCTCACATAACATGACAATGAACTTCAAGAGCTGATTAGTGCCCTCCACTCCGCGCCCTCTAATTGAAAACACTACTGATTTCCAATTAAACTACACAAACAGATCGCACAACCCAAACTAATCACAGAACATCGTTTTCTTGACGGCAAAACCCTGCAACACATCACAAAGGGCAGCGGTAGCACATTCAGAACAGCCGCTATCATACCACAGCGCAATGCAAGTGCGATAACGCTATTATACGCGGCTCAAACAGATCGCACAGCCCAAACTAATCACAGAATGTCGTTTTCTTGACAGCAAAGCACTGCAACACTTACATGACAAAGAGCAGTGGCAGCACATTCAGAACAGTCGCAAACAGACCATAGTGCCATGCGAGTGTGATAACGCAACTATGCCCGGCTTCACGAATAACGTGGCCGCCTTGGTCAGATAACAATTGAAAACACTACTGATTTCAAAATTAAAACCACACAAACATATCGCACAACCCAAACTGATCACAAAATATCGTTTCTTTGACAGCAAAACACTGCAACACTTACATAGCAAAGGGCAGCGGCAGCACATTCAGAACAGCCGCAAACACACCACAGCGCAATGCGAGTGCGGTGACGCGACGACGCCATGACGACGCGACTATGCCCGGCTCGCCCGGCTGCCTGGCATCACGAATCACGTGGCCACCTTGGTCACATGATTTGACGACGGTATCGCCACCTTGCGCAAGGTTGGATCTCGTTGATTGGTTGTTGAATATTGTAGAAGCCGCTACAGAGGCTGACGCGCCGTGGCGTGGCGGTGGCGCCTTGAGTCGTTTTCAAAACGTATTCACCCCTCGTTTTTAAGCTGCCTGGCTTCCAACGTTATCAAAACGTATTCACCCCTCGTTTTTAAGCTATCTTGTTTGGAACGTCTTTGATGCGTCGATTTTGGTCTAAAATCCGTTTCAGACGTTGAATCCCTTAATACGACGTTTTCAAGACTTTGTGTGCTACCTGGGTAGCGCGAGCGAGTGTCAGCCTGGCTGCCTGGCTCCAGTGTAAATAGCCTCTAAATAGCCTCTTCTGTCTGTGTCTTTCCACACACAACAATATGAATGTCGGGCTTCAGTTTTGCAAATGCAATATTGCCGCTAAAATTGGTAACTAAAACTTTATTATAAAGATATTTTTGTTACTTGTGACGTGAGCCATGTTTTCCACGATGCCGAATTTGTATTGGCTGCCAAGCCTTACAGTCTGACAGAAGATGTGCACATGGGCTTATCACACGTTATCAGTGCAGCACCCTGTGGTATTTGGTGCAGGAAAAATAGCGTGTATATCTGCTGCATTCGCGATCTCGGAAAGAAAGCGAAGGAGAGGGGGACCCGGGGAACGTGCGCCGAATCCAAGGCGGCTGTACTGGTTCTGAAACCCGGAAATTGTCGATATCTTCGCCTTCCTCGACTACATCAGGGGGGGGGGGTGACAGAAGACCTATGGGCCCCGGGTGCCAGACGACCTAGCTGCGCCACTGCTGTGGATTCCCCTAAAAATGTTTCGTTGGCGATTTGGGTAACACAGCCGAGGTTAAGGTGGCTGTTTGAGGTGAGCTGACTGCCTTAATGTGAGAAAAAGAAAGGAATTGGGTGAATGCAAACACTAGTGCATTGCTTCTTGCCTCCTACCTGCATGTGCCTCCCTGCCATCTTTTTTGGTGGAGTCTGCAGAGGTGAAATGGCATGGCGAGGTGTAGGAGCCATATGAGAGAAAGGGTATAATTTCCGTGGATAAGCGGCTGTCTAAAGTGCCTGTAGATTCCCCTAAAAATGTTTCGCTGGCGACTTGGGTAACACAGCCGACGTTCAGGTGGCTGTTTCAGGTGATCTGGCTGCCTTAACGTGAGAAAAGAAAGGAATTGGGTGAATGCAAACACTAGTGCATTGCTTCTTGCCTCCTACCTGCATGTGCCTCCCTGCCATCTTTTTTGGTGGAGTCTGCAGAGGTGAAATGGCATGGCGAGGTGTAGGAGCCATATGAGAGAAAGGGTATAATTTCCGTGGATAAGCGGCTGTCTAAAGTGCCTGTAGATTCCCCTAAAAATGTTTCGCTGGCGACTTGGGTAACACAGCCGACGTTCAGGTGGCTGTTTGAGGTGATCTGGCTGCCTTAACGTGAGAAAAGAAAGGAATTGGGTGAATGCGCGAGTACAACAGCCTTCTGAAGCTTTCTAAGAAAAAATTTTATCACCAGGATCTTCTCAATATCATCCGTGTAAACCCGAAAAAATTATGGAAAATACTCGCACCAAATAGAAATCAGTCGCATAACATTACGATAACTAATCCTAATGGGTCCCATGTTCCAGTTGAAAAGCGTTCTGACGTCTTCAATTCATACTTCTCTTCCGTCTTCACTTGTGAATCTTCCACCAACATTCCTGTTTTACCAAGATTTTGCGGCAATGAAATGCCTCCCATTGATGTAACTGCTGAAGGAATCGCAAGCCTAATCAATAAACTTAACATATCTAGCTCCCCCGGACCTGACAACATACCGGTAAAGATACTAAAAGGCACTAACGTCATTTCTAGCCAGATATTACAAATCATTTTTTCCCAGTCTATAAGCGAGGGTACTATTCCCAAAGACTGGAAACTAAGCAAAGTAACCCCCGTTTTTAAATCTGGTAAGCGCTCCGACCCATCCAACTATCGCCCGATCTCACTTACATGTATTGCCTGTAAACTTTTAGAACACGTCATTTATTCCCAAATAGCTTCCCACCTCGACAGAAATTCTTTTTTCTTTAGCAAACAACATGGCTTTCGTCCAGGCTTATCATGCGAAACACAACTTTTCGAATTCACCACAGATCTCCACCTAAACTTAGATTCTTCATTTCAGACTGACGTAATTTACTTAGATTTTTCAAAGGCTTTCGACCGCGTCCCTCATCACCGACTAGTGTCCAAACTTTCTTGCCTTCATCTCGACCCTCTAATCCTATCATGGATCATTTGCTTCCTGACAGATCGCCTCCAGTTCACCTGTGTTGGCGGTCGCTGTTCAGATACTACCAAAGTAATATCCGGTGTACCACAGGGATCCGTCCTCGGCCCACTCCTTTTTCTAATATACATTAACGACCTCCCAACAGACATATCATCCACAATACGTCTATTCGCCGATGACTGTGTTATTTACCGTCGTGTCACTACTAACACTGACCAATCCATTCTGCAAAATGACCTAAATTCTATTGACAAGTGGTGCTCACGCTGGATGATGGATCTAAATGTCTCTAAATGCAAGTTAATGCATGTATCACGTAAACGCTCTACATCCAAATTTCTATACTCCTTGGGCTCTGTGAATTTATCCGAGGTCGACAGTTACCGCTACCTTGGCGTTATCATCACTAACAAACTAAATTGGTCGAACCACATCCAACAAATAACCGCCGATGCTTCAAGATCCCTTAACTATATTAAAAGATCCCTATCCTTGTCTCCTCCGTCGATTCGTAAACTAGCATATGAAATTTTCATCCGTACCAAGTTAGAATACGCGTCTGCAATTTGGAATCCACATCAAAAGTACTTGACTGACACTTTAGAAGCTACTCAAAATCGTGCCTCCCGCTTTATCTTATCGAATTATGACAACACTATCAGCGTTACTAACTTAAAGTTATCCATTGGTCTACCCCTTTTAGCATTAAGACGCATAATTTCGCAACTCTGCCTATTCCATAAATTGTACTATAACTTTCCTGACCTTCGTTCCTCACTTTTATTTCCACCCATTCGCTCATCACATCGTCTATTCAATTCTTTATGTATCCAACGCCTTCATGGTTCTACAAACGCTTTTAACAAATCCTTCCTTCCCTCTGCAATAGAACAATGGAACTCGCTCCCGGAATCCATTGTTGTAGAGCGAAACCCTTCGAAATTTCGAGAGTTACTAACCACCCATATTTGCAGCTAATCATGCAAAAACCTGTACTTCTAGTGTCTTTTCAGTTGTTGCCTTTGTTTTTTTGCTTTGTACATGACTATTCATTCGATGTTTGTATTATTGTTTTGCCTCCCCCTTATGTAATACCCCAAATGGGGCCCTTAAGGGAATAATAAATGATGATGAAATGATGATGAATGCAAACACTAGTGCATTGCTTCTTGCCTCCTACCCGCACGTGCCTCCCTGCCATCTTTTTTGGTGGAGTCTGCAGAGGTGAAATGGCATGGCGAGGTGTAGGAGCCATCTGAGAGAAAGGGTATAATTTGCATGGATAAGCGGCTGTCTAAAGTGCCTGTAGATTCCCCTAAAAATGTTTCGCTGGCGACTTGGGTAACACAGCCGACGTTCAGGTGGCTGTTTGAGGTGATCTGGCTGCCTTAACGTGAGAAAAGAAAGGAATTGGGTGAATGCAAACACTAGTGCATTGCTTCTTGCCTCCTACCTGCATGTGCCTCCCTGCCATCTTTTTTGGTGGAGTCTGCAGAGGTGAAATGGCATGGCGAGGTGTAGGAGCCATCTGAGAGAAAGGGTATTATTTGCATGGATAAGCGGCTGTCTAAAGTGCCTGTAGATTCCCCTAATAAAGTTTCGCTGGCGACTTGGGTAACACAGCCGACGTTCATGTGGCTGTTTGAGGTGAGCTGGCTGCCTTAATGTGAGAAAAAAAAGGAATTGGATGAATGCAAACACTAGTGCATTGCTTCTTGCCTCCTACCTGCATGTGCCTCCCTGCCATCTTTTTTGGTGGAGTCTGCAGAGGTGAAATGGCATGGCGAGGTGTAGTAGCCATATGAGAGAAAGGGTATAATTTCCGTGGATAAGTGGCTGTCTAAAGTGCCTGTAGATTCCCCTAAAAATGTTTCGCTGGCGACTTAGGTAACACAGCCGACGTTCATGTGGCTGTTTGAGGTGATCTGGCTGCCATAATGTGAGAAAAGAAAGGAATTGGGTGAATGCAAACACTAGTGCATTGCTTCTTGCCTCCTAGCTGCATGTGCCTCCCTGCCATCTTTTTTGGTGGAGTCTGCAGAGGTGAAATGGCATGGCGAGGTGTAGGAGCCATCTGAGAGAAAGGGTATAATTTCCGTGGATAAGCGGCTGTCTAAAGTGCCTGTAGATTCCCCTAAAAATGTTTCGCTGGCGACTTGGGTAACACAGCCGACGTTCAGGTGGCTGTTTGAGGTGATCTGGCTGCCTTAACGTGAGAAAAGAAAGGAATTGGGTGAATGCAAACACTAGTGCATTGCTTCTTGCCTCCTACCTGCATGTGCCTCCCTGCCATCTTTTTTGGTGGAGTCTGCAGAGGTGAAATGGCATGGCGAGGTGTAGGAGCCATCTGAGAGAAAGGGTATTATTTGCATGGATAAGCGGCTGTCTAAAGTGCCTGTAGATTCCCCTAATAAAGTTTCGCTGGCGACTTGGGTAACACAGCCGACGTTCAGGTGGCTGTTTGAGGTGATCTGGCTGCCTTAACGTGAGAAAAGAAAGGAATTTGGTGAATGCAAACACTAGTGCATTGCTTCTTGCCTCCTACCTGCATGTGCCTCCCTGCCATCTTTTTTGGTGGAGTCTGCAGAGGTGAAATGGCATGGCGAGGTGTAGGGGCCATCTGAGAGAAAGAGTATAATTTACATGGAGAAGTGGCTGTCTTAGGTGCTTGTAGATTCCCCTCAAAATGTTTCTTTAGGACTTGTAACACAGCCGACGATAAGGTGGCTGTTTGAGGTGATCTGGCTGCCTTAATGTGAGAAAAAGAAGGAATTGGGTGAATGCAAACACTAGTGCATTTCTCCTTGCCTCCTACCTGCATGTGCCTCCCTGCCATCTTTTTTGGTGGAGTCTGCAGAGGTGAAATGGCATGGCGAGGTGTAGGAGCCATCTGAGAGAAAGGGTATAATTTCCGTGGATAAGTGGCTGTCTAAAGTGCCTGTAGATTCCCCTAATAAAGTTTCGCTGGCGACTTGGGTAACACAGCCGACGTTCAGGTGGCTGTTTGAGGTGATCTGGCTGCCTTAATGTGAGAAAAGAAAGGAATTGGGTGAATGCAAACACTAGTGCATTGCTTCTTGCCTCCTACCTGCATGTGCCTCCCTGCCATCTTTTTTGGTGGAGTCTGCAGAGGTGAAATGGCATGGCGAGGTGTAGGAGCCATATGAGAGAAAGGGTATAATTTCCGTGGATAAGTGGCTGTCTAAAGTGCCTGTAGATTCCCCTAAAAATGTTTCGCTGGCGACTTGGGTAACACAGCCGACGTTCAGGTGGCTGTTTGAGGTGATCTGGCTGCCATAATGTGAGAAAAGAAAGGAATTTGGTGAATGCAAACACTAGTGCATTGCTTCTTGCCTCCTACCTGCATGTGCCTCCCTGCCATCTTTTTTGGTGAAGTCTGCAGAGGTGAAATGGCATGGCGAGGTGTAGGAGCCATCTGAGAGAAAGGGTATAATTTACATGGAGAAGTGGCTGTCTTAGGTGCTTGTAGATTCCCCTCAAAATGTTTCTTTAGGACTTGTAACACAGCCGACGTTCATGTGGCTGTTTGAGGTGATCTGGCTGCCATAATGTGAGAAAAGAAAGGAATTTGGTTAATGCAAACACTAGTGCATTGCTCCTTGCCTCCTACCTGCATGTGCCTCCCTGCCATCTTTTTTGGTGGAGTCTGCAGAGGTGAAATGGCATGGCGAGGTGTAGGAGCCATCTGAGAGAAAGGGTATAATTTCCGTGGATAAGTGGCTGTCTAAAGTGCCTGTAGATTCCCCTAATAAAGTTTCGCTGGCGACTTGGGTAACACAGCCGACGTTCAGGTGGCTGTTTGAGGTGATCTGGCTGCCTTAACGTGAGAAAAGAAAGGAATTTGGTTAATGCAAACACTAGTGCATTGCTCCTTGCCTCCTACCTGCATGTGCCTCCCTGCCATCTTTTTTGGTGGAGTCTGCAGAGGTGAAATGGCATGGCGAGGTGTAGGAGCCATCTGAGAGAAAGGGTATAATTTCCGTGGATAAGTGGCTGTCTAAAGTGCCTGTAGATTCCCCTAATAAAGTTTCGCTGGCGACTTGGGTAACACAGCCGACGTTCAGGTGGCTGTTTGAGGTGATCTGGCTGCCATAATGTGAGAAAAGAAAGGAATTTGGTGAATGCAAACACTAGTGCATTGCTTCTTGCCTCCTACCTGCATGTGCCTCCCTGCCATCTTTTTTGGTGGAGTCTGCAGAGGTGAAATGGCATGGCGAGGTGTAGGGGCCATCTGAGAGAAAGAGTATAATTTACATGGAGAAGTGGCTGTCTTAGGTGCTTGTAGATTCCCCTAATAAAGTTTCGCTGGCGACTTGGGTAACACAGCCGATGTTCAGGTGGCTGTTTGAGGTGATCTGGCTGCCATAATGTGAGAAAAGAAAGGAATTTGGTGAATGCAAACACTAGTGCATTGCTTCTTGCCTCCTACCTGCATGTGCCTCCCTGCCATCTTTTTTGGTGGAGTCTGCAGAGGTGAAATGGCATGGCGAGGTGTAGGGGCCATCTGAGAGAAAGAGTATAATTTACATGGAGAAGTGGCTGTCTTAGGTGCTTGTAGATTCCCCTCAAAATGTTTCTTTAGGACTTGTAACACAGCCGACGATAAGGTGGCTGTTTGAGGTGATCTGGCTGCCTTAATGTGAGAAAAAGAAGGGATTGGGTGAATGCAAACACTAGTGCATTTCTCCTTGCCTCCTACCTGCATGTGCCTCCCTGCCATCTATTTTGGTGGAGTCTGCAGAGGTGAAATGGCATGGCGAGGTGTAGGAGCCATCTGAGAGAAAGGGTATAATTTCCGTGGATAAGTGGCTGTCTAAAGTGCCTGTAGATTCCCCTAATAAAGTTTCGCTGGCGACTTGGGTAACACAGCCGACGTTCAGGTGGCTGTTTGAGGTGATCTGGCTGCCTTAATGTGAGAAAAGAAAGGAATTGGGTGAATGCAAACACTAGTGCATTGCTTCTTGCCTCCTACCTGCATGTGCCTCCCTGCCATCTTTTTTGGTGGAGTCTGCAGAGGTGAAATGGCATGGCGAGGTGTAGGAGCCATATGAGAGAAAGGGTATAATTTCCGTGGATAAGTGGCTGTCTAAAGTGCCTGTAGATTCCCCTAAAAATGTTTCGCTGGCGACTTGGGTAACACAGCCGACGTTCAGGTGGCTGTTTGAGGTGATCTGGCTGCCATAATGTGAGAAAAGAAAGGAATTTGGTGAATGCAAACACTAGTGCATTGCTTCTTGCCTCCTACCTGCATGTGCCTCCCTGCCATCTTTTTTGGTGAAGTCTGCAGAGGTGAAATGGCATGGCGAGGTGTAGGAGCCATCTGAGAGAAAGGGTATAATTTACATGGAGAAGTGGCTGTCTTAGGTGCTTGTAGATTCCCCTCAAAATGTTTCTTTAGGACTTGTAACACAGCCGACGTTCATGTGGCTGTTTGAGGTGATCTGGCTGCCATAATGTGAGAAAAGAAAGGAATTTGGTTAATGCAAACACTAGTGCATTGCTCCTTGCCTCCTACCTGCATGTGCCTCCCTGCCATCTTTTTTGGTGGAGTCTGCAGAGGTGAAATGGCATGGCGAGGTGTAGGAGCCATATGAGAGAAAGGGTATAATTTCCGTGGATAAGTGGCTGTCTAAAGTGCCTGTAGATTCCCCTAAAAATATTTCGCTGGCGACTTAGGTAACATAGCCGACGTTCATGTGGCTGTTTGAGGTGATCTGGCTGCCATAATGTGAGAAAAGAAAGGAATTTGGTGAATGCAAACACTAGCGCATTGCTCCTTGCCTCCTACCTGCATGTGCCTCCCTGCCATCTTTTTTGGTGGAGTCTGCAGAGGTGAAATGGCATGGCGAGGTGTAGGAGCCATCTGAGAGAAAGGGTATAATTTCCGTGGATAAGTGGCTGTCTAAAGTGCCTGTAGATTCCCCTAATAAAGTTTCGCTGGCAACTTGGGTAACACAGCCGACGTTCAGGTGGCTGTTTGAGGTGATCTGGCTGCCTTAATGTGAGAAAAGAAAGGAATTGGGTGAATGCAAACACTAGTGCATTGCTTCTTGCCTCCTACCTGCATGTGCCTCCCTGTCATCTTTTTTGGTGGAATCTGCAGAGGTGAAATGGCATGGCGAGGTGTAGGAGCCATATGAGAGAAAGGGTATAATTTGCATGGATAAGCGGCTGTCTAAAGTGCCTGTAGATTCCCATAATAAAGTTTCGCTGGCGACTTGGGTAACACAGCCGACGTTCAGGTGGCTGTTTGAGGTGATCTGGCTGCCTTAACGTGAGAAAAGAAAGGAATTGGGTGAATGCAAACACTAGTGCATTGCTTCTTGCCTCCTACCTGCATGTGCCTCCCTGCCATCTTTTTTGGTGGAGTCTGCAGAGGTGAAATGGCATGGCGAGGTGTAGGAGCCATCTGAGAGAAAGGGTATTATTTGCATGGATAAGCGGCTGTCTAAAGTGCCTGTAGATTCCCCTAATAAAGTTTCGCTGGCGACTTGGGTAACACAGCCGACGTTCATGTGGCTGTTTGAGGTGAGCTGGCTGCCTTAATGTGAGAAAAAAAAAGGAATTGGATGAATGCAAACACTAGTGCATTGCTCCTTGCCTCCTACCTGCATGTGCCTCCCTGCCATCTTTTTTGGTGGAGTCTGCAGAGGTGAAATGGCATGGCGAGGTGTAGGAGCCATCTGAGAGAAAGGGTATTATTTGCATGGATAAGCGGCTGTCTAAAGTGCCTGTAGATTCCCCTAATAAAGTTTCGCTGGCGACTTGGGTAACACAGCCGACGTTCATGTGGCTGTTTGAGGTGAGCTGGCTGCCTTAATGTGAGAAAAAAAGGAATTGGATGAATGCAAACACTAGTGCATTGCTTCTTGCCTCCTACCTGCATGTGCCTCCCTGCCATCTTTTTTGGTGGAGTCTGCAGAGGTGAAATGGCATGGCGAGGTGTAGGAGCCATATGAGAGAAAGGGTATAATTTCCGTGGATAAGTGGCTGTCTAAAGTGCCTGTAGATTCCCCTAAAAATGTTTCGCTGGCGACTTAGGTAACACAGCCGACGTTCATGTGGCTGTTTGAGGTGATCTGGCTGCCATAATGTGAGAAAAGAAAGGAATTGGGTGAATGCAAACACTAGTGCATTGCTTCTTGCCTCCTACCTGCATGTGCCTCCCTGCCATCTTTTTTGGTGGAGTCTGCAGAGGTGAAATGGCATGGCGAGGTGTAGGAGCCATCTGAGAGAAAGGGTATAATTTCCGTGGATAAGCGGCTGTCTAAAGTGCCTGTAGATTCCCCTAAAAATGTTTCGCTGGCGACTTGGGTAACACAGCCGACGTCAAGGGGGCTGTTTGAGGTGATCTGACTGCCTTAACGTGAGAAAAGAAAGGAATTGGGTGAATGCAAACTCTAGTGCATTGCTTCTTGCCTCCTACCTGCATGTGCCTCCCTGCCATCTTTTTTGGTGGAGTCTGCAGAGGTGAAATGGCATGGCGAGGTGTAGGAGCCATCTGAGAGAAAGGGTATTATTTGCATGGATAAGCGGCTGTCTAAAGTGCCTGTAGATTCCCCTAATAAAGTTTCGCTGGCGACTTTGGTAACACAGCCGACGTTCATGTGGCTGTTTGAGGTGATCTGGCTGCCATAATGTGAGAAAAGAAAGGAATTTCGTGAATGCAAAGACTAGTGCATTGCTCCTTGCCTCCTACCTGCATTTGCCTCCCTGCCATCTTTTTTGGTGGAGTCTGCAGAGGTGAAATGGCATGGCGAGGTGTAGGGGCCATCTGAGAGAAAGAGTATAATTTCCGTGGATAAGTGGCTGTCTAAAGTGCCTGTAGATTCCCCTAAAAATGTTTCGCTGGCGACTTGGGTAACACAGCCGACGTTCAGGTGGCTGTTTGAGGTGATCTGGCTGCCTTAACGTGAGAAAAGAAAGGAATTGGGTGAATGCAAACACTAGTGCATTGCTTCTTGCCTCCTACCTGCATGTGCCTCCCTGCCATCTTTTTTGGTGGAGTCTGCAGAGGTGAAATGGCATGGCGAGGTGTAGGAGCCATCTGAGAGAAAGGGTATTATTTGCATGGATAAGCGGCTGTCTAAAGTGCCTGTAGATTCCCCTAATAAAGTTTCGCTGGCGACTTGGGTAACACAGCCGACGTTCAGGTGGCTGTTTGAGGTGATCTGGCTGCCTTAACGTGAGAAAAGAAAGGAATTGGGTGAATGCAAACACTAGTGCATTGCTCCTTGCCTCCTACCTGCATGTGCCTCCCTGCCATCTTTTTTGGTGGAGTCTGCAGAGGTGAAATGGCATGGCGAGGTGTAGGAGCCATCTGAGAGAAAGGGTATAATTTCCGTGGATAAGTGGCTGTCTAAAGTGCCTGTAGATTCCCCTAATAAAGTTTCGCTGGCGACTTTGGTAACACAGCCGACGTTCATGTGGCTGTTTGAGGTGATCTGGCTGCCATAATGTGAGAAAAGAAAGGAATTTGGTGAATGCAAACACTAGTGCATTGCTCCTTGCCTCCTACCTGCATGTGCCTCCCTGCCAACTTTTTTGGTGGAGTCTGCAGAGGTGAAATGGCATGGCGAGGTGTAGGGGCCATCTGAGAGAAAGAGTATAATTTTCGTGGATAAGTGGCTGTCTAAAGTGCCTGTAGATTCCCCTAAAAATGTTTCGCTGGCGACTTGGGTAACACAGCCGACGTTCAGGTGGCTGTTTGAGGTGATCTGGCTGCCTTAACGTGAGAAAAGAAAGGAATTGGGTGAATGCAAACACTAGTGCATTGCTTCTTGCCTCCTACCTGCATGTGCCTCCCTGCCATCTTTTTTGGTGGAGTCTGCAGAGGTGAAATGGCATGGCGAGGTGTAGGAGCCATCTGAGATAAAGGGTATTATTTGCAAGGATAAGCGGCTGTCTAAAGTGCCTGTAGATTCCCCTAATAAAGTTTCGCTGGCGACTTGGGTAACACAGCCGACGTTCAGGTGGCTGTTTGAGGTGATCTGGCTGCCTTAACGTGAGAAAAGAAAGGAATTGGGTGAATGCAAACACTAGTGCATTGCTTCTTGCCTCCTACCTGCATGCACCTCCCTGCCATCTTTTTTGGTGGAGTCTGCAGAGGTGAAATGGCATGGCGAGGTGTAGGAGCCATCTGAGAGAAAGGGTATTATTTGCATGGATAAGCGGCTGTCTAAAGTGCCTGTAGATTCCCCTAATAAAGTTTCGCTGGCGACTTGGGTAACACAGCCGACGTTCATGTGGCTGTTTGAGGTGAGCTGGCTGCCTTAATGTGAGAAAAAAAGGAATTGGATGAATGCAAACACTAGTGCATTGCTCCTTGCCTCCTACCTGCATGTGCCTCCCTGCCATCTTTTTTGGTGGAGTCTGCAGAGGTGAAATGGCATGGCGAGGTGTAGGAGCCATATGAGAGAAAGGGTATAATTTCCGTGGATAAGTGGCTGTCTAAAGTGCCTGTAGATTCCCCTAAAAATGTTTCGCTGGCGACTTAGGTAACACAGCCGACGTTCATGTGGCTGTTTGAGGTGATCTGGCTGCCATAATGTGAGAAAAGAAAGGAATTGGGTGAATGCAAACACTAGTGCATTGCTTCTTGCCTCCTACCTGCATGTGCCTCCCTGCCATCTTTTTTGGTGGAGTCTGCAGAGGTGAAATGGCATGGCGAGGTGTAGGAGCCATCTGAGAGAAAGGGTATAATTTCCGTGGATAAGCGGCTGTCTAAAGTGCCTGTAGATTCCCCTAAAAATGTTTCGCTGGCGACTTGGGTAACACAGCCGACGTCAAGGGGGCTGTTTGAGGTGATCTGACTGCCTTAACGTGAGAAAAGAAAGGAATTGGGTGAATGCAAACACTAGTGCATTGCTTCTTGCCTCCTACCTGCATGTGCCTCCCTGCCATCTTTTTTGGTGGAGGCTGCAGAGGTGAAATGGCATGGCGAGGTGTAGGAGCCATCTGAGAGAAAGGGTATAATTTCCGTGGATAAGCGGCTGTCTAAAGTGCCTGTAGATTCCCCTAAAAATGTTTCGCTGGCGACTTGGGTAACACAGCCGACGTCAAGGGGGCTGTTTGAGGTGATCTGACTGCCTTAACGTGAGAAAAGAAAGGAATTGGGTGAATGCAAACACTAGTGCATTGCTTCTTGCCTCCTACCTGCATGTGCCTCCCTGCCATCTTTTTTGGTGGAGTCTGCAGAGGTGAAATGGCATGGCGAGGTGTAGGAGCCATCTGAGAGAAAGGGTATTATTTGCATGGATAAGCGGCTGTCTAAAGTGCCTGTAGATTCCCCTAATAAAGTTTCGCTGGCGACTTTGGTAACACAGCCGACGTTCATGTGGCTGTTTGAGGTGATCTGGCTGCCATAATGTGAGAAAAGAAAGGAATTTCGTGAATGCAAACACTAGTGCATTGCTCCTTGCCTCCTACCTGCATGTGCCTCCCTGCCATCTTTTTTGGTGGAGTCTGCAGAGGTGAAATGGCATGGCGAGGTGTAGGAGCCATCTGAGAGAAAGGGTATTATTTGCATGGATAAGCGGCTGTCTAAAGTGCCTGTAGATTCCCCTAATAAAGTTTCGCTGGCGACTTGGGTAACACAGCCGACGTTCAGGTGGCTGTTTGAGGTGATCTGGCTGCCTTAACGTGAGAAAAGAAAGGAATTGGGTGAATGCAAACACTAGTGCATTGCTCCTTGCCTCCTACCTGCATTTGCCTCCCTGCCATCTTTTTTGGTGGAGTCTGCAGAGGTGAAATGGCATGGCGAGGTGTAGGAGCCATCTGAGAGAAAGGGTATTATTTGCATGGATAAGCGGCTGTCTAAAGTGCCTGTAGATTCCCCTAATAAAGTTTCGCTGGCGACTTGGGTAACACAGCCGACGTTCAGGTGGCTGTTTGAGGTGATCTGGCTGCCTTAACGTGAGAAAAGAAAGGAATTGGGTGAATGCAAACACTAGTGCATTGCTCCTTGCCTCCTACCTGCATGTGCCTCCCTGCCATCTTTTTTGGTGGAGTCTGCAGAGGTGAAATGGCATGGCGAGGTGTAGGAGCCATCTGAGAGAAAGGGTATAATTTCCGTGGATAAGTGGCTGTCTAAAGTGCCTGTAGATTCCCCTAATAAAGTTTCGCTGGCGACTTTGGTAACACAGCCGACGTTCATGTGGCTGTTTGAGGTGATCTGGCTGCCATAACGTGAGAAAAGAAAGGAATTGGGTGAATGCAAACACTAGTGCATTGCTTCTTGCCTCCTACCTGCATGTGCCTCCCTGCCATCTTTTTTGGTGGAGTCTGCAGAGGTGAAATGGCATGGCGAGGTGTAGGAGCCATCTGAGAGAAAGGGTATTATTTGCATGGATAAGCGGCTGTCTAAAGTGCCTGTAGATTCCCCTAATAAAGTTTCGCTGGCGACTTTGGTAACACAGCCGACGTTCATGTGGCTGTTTGAGGTGATCTGGCTGCCATAATGTGAGAAAAGAAAGGAATTTCGTGAATGCAAACACTAGTGCATTGCTCCTTGCCTCCTACCTGCATGTGCCTCCCTGCCATCTTTTTTGGTGGAGTCTGCAGAGGTGAAATGGCATGGCGAGGTGTAGGGGCCATCTGAGAGAAAGAGCATAATTTCCGTGGATAAGTGGCTGTCTAAAGTGCCTGTAGATTCCCCTAAAAATGTTTCGCTGGCGACTTGGGTAACACAGCCGACGTTCAGGTGGCTGTTTGAGGTGATCTGGCTGCCTTAACGTGAGAAAAGAAAGGAATTGGGTGAATGCAAACACTAGTGCATTGCTTCTTGCCTCCTACCTGCATTTGCCTCCCTGCCATCTTTTTTGGTGGAGTCTGCAGAGGTGAAATGGCATGGCGAGGTGTAGGAGCCATCTGAGAGAAAGGGTATTATTTGCATGGATAAGCGGCTGTCTAAAGTGCCTGTAGATTCCCCTAATAAAGTTTCGCTGGCGACTTGGGTAACACAGCCGACGTTCAGGTGGCTGTTTGAGGTGATCTGGCTGCCTTAACGTGAGAAAAGAAAGGAATTGGGTGAATGCAAACACTAGTGCATTGCTCCTTGCCTCCTACCTGCATGTGCCTCCCTGCCATCTTTTTTGGTGGAGTCTGCAGAGGTGAAATGGCATGGCGAGGTGTAGGAGCCATCTGAGAGAAAGGGTATAATTTCCGTGGATAAGTGGCTGTCTAAAGTGCCTGTAGATTCCCCTAATAAAGTTTCGCTGGCGACTTTGGTAACACAGCCGACGTTCATGTGGCTGTTTGAGGTGATCTGGCCGCCATAATGTGAGAAAAGAAAGGAATTTGGTGAATGCAAACACTAGTGCATTGCTCCTTGCCTCCTACCTGCATGTGCCTCCCTGCCAACTTTTTTGGTGGAGTCTGCAGAGGTGAAATGGCATGGCGAGGTGTAGGGGCCATCTGAGATAAAGGGTATTATTTGCATGGATAAGCGGCTGTCTAAAGTGCCTGTAGATTCCCCTAATAAAGTTTCGCTGGCGACTTGGGTAACACAGCCGACGTTCAGGTGGCTGTTTGAGGTGATCTGGCTGCCTTAACGTGAGAAAAGAAAGGAATTGGGTGAATGCAAACACTAGTGCATTGCTTCTTGCCTCCTACCTGCATGTACCTCCCTGCCATCTTTTTTGGTGGAGTCTGCAGAGGTGAAATGGCATGGCGAGGTGTAGGAGCCATCTGAGAGAAAGGGTATTATTTGCATGGATAAGCGGCTGTCTAAAGTGCCTGTAGATTCCCCTAATAAAGTTTCGCTGGCGACTTGGGTAACACAGCCGACGTTCATGTGGCTGTTTGAGGTGAGCTGGCTGCCTTAATGTGAGAAAAAAAAGGAATTGGATGAATGCAAACACTAGTGCATTGCTCCTTGCCTCCTACCTGCATGTGCCTCCCTGCCATCTTTTTTGGTGGAGTCTGCAGAGGTGAAATGGCATGGCGAGGTGTAGGAGCCATATGAGAGAAAGGGTATAATTTCCGTGGATAAGTGGCTGTCTAAAGTGCCTGTAGATTCCCCTAAAAATGTTTCGCTGGCGACTTAGGTAACACAGCCGACGTTCATGTGGCTGTTTGAGGTGATCTGGCTGCCATAATGTGAGAAAAGAAAGGAATTGGGTGAATGCAAACACTAGTGCATTGCTTCTTGCCTCCTACCTGCATGTGCCTCCCTGCCATCTTTTTTGGTGGAGTCTGCAGAGGTGAAATGGCATGGCGAGGTGTAGGAGCCATCTGAGAGAAAGGGTATAATTTCCGTGGATAAGCGGCTGTCTAAAGTGCCTGTAGATTCCCCTAAAAATGTTTCGCTGGCGACTTGGGTAACACAGCCGACGTCAAGGGGGCTGTTTGAGGTGATCTGACTGCCTTAACGTGAGAAAAGAAAGGAATTGGGTGAATGCAAACACTAGTGCATTGCTTCTTGCCTCCTACCTGCATGTGCCTCCCTGCCATCTTTTTTGGTGGAGTGCAGAGGTGAAATGGCATGGCGAGGTGTAGGAGCCATCTGAGAGAAAGGGTATTATTTGCATGGATAAGCGGCTGTCTAAAGTGCCTGTAGATTCCCCTAATAAAGTTTCGCTGGCGACTTTGGTAACACAGCCGACGTTCATGTGGCTGTTTGAGGTGATCTGGCTGCCATAATGTGAGAAAAGAAAGGAATTTCGTGAATGCAAACACTAGTGCATTGCTCCTTGCCTCCTACCTGCATGTGCCTCCCTGCCATCTTTTTTGGTGGAGTCTGCAGAGGTGAAATGGCATGGCGAGGTGTAGGGGCCATCTGAGAGAAAGAGTATAATTTCCGTGGATAAGTGGCTGTCTAAAGTGCCTGTAGATTCCCCTAAAAATGTTTCGCTGGCGACTTGGGTAACACAGCCGACGTTCAGGTGGCTGTTTGAGGTGATCTGGCTGCCTTAACGTGAGAAAAGAAAGGAATTGGGTGAATGCAAACACTAGTGCATTGCTTCTTGCCTCCTACCTGCATGTGCCTCCCTGCCATCTTTTTTGGTGGAGTCTGCAGAGGTGAAATGGCATGGCGAGGTGTAGGAGCCATCTGAGAGAAAGGGTATTATTTGCATGGATAAGCGGCTATCTAAAGTGCCTGTAGATTCCCCTAATAAAGTTTCGCTGGTGACTTGGGTAACACAGCCGACGTTCAGGTGGCTGTTTGAGGTGATCTGGCTGCCTTAACGTGAGAAAAGAAAGGAATTGGGTGAATGCAAACACTAGTGCATTGCTCCTTGCCTCCTACCTGCATGTGCCTCCCTGCCATCTTTTTTGGTGGAGTCTGCAGAGGTGAAATGGCATGGCGAGGTGTAGGAGCCATCTGAGAGAAAGGGTATAATTTCCGTGGATAAGTGGCTGTCTAAAGTGCCTGTAGATTCCCCTAATAAAGTTTCGCTGGCGACTTTGGTAACACAGCCGACGTTCATGTGGCTGTTTGAGGTGATCTGGCTGCCATAATGTGAGAAAAGAAAGGAATTTGGTGAATGCAAACACTAGTGCATTGCTCCTTGCCTCCTACCTGCATGTGCCTCCCTGCCAACTTTTTTGGTGGAGTCTGCAGAGGTGAAATGGCATGGCGAGGTGTAGGGGCCATCTGAGAGAAAGAGTATAATTTCCGTGGATAAGTGGCTGTCTAAAGTGCCTGTAGATTCCCCTAAAAATGTTTCGCTGGCGACTTGGGTAACACAGCCGACGTTCAGGTGGCTGTTTGAGGTGATCTGGCTGCCTTAACGTGAGAAAAGAAAGGAATTGGGTGAATGCAAACACTAGTGCATTGCTTCTTGCCTCCTACCTGCATGTGCCTCCCTGCCATCTTTTTTGGTGGAGTCTGCAGAGGTGAAATGGCATGGCGAGGTGTAGGAGCCATCTGAGAGAAAGGGTATTATTTGCATGGATAAGCGGCTGTCTAAAGTGCCTGTAGATTCCCCTAATAAAGTGTCGCTGGCGACTTGGGTAACACAGCCGACGTTCAGGTGGCTGTTTGAGGTGATCTGGCTGCCTTAACGTGAGAAAAGAAAGGAATTGGGTGAATGCAAACACTAGTGCATTGCTCCTTGCCTCCTACCTGCATTTGCCTCCCTGCCATCTTTTTTGGTGGAGTCTGCAGAGGTGAAATGGCATGGCGAGGTGTAGGAGCCATCTGAGAGAAAGGGTATTATTTGCATGGATAAGCGGCTGTCTAAAGTGCCTGTAGATTCCCCTAATAAAGTTTCGCTGGCGACTTGGGTAACACAGCCGACGTTCAGGTGGCTGTTTGAGGTGATCTGGCTGCCTTAACGTGAGAAAAGAAAGGAATTGGGTGAATGCAAACACTAGTGCATTGCTCCTTGCCTCCTACCTGCATGTGCCTCCCTGCCATCTTTTTTGGTGGAGTCTGCAGAGGTGAAATGGCATGGCGAGGTGTAGGAGCCATCTGAGAGAAAGGGTATAATTTCCGTGGATAAGTGGCTGTCTAAAGTGCCTGTAGATTCCCCTAATAAAGTTTCGCTGGCGACTTTGGTAACACAGCCGACGTTCATGTGGCTGTTTGAGGTGATCTGGCTGCCATAACGTGAGAAAAGAAAGGAATTGGGTGAATGCAAACACTAGTGCATTGCTTCTTGCCTCCTACCTGCATGTGCCTCCCTGCCATCTTTTTTGGTGGAGTCTGCAGAGGTGAAATGGCATGGCGAGGTGTAGGAGCCATCTGAGAGAAAGGGTATTATTTGCATGGATAAGCGGCTGTCTAAAGTGCCTGTAGATTCCCCTAATAAAGTTTCGCTGGCGACTTTGGTAACACAGCCGACGTTCATGTGGCTGTTTGAGGTGATCTGGCTGCCATAATGTGAGAAAAGAAAGGAATTTCGTGAATGCAAACACTAGTGCATTGCTCCTTGCCTCCTACCTGCATGTGCCTCCCTGCCATCTTTTTTGGTGGAGTCTGCAGAGGTGAAATGGCATGGCGAGGTGTAGGGGCCATCTGAGAGAAAGAGCATAATTTCCGTGGATAAGTGGCTGTCTAAAGTGCCTGTAGATTCCCCTAAAAATGTTTCGCTGGCGACTTGGGTAACACAGCCGACGTTCAGGTGGCTGTTTGAGGTGATCTGGCTGCCTTAACGTGAGAAAAGAAAGGAATTGGGTGAATGCAAACACTAGTGCATTGCTTCTTGCCTCCTACCTGCATTTGCCTCCCTGCCATCTTTTTTGGTGGAGTCTGCAGAGGTGAAATGGCATGGCGAGGTGTAGGAGCCATCTGAGAGAAAGGGTATTATTTGCATGGATAAGCGGCTGTCTAAAGTGCCTGTAGATTCCCCTAATAAAGTTTCGCTGGCGACTTGGGTAACACAGCCGACGTTCAGGTGGCTGTTTGAGGTGATCTGGCTGCCTTAACGTGAGAAAAGAAAGGAATTGGGTGAATGCAAACACTAGTGCATTGCTCCTTGCCTCCTACCTGCATGTGCCTCCCTGCCATCTTTTTTGGTGGAGTCTGCAGAGGTGAAATGGCATGGCGAGGTGTAGGAGCCATCTGAGAGAAAGGGTATAATTTCCGTGGATAAGTGGCTGTCTAAAGTGCCTGTAGATTCCCCTAATAAAGTTTCGCTGGCGACTTTGGTAACACAGCCGACGTTCATGTGGCTGTTTGAGGTGATCTGGCCGCCATAATGTGAGAAAAGAAAGGAATTTGGTGAATGCAAACACTAGTGCATTGCTCCTTGCCTCCTACCTGCATGTGCCTCCCTGCCAACTTTTTTGGTGGAGTCTGCAGAGGTGAAATGGCATGGCGAGGTGTAGGGGCCATCTGAGATAAAGGGTATTATTTGCATGGATAAGCGGCTGTCTAAAGTGCCTGTAGATTCCCCTAATAAAGTTTCGCTGGCGACTTGGGTAACACAGCCGACGTTCAGGTGGCTGTTTGAGGTGATCTGGCTGCCTTAACGTGAGAAAAGAAAGGAATTGGGTGAATGCAAACACTAGTGCATTGCTTCTTGCCTCCTACCTGCATGTACCTCCCTGCCATCTTTTTTGGTGGAGTCTGCAGAGGTGAAATGGCATGGCGAGGTGTAGGAGCCATCTGAGAGAAAGGGTATTATTTGCATGGATAAGCGGCTGTCTAAAGTGCCTGTAGATTCCCCTAATAAAGTTTCGCTGGCGACTTGGGTAACACAGCCGACGTTCATGTGGCTGTTTGAGGTGAGCTGGCTGCCTTAATGTGAGAAAAAAAAGGAATTGGATGAATGCAAACACTAGTGCATTGCTCCTTGCCTCCTACCTGCATGTGCCTCCCTGCCATCTTTTTTGGTGGAGTCTGCAGAGGTGAAATGGCATGGCGAGGTGTAGGAGCCATATGAGAGAAAGGGTATAATTTCCGTGGATAAGTGGCTGTCTAAAGTGCCTGTAGATTCCCCTAAAAATGTTTCGCTGGCGACTTAGGTAACACAGCCGACGTTCATGTGGCTGTTTGAGGTGATCTGGCTGCCATAATGTGAGAAAAGAAAGGAATTGGGTGAATGCAAACACTAGTGCATTGCTTCTTGCCTCCTACCTGCATGTGCCTCCCTGCCATCTTTTTTGGTGGAGTCTGCAGAGGTGAAATGGCATGGCGAGGTGTAGGAGCCATCTGAGAGAAAGGGTATAATTTCCGTGGATAAGCGGCTGTCTAAAGTGCCTGTAGATTCCCCTAAAAATGTTTCGCTGGCGACTTGGGTAACACAGCCGACGTCAAGGGGGCTGTTTGAGGTGATCTGACTGCCTTAACGTGAGAAAAGAAAGGAATTGGGTGAATGCAAACACTAGTGCATTGCTTCTTGCCTCCTACCTGCATGTGCCTCCCTGCCATCTTTTTTGGTGGAGTGCAGAGGTGAAATGGCATGGCGAGGTGTAGGAGCCATCTGAGAGAAAGGGTATTATTTGCATGGATAAGCGGCTGTCTAAAGTGCCTGTAGATTCCCCTAATAAAGTTTCGCTGGCGACTTTGGTAACACAGCCGACGTTCATGTGGCTGTTTGAGGTGATCTGGCTGCCATAATGTGAGAAAAGAAAGGAATTTCGTGAATGCAAACACTAGTGCATTGCTCCTTGCCTCCTACCTGCATGTGCCTCCCTGCCATCTTTTTTGGTGGAGTCTGCAGAGGTGAAATGGCATGGCGAGGTGTAGGGGCCATCTGAGAGAAAGAGTATAATTTCCGTGGATAAGTGGCTGTCTAAAGTGCCTGTAGATTCCCCTAAAAATGTTTCGCTGGCGACTTGGGTAACACAGCCGACGTTCAGGTGGCTGTTTGAGGTGATCTGGCTGCCTTAACGTGAGAAAAGAAAGGAATTGGGTGAATGCAAACACTAGTGCATTGCTTCTTGCCTCCTACCTGCATGTGCCTCCCTGCCATCTTTTTTGGTGGAGTCTGCAGAGGTGAAATGGCATGGCGAGGTGTAGGAGCCATCTGAGAGAAAGGGTATTATTTGCATGGATAAGCGGCTATCTAAAGTGCCTGTAGATTCCCCTAATAAAGTTTCGCTGGTGACTTGGGTAACACAGCCGACGTTCAGGTGGCTGTTTGAGGTGATCTGGCTGCCTTAACGTGAGAAAAGAAAGGAATTGGGTGAATGCAAACACTAGTGCATTGCTCCTTGCCTCCTACCTGCATGTGCCTCCCTGCCATCTTTTTTGGTGGAGTCTGCAGAGGTGAAATGGCATGGCGAGGTGTAGGAGCCATCTGAGAGAAAGGGTATAATTTCCGTGGATAAGTGGCTGTCTAAAGTGCCTGTAGATTCCCCTAATAAAGTTTCGCTGGCGACTTTGGTAACACAGCCGACGTTCATGTGGCTGTTTGAGGTGATCTGGCTGCCATAATGTGAGAAAAGAAAGGAATTTGGTGAATGCAAACACTAGTGCATTGCTCCTTGCCTCCTACCTGCATGTGCCTCCCTGCCAACTTTTTTGGTGGAGTCTGCAGAGGTGAAATGGCATGGCGAGGTGTAGGGGCCATCTGAGAGAAAGAGTATAATTTCCGTGGATAAGTGGCTGTCTAAAGTGCCTGTAGATTCCCCTAAAAATGTTTCGCTGGCGACTTGGGTAACACAGCCGACGTTCAGGTGGCTGTTTGAGGTGATCTGGCTGCCTTAACGTGAGAAAAGAAAGGAATTGGGTGAATGCAAACACTAGTGCATTGCTTCTTGCCTCCTACCTGCATGTGCCTCCCTGCCATCTTTTTTGGTGGAGTCTGCAGAGGTGAAATGGCATGGCGAGGTGTAGGAGCCATCTGAGAGAAAGGGTATTATTTGCATGGATAAGCGGCTGTCTAAAGTGCCTGTAGATTCCCCTAATAAAGTGTCGCTGGCGACTTGGGTAACACAGCCGACGTTCAGGTGGCTGTTTGAGGTGATCTGGCTGCCTTAACGTGAGAAAAGAAAGGAATTGGGTGAATGCAAACACTAGTGCATTGCTCCTTGCCTCCTACCTGCATGTGCCTCCCTGCCATCTTTTTTGGTGGAGTCTGCAGAGGTGAAATGGCATGGCGAGGTGTAGGAGCCATCTGAGAGAAAGGGTATAATTTCCGTGGATAAGTGGCTGTCTAAAGTGCCTGTAGATTCCCCTAATAAAGTTTCGCTGGCGACTTGGGTAACACAGCCGACGGTCAGGTGGCTGTTTGAGGTGATCTGGCTGCCATAATGTGAGAAAAGAAAGGAATTTGGTGAATGCAAACACTAGTGCATTGCTTCTTGCCTCCTACCTGCATGTGCCTCCCTGCCATCTTTTTTGGTGGAGTCTGCAGAGGTGAAATGGCATGGCGAGGTGTAGGGGCCATCTGAGAGAAAGAGTATAATTTACATGGAGAAGTGGCTGTCTTAGGTGCTTGTAGATTCCCCTCAAAATGTTTCTTTAGGACTTGTAACACAGCCGACGATAAGGTGGCTGTTTGAGGTGATCTGGCTGCCTTAATGTGAGAAAAAGAAGGAATTGGGTGAATGCAAACACTAGTGCATTGCTCCTTGCCTCCTACCTGCATGTGCCTCCCTGCCATCTTTTTTGGTGGAGTCTGCAGAGGTGAAATGGCATGGCGAGGTGTAGGAGCCATCTGAGAGAAAGGGTATAATTTCCGTGGATAAGTGGCTGTCTAAAGTGCCTGTAGATTCCCCTAAAAATGTTTCGCTGGCGACTTAGGTAACACAGCCGACGTTCAGGTGGCTGTTTGAGGTGATCTGGCTGCCTTAACGTGAGAAAAGAAAGGAATTGGGTGAATGCAAACACTAGTGCATTGCTTCTTGCCTCCTACCTGCATGTGCCTCCCTGCCATCTTTTTTGGTGGAGTCTGCAGAGGTGAAATGGCATGGCGAGGTGTAGGGGCCATCTGAGAGAAAGAGTATAATTTACATGGAGAAGTGGCTGTCTTAGGTGCTTGTAGATTCCCCTCAAAATGTTTCTTTAGGACTTGTAACACAGCCGACGATAAGGTAGCTGTTTGAGGTGAGCTGGCTGCCTTAATGTGAGAAAAGAAAGGAATTGGGTGAATGCAAACACTAGTGCATTGCTTCTTGCCTCCTACCTGCATGTGCCTCCCTGCCATCTTTTTTGGTGGAGTCTGCAGAGGTGAAATGGCATGGCGAGGTGTAGGAGCCATATGAGAGAAAGGGTATAATTTCCGTGGATAAGTGGCTGTCTAAAGTGCCTGTAGATTCCCCTAAAAATGTTTCGCTGGCGACTTAGGTAACACAGCCGACGTTCATGTGGCTGTTTGAGGTGATCTGGCTGCCATAATGTGAGAAAAGAAAGGAATTTGGTGAATGCAAACACTAGTGCATTGCTTCTTGCCTCCTACCTGCACGTGCCTCCCTGCCATTTTTTTTTTGGTGGAGTCTGCACACATCAAATGGCATGGAGAGTTGTAGGAGCCATCTGAGAGAAAGGGTATTATTTACATGTTGAAGTGGCTGTCTTAGGTGCTTGTAGATTCTCCTCAAAATGTTTCTTTAGGACTTGGGTAACACAGCCGACGTTAAGGTGGCTGTTTGAGGTGAGCTGGCTGCCTTAATGTGAGAAAAAGAAAGGAATTGGGTGAATGCCAACATTAGCGCATTGCTCCATGGTAGAGTGTATAAGCGCGACTGAACGAGGACACAGAAAGAAACAGATACACAGACACAGCGCTTCACTTTCAACTATAGATTTATGTCAACTGTATCTGTTGCGTAGAAAATCCCTCTCGCCTTGTTTCCCTCCCGTTCTCCTTTTGGAGGAGGCCCCCTCTTAATGCTATTCTTGTTCCACTTTTGGCCCACATGATTTCATAATCGGGGCATGTAAGGCCACAGCTCCTTATGCGATATGCAGCTCTAACATCATGCGTACCATACAGAATTGTACATGAGCCTGAGCCCATGCATGACCATTCTTCTGGACAAATGTTAATTTTTAGACTAACGTCCTTTCCTCTTGCATGACAGTTATCTCTGCTGTATTGTTGCTGCTCTCTCATGTATGTAAACCAATAAATTATCTTAGTCAATTTCTTCTTGAACATTGACTCCAATCTTTGCCAACTTAAGTGTGTGTTGAATGTTTATTTTTTAATACCTGTCTTCACAATCTGCCTCCACCTCATCTGTTTTAGCATCCCCAATTCAGTCACTTCTCCATCCTGACTTCTATTTGACTTTATTAAAATTGTTTAGGTTCCATAGAGCATTGCTGGTCATGTATTGTCTTATAAGTATATTAGACAGTGAAAATCTTCAACTTAACTGGAACCTGTGTAACATAAATATCATAATGCACCTTTTAAGTTTTTCCAAACTATGTCAATTCTGTTGATTCTGTGGGCTGACCAATTTTTCCATGTTGGCGTTTTCAGTTATCATTGAACCAAGGTATCCGTCTTCTCTATGGTTTACCCTCAAGGCTTCCCTTTCATCTACTCTGAGAAATTGGCATGTGGCTACCAGATGTGGGCAACTTGCCTCACAACACATGCACATTCTCAGCTACTTTTGCCAAACTTTGTGCTATATGTCAATCAGCATGAGCAAAGCAGCGAGAATGGGGAATTATG
This sequence comes from Dermacentor albipictus, assembly GCF_038994185.2. NCBI lineage: Eukaryota > Metazoa > Arthropoda > Arachnida > Ixodida > Ixodidae > Dermacentor > Dermacentor albipictus. The sequence continues at coordinate 16,122,446 of NC_091828.1, read as the reverse complement.
AAATTAAGGCGACCCGCCGTGGTTGCTCAGTGGCTATGGTGTTAGGCTGCTGAGCACGAGGTCGCGGGATCGAATCCCGGCCACGGCGGCCGCATTTCGATGGGGGCGAAATGCGAAAGCACCAGTGTGCTTAGATTTAGGTGCGCGTTAAAGAACCCCAGGTGGTCAAAATTTCCGGAGTCCCCCACTGCGGCGTGCCTCATAATCAGAAAGTGGTTTTGGCACGTAAAACCCCACATATTATTATTATTAAATTAAGGCAGAGGTTTGAGCATTAAGGGAAGTCATACTTATGAGGTGAGTACATGTGAAGAAAAGTATTCAGAAATGTTGGGAATTTGTAGTTTCCTTTTTATTGGTCTATTAAACTCTCCCTAGCTATTTCAGTTACTTCATCTTGTGTTGCAATTTTTAGTTGCAATATGTTTTTCTTAAGTGCTGCCACACTTACTACTAGAAGTTTGCGAACCTATATTTCTTATTCACTTGGTTCATTCATACCTACAAGCAGCAATATTTTCACTTTACATCAGCTATTGAATGCAATGCCCAGATATGTTCTCAGTCTACTTCAGTGGGAGTCACTAACACAGTGAATGATCATGAAGCATGTGTGTTCTTAGAAAGTGCCTTCATGTGATGCAGCTGTAAGTTAAGGTAGGGGATGCTTTGGAAAGTATGTTATGTGGCTTACATGAGAATAATTTTATGCCAGAAAGCACACAAATATTCGTGTTTATTTCTGGTGTTCTTCTTCCTTAATTACCTCCTTGATTCAGCGCATATATATGAAGCAAGAGATCCTGGCTTGTTCTTTCTTTACATTAGCAAATTACATTAATCATAGAATATCACACCTTACATAATTGAGCACACTAAAAGTCACTTGGCGAGCAAAACACGTACTTGTGTTTTTGAATATCCCAGCTTAATGTTTTAGTGTGTGCAGTTTGGAGGTGATTCTTGAGAAGCACTACATCTGCTACAAGTATATGAGGTATAATTACTTTTGTTTAAAAATAATCCTAATTTTCCTCGATAGCTGTCTTTTTTTTTACTAGACAATACAAGCATGTTGCTCAATTCCAAGATAAATATGCCTGTTGTAACTGTATGCATCAGTGTTTGACTATTCGATACCATGTATTTGCCAACCTTCAATTATTTGCATCGAAGTAGTGAAGAGTTTGACGGCAGCCTGTCTAGTTTGGTCAAAAGAGGCACGGTAAGTAGTTTAAAACTAGATACCAACCATAAAAATGAAAAATAAGAGCTGGTTCAACTGAAGCTTTATTCACAATCTTTGTGAACAAGGATTTCATGTGGGAGCCGAAACATCTATCTTTTATGCCCGATCTTAATCTGCTTATTATTATTATTTGAATTCATCTAGCCCTAAAGAGATGGCAATATATTTCGAGTACTACTCTTTGCATTTTGTTTCCATTGCTGAGTTTTTTTTAAGTAACTTCATGCACCACACAAGTACAACTCAAACATTTTCATTCTTTCAAGGACATCACAAGTAGTGGAAGGTATTCTGCACTAACATAATTATTTTGAGATTCCCAGTAAATATGCAGTCCTCATAAAAAGTATCTAAATCATTTTGGCCTAAGCGGTTATACATTAACCATGCAGGCTTCATCAACTTCTGACAAAACTTGGTCTTGGGAAACTTGTGAGCCGACAAGTTTGAGCATGCAGTCACTTCCTTCCATATTTGTTTCGATGAAGGCTTGCCCTTTGGTGCTATTCTGGATCCACCCCCGTTTCTTGTGATTACCACTACAGGCTTCAAGGCACACACCCTCAGGAAAACTTTTCATGCACACATCTGGTTCTTTCACACTTTTACTAATACAGATATTGAAAGCAAGGATGGCATAGCAGGCATGTTGGCTACAGAAGTATTTTATTAAATAGCTTTGTAAGTATTCATATCGTGGACATGTCCATATCCTCTTCTGCTGAAGTGCAAATTAGCTGGGGAAGCATGTCTCCTTCTCATGCATACCCCAGCCCAGCCAATCAGAACTTCAGCAGCGGATGAAATGGACATTTCCACTATGTGGACACAGAATACATTCCTTGTGCTCTGTCCTATCTTACCACCCTTCTCCATGTATTTCACTCAGTAAACTACTGGTTCAGCATGTTGGTCACCTTAATCAATCTTCCAATAGCTCAGCACCTCAAAAGTATACAATAAAAACACGGCACTCTAAACCCAAGCAATTAGGCTGGCGATTGCTGCTGTTATGCACCATACAGGCTGAAGTAATGGCTTCACCGTAGCTTTTTAAGTTAACTTTACTGAACTTTGAATTTGGAGAAGGCAGAATATAAGAACAGACTAGCATTTTTCTTATGTGCTACACCCCTCTGCTTCGTGTGTTACTAAAATCAGTATATTGAACCTAAATGAAGTAAAAAGAAAAGGAAATTGTGACACTAATTTCATTTCACTGTCTTTTTAAAGCTATAGCAAAATTTTTTAATTGCATTACGAGTTGTTACTTATGTTTCGATCTTAATGTTCATTTCTCATGCTTCAAATAGGGCTACAACTGTTCCCTCATCCACAGCTATCAAGGCCTTATGGCAACTTCGGAAGCTCTCTGAACTGAGTAAATGCTATGCATTGCATAATTTTTTAATACATTTTCATGGCTGCCTCTAACCTCTATAGTTCCTCATTAAAGCCAGCATCTCTCTTGTGACCACCTTTAAAGAGCTTGATGTAATGTATGCCTAACAAGAAAGATGGGTGCTTTGTAGTACTAGTATACTCTAAGTAAATTGTTTTATGCAAAAATTGCTGACATAATTGTCTGACAAATACAGCATCATGTTTGCTATTTTGTCTTCCGTTTCAATTTCAATGCATCTATACATTTTACCAGTGCACGAGTAGGGTTCAAGGCTGTTCTTTAAAACACTCACGAGCACTTATCATGATAAGTTCCCCATATGTGCCCGAAGTTTTGTCGAAGAGAATACAGGAATACAAGTAAAATTAACATGGAACCAACATATAGATAACGTCTGCATGACTGCCTATCAAAAGTTATATTTTCTGAGGAAAAAACTGGAACGTGCATCGCGTAATGTGAAACTTATTGCATACAGCATCTTCATTAGGACGATACTAGAATATTCAGTTGTTGTTTGGAGTCCCCGTGAAGTGATGCTTAAGAGGAAGTTGGAAAGGATACAGAGTCTGGCGGTGCGTTGGATCTTCTTGGAACTTGGATCTTCTTGAGGTACGTAGGAAAAAATATAGGCTGAAGGTGCTTCATCAAATAATGCAGGATCAACTTAAGATTGATAAGTTCAAATATCTACACGCTCAGCAAAAGAAACCCGCGAACTAACCACGACTGCGTCATAAAACCGTACCGTACCAACAGTGATACATATCGATACTCATTTTTCCCGGATGCGATAGAAATGTGGAACTAATTTCCAAACGCTGTTGTTGGCCTAAAAGGTGTCACAGACTTTGAAAATGCTGCTGACGCATATTTATGGCAGTTTTCGATTTACTTTTGAAGTGTCAAGTGATATGTGCGACTTGATATTCATTGTACGTATTTTGATAAATGTCAGAAGTGTGCTGAACAGCATTCAAGTGAACATCTTATTCACTGATAATTGACAAGTGTTAAGCCACTTTACGTGCATTGACATTATCCATATCTGATTTCTGTAATTGTATTGTCCTGTCTGTTATGACCCTCTATGAGGGTTGACAGTACAACTAAATAAATAAATAAATAAATAAACAACGAGGAATGTGGGTAGGAACACTTTATTTTCCGCACAATTTTTTAGTGAACTGCTGTTATACTGCTAAAATCTGCACATTTAATAAAAGTACACTGCTCTGCTTCATCACTCCATGCTAAGTGCAAGTATCCTGTACCAGGAAATCAAACCAAGACGTGCGATGTTCAGTCTGTGAAAATAAAAACGAGTTTGAAACATTAACATGCAAAAACTAAAGCGCACTCAAGAAAATAAACACAGCACAGGAACATATCCAATGAATCAGAATTACCTTTGAGAGCAAACATATAGTTTCTATGGCACAGTGAAGAAACCTTATTCCTCCGGCTTTTTTTGTGCGCGAGAAAATATGAAAGTGCATGTGTTCTCCCTATTTTGTGTATCTGTCACATTTTCACACACAACAAAGATGTCTCAATGCGCCCAACTGTCTTTGCATATACATTTCTCTGCTCTCCTACCTTGATACCTACAGTTAAAGACTGTAGTAATGCTTAGCTTGAATGTACCAACACCAGCTACATACACTGTGCTGTTGAACATGGCATTGTAAGTTATGTTCATGCACAGCACATTCATGTGCTATAAACATTTGATCGTGATTGTAGGCGAGATAAATACAAAGAAGGTATGTAAATAAGAATGTTCCCTAATAAGCTATGCAGAAGTGCTCTCCCGTTTGGAGAGAAGCCGAGCACAACTTCGGTGAACAAGAAGCCAACTTATACAGCCTTGAAAATCTAGGTTCTAAATGTGCTACATATTTTTCTGAATTCATGGTCGAAAATCTAAGTGTTAAAGGTGACAAACATTTAAACAGGTCTCTGTTCGGACTGGTAATGCTATGGGTCGCCTAGTTTGATAAAGTATGCCATATCACTGGTCTCCCAAGCTAAGGCTGCTGTCTATTTGCAAGTGCAAATCACTCAATTATGTCTAGGACACGTTTGAGCAAAAGGCAGCCAAGATTACTGTGCCACTGAGGTCTATTTTCTGACATTTGATTTCTTCTCAGAAAGCTACCTCTCTAAAAAAAAACCTCACGACAAAATAACCCAGACCTTTCTTGAGAAAAGCCACCACACTGGTCCTTGAACACGAATTACGGAGTGGCTCCTTGTGATGTAGTGTTATGTACGTGAGCCCCTTACAAAGTACAGGAAAATTTAATAATGGCAGCGAGACAGGTACACAAAAAAGTAAAGGGATAAAACATCACACAGGCTGCCATCAGTGTTCATATCTCCATTTCAATGTGGATGTTTTTAGCAGTGAATACATGTTCTCATTGAACTGAATCATAATATCACAAAAGCGAAGGGCAAGGGTCTTTACATTCTAAACTGACAAATGTCCTTTATTATGATTCACCGCAATACAGGATGTGTTTTGCAGTGAACGGTCACGTAAGGTTTTGGCTAACTACGGCGGGCGTGTCCTGCAGCGAGGCCTCTTGCGTATTGCGGTAAAGCGTATTATTGTAACAAGAGCTAACCTGGCATGTATGGCTTTAGCCAACAAAAGTTCTCAAGACATCATGCATCCTGCCACGAAAATCTGCTTTGTTGAGAGGAGAACATTAGGTTCGTTGCTGACTGAAACCATACATTCCAGATTCATGTAAATATTTCCCAATATCGGCATGCTTTACCGCAACACACAAATATGTTGCAGTGATAACGGTGGTTGAACAGGCTGGTGCAAAGGTTTCGACAGGGGAGCGTGCCTTCCTCAGGGCAACCGCTTTCCTTGGCAGTGAGTCTCCACCACTCCCAACAGGGGAGATTTAGCTGGACCTTTGCCAAGAGACGTACCGACAAGCGTTCGGTAGTGGCTGGTAGATATGCAAGAGTCTAAAAAGCGTTGCGAAATTGGGTTCCCTAAGGTTAGCTTCACCGCAATACAAATATGTTAAGTGGTTAGACATACAAAATGTTTTGCGGTGAATCATAGCAAGCGTACCTGGCCTTTGATGCAAGGTAGCTTCCCGAGAGGTACGCGAATCCTATGGCTAGTTATGCAGTTCCCCGCGTGCGAGGGAGTTCCCCGCGTTCGGTGGTTTCCCAGTGACATACAAAATGACATTGATTGACTGTGTTGTGAATGGGCGACGGCACTATATGCTGATGCAAAAGCGTCGTTTCGCTTTCGAAAACTGCGCTCGGCTAAAGAGAACACCTTGACTCGCATATGACCAAAGCAGTTGGACCGGAAACTACGAAATTGCGTAGCTAGTATGGAAGAAATCAACAGTTCAGAAAAAAATGGCGGTGTAAACATTAACTGGCTTACGAGGTCGACAAACCAACGGTTCAAAGCATCACAGCCACGTCCGAAATAGCGCTGAAGGCCGGCCAGTACACTTATCAGGCGCCTCGGCGCGCGTAATGTAACAGGAGACGGCAGGTGCACGCGTACATCATTAAGTAACCCATATTATGTATGCCGGTGAAAGCGGTCACTCTTCATTTCTGACATGCTTCACCGCGTAACACTAGTATACTGCGGCGAAGCTGACTTCAGGACGCCGATTTATTCAACTCATCTAGCGAGGCAGGTCCGTTTATCACGCTTGGCAACGTTTGACATTTTCTGCATTAATTTCGTTTGTTCTTTTTAATTTTCTCATCACAGTGACCCTGTATCGCGCAGTAGCAGAGCTGGTGCCGCGTCTTAACTGCGTTAGGAAAGGTAAGGGTGTATGCAGCAGGCTCGGCGGCATTGGCTCTTGTTTGGAAACCTCAAGAGACGCTCTTCCGCGCAGCGATGCCATTTGTATTATTAAAAGAATGCAGGTGATGATTAAATGAGCCGCAGCAAAGCTGTAAAAGAGCGGTAGTAATGCTGTTCTAAGATCCTCTCGCTCGAGCGAGATGGTCTTAGAAAAAAAGCGCGATGAAACACGATCTGACCGAACAGCTCGTCATGACAGTGTTTTCTTACGTCCTCGTTCTTTCACGCATCCTCCCCTGAGCCAGACTACTGAATGGTTCTGTGCACGCAGTGACGATCCTGACGGAGGCAATACCACTCACATGAGCAGTTATATATAAGATGCCACGGCCCATTCCACATGCCGGCTGCAATTTGACGCGGCCAGGAGGAAAAATATGCGCGCAAGGTACCTAACGGTAACGCATCAAACAGTTCACAGCCCCAAGCTTTTATTACACGCATATAGCTTGGAAAGATGAATTACTCACGCTGTAAGTGGGCACGGAATACGGACCGCTTCGCAGCGCAACCGGTCCCGTAAGACAGACGCCATGGAGATGAACGGATGTGACATCATGTGTTATAGCGGACGTGACGTCATAGGTGAACGTAGACATTTCGGGCACCTTTCGTCTGCTGTGCCCCAGTCACAGCAGACACGGCCTAATTTGAAAGTAGCCACACTCTCCTCCTCACGGCGCTTTCCTCCTCGATTCTCCTCGCCTGTCGGCTGCGCACGGCCCGCTTTTCCTCCTGAACTCCCGCGGACGGGCCGCGGGATGCTATGGAGGCGTGTTATTTTGGGCAAGTTGCGCGTCCCAGCGGGGTTGAAAATTTTGATAAATTCTAATAACAGCATCGACAATGCTGGAGGCAACGTTTATGAGGAGGTTGGTTTTTTCTTAAAGCCGTATGAACGGGGTATACCGATGTAAAGGGAGCTTAGAGGCGAGTTCCAGACAATTTTTCTGCCACATGATCAGATGCTTTACTTCGCGCGTCTGATCTAGTATTGCTTGTGACACATCCTGTTATGTGTGGCTTATTAAGCGAAAGCCTTAGACCTCTGCTTAAAGGTCCCGTTGCGAATTACAGAAAATATCACGTGACCGAAGGAAGGCGGGAAGCGAACCAAAGCATGTGCAGCCGCGTATAAGAGATGATTAATTATTAGCAAAGTAATGATTGATTTGTGATTGGATAAAGATGAATTCGGGTGTATTAAAGAGGATTAAGGTGGATTGAAGTCGATGAAGGTGCATTAGGGTGAAGGAAGGTGGATTAAGGTGCCTAAAGGAGGACTAGCTAGGTTGGATTAAGGTCGATGCAGGTGGATTATGGTGGATGAAGGTGCGTTGAGGTGCATTAAGGACGATTATAGTGGATTAGGGTGGATTAAAGTGCATGAAGGAGGATAACGGTGGATTAAGAAGGATTCAGGTGCATTAAGGAGCATTCTGGTGGGCAAGGGTGAATTAAAGTGCATGAAGGAGGATTAGGGTGGATTAAGGTGCATTGAGGACGATTATAGTGAATTAGGGTGGATTAAAGTGAATGAGGAAGCATTAGGTTGATCGAGGAGGACTAAAATGCATTAAGAAGGGATAGAGTAGATTAAGGTCGATGAAGGTGGATTAGGGTGCATTAAGGAGAACTTGTGGATTATGGTGGATTAAAGTGAATGAAGGAAGATTAAGATCGATGACTGTGGATTAATGTGCGTTAGGAGGATTATGGTAGACTAATCAGTCTTAATAGTCAATGAACGCTAATTGACCTTAGTCCACCCTAATCCACCTTAATGCTCCTTCATCCACCTTAATTCAGCGTAATACTCCCAATCCACCTTAATACAACCTAATCAACCTACATCACCCCTAATGCACCTTCCACCCTATACGGTTTTAATCCTCCTTTATCAACCATAATCCACCTTGGTGCTCTTTCATCCACCTTAATTCAGCTTGATACTCCCAATCCGCCTTAATACAACCTAATTAACCTACATTGCCCCTAATGCACCTTCTACCCTATACGGTCTTAATCCTCCTTTATCAACCCTAGTCCATCGTAATCCGCCCCTATGCTCTTTTATCCACCTTAATCCTCATTCATGCATCTTAATCCAACTTAATAGTCCCAATCTACCTTAATACACCCTAATCCACCTCTATCAAACCTAATCCAGCTCATTGTCTCTACTAATAATCTACTCCAATCCATCCTAATCGGTCTTAATCGTCCTTTATCTACCCTAATTCACCTTATACCCCTTAATCGACCTTAATCTTCCTTTATCTACCTTAGTCCTCCTTAATCCTCGCTCATGCACCATAATCGGTCTTAATAGCCTTTCATCAACCCTTCACTTTAATCCACCATAAATTAATGAATGAGTTTATTTCTCCTGTTTACAACAGAAAGGAAGCAGTAGCTAAAGGCCATGTGGCCTGACGGAGGATTCTGCTCCCACAAGGATTCAGCACGCAGGCCGTGCGCAGCAACATGTATCATACATACATACTGAAATCAACTGGTGAGTCGCGAGACAAAATATTATTTTCGTGAAACGAAACATGTATACAAGAAATATGAGAAACCAACAGGATACTGAAAGTACGATGCATTTTGTTTTAGACCAACCACAACCAGAAAACAAAAGAAACAAAAGACTGACAATTTATACTGTGGTTCTAATCAGACAAACTCAATATTGTTTAGAATGAGAAAATTTTTTTAATGATTTATTCGAATATTCCATAATTGCATCTTCAAGATCATGTAGACGATTTAGTAGTGAAGGTGCCTGGTAACTGACTAGTTGTTTTCCGTAATTGGTTCTTATTTTTGGTGTTCTCATGTTATGTTGTGGAAGGCTGTAATGCGGATTGGTGTATACATTCAAGATGTAGTCATTTGTTTTGTTTAATGTATTGCAGCAATCTGTAATAATACAGCTGGTTTGCCTTTACCACAGAATGTTTCATAAAAAATGGTGTGGTTGTAAAGTTTTGTACAGGGCCATAATATTTTTTTGTAGCACTATCAATTTATTAGAATTTTTTGCGATGTAATGCTCCAAATTAATATGCAGTAGGTTAATCTAGAATAGAAGAGTGCATAGTATAAAGAACTTTTCAACCATGGAGGAACCAGAGTACTCAGTCTGTATAAGCAACCAACAGTTCTGCTTAGTTCGACAGCAAGTTTGTCGATGTGCGTGTTCCAGGTCAAATCCTCTTGGATCCACACACCCAGAAAGTTTCGACATTTTACCTGCTCTATCAGCCTATCTTCAAAAAGAATAGCCGCATTGCAGTTACGTAGCTTATTAGCAGGAGCAAATATCATATATATTGTTTTGGAGGAATTAATTTATAGCTTATTATGTAGTAACCAGCAAGAGAGTTGCTTCAGGTAATTGTTAACTTTAATTTCGAGCTCTGTTATAGTAGCAGCTTTAAAGAATATGTTAGTATCATCTGCATACATAACTAATTCAGGAGACACGGGGATGTCACACAGATCATTGATATATACTATAAACAGAAGAGGTCCAAGTATTGATCCTTGTGGAACACCCGTTACGATTTACGTTACGATTACGTTACACCCGTCTTGTTTTTAAGGTACAGATGACCAGTCTGTTGATAGGATCAGAGCACGAAAATTTTCTAATTCGCTTGCGTGGAAACTGCGAATCTGTGCTTTTTCTCCTCCTTCCCTTCGTTTGTGCGCGTAAGGAATGAAACAAAATACAGGCAGATGATCACTTATATCAGCGGATAACAGTCCCGCAAGCAGTGGCGTAGCAAGGGGGGGGGGAGGCTGTGGGCCCTGGGTGCACGGGGCCAGTAGGGGGGGGGTGTCATATACGTCTGAAGACTCCCGAAAATTGTCGATATCCTCGCCTTCCTCGACAACACCCGGGGGGGGGGGGGTGACAGAACAGCTATAAGCCCCGGTTGCCAGACGACCTAGCTACGCCACTGCCCGCAAGGCAGTCAGTTGGGTGAACATTGATTATGCATATATCAAACAAGGTAGCCGTTTGCGCCGTTAGCCTCATGGGTTCCGAGATTACGTTTGTGCACATGAACGAATTGATGACACCAGCAAACTGTCTAGATGATATGTCGTCCGACAACATATCTGTATTCATGTCACCCATTATGATAAAGGGGGAGGACAAATGGCTCAGGAAATGTAGTACCTGTTCTAGGAAATGAAAGAACGTCAGTTTGTTTCGCCTCAATTCGCCTTAATCCTCCTCCACCCACCTTAATCTTTATTCACACATATTAATCCTTCTTAATGCACTGTAATCCACCTTAATCTTTTTATTACATTCTAATCAACCTTAATCCTCCCTAATCCACCTTATGTCAATCACTCATGAATCATTAATTGGGTAATCATTTTCTTATACAGGGGTGGACATGCTTTGGGTCACCTCTGGCATTTCTTGGGTCAGGTGATACTTCCAGTTCACAACGCGACCTTGAAACACAGAGATCTAAAGGCTTTCGCCTTAAAACAAAAAAAAAGCTCAATGTTGACTGGCTAACGTTCATCACCTGCAATACCACGGGTATACTTGCCACAAATTTTTTCAAGGCGCAAAGCAGAATCTACAATGCTGCACTTCCAACTGAATAACAACAGCTAGTGACGTGCGAGGTGTTGAAGCCGCCCCAGAATATTAAGCATACCTAGGAATAACGCAACAAAAACGCTGGTGAGCAGGCCGGAAGAACAAAAAAAATGCAGCATTACGGGATGCTTTGCTACTACCTATAAGAACGACGCCTCAGATCGCAAACAACGCTGTTCTTTGTCGGAACAAAGTTCTTTCGGCCAATGTCATGCAGCCACTGCTTCCTGCGCAAGCCCTCACGCTTTCTAGTGGTATCATGAAAACGGCATAACCATCTTCAGGCTTCTTCCTGCAGTTATATGCGCAACAGCCCGGCATAGCGCTAGCACATGGAGAAGGAAACATAGCGTACAACGTTCGCTACGCCGAGCTAATGCGGCGAGCCAGCCGTGCTCAGGAGGAAAATGGCGCGAACGAAAAAGAAAACACACAAGCAAAACTCAAGATCCGCGCGTTTCCAAGGGCAACGGCAGGGAGACCAATCGTCGTGCAGGAAAATGGGGGCAAAACTGGTTGACGCGGGGGCACGTGCAAGGGGCTAGGAGGAGGCGAGGAGGTTGCGCGGCGGCGGCAGAGTTCAAACAGTGTCGCTACTTTCAAATTACCCAGGGATTTTACAGGATGGATGGATGGATGTTATGAGCGTCCCCTTTGGAACGGGGCGGTGGGTTGCGCCACCAAGCTCTTGCTATTATACTGCTTAATGTCCTACCTAAGTTAAACAATAAAAAATAAACACTATAAACTCCCACACCCAAATTTTCTTATCCCCTATTGCTAACTGTGCTTTTCTACGTCTCCGTTTTTTGTCGTTTCCCTACTTTTCGTCCACCAATCCTCCAATCGCCTCTTACTAATGCCTATTGCGGACATGTTTACTTTTCCACTGCTACCGCTGAATCCAAGGGCTTCAAGAAGGCCAGTGGTGCCTAAATCGCCCGCTGGGTAGACGTCATCACAGTCTAATAAAACATGCTCCATAGTTTCCCTAGATTTACCGCAGCAAGCACATGCTTCTTCTTCCTTCTTATATCTCGCTTTATAGGTGCGCGTTCTAAGGCATCCCGATCTCGCTTCGAGAGAGAGAGAGAAAAACTTTATTGATTCTATCAAAGGGTTTAGCGGTGAGCCGTCTTGCGCTTGCTGCCTGGCTCTTCACCACGGGTGTGCCCCTATTCCAGGGCTCCACTGAGCCTGGCCACTTCGCACGCGTGCTGCACCATTGCCCATTGGGCGGTGAGCTCGCTGCTGGTGAGCAGGCCTCCCATTGCTCCGCACTCGGGTTTTTATGTTTATGGAAAGTGTAGTTATTCTTACATTCCCATGTTATGGGGTAAAGAGTTGGTATTTCTCCGCACCATGGGCAGGAGTTTCTGTATTGTGTCGGGCACATTTTACTTAGTATGTGTAGATTATAGAAAGTTCCGGTTTGCAGTCTTCTCCAGTCGGCTGCTTCCTGTTGTGTAAGTAGTGTGCGTGGCGGAGGATATTTGATTCTCTGCCCTCTATAGTAGTTTAATATTTCCGCACACGTCGGCTCCACCGTTGTAGGGTTCTCGAGAGGCTCTATCTGTCCAGCTCGGTATGTGATCTCGCGAACTAGACTGTCTGCTCTCATGTTCCCTTCTATCCCGGTATGGGCCGGTATCCAGAACATTTTGTGTTTCACTTTATTTCCGAGGGTTCCTGCTCCGAGGAGGATTCGCAGGGCCTCTTTACAGACTCTCCCCTTCATGTAATGCCTGCATGCAGCTTTGGAGTCCGTTAATATGGTTAGTGATCTGCTACTTCGGTAGCCTTCGGTCGCTGCAAGCGCTATGGCGACCTCTTCCCCCTCCGCTACCGTGCAATTCCTTATGGTTGCGCAGCTGCTTGTCTCTCCCATGTAGTCTACTATAGCCGTAGCTACTCTGTGTGTTCTAGTGTGCTTGTCCCACGGGTATAGCCCTGCATCCGTGTACACCGTGTTTTCCTGTGTTGCCAGGTGGCCTTCCACGTAATCTGCCCTTGCCTGCCTTCTGGCTGCGTGTAAGTTCGCATCCATGTTGCGTGGAATTGGACTTATTCTGAGGGTTTGTCTGACGTTGTCTGGGATGTCTGCCTCTCGATCTATTGCCCCTTTCGTATCGTATCCTAGTCTCTTTAGGAGTATTCTTCCTGTAGCCGACTGCCAAAGTCTCGCTATTTGTGTGTTTAGTTGCGCTTCTGCCAGCTCGCTGAACGTGTTGTGTATTCTTAGCTGCAGTAGCTTGTCGTTTGAAGTATTCCTCGGTAGGTGTAGTGCCTTTTTGTACGCCTTCCTTAGTAAGGTTTCTCCTTGTTCTCTTTCTAGCTTGTTCATCAAGTGGTAAGGTAGCGAGTATGTGACTCTGCTGACCACTAAACTTTTAACCAACTTGATCGTGTCTGCCTCTTTCATGCCATGTCTTCTATTTGAAACTCTCGTAATCATCCTGCTTACTTGAGCTGTCGATTTTTGGAGTAAGCTAATTGTGTGACTGCATTTTCCGCTGCTTTGCAGCCACATTCCTAGAATTCTTATCATGTTCTTTTCCTCTATAAGCTGGCCCTCTAAGTTTATTTCGATTTCGGCCTTGGTGGGGTTCTTTCCAATTCTGAGTATTTCCGAGTTCTCTGTGGAGCAAGCCAGGCCTCTTGCCTTAACATAGTTTTCTACGCGGTTTGCTGCCTCTTGCAGTTTCTCTTGCTTTAGTCCTAGCGTTCCTTGGTTGGCCCATATTGTGATATCGTCCGCATACATTGCATGTCGTATGCCCTCGATTTCACCTAGTTCCCTGGCCAGGCCAAGCATCGCAATGTTAAACAGTATGGGTGAAATGACTGAGCCCTGTGGCGTACCTTTGCTTGGGGTGACAAAGGTTTCGCTTCTTATATCCCCTAGTCCTACTGTGGCCGTTCTTTTTGCTAGGAAGGCTCTCACGTAGTCATGAGTCCTCTTCCCAGAATTTATGTTTTGAAGCCCTTCCATTATTGCCGCGTGGCTGACATTATCGAAGGCTCCCTTGATGTCTAGTGCCATTATGATGTTTTCTCCTGTCTTGGGTGCTTTGCTTAGGACCTCTTCCTTAATCTGTAGGAGGACATCCTGTGTTGATAGCTTTGCTCGGAAGCCAAACATACTGTGCGGATACAGTTCCTTGCCTTCCATGAGTTGCTGTATTCTCTCTGTGATTATTCTTTCGTATAACTTTCCCAAGCACGAGGTGAGGGAGATTGGTCTTAGGTTTTCTATCTGTAGTTTCTTTCCTGGCTTCGGGATCATTACGACCTCGGCGTGTTTCCATTCCTCCGGGATCGTTCCCTCGTTCCACAATTTGTTTAAGTAGATTGTTAATTGATCTATCGCCTCCTCGCTTAGGTTGCGAATGAGGGAGTTCTTAATTTTGTCTGCTCCCGCTGCTGTGTTTTTGGTTAGGGACCCCAGAGCTGCGTTCACTTCTTCTCGTGTGATTGGCCTGTCCATATCTGCGTTTTCTTCCCCCTGGTATTCCCCTTTATATTCTTCGGGTCTTTCCTGTCCGTAGCATTTGTTTTTCAAGGCCTCCATTAGCTGCTCTTCGGTACCATGGTACTGGTGAATCAGCCTCTGGATTGCCTTGTTGCTCTCTGCCTTTGTCTTCCCTGGGTCCATTAATGCTTTCAGAATGCGCCACGTTTTGGCCGTGTTGAGCGTACCTTGTAGCGAACTGCTAAACTGTTGCCAGCTTTGCCTGGCCAGTTGCGTTGCATATTCCTCTGCTTTTGCTGTGATTTCTGCTATTTTCTTTTTGAGTTTCTTGTTAAGGTTTTGTCTTTTCCATCTTTTAGTGAGCCCACGTCTCGCTTCCCATAGCCCAAGCAGACGTTTGTCCACCTCCGGTACTTGCTCCGTCCTATCTATCTCATGCGTATATGTTTCCTGTATTTGTTTGAGCTGCCGACACCATTCCTTGATGGATGTGATCTCTCCCTTTAGTTGTTGACTTCCTTGTCTGAACGCGTCCCAATCTGTTAAATGGGCCAATCCTATCTGTCTCTTGATTGTTCCTGCCTCTATTGACGTTCTTATGATGTAGTGATCACTGCCTAGGTTTTCCAGCGTGTTCTCCCATTCGACCTGGCTTGCTCCTTTCACAAAGGTTAGATCTGGGCAGGTATCTGGGCTTACGCTATTCTCTAGTCGCGTAGGTTGGTTTTCGTCTGTGAGTAGCTCACATCTTATCCTTTCCGCCGCGTCACTTATCTTTTGTCCTTTTGGTTCTGCCTTCTGGTAGCCCCAGTTCGGACTTTTGGCATTAAAGTCCCCTGCTATGATGAGTGTGTTCGATCTGGCTAGTTTGTCTGCCTCGGCAAACAGCTTCTCGAAATCTCCATCTTTTTGTCTAGGGGGCTATATAGGTTTATTATGAACGTGCTTTTCCCTTTATATTTCTTTTTGGGTATGATTTCTGTGATCACGTGTTCGATTTTTGTCCCCTCAATCTCCTTGCGTGCTATGGTTACTATCTTATTGCTAATGAGGGTTGCGGTCCTTCCGCTCTCTTGGCACGTGTATCCCCTTAGCGTGGGTGTTATGTTGGTTTCCTGTAGCATGATTATGTCTGGTTGTGTTCCTTTAGTGTTAATAAACTGCTCTAAGAGGCCCTGCTTCCTCCGATACCCTCTACAGTTCCATTGCCATACGTTTAATTGGTTTTGTCATGCCATGTTGTGTTGTTATTGTTTGCACTTTGGCTTTCAGGTCCGAAACGCCTCTCATTGTAGAGTCTATCTCTGGCGTCGTTAGTGGTTCTTTGGGTATTTTGGTTTTTAACGTAGGTGCGGAAGCTCTGTTCCTGCAACGCTTGCTTTTGCTGCATTTCGTGCATCTGCTTCTGCACTGTTATCATAAAACCTTTGATCTCGTTTCTGAAGTTTTGCTCTTCTGTCTGTTGCGTGTCCTCAACTGATGGAGGCGACGTGTTTGTCACGTTCCTCCCCTGTCTCTGCCACTGCAACTCTTTGATGAGCTCGTCTAGTTTTCTTTTAAGTTGCCTAGTCTCTTCGCGACATTGCTCTAACTCCTTTCTTAATGCCTTGTTTTCCTCCTCTAGTTTCTTTTCATTGTTTGTCTGTGTAGTGTTGGTATCCGAGTGCGGAAACAGTGATTTGGGAGGGCCTGCTCTCCAGCTCACCTTAACGCCACCTTTCGTCTGCTGTTGTTTTGGTCCGGGCCCGTTCTGCTTCCCCAGTGGCGGGTAGGACTCGTCCCGGCGTCCGTCCTGGCTCGTGCTTCTTCCTCGGCTCCGGCTCCTTGACTTGCTTCTGCTTTGGTCCCGGGAGTCGTCTTCTTCTCCGAACCACCTTGGTCTTTTTCCTCAGCTACGGCTCCTGTTCCGGCTCCGCCATTACTGGCCCTTTTGGGCAGATCTGCCACGCAGCTCCTCCGCTGTCTTTAGTCGTTTGCAGTCCCTAGTGCCCGTCTTGTGGTCGCCCCCGCAGACTAGGCATTTGGGTGTGCATTGATGCTCTGTAATTGGGTCTTGCTCTCCGCATTGCTTGCAGGCCTTGATGTTCGGGTTTGGGCAAACGTCCTATCGGTGTGTTTGCTGGCAACACATGTAGCATATCTGTCTGGTCGGCCTTTAGGGGTAGCACCACATTTCTTCCCCGTAGTATAAAACTTGCTTGGGGAGAATGGGGCCTTCGAAAGTAATGACAGCCGTGCTCGATCGGCCTAGCATTCTGGCTGCCAGTATCTTCACTCCCTGCGTTCGGGTTCGTAGGTTTGGTTGTAGTTCTTCTGCCGGGGTTCCTGGGTCCACCCCGTGGATAACCCCGCGCAGCGTTCCCTCCGGCGCAACCACGTGTGCGTTGATTCCGTAACTGTGCTCCCCAATCTTCAGTTGCGTGATGCGTCTGATGCTCTGGGCAGCGCTCTCGTTGTCCGTGCTGATGATTATGATATTAGATCCCGTGCGCAGCCGGATTATAAGGTCTTCCGCCTTGCATCCGTGGTTGGTGGCTGCAACCACCACTCGCGCCACCTGGTGTGTCTGCAGGTTCTTCACTGCAGTCCCTTCGGTCGGAGGACTATCTTTAGGTCGTCCCGGGGGAGCGGAGGCAGCCTCCTCCTCGGCGCCTCTTCCCTCTTTCCTTGCTTGGATGCAGCTGGTGTGCCATCTGTGCTCT
Organism: Dermacentor albipictus; assembly: GCF_038994185.2. NCBI lineage: Eukaryota > Metazoa > Arthropoda > Arachnida > Ixodida > Ixodidae > Dermacentor > Dermacentor albipictus. The sequence continues at coordinate 16,105,111 of NC_091828.1, read as the reverse complement.
TCGTCGACCCTAGGGAATCTCCGTTCCCTAGCGCCGTTCCCGCCAAAACTTCTGCCTGGCTTTCCCGTTGCTGTTTCTTTCGCTTTATATAGACATGGCTATCTGCCAATCCATGTCGTTGTTCTGGTTTGCTTGTAGCATTATTGTCGATGGGGTGCTGCCTTTCGGGGCTTGGGTACTTGACGCTGGTCCGTGGACGAGGGTCTCCCTTTGAGTTATCATAAATCAAATATCATTACTAATATGGATGAGATAGTACAAGTGGCTGAGGAGTTCTATAGAGATTTATACAGTACCACTGGCACCCACGACGATAATGGAAGAGAAAATAGTCTAGAGGAATTCGAAATCCCGCAAGTAATGCCGGAAAAAGTAATGAAAGCCTTGAAGCTATGCAAAAAGGGAAGGCAGCAGGGGAGGATCGGGTAACAGCAGATTTGTTCAAGGATGGTGGGCAGATCTAGAAAAACTGGCCATCCTGTATACGCAATGCCTCATGACCTCGAGCGTACTGGAATCTGGGAAGAACGCTAACATAATCCTAATCCATAAGAAAGGGGACGCCAAGGACTTGAAAAATAATAGACTGATCAGCTTACTGTCCGTTGCCTACAAAATATTTACTAAGGTAATTGCTAATAGAATCAGGAACACCTTAGACTTCTGCTAATTAAAGGACCAGGCAGGATTCCGTAAAGGCTACTCAACAATAGACCATATTCACACTATCAATCAGGTGATAGAGAAATGTGCGGAATATAACCAACCCTTATATATAGCTTTCATTGATTACGAGAAAGCGTTTGATTCAGTTGAAACCTCAGCAGTCATGGAGGCATTACGGAATCAGGGTGTAGACGAACAGTATGTAAAAATACTGAAAGATATCTATACTGGCTCCACAGCCACCATAGTCCTCCATAAGGAAAGCAACAAAATCCCAATAAAGAAACGCTTCAGGCCGGGAGATATGATCTCTCCAATGCTATTCACAGCGTGTTTACTGGCGGTATTCAGAGACCTGGATTGGGAAGAATTGGGGATAAGAGTTAATGGAGAATACCTTAGTAACTTGCGATTTGCTGATTTGCTGATATTTCTAGATTTCAAAAAAAGCCTTTGATGTCGTTGCACATGATCTTCTCATCTCAAAACTTAAGGCCTACAAATTGGACAATAGTGTCATAGCTTGGATTGCCGAATATCTTCGTGCAAAAGAGCAGTCTGTGGTGCTCAACGGTTTTTCTTCTGCATATGTTCCAGTTACCTCAGGTGTTCCTCAGGGATCAGTTTTAGGTCCCCTTTTATTTCTACTCTTTATTAATGATATTGAAAGTGATCTTACGTCTTCATTTAGAATGTTTGCGGATGACTGTGTCATTTATAGAGTCAGAGATAACGCAAATGACATTTCATTATTACAGACTGACTTAGACCTTATAGGAACGTGGTGCAATACGTGGGAAATGTCACTAAATGTTGAAAAATGTGTTCACGTCACCTTTTCAAGGAAGCGCGCATTTGAGCCATGCACTTATACCTTGAGTAATATGGCATTAAAGAAACTTGACGAATACAAATATTTAGGAATTTTAATGACGTCTGACTTAAGATGGAACAGACACATTACGCATATTAAAAATAAGGCAATACGTTCATTGGGTTTCCTCCGCCGTAACTTCAGTCAAATACCGAATAAATTAAAAGAGCAATTGTATTTCACTTATGTCCGTAGTTTACTTGATTGCGGTTGTATTTGTTGGGATCCGTACACGGCCGATCTCACAGAACAGCTTGAAAGAGTGCAGAACAGAGCAGCTAGGTTTGTTCTTAATGACTATAGTAGAAAATTAAGTATGACAGAAAGTAAAATTAAATTATCGTGGCAGGCATTAAAAGACCGGCGAAAAAACCTGAGGTTGAAATTTTTCCACGCTGTTTATTATTCAAAAACAGGGATTCAGAGAGAAAGACATATTAAGTCGCCTACTTATACGTCGTTGAGACGCGACCATGCGCTGAAAGTCTGCGAGTATCCTTTCAAGGGTGACGTCTTTAGGTATATTCTTTTTTTGTTCGGACTGTCAGAGAATGGAATGCTCTTTCGCCTGACATTGTTAATATTGCAAACAATGATGCATTTTATCACGCTTTATGTATGTGATTACTTGTTCCTTCCTTTATTATGTAATCCCCCCTGCTGTAATGCCCGCATGGGCGATGCAGGTATCTAATAAATAAATAAATAAATATTGCCATGCTTAGTAACTCAGGGGACCAATTGCAATGCATGCTCACTGATCTGGAGAGGCAAAGCAGAAGAGTGGGTCTAAAAATTAATTTGCAGAAAACTAAAGTAATGTTTAACAGTCTCAGAAGAGAACAGCAGTTTACGATAGGTAACGAGACACTGGAACTGGTAATGGAATACATCTACTCAACAATAGACCATATTCACACTATCAATCAGGTGATAGAGAAATGTGCAGTATTAACCAACCCTTATATATAGCTTTCTTTGGTTACGAGAAAGCATTTGATTCACTCGAAACCTCAGCAGTCATGGAGGCATTACGGAATCAGGGTGTAGACAAGCCGTATATAAAAATACTAAAAGATATCTATAGCGGCTCCACAGCCACCGTAGTCCTCCATAAAGAAAGCAACAAAATCCCAATAAATAAAGGCGTCAGGCAGGGAGATACGATCTCTCCAATGCTATTCACAGCGTGTTTACAGGAGGTATTCAGAGACCTGGATTGGGAAGAAATGGGGATAAAAGTTAATGGAGAATACCCTAGTAACTTGCGATTCGCTGATGATATTGCCTTGCTTAGTAACTCAGGGGACCAACTGCAATGCATGCTCACTGACCTGGAGAGGCAAAGGAGAAGAGTGGGCCAAAAAATAATCTGCAGAAAACTAAAGTAATGTTGAACAGTCTCGGAAGAGAACAGCAGTTTACAATAGGCAGCGAGGCACTGGAAGTCGTAAGGGAATACATCTACTTAGGGCAGGTAGTGACTGCGGATCCGGATCATGAGACGGAAATAATCAGAAGAATAAGAATGGGCTGGGGTGCGTTTGGCAGGCATTCTCGGATCATGAAGAGCAGGTTGCCATTATCCCTCAAGAGAAAAGTGTATAATAGCTGTGTCTTACCAGTACTCACTTACGGGGCAGAAACCTGGAGGCTTACGAAAAGGGTTCTACTCAAACTGAGGACGACGCAACGAGCTATGGAAAGAAGAATGATAGGTGCAACGTTAAGGGATAGGAAAAGAGCAGATTGGGTGAGGGAACAAACACGAGTTAATGACATCTTAGTTGAAATCAAGAAAAAGAAATGGGCATGGGCAGGACATGTAATGAGGAGGGAAGATAACCGATGGTCATTAAGGGTTACGGACTGGATTCTAAGGGAAGGGAAGCGTATATAGCAGGGGACGGCAGAAAGTTAGGTGGGCGGATGAGATTAAGAAGTTTGCAGGGACGGCATGGCCACAATTAGTACATGACCGGGGTTGTTGGAGAAATATGGGAGAGGCCTTTGCCCTGCAGTGGGCGTAACCAGGCTGATGATGATGATGATGAAATCGTTTCTTTCCTGATTTCATTTTTTCCTCTTAAGTAGTTGCTCAGGGCAGGTTTCCTTTCCATTGCCCCCACCCATGATATTATTTCAGCCTCTCTGACTTTGCGCTTGACCTTCTTTGTTGCTGTGTTGCCCACCCCACAGGCCGCATACTTGCTGGTAAGCTTCCTAGTTCTTTTCCTCCACTGTGAATTAATGTTTTTCCTGTACAGATATCTGAACACTCTCCCAGCCAATTTACTTTCTTCCATATTCCTCAGCCGTTCTTCCCTCAATATCACCCTGCACAGCTTAATTTGTAGTCTTCCCGTGAGCGCCCAATGCGAGGCGACCCACTGACCTTTGGTTCGCGTCGAGTCATTACTGTACCCATGATTTAAAGCAAACAACCACATTTCCAAAAGTAAGTCCTGGAACCATTCCACATAACGATCGGAGGACCTCGTACCTTTGTATCCCCATAGCGCAGCTCTGCTCTTCATTCTGGCTGCAGTTCTCTTCCTTTTTACTGTTATGGGTTTTCCAAAAGTCCAAAAGCCCATGTTCCTACAGCGCCATCTTGTGCTATCTACATTGAAGCGCCTCAGCGGCTAGCGCTTCCTGAACACACTGCCCCATAGAGTTTCATATTTATTTAGAAAATCTATGCACTGCCCCTATTCTACTACACTACCTCGCTCTACGAGTGTACTGCCATCAACACTGAGGAGCACAGATGCTCGGCAATCAGTCATCGTTCATCACCACCATGCTGCAGAGCGTCTGTCTATAACGGAGGGTGCCTCGAGCCCTCCCTCGTTCACAAACCTGCTGGGCGAATCGTGACGCTGGCGACAAGTACCTACGGATCGTCCCACGCCACCGCGAGCGGCGAAACACCGCCCCCCATTGCTGCCGCCATGCCGCTGTACAGAAGGGTCCAGCTGTTCGAAGGAGATGGGTCCGCCTGGCCAGTTTACGAGGAACAAGTCCATGTGTTCTTCCGGGCGAACGTCACACCTGAGGCCAAACAACGGGACATTTTCCTGGCCAGCTGCGGGACACCCGTCTTCAGTCTCCTGCTCGACCTTTTAAACCAGCCACGCCGCATGTTAAGACGCTGGGTGAGTTGCTCGCCATACTGCGCTCGCGTTTCAACCCAGCACCGCCCACACTAATGGAGTGCTTCCGCTTCAACCGGAGCCAGCGCGAAGGAGAAACCCTCGGGCAGTTCGTTGCTCCGTACGAGGGTTAGCGAGTACCTGCCTTTTCAGGGACCAGCTGGACTCGCTGCTATGGGAGCGTTTCGTCTGCGGCATCAACAATCCCGCCAGGCAGACGCGACTGCTGGAGCTTCCCTACCCCTCGCTGGACGCCGCCGTAAAGGCAGCGCTGACAATGGAAACTGCCGCCAAGGACGCTGGCGAGATTGCCCGTGCAACTGGCTCACCGTCGGCGGAAGCGGCGGTCAACAAGCTGGCGACAAAGGGCAGTACTTGCGGTCGCTGTGGCGGTGCCCATTCTCCCTCACAGTGCCAGTCCTATCAAGCACAATGCTTCACGGGCGGGAAAACTGGGCACCTGGCACGGGTATGCCGAAGGGGGAGGACGAACGGTGGACAACAGCAACAGCAGCAGCCTGGTTCAAGCCCAGGTACCACACAAGCCCGCGGCCAGGGTAGCCGTCGCAAGGGTACGCAGGAGCGTCGGCAGTAGGCTTGAGCTCTTCCGCGCCCAGGCTCCACGTCGAGGCCGAGGACCCGCCGATTTTCGACATGTGGGACACAGGCATTGTACCACCGTCTGTGCAGCCGTACATGCTTACCATTGAAATCTGCGGCCACCCAATTTCTATGGAGCTGGACACAGGGGCCAGCCTGTCGGTCATGCGGGAAAACTATTCAAGCATACTTTTCCTGGCGTGCCGGTCGAGGCTTCGGGCGTGATGCTGTGCAGCGCTACTCTGGGCAGCTCTCCCAGGTCTAGGGTCAGGCACAGGTCAGCGTTCGCTTTGGCGACCGGGAGACAACCCTTCCCCTTTCAAGTTTATTCTTCTAGTACAGACTAGAAACCAAGGCGTCGTCACCGACGCTGCTGGGCCGAAACTGGATTCATGCACTGGGCATTCGTTTGCCAGAGTGCAGGCAGCCAGCCTGAATGTGGTGATAGACGTCCCCAGCCTCCTAACCGAGTTCATGTCCCTGTTCCAGCCAGGGGTGGGCACATTCGCCGGCACGACGGCTGGAATCTATGTACCTGAGGGAGCCCGGCCACGTTTTTTCAAGCCTTGCCCACTGCCATTCGCCCTGAAGGACGGAGTCACCCAGGAGCTGCAACGGTTACAGCGAAAGGGCATCCTGGTGCCCGTCAAGACGTCTGAATGGGCCGCTCCTATCATACCAGTCCTCAAGCGAGATGGCAGTGTCAGGATATGCGGGGATTTCGAGGTTACTATCAAACCCGTCGCTACCGTCGAGAAGTACCCGTTGCCCCGGATTGAATATCTCTGGTCAGCATTGATCGGTGGACAGAAGTTTACCCAGCTCGACCTCAGAGGTGCTTACCAGCAGCTGATGCTCCAGGATGCCTCCCGGAAGTATGTCACAATATCGACAACTTTGGGGCTCTTCCAGTACATTCGCTTATACTGTTTGGCGTAGCCTCAGCCCCAGCCATATTTCAGAGGGAGATGGACAACCTCTTCAGGGGCATGAGGCGCGTGGCAGTATACTTGGATGACATCCTGGTTACTGGCAGCGACGTCGGGGACCACCTGCAAAACCTGCACGACTGGCACGACGTTCTGGCACGACTGCAGGACGCCTGCCTCAAGCTCAAGCTGGAAAAGTGCATTTTCCTGGCCCCCAGTGTTGAGTACTTAGGACATGTCATTTCCCAGGCTGACCAAGCCCCGGCTCCCCGCAAGGTTGATGCTGTGCTCAAGAAGCCCGAGCCCCAGAACAATGAGCTTCAGAGCTACCTCAGCCTCATCAACTCCTACAGGAGTTTCCTGCCAAACCTGTCGGAGCATCTACAGCCGCTCCATATTCTGCTTCGAGATGGTCAGCAATGGGTCTGGAAGAAGGAGCAGGGCCGGGCCTCTCAGCGCAGCAAGGAGCTAATCCCCAAGGCTGCAGTGCTAGTACACTTCGATCCTGCCAAGCCTGTCGTCCTGACCGTAGATGCGTCGCCGTACGGCGTGGGAGTCGTCCTGGTGCACCGGGACAAGGATGGCCAGGAACACCCTGTGGCATTTGGTTCTCGTCGGCTTCACGTTTCAGAGAAATGCTACAGCCAGCTGGACAAGGAAGGCCTGGCCCTCATCTTCGGTGTATAACGCTTCCACCAGTATCTGTTGGCCCGGAAGTTCGAAGTGGTCATGGACCACACAAGCCGCTATTGGGGCTGCTGGGGCCTGACAAGACAGTTCCCGTGCAGGCATCACCTCGAGTGGTACTCTGGGCCTTGAGGTTGGCAGCTGCAGTTATCAGCTGGTTTACCGTCCGGGAAAGCGCCTGGGACCTGCTGATGTCCTGAGGTGTCTGATGCCGTTCCAGAAACTGCGGAAGTGTTCATGCTGGAGCACGCGTACACGGAGGTACTCTCCAGATCTGCGGTATCTCAAGCGACCAGCCAAAACCCAGTCCTGTTTCAGGTGATCAAGGCGGTGTCCCATGGGGATGAATTGTTTCAGCTGGCCTATAGCTACATGGCCGCCGAGCTGAGCTTACAGCAGGGCTGCCTACTGTGGGGTTCCAGGGTGGTGATCCCACAGTCTCTGCTCCAGGATCCTGCAGTTGCTACATGCAGGTCATCCTGGCATGGAAAATACCAAGATGGTGGCCTGGACCATGACATCGCTCACATGGTCCAGAGCTGCCAAATCTGCCAGGAGCATCATCGGGCCTCGCGTCATGTGGAAATCACCCCCTGGCCGTTCCCACAGAGGCCCTGGTCCTGCCTACATGTGGATTTTGGGGGGGGGGGGGGGGGCCTTCAAGGGCCATTACTTCCTGGTGCTAGTGAATGCCTTTTTGAAGTGGGTGGAGGTTCTACCTGTCACCACTCCATCAGCAGGTGCGGCTATCGCAGCGCTACGACAGGTCTTAACCGCCCAGGGGTTGCCAGACGTCGTGTCCGACAATGGTCCTGCTTTCGCCAGCGCAGAGTACCTGGACTGGCTGACGAAGAATGGAGTCCGCCGTATGATGGTTCCGCTGTACCACCTTGCTTCAAACGGTGCAGCCGAGCGGCTGGTGCAAACAATCAAGGACAAGCTCAAGAAGAGCCAGACTGGGGATTTCCGGACGGATTGTCCGGATAGTGTTCTAGTACCGGACCACGCCCCACAATGTCACTGGCCGTGTCGACCGCGGAGGCCACCAGACCGTTAACCCATTAGGGACCGGTTTCTTTTTTTTCTTGATATCTCGAAATAAATCAAATATATTACGTTACCTTTATATTAATAATTCATATGCAAAAATTATTACTATTGCCTATTTAGTTTTTGAAATATAGCCCGTGACCATATGGTCACACTGGGCCCTTACGCTACAGCAAAATACGCGAAGTGAAAAACATTTATTTCAAGCCATGAAACTTCACAAAAAACATACATAGCGAATAGTCGAGCACCTATTTAGTGTTATATGGTTTAAATCATGGAATACACATGCCGACGTCATACTTTGCGCGTTTTGTGTGCGCCGCGTTGTTGCAATTATCTCATGCACACCTCCACCTGTTGCCTTTAGGTATTGGTGCAGCAAAGTGGGCCACTTGGTCATACCCTGTACCCGTCAGGACATCACCAGTCTTTGGGATTCTGCGTTGACCAGGTCCTCTAGGCTTATTGTCCCATCTCATCAGGTAGCTTTGTGCCATTTGACGGCGGAATTCCACCTGCGTGACGTTGAAGTCTGTGCTACGAATTAGCATCCAAGTGTTGCTGACAAATACATCGCAAAGTCCAGTGAAAATCGGCCACCACCACTTTTCGCCACGGATTGCAATCCTGTAGGCGCCTACATTTGCATCCATCTGGTTCGTACCTCCCATAAATCTTGTACTGAGCAAAGTGTTTGGACGGGCCACCTTGATTCGCTTCTTCTGAACACGAGAGTACCTGTCTGCAGATTACGCCGTGAATGGTGCTTGTGATCGTTACTACAGAATCGTCCATCGAGTGGAGCACAATTATCCCATTGTCGCTCAGCATGGGCTCTTCGTTCCCGCGAGCTTGGCGCTTGACGAATTCTGGTCGAACGATAGGGCATTCTTTGGGAACACGGTTCTGCTTCACTGTGCCCGTGCCTTCGTAGCCCTGTGCCTTGAGATGCCTGAGTAGCTGCATGCTTGTGAATAAATTATCAAAATAGAAAAAGAAAGGAAAGTCGTGCGTCTCTGCTGCGAGTTCATCCACCATTAGAAGAAGTGGCGCCGCTGCTTTTCCAAAGTCATTTTCATATGTTTCAGATGTTCGGGGATCCCCTGCTTGCCTTGATACACTTTGAAGTTTACAAGGTATCCGTTCTTGGCATTTAGGCACCATACTTTATGCCCGAAGCGGATAGGCTTCCCGCGTATGAACTGTTTACAGCCATGACGACCGTAATAGTCAATCATACTTTCGTCATAGCTCAGGTGACGTACAGGTTGAAAGTGCTCCAGGAACCTTGCTTTCAATAGTGCTATCAATGGACGCAACTTTGCCAACTTGTCACTAAGCGTTAGGCTTGCATTTCGCTCAGTGCAGGAATCGCATTATCTGTACGAAGCGATTTCTTCGCCTAGCATTGTAGGTCATCATGTTGCACATATCCGTGACGCTATCCCAATAGCACTTTTTATCGGACAGGCGGTTATAGCCGGACAAAACAAGTACTCCAAGAAAACTTATCTTAATTCTTCTTTGGTAACCTCCGGATCAGGCATATTCAAAATAACACATACTTTCTTGTTTGTTCGACTAGCAGCTTTACGACGGCTTCGTCAAAAAAGAGTTTGAACAACTCAACAGGTGAAAAGTTCCTGTAAGCAGCAAAGTTTGGGTCGGGAAATATGCCAAGGCTTTTCTGGAGATCACCTTTCGTCCACTTAGAAGCAGCGGGTAATTTCGCAGGAATGGCCGCATCAACTACAGCAGAATAAACCTCTGATGTTCCGTCACTTTACCCGCCGGGGTCGTTGTGGTCCGACTCGCATCCACCAATGCGGCGTCCGTCAGAGAAATGAGTTTCAGCGCCGGCTCATAGCTGCCACCTGCTTAGATTGTCAATGAGCCCACCCGATTATTCATCGGCCGAGTCTACATCCGCATATATAGGTGCTAGCCTCTGGCAGCTCGATATAAATCACTGACACGTCGTCATCTTCCTCTTCGAGTATCTTCGCTAATTCTTCAAACATCTGCCTATTCAGACAATAAAATAACAAATAACCACTGCGGGAACGCGCCAGCAGCCATGCAAGAGTTGAGAATACAGTTTTAAAAAAATAAAAAGTTAGGTATCTTAAAGGCCCAGCGTGACCATATGGCAACGCACAAGATAACGTACTCGTTCATGAATAAATCAAACATAATTCTTTCACAAATGCTCATCGAAGGTCACATATTCAAAGAGCAATATGGAGGTAACGATATCCGACAATTGCTTAAACAAGTGGGTAGCAGGCACTGTCGACTCGGCTAGGGCGGAAGCAGAGCCTCGCACATTGAACTTGGACGTTTGTTGTCGACAAACTGGGGATAAGGGGGTGTAACAAGGTATACTTTGTGGCGCAAAATACATTTCTTGAAAAGGGACAGAAGAAAGGAAGACAGTGACTGTCTTCCCTTGCCCAAGAAGAAGTCCTTTTGGGGTGTCACAAGCATGTGACACCCCCTCGAGCATATTCTTCATTGGCTCGCCAGGCTTGGTGGCCTGCCAGACTCGTAGCCAACATTTGTCACCGCACCACAATAAACAAACTATCACAAACTATCATTTCTTGGCCACCCCGATTCACTTTACCGTTGGATTAAAGATTATTCGTATAAACGGGAGCAAAAAGTGGTTCTGAACGGTGCGACGTCGAGAACGGTTAATGTTTTATCAGGTGTGCCTCAAGGGTCGGTCCTTGGGCCATTGCTGTTCTTCATATTTATCAATGACTTAAGTGAAGGCTGTGTTTCAAATATCAGACTGTATGCGGATGATTGCGTTGTGTACCATCCTGTGTCTTGTGCCGAACATATGAGTGTGTTGCAGTTTGATCTTGAAAAAATTTGTTCCTGGTGTACTAAATGGAAAATGGACTTGAACGTAGCGAAGTGTTATCACGTTAAATTTACGAACAAAAAGAAAAAGGTGCCCAGTTCATACTCACTAAATAATGTTTTAGTACAATGCGTTGACGAAGTCAGATACCTGGGCGTCAACTGCGGGATTAGACTGGACATCCCACATTGACACAACAAGCGCTAAAGCGTGCCGCCTTATGCACCTTTTCCACAGGAACTTCAAGTATGCGCCAAAAGCATTGAAGGAAGCTTTGTATCTTACAAATATTAGGCCGGTGTTACAATACGCTTGCGCAGCATGGGACCCCTTCACAAAAGTTCTTGAAGATAAGTTAGAGCGTGTTCAGAAAAGGGCTCCAAGATACGTCACGGGAATCTACGACTACAAGATTAGAGGTTCGCAAATCAGGGAAAATCTAGGATGGACGTTGCTGTCCACAAGCAGAAATATAATCAGGTTAAAGCTTTTACACAACATTATAGCGGTAACACAGGAATCGATAAGAACATATATTTAAAACCACCTCATTATCAATCTAAAAGACGCGACAATTCCAAAAAATAACGGCCTACCAAAGTCGTATTTTTGTATTTAAGTTTTCATTCTTTCCGCGAACTGCAGAGTGGAATTTGCTCCCGGATGAGATAGTGTCCGCACCCAATTCTTCATCTGCCATAGAGAATTTTACCTGAATCTATTTTAGACAATGTTCCCAGTGTGCCATTTTATGCATTGTGTAACAAATTTTATAATCGGATGTTGTCAGCATTGGATGTGTTGTCTTTCTTTATTAATTACGATTATTGTATTTCTAATACCACAGATGATATGATGCCGTTGCTCGCGAAGTTGACTTTTATTTTTGTAATTAACCCCCCTACAATAATGCCCAACTAGGGCGCTGTAGGCATTTTTAATAAATAAATAAATAAAAAAAACACCGATGAGCACAGCTGCTCGGCGGTCAGTCACCGTTCATCATCACCACGCTGTAGAGCGTGTAACAGAGGGTACCTCGAGGCCTTCGTTAACGAACCTGGGCGGATTGTGACACACCGCATTTCTCTTACACATCTTGTCAATATGCTAATTAACATACTGGTGATATTCAGATTGTTTTCCCTATAGTATGCTGTTTTGGGCCTTCAGCTGTTGCTCTTTATGTTTCACTGTTATTTCTATTCTTCTGTTCTAATTTTTTGCTCTATACGAGGCTAGTCAAATGCTTTAACATATGTGAATTCTGGTTTTATTTTATTGTCTCGTAACGTCTTCTGTGTTATTTTACTGGAGAAAGCGCAGCGTTGCTGATCACCAAAGTGAAGCTTGTCATGGTTTTTGAGATAACTGTTCCTTTTCCAGCATTGCTTTCACTGTCTCATTCTGCTGATCTTTTATTTGACCAGGAAGTCGAAAGCTTCTATGAAGACGTGGAATCGGCGATGGGTAAAGTCAAGACAAAATGCACTATACTGATGGGCGACTTCAATGCCAAGGTAGGCAAGAAGCAGGCTGGAGACAAGGCAGTGGGGGAATATGGCATAGGCACTAGGAATAGCAGGGGAGAGCTATTAGTAGAGTATGCGGAACAGAATAATATGTGGATAATGAATACCTTCTTCCGCAAGCGGGATAGCCGAAAGTGGACGAGGAGGAGCCCGAACGGCGAGACTAGAAATGAAATAGACTTCATACTCTGCGCTAACCCTGGTATCATACAAGATGTCGACGTGCTCAGCAAGGTGCGCTGCAGTGATCATAGGATGGTAAGAACTCGAATTAGCCTAGACCTGAGGAGGGAACGGAAGAAACTGGTACATAAGAAGCCGATAAATGAGTTAGCGGTAAGAGGGAAAATAGAGGAATTACAGATCAAGCTACAGAACAGGTATTCGGCTTTAACTCAGGAAGAGGACCTTAGTGTTGAAGCAATGAATGACAATCTTGTGGGCATCATTAAGGAGTGTGCAATAGAAGTCGATGGTAACTCCGCTAGACCGGATACCAGTAAGCTATCGCAGGAGACGAAACATCTAATCAAGAAACGCCAATGTACGAAAGCCTCTAAGCCTACAGCTAGAACTGGCAAAACTTTCGAAGCATTAAGCGCATGCTTAGCTGCTACGCTTGTGATATTTTTGTGTTGGTTTTTGCGATATGTGCTCATTCTATCTTTCAGAAGTAAAGGCATAGAGTTGTACCTTTAGTGTCCGCTTTACAAGAGACAGAGGCAGTCTTTCGTTACGGGCTCCCATTTAATTTGCCTGAAGTGTCTGGGGGCTAGAATATTATTGAATTATTTGATTGATTTGATTTACAGATTATTGAATACGCACTTGCCAAAACATCCTGGCAGCAATAAAAGATTTCACATTAAAGATGCTGGTGGTAACAAGTTTGGACTTTTCTAGGTTTAGTGATAGTGCACGTAGCAGGTCTCACCATATACTGGGTGTCCCAGCTATTGTTAGGCAAGCAGTCAAACAAATAAAAAAGAATGTTCAGCTAGTTGCAATTAAAAGGCCAGTGTTAAGTCATGCCCCGACTAGATCATATTTTGCACCATTCTTTTTTTAACAGCATGGCTAAGGTTAGCCGAGACAGCTATACATAATACAAAGGGTGTCCAGTGGGCACCATGCGGATATTCATTGCACAAACGACGTCCAATTGACATCGGTGTGGATACCTATTGAATGTTGTGGCTACAACGAGACGTAATACAAAGGGCCCATCTTTTCGACGTCATCTGAATTTTAATATATATATAGATGTAGTAAATATTTAACAAATGTCTATTAGATGTTATATATATCCAGCCTGGTTGCCCTCATAATGTAGAACTTCATGTTCCAGATGCATTTCCGGTGACCCAATTTGCACGTGCCCACGTCTTCTGGATCAGTCTGGATATCCAGTGGACGTGCTGAATGTTTACGTGTACCATATTATGCACAACTAGTGGATGTAACTGGCTACTTGAGCTCTTCCTTCTACCTGCACATGCACTTTTTATGGGAATTTGCCTTCACTGTGCAACTTAATAGATCCTATGAGATCACTTAATTGGCATGTGAAAATAAAAAATACCGACAAACGGAGTCCTCGGGACAGATAATGAAGCAGCCATATGCGTAGGAAGCACCAGAGAGCCCAGGATAGAAGCACCGGACTGCTTTTTGAATTTGTGTTGTTTCGATGGCGCCTAGCACTGCAGCATTCGCCAGAGGTGATGGTCACGGCGTTCTTTGCGCATGCGTTCGATGGAGCGCTATTCTTATCATGTGCATGCTTAATTTTGCATAAAAGCAGTGGACAAGCAATAAAGTTGTTAGGTGGACACTTGGCTATGTCTATTTCTTATTGCCCCCTGTGTCCAGTCTTATTTTCTGTGCCTTTTAAGCGAGTCTCGCAGCACGGTACGCAAAGGGTTGACTGCTATACTACATATGTACAAAAGCAGAGTAGCTGCGACACATGTTTATAGGATACCAATTACCTATGGAAATGAATACACACACAGGACAGTTGGTCAGGTGGGTGCATAAATGACAGGATGCACAAGTGTGGCAATATAGTTTCCAGAGGCACACGCACCAATCCACCGTTACGTAGCATACAATATATGCATTTGCACTCCCCTCTTCAGTAATGTTTTCATGGTAAGGAAAACGAAGATGGAATAAGAAATAGCTTTTGCTACCTACAATCTTGACCCATACAAGTGTGAGTGTGCCATCCATGTTCTCGACAAGAACTACAGTTTCTAAACATTGTCTTTAGTAAGCATGCTTACCTGGAAGAAATCTGCAGTGCTGTCAGGCACACTCCATTTAGCCTCGGAGGACACTGCTTCCGCCAAGTAAAGTCGGTTGCTATAGTCCAGCAGCCTACCTGTTTTTTGGGTTTTCATCTGGTCTACTGGCATTCCACCACTCGGCATGTACCAACTCAACCAAGACATTCTTATGAACGTCCTTGCGCTGTCTTCAGTGTAAGCTACTAGAGAAATGTACCTTAAATGTCCATTGTAGTTGCCATTAGCATCTGGCTACAAAATTATAGTTTGAAAATTGTACTAGGGCGGTTTGGGCTAGTTGGTAATCTTATGATAAAAACGATGTATGTTTTCTCTCGCAGTCCTTGTCCTTCGCGCTGTACGTCATCAAAAATTGTACTGCAGTGTTATTGAAGTACACTGGCCACTTGAGTGTAGGGGCTGTCCACTTTCTGATTAAGGTAAAGTGTCGAGAGGAAAAACATTTTAGAATATGTGGGGTTTGGATCACTGCGTACTGTTTGAAGCAAGAAAAACCTTGTCATAGCAAATATATAAGTACCAATTTTTATTCATTTTTATTACTTTTCATGCATTAATATATTTGACATGCACTAGAAAATAAACGGAGTTGAGAGTTGTTTGCTCTTGTACTTTGGTGCTGAAGCAAGCGCCAGTAAACTGCCAGTGCGCGCAAAGGAAAGGGCTCGCAATGTGGATTCAGTGGCCGTTTATTGTCGTCAGTACATCACAAATTCAAATGCTCAAAACACTCAGTGCTAAGACCATTTAACACATACTATATAAATACTTCATCATAATGCACCTGTACGTAACAAGCCCTATTTACCCTCGGGCAAAAATGAACAATAAAACGTGCTGGGTACAGGGTCCATTCAGACTTTTTTCGGCCACAGATAGACACGAGCTTTCAGATTTACAAAAGAAGAGGCGCCTCCTGTAAAAAATACTGTGCGAGTAGTCAAACATATCCTGCAAAGACTGCAAATTGCCACTGTGTACATTATTTACTCGTTATGCACTGGTTCAATCTCCTGCTAGCATTTTTACTAGCATTTTTAATGATGCACCTGATCAGTAAAGCACAATGAGTTTGAAACATAAATAAAATATGCTACTTTACAGTGATGTTGCGTTATAGGGGGCGCCGCAGCCCATAAATCGAGGTGCAGTTTGGAATGAAAGCTCTGTGCAACACGAAAACAGCTGCTCTGCCGGAAAAACCAGCTGGTTCTGTGCAACCCCCAAAAGTGCTTTTTATTTCCATGCAAGGAGCAGAGCTGCACAAAATGTGTCCTCTCGCCACTCCTCTGCCCCTTGCCCTGCATGTCGGCTGCAAGCTGGCTAGAATGCAAGTGGCACAAATTCTTGTGGACTGGACAATGCCCGCTGCTTTAAGTGGGCCCTCCTGCAAAAAAGCAATGCAGAGGCGGCGATTCTCACTGGTTGCAGGAATGCTCAGCACCATTCACATTGTTAGACAAGTATTGCACGGATCTTAAAGGGACAATAAAGGGAAATATTACGTCAAACTAGAATAAATTTCTTCAATAACAATTTCATCCTTCATAGCGAGAACAGAGCTTTTATAAGCTAGAAAATTATGGAAATAGAAAAATCGGAGTGGCAACACCTGTTGTGGACAATGGTGCCTCCCATGCGACGTCAGCACAGCTGACTCACAGAGAGCGGCATAAAGGTAGGTCAAACGGCCAGGGGAGATTACATCAACTTGTCCATTTTGGTGCGGGCCGTTCAAATCGAGAAGCGGCAGCCGAATCTTTGGTGGTAGCACAACAAAATGATATATTTGCACGCAGAGAAAGACTTCTAGACGAATAATCTATTAATCTAGCTCAACTTAATATGTTCTTTTGTTTCTTAATATTGGTGCAGGAAGAAAGCATGCTCACGAGCGTAGAATAATGTATATTTGTTTACAAGCAATATATATGGTGCTCAGGCAACGGCCAGAGCCTTCGTCTTCCCCTATTTCGTGCCACCTTCTTCATTCTTTTCACCATAACATCACCCTCCCGGTGGGGTCAGCTCCATTCCGGTGCAGGTTATAGAGCCGCGCTTTATGTGGGCATATAGGGTTTGAGTCTGGCAACGCGAACAACATTGCTGGTGACTTTTGGAAGCACTGAAGACTGGCCTAATGGTGCAAGCAATGGTGGTCATAACGCTGGAGGACACGGACAAGAGCGAGACAACAGGACGAGTAATGTATCTAACCAACTAGCACAAATAACCATCTTCTAAACTACTGGTGCAATTTTGTGTGTCACATCATACAGTTGACGTAAGATCATGCATGGGCTAGAATCACAGGAAAGTAGTTTCTCCGACAAGCCGAAGCGCCATGAAGGCGTCCAAAGAAAGACAAGGGAACCAGGAGTAAGTGTTCTCGGTGACGACGGTCATAGCGTCACTTTTGAGAAGCTTGTGAGATTGTGAAGCGATGACGGACGGCCTCTCAGGCTTGGGAAGCCAAGGCAATAGGATCGCGGGTGCAATCAATGCTTTGTGATCAGAGTTCGGAAGGGAGCAATGTGTTGAAAGGCAAGGCATGTTCGCCGCCATACAGACGGTAAAATGGTTATAATCCGGCAGTGTTGAGACGGGACAAGTTATATGCAAAAGTAATGTATGGTAAAGCGACATCACAGTTGTGGTGATCGTCGGAAACGTACATGGCCAGTATTTATGTTACCGTATTTACTCGCATAATGATCGCACTTTTTTGTCAGAAGAATTGACGCAAAATCAGGGGCGCGATCATTACGCGGGTTAAATTTCCCGCGAGAAGAAAAAAAGTTTTTTAACCCGCGTTTGCTGCGGGACACCAAAACAAAAATGGTGGCCGGCGGAGTAAGCCGAACGCGCCAAACGCAATTTTTTTTTCTTCTCGTGAGTACATCACGTGCATGGAAACAGTTTCTTCCATATCAATAATGAATAATATCGGTAATATCTGCAAGTTTGCGGCAATAACGTAGCCATGTCCACTTTGAGGGGACAGAAACAGGTGGGTGCGCTTAGCTGCCAGTGACATAGGAACACATGGCCGGCACGCTGCGGAAATTGCGACATCTGTCTTCACTACTATCATAATACGGCACGTTTCCGCTAAGGGTGGGTGAATATCTTGGCTGTGTTACAAGCATCGGCTTATGAATAGGGTACACATTTAACGTATCAGTCTAAACTTGGCTACTATCGTTGCCGCTCGCGATTTGTTGCGTGCCCAAGAGTGCGGATGAGAAGCATTGGAAGGCGCCTTTTTTGTTGTTTACCACAACCATTATAAAGCCTACACATAATAAAGGCAAGTTTGGTTGCAGCTTTTTTTTTTAGTCATGGAAGTGCGGAAAGTGATGAAAATAATGAAATGAGGCATCTACTTAAGAGTGTTTGGTGCGTGCAGATCACTTGGTTTGTCTTGAAGTCGTTCGCGTAGCATTTAACAGATGGTAAGCGCATTCAATATTAGCTAGACTTGGCACACCACATATTGCTGCGGCAAGTTCAGGGTGAGATCATACAGTTGACATTTTCTTACACGGGAAATTTAAAAAAAATTTGAATTTTGACGACAATATTCAGGGGTGCGATCATTATGCGAGTAAATACGGTAGTGTGCGTTGAGCCGTTCGATGAGGCCGTTCGTTTGAGGGTAGTACCCGGAAGCAGTCTTGTGTTCTATAGAACAGGAGCGGAGTAGATCATCGATGACCTTCGATACAAAATAGCTGCCCCGATCTGTAATGACAAGGAGCGTTGTGGTGCAGGATGACGTCATATAGTAAGAAGTCTGCGACATCTGTAGTGCAGCTGGTTGGCATTGCTCGTGTGATGGCATATCTCGTGGCATAATCTGTTGCCACAGCAATTCACTTGTTTCCTATGGCTCTGTAGGCACTTCAAAGAGTTCAGCTGAAGGCTAGCACTGCGAAACATGGAGAGGATGGTCGTGAGGTACTGCAGGTGGCTCTCAAATGTCAGTGAAAACACAATCGCATTGTCCAGGTAACAGAGCCATGTTGACCACTTCAAGACGCACAGGACAGAGTCTGTGATGTGCTCGAATGTAGCTCGCGCATCGCATAATCCAAAGGGCATGCCCTTAAATTGGCACAGAACGTCCAGTGTGACGAAGGCTATTTTCTTGCAGTTCATCTCATCTACGCTAATCTGCCAATAAATAGCCAGAACGGAGGTCAATTGATGAAACGTATTGGGATCCGCGAAGGCAGTCAAGAGCGTCATCTATGCGAGGCCGTGAATAAACATCCCTTTTTATTATCTTGTTGATGTGATGGTAGTCAACGCAGAAGCACCACGAGTTGTCTTTTTTTCTTTACCAAGAAGACCAGTGATGCCTACTGGCGACTGAAAGGATCAATGATGTCCTTGTGCATCATCTTTTCAACTTCTTTCTGTATGATGGCCCTTTCTGTTGGGAAGACATAAGATGGCTGCCTACGAATGGCGCTGGCATCACAGGTACTGATGTGATGCGTCACAAAAGTTGTCTGGCCAAGAGGATGGTCATCCAAATCAAAGATATCCCTAATAAGACGACAAAAGGTGATGAAGAGCTGGTGTTTGCTTGTAAGGAAACATCATCTTACAAATGTCGTCCGCAGACATCGAGGACGAAGGAGTAGGTGACAAAGGTCCGTTGGTGCTGAGGAAGGATTCAGGGGCCACAGAAGAGATCGTCAATTCTTCCAAAGGGGGTGATCTGCACTATGGCGATGCTGTGTGAAAGCACATGCGTCGAAAATCCAAAATTGAGGATGAGCATGCGAGTGCTGTTTTCGAAGATCAGGATTATAGTGCTCAGTAGGGCAATACTGCATGACAAAATCATGTCAGTAAGCGGTAACATGACATACTTGCCATCAGGAATGGGAGAAGAGGGCATCAGGAGGACATTTGCAGCAGCTTGTGGAGACAGCTTTGCAAACTCAGCAGAACATAAGTGGTGTGAAGCACAAGTTGTGGCGTCGGCAGGAAACGGCACATCGAACTGTACACCTGCGGAGCAGTCCATGTGGCCCGAGTGCTTCGAAAGAAAACTGAGGCCGAGAATCAGGTCATGTGCACAGTGCTCAAGAACGCTAAATGAAAAAAAAATGTATAATGGCCCCCAATGATCACATGTGCTGTGCACATTCCAATAACAGGTGAAGTACTACCATCGGCGACTCACACAGTGCATGGTGTGGCAGGCGTCAGAACATTTTTGATCCTTCAGTGGAATGCAGTGCTCATAACTGAAAGCTGCGCTCCTGTGTCAACGAGAGATGTAACATGAACACTATCAACTTCAATGTCCAGTAGGTTTCCACGTGTTGGCAGGGTCAAGAGAGGATTTGTGGGCCGTGAGAGTTGCAGCTTCACCTCCGGGTGCTGCACCGCCTAGTTTCCAGAAGTCAAGCGACCAGTTGCAGATGGGGACAAAAAGTGGTAAATGATAGGTAAATGGGACCCATGATTCTTGTGGAGATGGGGAGCAGCTAGACCTTGGTGAAGCACTGTCGGCGTTGATGTTCCTATCAGCATGTACAGTGAGAAAGTGTGATTATCTGGCACTTGGTGGGAGTGACTCGGAGACGACCACCGAGGAGGCGACGACCAGCGGCTGCAGCAATGACAGGCGATGTGTCCAATACTGGAACAATTAAAGCATATGGGTTTATCATGCGCTTTGCCCCATCATTATCAGCCTGGTTACGCCCACTGCAGGGCAAAGGCCTCTCCCATACTTCAACTACCCCGGTCATGGGTTAATTGTGGCCATGTTGACCCTGCAAACTTCTTAATCTCGTGCGCCCCACCTAACTTTCTGCTGCACCCTGCTACGCTTCCCTGCCCTCGGAATCCAATCGTGGGTGCCACTGGTACTGTATAAATCTCTATAGAACTCCTAAGCCACTTGAACTATCTCATCCATATTAGTAACATATTGCCGGCTTTGTCTCTTAACGCATACATCTGATTCTTGCCTATTCCTAGTTCCTTCTTCACTGCTTTTAGGCTTCCTCCGTTCCTGAGGGCATGTTCAATTCTATCCTTATTATACTTCCTTATGTCAGCTGTCTTACGTTTGTTGATTAACTTGGA
Organism: Dermacentor albipictus; assembly: GCF_038994185.2. Lineage (NCBI taxonomy): Eukaryota > Metazoa > Arthropoda > Arachnida > Ixodida > Ixodidae > Dermacentor > Dermacentor albipictus. The sequence goes on along the minus strand of NC_091828.1, from coordinate 16,084,317 downwards.
AAGTTCTGCCACTTCTATTCTATCTGTAGCGTTAAAGGCTTTCATGCATTGGCGTTTCTTAATCAGATCTTTCATCTCCTGCGATAGCTTACTGGTATCCTGTCTAACGAAATTACCACGGACGTCTATTGCACACTCCTTAAATTTGGTAGGTGTTTCTATCGCGGACCGAGCAGAGAGATGAAATGCCCAAACTCGCTATTTCCTCCTGAACGATTGCTTGTATAAGCAAAATAGAGGGCGCACTGTCCTGGCAGTCGGAACAAACTGGGGCTGGAGCCACACCTCAAGCTCATGGCGAGCAATGTGCATTATACCTTCTGGTTCCGTCAGCTATACAAATCGCGGCGGGTCTCCACACGGAGATGTCACGGCAATATTGGGCGATCTGTCGAAAGTTTGAGTGGCATGGCGGCCCTTTGCTTGTTCAAAGTGCCGACACACGTTTATAACTGCATCAACCGTGGCATATTCCTTACAAATCAGGAGACTGAAGGCATCGCCTGCAATACCTTTTAGTATGTGATGAATCTTTTCTGCATCAGTTATGTTTTTATCAGCCTAGCAACAGAGGGCTAGCACATCCTGGATGTACATGACAGGATTCTGTTAAAGTCTGAGTGCGGAACGCAAGTTTAAGGTTGATTGTTGGCACGGACTGCTAAGGCGTCGATTGTGTTGGTTAATCTGCCATCGTTGCGGCAGGTAGGTGATGCCCGCTGCGAAGTTCTATGATAGTACCTCACAGCTCCACCATAACATTGCAGGAATAAATCAGGCCCACGAGCGTAAAATTATGTATATTTACAATCGATATACATGGTGCTACGGCAATAGCCAGGGTCTTCATCTTCCTCTAGTTTCAATTCAATTATGGGGTTTTACGTGCCAAAACCACTTTCTGATTATGAGTGGAGTGCTCTGGAAATTTCGACCTGGGGTTCTTTAACGTGCACCTAAATCTAAGTACACGGGTGTTTTCGCATTTCGCCCCCATCGACAGGCGGCCGCCATGGCCGGGATTCGATCCCGCGACCTTGTGCACAGCAGCCTAACACCATAGCCACTGAGCAACCACGGCGGGTTCCTCTAGTTTGTGTCACCTTCTTTGTTCTCTTCACTACAACAATATCAGTGATGCTACTGGCCCATGCCATTTCGTAGCAGCTTTTGGAGCAGCCAAAAATGCATTCTGGAGCAGCAAAATGCACTTCAGGAGCAGGTTTATGAAAGCGACTGCAAACTATAGTATATTGTATGAGGCTTTTACAGTGGGCAATGCATGAGAAAGTAAATGGTCACTGGTTGATAAATTCAATCCAAGCACTAAAGATGACCCCCTTTATTTCATCGCAGTCCTTATAGTGGACTGCGACGAAGTTCTGTGCCAGGTCTGTGCCAATGTGCACACTATGTTCGAAAAATCGAGCGAGACACCATGCAGTGTCCGAAACTTCGGTCACCGTTTTACAATGGTCACATAGGAGAGAAGCGCGGGGTCTGGTTAGTCTGGTTTGGCACCAGCGCGATAGCTCCCTGCTGCCTGAAAAGTGAGGTTGTCCCATTGCCTAAGGAAACTTCGCGCGTCAAGGTGGAAGGTGTTGAATATAGACAGCAACCCATGCAAGACACAAGCAATACAATCTAGGCTTAATTAGAGAGGGCTGAATTGGTCCAGCGCGAAGCTAATGCACTTGCCATGCCACTTTAGATGGTGCAGTAAAACGGTGCTCGAGGGCTTAGTTCCATTTCCGAAAGCCCGAGGAACCCTTTAGGCTTAGTGTGAGTGCAGATTTCTCATATTTTGCTGAAATGTAGCAGGATGTAGCAGAGTTCTGCTCTCGGCGCAGTTCGGCACAATTGGCACGGCGGTAGTAGCATCATTGCATTATGTGTGTTTTTCTGAATGTGAAAGAACCCCGCAAATACATGCAAAGTGCCTCGAGAGGCAATTTTGTGTGTATTCACGGGCCTCTTTCGCTCAGAAACACACTTTTATGTAGCACGTATTAAGCAATAGAAAGCTGTATCAGGAGTTTTGCACGTTACTCTACAATTTTCTCATTGACACTTTTCACCTAATTTTAATATTTGAGAAGTTGATTAATTAAGATTAATTATGTAATTAGGTGCAATGTAAAAAATATTCTGAGTATCTCCAGATGACGGCAAACAGCGTTACCTTGGTTCTGTCCAGCTACGTGGCATTTGCATATTCTTAAGTCTTGGTGCACGATAGTTGGGACACCCTGTATACACACACATGAGTGGGGTTCGGAAAGCTAGTTGAGCCTCCCTCCCGCACCACCAGAAAAAATGAAAACTTTTCGCCTATGGTGATCATCATCATCATCCCCCACCAGTTATCTCAAGACATGCATTTACTTTTGAAGCTTGCCCTACACACACCTAGCTCTTGTCGGATGCATATGGACTTTATTTAAATGTAGCACACAAGCAGCAGCAAACTTCATAGAATGCAAAATGACACGTTGTCTTTTATATCACAGTGACCTTTCTAGCGATTCTGTAATTTCGCCAGCTTCAGGAACTTGTGCATAAACTTGTTCAATGCAAGTGTACCCCTCTGGTGTCCTTTCACGATCACAAGACTTTCAACGAAAGGTTCAGAAATCATCAAGTGAAACTTTTTTGCAACTGAAATTGGTCTTTCATAAAACATCACAACCTTCATAAAATTGTAAAACAAACATAAATTCGTTAGCTATGAAAAATTAAGAAGAGTTGGCAGGTATGCATGTGCAGGAAATGTGGTTTACCAAATTTCACTGCCATAGAGTAAACATTACGTTGGCCGGACTGGCTGCTGTGTAAATGACACACTTGGGGATTACAATAAAGTTACACGTTTCGCAGTTGCCTTCGGTCAGCTGCAAAGCATGTGGTGGCTCACCATTTTCTTTTTAAAGACAGAACATATAAATATCAACAAAAGAAATGTTTATTTTCTGCCTAAATATTCAAAACACAGAAAATAAGCATAACCAACAAAAAGAGAAAATATTTTGCAAACATATTTTTAAGCAATAGGGGGAAAAGGTGTTAATTATGAAGGAATGTCTATAATTGTGTCCAATTTAGACCAATTCATTTTAAGGCACTTTCTACTACACTGCAAGAAAGACTTGGTGCTCGGATGGTACTTCATGAATTTTCTTATGAGTCAGCATAGTTAGAAAGTAATTAATTATCCAGCTATTGTTCAGGCAGTAATATTTTTACATTAAAAAATTCGATCACTGGCTTAAAGCACATGCAGAATTTCAATACTGACTGCATGTATTACTGATTAAAAAGAAAGCTCTTGGCACATGGAACCTCCTGTCAAACAAGGTGGCCACCTCTAGCAGTACACTGGAAGTGAAATGACATGGTACGTTGAGTGTTCAGGGGGTTCAATGCACCTGACGCTCAATGTCTGCTGCTCTTGCTTAGCCACCACTCAACATAACCGGCAAATACAAGTTGCATCCACAAATGTGGACACGTCGTCTTAAGCGGTTAAGGCGCATTCACACCGAAGGCGGGGCGGGCGAAGCAGCCAGGCGGAAAGCGAAAAGTGGCGAAAACCTCCTCGCCGAGCGGGCAAAGCAGGTGGAAAATGCGGCGGGCAGCCCGATCGCTCTCGGACCGATTTTTTCCGCCCCGCCGGAGCTTCCCGCTTTCCTGCAGCCAACCAGAGCTCGAGGAGACAAGCCGACTCAAAATGGCATCCGCCGAGACAGCTGCATTTTGCGCTGCACTTTTGATCGATACAATTAAATGTTGCCCGATGCTATGTGACAAGAGACACGACGTATACAAGGACACTGAATACAAGAATCAAAGCCCTGGCATGACCCATTCTCTCTCGTTCTTGCATGGCGGGGCGAACCCACCAGCGGCGTTGGCGGGCTGTCTTCCTTCGAGCTTTCAGCTGCTCGTCTTGAAAAGCTGCTAAAGAAGCGGAGAGTAGAATGCCAACTATTTTGTCTTCGTTCGAGCTGATCATTCTTCACAAGTGGTTAGCAAGCGAGAGCGGCTGACCAGACGACGGTGGTGCGGTGACTACGCTCGCGCGTGCGTGTTGGCGGACGACCGGTGCCAAGAGATGGCGACACATGTGCCACGAAAACGCTAGATGCTCCGCCTTCCCTGCGCCGCGGGCCGCCAGGCAAGCCGTCCAGTCTGAACAGGCGCGCGCGCTGACCGCCTCACCGTGTTGAAAATCCGCTTGGCCACTTAGACGCTCCGCTTTCGGTGTGAATGTGCCTTTAAGGTTGGCAAAAAGAGAGAGAAAAGGCATTGGCTTCGGGTGGTGCTGTTAGTGAATGCAACTTGTCAGAAAGATACTGCGCCCAAAAGCAATCAGGAAGATTTCTTCATATTCTGAAGAACACAGCTTGGAGTTGCCAAATGACAGTGATATTGCCAAGTTTCTCAATTTGAGCTATGGATCCTCTGACGAAAATGACATCTCGCTAGGTAGGCAATGGACCAGTGCTCAACCCATTTGCAGAGCTCTGTGTATGTTTTGCGAATACTAGTATGCATTTTGTCATTTTCTTTTTTCGACAACATATAAACAAGGTTCTGCTGTATCTTTCACACATCAATAGCTTGAACATTTAATTTTTGCCCTGACTAGAATCCAAATTTCTAAGTTTACTTGCGGATGTTTCCGCTTTCTTTTTATTCCTATCTCTCTGTAGCTTTCGAGCCTGTTTAGCTTTTCTGTGCCCTCTCGATGCAGTACATCTAGCCTTAATTGCCTCTTCTTTTTCTTTATTCCACCAACTTGGTGGCTTTTTCCTGCCTTTCAGTGGATCTTGTTCTACTTTTGAATTTCTTTTTGTATTTATGGTTACTATATTTCTGTATTCCCTATGCTTCAATGTATTGCTACCTCATTCTCAATGTTTACCACTACATTTTTCACTTCTTGATTGTGGATACCCTCATAGGTTTTTTATTCCAGAATTCGCATGTTAAAATCTCTCACATGCGGTAAACATGCTCACTTTTTTCAATCTGCTAGCTCTGCATTTATATATTTCCATTAAGCTCAATTTCTTGTATACTGTTTACATTGGCCGACCATGGTTCATGTGAAACTACCTATCTCGAGATTCCCACTTCAACTGCCCATTTAGAATTACTAGATTGCATCGCTTGCTATGGTCTTGTGCCTTTTTATTGTTGAAGCCTGTGTATCCATTTAGATCTTCTTGCAACTTAATCAATAGCCTCATAGCCCTTCACATCTTTAAGAAGTCGCTTTAGTGCCTTTAGTGCCATGTATCACTGGTACAGTTATGTTGAATTCCAATGGTAGACCGCGAGCGCTCGGCCGGATCACGAACGGAGCGCGTCGCTCCGACTGAGATCGCTCTCATCTGCTCACACCATATCTGCGAAGGGAATGCGTGCGCTCCCGCGGGGGCACTTAGTACAGGAAAATCAAGTGAGAGGGCGCTAGAATAGAGAGGAACAAACGCTTGGAACCGCAACCCACCACCCCATTTCACTGTGCGTGTGAGAAGAATCATCACTTGACTTGGAAATTGTACTGTCTGAGTCGGAGCTGGCTTGGAGCGCGAACAAAATCGCACGGCGCGAAGCGTCGTCCACGTTTCCCATGTCCGCGACGGGAAACAGGCGACCGTGACAGGAAGCAGAGGCGGGTGAAGGAAATACGTCACGAGGACTTCCGGTCAAATCTGCCGATTTCGGCGGAGCAGATATTTTGATCCGGGATCAGCGGCTGGTCCCAATCTGCCATTGGAACACACAGCTTACGCTCCCATTCTGCCATTGGAATAGGATTGCTCCATACAGAGCAGAAAAACTTGATCTGGATCTACCTTTGGAATTCAACATTAATCAGATTCCAAGCAAGTGCGGGAAGGCTCACATTTGACATAGCGGCAGGTGCCTCAATATCAGACTAAAAGAACATTAACAATCACTTAACAACCCTAATGCTTCACATCTAGTGTCACAGTTGTAAACCTTTGTTTGAAGACACAAAAGTCCTTTCAAGACATAAATGCCAAACCACATGCGAAATAATTGAGGCATTTCACATTAAAAGATTAGGAGAGACTTGCGTTAGCCAAGCATCAATATCTCTGTTAGAAAGCAAATTTCAATATCTTCTCGGCATCAGTGTCAATCTCAAGTAGCGCCTTTTGTTGTTTGGTTTTGATGGCTTCCCTTCCTCTTGACACGTTTAACTGATAGACTTTAGACCTTGCTCCACACTCCTTGAAATTATTGCTTTATAAAACACTAATACGCCTGAAATTAGAATATGCTACATCAGTCTGGGACTCTAATAACCTAAACTTAACACATTGGAATTAGTTCAAAATAACGCTGCTCGTTTTATTCTTTCGAATTATAACAGAACTGCCAGCGTAACAGCCATGAAAACTAGCCTTTCTCTTCCATCTCTTGCAGCTCGACATAAAGTCTCCCGTTTATCATTATTTCACAAAATTTTTCACCACACAACACTGCGTGATGTATTCATCCATACTCCACACTACGTATCTCGTCGCATCGATCATTCTTACAAGGTTCATGTCTCTTCTTGCAGCGCAAATACATTTTCCCAATCATTCCTACCGCGGACATCACTAGAGTGGAACCACCTTCCCGCAAGCATTGTATCCAACAGGGATAATCTTTTATTTCGTGATGCCTTAACCAACATTACTTGCTAGAATGCTGTTTAATGTGCTTGTATATCTTGTCCTTTTTTGTAATAGTTTTTGTAATTGCTCATTGTATTCCTACTGAATTATTTGTCAAATTGTACTTTTATGTTGAACATTTTTCTTTTGTAAGACTTACTATTTGAATTTACTTGTAACCCACTCCCCTCTAAAGCATTCACAGGCCTTGAGGGTATAATAAATGAAATGAAATGTTCATATTTGCAATCACACATACATGCTGATAGTTTCAATGAAGATTTAGTTGAGGGTTAGCGCTCGTCCCGTCTTCTTCTAGTCTGCACGTGTGTCACTTCGCGCTACAAACCAAGAATAAGAAACAAAGGCTTAATTCCTAAAGATACTGCATACTAACCAATGATCCCTGGACATATCTCTATATATTATACTGCAGTCATAAACTAGACCCATACGTCCCCACAGGCACAATGCATTAACACTGTATTTTCCACAAACAAACATGTAACAATATTCTTTTTTTCCCCATTACACTATAACAGGATAGAATTACTCAAATGAATTCAGGCTCTAAACTTGCAATAAAATTATTTCGGTTTTTCATTTCTGCAGAGTTCGCTTCTTACCATGGTACATATTTGTTACCCTCCCTGCTTGGACCATGTGTTCACAGTATTCAACAAATAAATAAATGAAAAACAAACAAATAAAAAATGCACCATGCTCACAAATATCCAAGAGAATCCTGGAATTTTTTTTTTTCATTTGAGTAAGGGAAGAGTTTACACCAAAGGTTGACACTTGGAGATCATGTCACAGTATGAAACAAAGGGTGTGTTCCAATTATGGCCAGCATCAGAGACAGTCTACACAGACAGCTAAGGGGACATCTTCGAGCATAAGAAATTGAATGAATCTGGAACTGTCGGAAGACATCTCTCCGATGTGACATCACCTTGTGTTGACAAAAAAAGCTAAAAAAACAAACACTATCTGTACTTTACCACTTTGTGTATTTGAACCAATGAAAAACACAATGCTTGCATTAAGCATGTAAGAAAATGTGACTACATTTTCTTTTGAGCAGACGATACAGTAGAGTTTCCTAGCATTATGCTCAGCTGCCATCTTTTTTAGACAGCAAAGTAGACTGCATCATTCCCAACTTGGATACTGCCTTCGTGAAACTGCCTTTTTTGCCCCCTTCATCAATATAGCTAGAAGACTTAAGATAACCACTGTCCACTTAGCTGTCTATTTAGCAGTCTATGGCGAGTATTGCAACAGCCAAAAGTGAGACGCTCACCCCATTGTAGTGACCAGGCCTGCTGTTCCTCCATCGGTTTCCTCCTTCTGGGGGCTCTTGACAAAATTGCGGCATGAAGCCAGCTTGGACTCCAGGGTCTGCACAGTGGGAGGGGGGGTAGAGGGGGAGGCAAGGGGGCAGGACAGAAGGGACGCACCAATGGGGAGAGGGGCACCCAAGCTGCTGTTGAGGTTATTTCTCCTCCCTTCTGTGCTCGTTGTGAGTGGGCACAGTGTGACGAAGGACACCCCCAGTTGTGCACACACCAAGCATCAAGTGTGAGAATGTCTTAGAATGAACCGGACATTCCTTCCTACAAACTTTAAATAAGTCTTTCCGAAGACGCTGTTCATGAGCAAAATTAAGGACAACGTACTGCAGAAATTAGATAGAGAAGGGAGGATGAAACAATAGGACAGAGCGCAGTACTTCTGAAAATTTAAGGTATCCTTTAATATCACTTTTTATCCTTCAGACAAAGCGCTCTATGTACACCTCTCTTATGTTTTTGTTCAAGTTTGCCTACTATTGATGTATGCATTGACGGATGAAAATAATGATTATAATTTTATTATTTGTTGTACTCACATTGTATTTCATTGTCTGGCTTACTGTTCACCGAGTAATTACTGCTGTCATTGATTTCGTTTAATATTTGTACACATTTCTTTTATTTCTGTTTTTTCCTCCTGCCCCTTATGTAATGTCCTGTAAAAAGCCCTCAAGCGTAAAATAAATGATGATTTTCATGAAACCTACCTACATGGCAGATTACTGGCGGAGAAGCTGCTGCACCGGCTCAACTACGGCACAGCACTCAGCCACTCAAGCAGCCATCGTTTAGGGTTGCTTGGAAATGCGGCTCATCAAAAAATTGTGCGTGCACATTCTATACCTTGAACAAAAGATGCGTTTAGTGTCACTCCTTATGTGCAGCACCAAAACAGTGCAAATTGTTGCATTTCAAGCAGTTACAAAAAGGGTTTCGAGCAATGCCGCATTTTTGGCGTGTTGGTACGATGTGATGAGGCTTGTAGCGCACGAAAGGACAAGGGCACAGAAAGACGTGGTACACACATATGTGCTGTGTGTACCTGTGTGTACCACGTCTTTCTGTGTCCTTATCTTTTCGTGCACTATAAGCCTCATCATTTTGAGCAACACTTGAGGGCTTGAGAGCTATTTAGAGAACAAAAGTTGGAAGGCAACTCAGCCTCCAGTTAAGTCGATGACAGGTAATGTCTTCCTCCCAAGTGAATTTGGGCAGAGAATGAGGTGGAGTCGGTGCGCACACCCTTCGCAAGGAGGAGTGTCGGATTAAGTAAATTTGAAATAATTTCTGAGGTGCCATGCCAAAACTGCGATTCAATTGAGAGAGCCGCCATATGGGTGTGGTGGTGTGGTTACTGTATTAGGCTTCTGTGCTAGAGGTCCTATGTTCGAATCCGGCCGTCAGACAATTTTATTTATTTACTTATAGTGACATCATGCTTACCAGTGGCCCCAGGGGCATATACCCATGTATCCGGTTGCAAATACTGCCCCACATTTTCAGACAGCACTATCTCCGGGATCGGCCCACGAAAGAGGCTAGAAACATCCCTGATAGAAAAGTGGGGGTAACTTGCCAAGAATATCTTTAAAAGAATGCTGAATTAACATACCAGCACTTATTTCCGGCACACACTGTTGGTGTGTAATGAGTGCACTTGCATAGTCACGATTTACTTGCCCATGGTATCCCAGAAGGTTTCGTAGGGGATTCGATGTGCCAGCAATCCCACGCCAAAGCCTGCTTGATGTGTGCACAGGACTGGGATGATGGTGACATAATGATGAATAGCATGCAAATGTGACTTCTAAGTCAAATTAATAAACTGCTACTTAGGCATGCTCCAAATGCAGCTGCACATATTTAGTAACCTTTCAACTGTCTTCTACAGCATGAGGAATGTTAGCAATGATGAAATTGTAAGAAAACAGCGCACATGACATAGTTTGTGCAAAGATTTCAGTAGGACAAAGGAGTACTTGGTAAAGCAACACACACAAGATGTGCTATTGAAAGGAGGTCATTGACGAGTGACAGCAAGGCAAAATAATGTTTTCACTCTAAGCATTAAAATGATAATGTATGTGGAAACACCACAATTTAAACAACTAAGAGTCTGTTAATTGGTTCAGAAGCCCTTAGGGGACATGTTTAGTTATATGTATTGACATGTGTACTTATCTTTATCGGGCGACCACGTTTCGCCGCCTAACAAATGTTATTGCACAGCGCGGGACGCGCCTGCATGTATCCGAAATTTCTGGAAAGTTATCGATGCTTCTATCCTCTGCCTGTTGTTGCCGATCCTTATGTTGTCTGGTTTTATCGCCTGACGTGAATGGTGTAGAACTTTGTGGAAGGCACACGGGTCCCAATGATTAGTCTGGAACATTCGACGATTGATGTATAAAAGCCGACGCGCTTGACCCGTCGATCGGATTTTCGATGATCGCCGACTGTGTTCGCCGCTATCGTTGTGCTTTAAGTGTAGCCTGTCTTTGTGGGCACAGGTTTGCCCAATAAAGGCTAGTTTTGACTTTCGCAGTATTGCTACTGTGTTCTTTAACGTCACTACCATGTGACAACATGCAAAGCAATATAGTCGGGTACAGTGCAGCATAGGATGCACGTTGTGCAATACGCAACGTCTTAGAGAGGACCACACTTCATGTGGGTCTCTCTTCAGGGCACTGCGAGCCCACGGGAGTGCCATAACACAGAGGGTACAGCTTGTCCTGAACACGGCTGCACAATTAAAACATTCTTGGGGTTAAATATTAATCAAACGCATTGGTAACACATTTGCGCTGTTTACTCGCATATAGTACAAGTAAATGAGTAAAATGGAAACATGTAATTAAAACCGATGCACAGTAAGTGCAGACCTTGACTTTCAACTTTAGTTACTCACCAGTGCTGCTCAACTTCAATATAACTAAAGACTGCAGTGCAAGTTCTTAAGCTTCAATAACAAACACCCTACAAACATGTGCTCGCATCTTGCACATGTTGTAGTAAACAATACAGGCTGCGCGAGGTATTTGAGGACACAGCTTCCAATCACAATAATTGATATAATCTCGTTGTACCCGCCTAGATGCTCAAATTTGTTTTTACCAGCTGCTCTAGGACATTTACTACTGCAGGACCCCTATTCTGAAACGTTCGCCTTCCGCGAAACTATCACCCATCTCCGCCGATGGCACGTGCTGATTGGCTGTTTTGGCAAAACCGGAAAATAACTAGTGCCCTCTAGTAGTTCCTGCCTACATCATTTTAATGTCACGGTGTTGTTGGGTACTCCGGACATATATTAAGTAAACAAACATGTCTTCTGGAATTTGGTTGCTGGTGGAGTCTAGTAGAGGCGAGAGAGGTGGTAGTTTATAGTAGTCTTTTTGGTGCCGTCTCACACGCGTTGTTTTGCGACAATATTTGTTGATTATTGATGGTGTCATTCTATAATATCAACTAAATTGTGCCTTGTAACCATGCGAATTGTAGCACAATTTATTCATTCAGATATAACATTTCACACTTACTTTTTCAATTTATTTTACCTAAAGAGGCCGTAGCCAACCGCAGTCAGTGCGCAGAACTCGTACTGCAGCCACTGCACTTTAAAAAACAAACCGCTCTGCACTCACGCAGTGTGCTCTCTCATGCGATGCGAAGTGTTCGAGAGTGCGCGTTGGTAGTGCAGGCTGGTGTCATGGGTAAGCAGTCACTTGATTTATTTAACGTTACTATCACAGCGGCGAAACTATCGCGGAAGGTGAACGTTTCAGAATACGGCCCCAGGGTAGCTGCTTCCGGTCTGACACAAAATATGAAGTCACGTGCAGTACTAGTCAGTTTCCAAGTGACCACAGTGGCTCTTCTCAACTGTGGCAAAATTCTTGGTTTCCAAGGTGAGAAAGAAGCTCATATGTCCAAGTGAGAAAAAGAATGAGAAAAGAGCAAATGTTGCAGTCTCCAGCAGGTGCAGGCCATGATGAGTGAGAACGCTGAAAAGCCAATTATGACCAAAGCAGAGCAGCAGCTTCAAGTGCCAGATTCAGCAGCCAAGTCCTTCAAGGTAACGGATTTGCTTGCTCCCACAAGGTCTGCATGGCGCAAGAGTGGCTGGCTGTACCCTTCTGCAGCCACATCACCTTCAATGCGATGTCTCAGTTACAAACCTGCTGCGCTGTCAGTGTGTGAATTTAGCGGCATCACTGAGAGGGAGACCTAACACACACTCCACGCCAAAAACTCTCTGCTACTGTGGAACCACTGCCCAATACCAACACACACACAATCTGATCTGAGGATGCAGCTGTTACTGAAGGATAATTTAGTCAATACTAACTCAAGCCCGCAATGGTTTTATTCAACAATGTAAAGACTGGCATCAAAAAAACAATGTTAAAAATCTGAACAAAAAAATATTGACCCTCACCTGAAATATTGTCGCTACAGTCCAACCCCTTATAAGAATATCCAAGTGCCGCGAAAATTCCATTGTTATAACCGGGTTGCAAGGAAAAACCACAATAAGCGGATGGCATTAAAGCTTCTTTCTGGACGAGTTGGTGCGTACTTGATTTGAAAATTGTTACAGCGCCAACACATGCATCCACAAAGTAACTGTAGAGGTCGCCACGGTTCAGCCCCGTTTGTTAGACTGCCACCAGAGTGTGGCGCCCCCTTTGACCTGTGTATGTCTGTCTATATATGTTCGGGCCCAATAAAGAAGGGGCATTCCCATTTCGTCCAAGCAAGTGGCTGCACGTTTCGGTCCGTCCCTGCGTGCTCGTGCCCCGCGCGGCACCAACCACGCGACATGGTGTCAGAAGTGAGATTCGAACCCACGCCCACATTCGTGGATCCAGGCCCACATTCACGTTTCGGTCCGTCCCTGCGTGCTCGTGCCCCGCGCGGCACCAACCACGCGACATGGTGTCAGAAGTGGCCGGATAACGCCCCCCTGCCTTAAGCCCTCACCCCATAGGAAGGTACCAAGATGTCCCTCGAGACCGGCGAGCCGCCGAAACTGTACGGCGTCAACTTCCAGCCGCCGGCACCGTTCGACTTCGCGGGCCCGCCAACGTGGGCGACATGGCTCGGCCGCTACGAAGACTACGCGGCAGTTTCCGGACTGACGCGAGCGTCGGAAGACATGCAGGTACGCTCGCTGCTGTACTGCATGGGCCCGGAGGCCCGCCCGCTTCTCGAGACCTTTTCGCTCGACGCCCAGTCGCTCGCTTTATACCAAGCCGTTGCCACCCGCTTCACTGAGCACTTCGTGCACCCGGCAAACGAGCTTTACGAATCGTCACGGTTCCACAGACGTGTTCAGCTGCCCGACGAAAGCGTCGACACGTACTACGCAGAACTGCGCAGGATGGTTAAGCGCTGTAACTATCCGTCTGCTGCTGTCGAGGAAAGGCTCGTACGCGACCGGTTCGTCGTCGGCCTCCGCGACTCCCGTCTCTCGGACCAGCTGTGCCGGAACGCTAAGTTGACACTACAGGACGCCTGGACACAAGCCCGTCAATCCGAAGACGCCGACAGGGAAAAGGCGTTGCCCCAGAACCGCACCGAGCACTCCCGCGAGCTCAACCTCGACGCCGCAAAAGCTAACAAGTTCCCCTCTCGCCGCCGCTCCGCCGCTAAGCCTCGTTCGCCGCAGTCGCTAGCAGAGCGCTCACGCGAGCCGTCCACATGTGAATTCTGCGGCCACGCGCCCCATCGACGTTCAGACTGCCCGGCCCGTCGCTCCACCTGCAACTTCTGAAAAAAGAAAGGCCACTTTGCCGAAGTATACCACTCGCGGAAGTTCAAGCAGTACAAGCTCAGCTCCGCTCACCTGCACGCCGTCGCGACGCCCGCCTCTGCAAAGTTCGTCGACGTCACCGTTGACGACTATACACAGCGCAGTTTAAAGTCGACTCCGGAGCCGAAGTATCTACTGTTCCCAGCGACTTTCCTACCTTGCCTGCCAAACTCGACCAAGTCGACACTCTGCTCACTGGCCCGGGAGGACAGCCACTGCGCGTGCTGGGCTCGTATGTGGCACGACTTCAGTGGCAAGGGAAAACAAGCTGTCAGCGCCTCTACGTGATCCAGTCTCTCACTGTGCTTCTTCTGGGACTGCCAGCGCTCCAAGCCCTCCAAGTAGTTCGGTTTCTTGATCAACTCAAGACTTCAAAAGCGATGCTGCACGCCGAGCTCTTCAATGGATTCGTCACCCTCAAGGATGAATACAACATCCGGTTGAAACCCGATGCCGTACCTTTCTCGCTAAGCGTACCTCGCAGGATCCCCATCCCGCTGCTCGAGATTGTCCGCCGCGAGCTGGACAAATTGGAAAGCGCAGGCGTGATCCGTAGGGTCGACAAGCCAACACCATGGTGCTCGGGTCTCGTCGTCGTCCGGAAAGGCGATGGTTTCTACCGCCTCTGCGTCGACTTCACACAACTCAACAAGGTCGTCCTTCGTGAAAGACATATTCTGCCAACTGTCGAGCATGTCCTTGGCCTCCTCGGCGATGCAACAGTTTTTTCGAAGCTGGACGCGACCGCAAGCTTCCACCTGGTGAAGCTATCTGAAGACTCCCAAGAGCTTACGACATTCATCACCCCATATGGCCGATACTGCTTCTGCCGGCTCCCCTTTGGCATCACCTCCGCACCAGAGTACTTCCAAAAGCAGATGGCAAGAATCCTGGAGGGCCGAGAAGGAGTCGCCAATATGATAGATGATATTTTGGTTTTTGGACGCACCCGCCAGGAACATGACGCCAGACTGAGCCAGGTGCTATCTTGCCTTGCAAAAGCAGGTATCACGTTGAACCAGGACAAGTGTCGTTTTGGGGTACCCGAGGTCTCCTTCCTCGGAGTTGTCGTCTCAGCACAGGGCATCAGGCCAGATCCGGGCAAGGTCGAAGCAGTCAAAGCCATGGAAGCCCCAACGGACGTCGCTGGCGTTAGAAGGCTGCTCGGAATGGTGAACCATCTTGCCAGGTCCTTGTCACACATCTCGGATGTCAACGCTCCCATCAGAGCCTTACTGAACAAGTCTGCGAGTTGGGTGTGGCAGCACGAGCAAAAGGCAGCATTCGAGAAAATCAAGGCGCTCTTGACGTCAGACAGGTGCATGACCCAGTACCACCCGTCGTACGCCACTACGGTGTCTGCAGATGCAAGCTCATTCGGACTCGGCGCAGTTTTGCTACAGACGCAACCCTCAGGAGAGCGCCGCCCAGTCGCATTCGCTTCGAGGTCAATGACCGATACCGAGCAGCGTTACAGCCAGACTGAAAAAGAAGCTTTGGCAACGACGTGGACTATCCAAAGGTTCGACGAGTTCGTCCATGGCATCCCCTTCGACGTCGAGAGTGACCACCTGCCACTCGTTTCGCTTCTGGGCAAGATGGAACTGGACATGTTGCCGTCTCGTATTCAGAGACTGCGGCTGAAGACCATGCGATACCAGTTCCGTATGCTGCACGTGCCAGGAAAGCTGCTAGCCACAGCTGATACGTTGTCGCGCATCACCTACAAGCCACCCACTCCTCTAGACACTATCGAACTTTTTGCAGCACAGGTAGCCGGTTGCACATCGGAAGTCTTGCCACTCAGCCCTAAAAACGTGCGACAGGCACAAGAGTCCGATGGCGAGTGCAAAGCCCTCGCTTCCTACTGCCAGAATAGTCTGCCTAAAAAGACCACGATACCACTGCACCTCACAAAGTACGCCTCGGTGGCAGACTAGCTCTCTGTCTACGACGGTGTTCTGTTGAAAGGCGCCCGGTTAGTCATCCCATCGTCCCTTCCGCCAGCGGTCTTGACGCTGTTGCATGAAGGTCATCAGGGCATCAACAGGACCAAAGCCCTAGCTCGGGAGTCAGTTTGGTGGCCCGGTATTTCGACAGACATCGCCTGTCTCCTTGCCAACTGTGAACAGTGCGCTTCCACCCGCGTGAACTTTGCCGAGCCCCTGCTCTCCACGGCGCTACCTGGACATCCCTGGGAATTCCTTGGAATGCGACTTGTTCCACCTCTACGGCCAGACGTTCATCCTGGTGGTGGACTATTACTCAAGGTTCCCTGAGGTGGTGACCCTGAGGAGCACGACAGCTCAGGCAGTCATCGACGCTCTCAAATCCATCTTTGCCCGCCATGGAAGCCCGCAAGAAGTCAGGTCAGACAACGGCCCACCGTTCTCGTCGCAAGAGTTGGCGGCGTTTGCAGCATCATACGGCTTTAACCACAGGACCAGCAGTCCACACTACACTCAATCGAACAGAGAGGCGGAGAGGATGGTGCGTACTATCAAGGACCTGTTTCGCAAGTCAAAGGATCCTTATCCGGCTCTGCTCAGCTATAGGGATACTCCAGGAGTCGACGGCTTTAGTCCAGCCCAGCTGTTGATGGGACGTCAACTCAGAACCAGAATCCCAAAGCAAGGCTCCCAGCTAGGTCCCAACTGGCCCCCAATGAAAGAAGTCGTCGCCAAGGATGCGACTTACAAGCAGAAGCAGGCCGACAACTACAACAGGCATCATGGAGCTCGAGACTTGCCGCCACTCCAAACAGGTCAGCGTGTCTGGGTGCGACCTGATCAAGTGCAGGCCACGGTCCTCAGTCCGGGGCAAAGACCAAGAAGCTACGTGGTCGAAACGGAGCGAGGTGGCGCCCTACAGCGCAACCGGCGTCACCTAGTGCCTTTTGGGCCTACTGCCTCCGGAGAGGAACCACCACCACTGCAGCAAGTTCGCTGTCAGGAGCCTCGGCCTGCCAACATCGTGGAATCAACGGTCCCCCTCGGACAGCCTGTGCAACAGTCCCCTGCAGCCAGGGACCGCAGTGACGGTGTGACTCGAACACGTTACGGCCGGCCTATCGTTCCACCGCGCCGTTTGAACTTGTGAAACTTTTGACGTGTTTGGCTTCCTGAATCTCTCCCGTCTAACCTCCAATGCTTCAAGGGGGAGATGTAGAGGTCGCCACGGTTCAGCGCCGTTTGTTAGGCTGCCACCAGAGTGTGGCGCCCCCTGTGACCTGTGTATGTCTGTCTATATATGTTCGGGCCCAATAAAGAAGGGGCATTCCCTTTTCGTCCAAGCAAGTGGCTGCACGTTTCGGTCCGTCCCTGCGTGCTCGTGCCCCACGCGGCACCAACCACGCGACAGTAACAAGGGTGAGACACAGCGCCAGTGTCTCGTCCCTGTTACTTTGTGGATGCATGTGTTAGCGCTGTAACAATTTTCAAATCAAAGGGGATGGCAGAGGTGATATGAGAAAACTATACAGGCACGAAGGCCAGTGCCTCTCCCCACCACCTTCCCCCACCCGACTGCTGATTGTGTTCACTCGTTTGATTGCTTCCTGGGGGCTCCGATCGCATGTAACAAGCTGCGGCTGTGGGCATTAAAGAATGGAACTGCTATAACAACTGCAAACAGGTGTCACGGGTGGCAAGCGATATGCGAGCACCACTGAAACATCACATTGGTCGCCCCAAGAAGGGCTTTTTAAAAATTGCGAGAAGGCTGCCACAGCAGCCTGTCAGCTTGAGAAATTCAGAAGAAAAGCTGAGGAGAGATTGCCACAAGCATCTCAGCACGTACTTCTCACTGACTTGCACGAGAAAAGCTTATGTCCGCCAGCTATACATGCCTTACGCTAAGCTTGCCGACATCCTTCTCTAAGGCATCCAAGCACTCCACGTAGTGCAGCGGAAGGCTCCTCATGAAAACGAAGCCCTGGAGAGACTAAATCATGCCGGGCCTCCTGTGAGGACAACGTTGAGGCAGCCTGTCCTACCGCATCATCGCTGCCATCGTCACCGTCGCTATCCAACGCAAGCATGTTCGCGACGATCGTCTCTTCGGTTAGAAGCACTTAGTTTCCAAATCTACGGGCTCCCTTGAAGGGTCAGGCGGCACAGCGATTGGCTCAGCCGTCAGCACCACCATGTCAGTTCCGCGAAACACCGAGGTGGCCACTGCTACGGAGGCATGCTTTTGCGGCGCTTGTTTGAAAGGTGTCGGTCGTTCTAAAGAGTGGTTTTAAGGCAATCGAAAAAAACGAGCCCCGTTTTGGACTATCAACGCTTGAGAAAGGACATAAAATTTCCCACTAGAACCATGTATATCGTGCCAAAGAACTAAACAGCACGTACACCGCAGCAAGGTGCTTAAATAAATTATGGGGTTTCAGGTGCCATTACCATGATCTGATTATGAAGCACGCCATAGTTAGGGACACCGCGAATAATTTGGACCACTTGAGATTCTTTAACCTGAACCTAAACCTAAGTACATGGGTGCTTTCGCATTTCGAGGCTCATCGAAATTCGACTGCCGTGGCCGGGATTTGATCCCAGGACCTTGTGCTTAGCCGTCGAGCATTATAACCACTAAGCAACCACCGTCGGTAAGTGTTTGTCACAACAAAGCAAGCACGCTAACGACGTCGAACTTGAAGTAAGTTCATTATTTTATGCCAGTTAAGTGAGAAAGTACGGCCGTGGGCGTTTTTCAACTGTCATTTGTAGCTTCATTACTTGGAGCATGCCTTGCAAGTCACAATTGTAGAGGTTTTGGCGAAATGGCAGGCAAGTGCTTTTTTCTCCGTTAACAAAGTGCCTCGAGCATATTCTATAGTATTGCCGTTCGGGCTTGAATGTGAGAGGGCTTTACCGCTGAAGCGTAACAGAGAGCAATCAGCCGAGACTAAATAACGTGAAGACTGAACAAATATGCGCTAGTGTGCGCGAGAGAAATTCTAATTTTCAAATAATCGATGTGCGCTGCGGTGTACTCCAACCTTAGTACTGTTGTTCTCAGCATGAAAAAGCATCGGCACCAATGAGCCCGGTTCCAGCAGTCGCGTCTTGATCTTGGCGCAGGAAGAAGCACAGTGCGTACAAAGCTCCAGAACGGAGCGCTTATGAAGCTAGATTTGACACGTAACAACCACTGCACATTTGTTTTGGAGCCCAAAACGACCTAAACACCAATATAAACTAATTTACAACAGCTGGAATCAGTTCACGCATTTTTATGTAGTTGACGCTATATTGTGTGTTCTTACGGATGTCGCTGCTGGTTGTTTTTTCTTCTTGTTTTTGCATTTACATCTTACGTAGTTCGTTTAACAGACATTCGCAAGACCGACACAAACCGCGACCATCCACTTCAGCCGCCAGGTTGCGTCCCTCGGTTCTGAAGGGAAGCGGTACAACTTGATGCCGACATCCCCTTCGCTGTTGTGACAATTCTTAACGCAGCAGTATCTGTGCTTGTTCTTTTTGTTCAAACTTCTTACAGAGGAGCTGTCAAGAGGCCACCGTGAATCCATTAGAAAATTAGAAAAGCAGGTTTTCAGGCAGGCCTGAGCGCACCCGGATAATGGTGAAATGATGGTGAGGGCCTACTCGCAGGTGCTCACCGCCACTGCTTGGTGACGCGACATGTACAGGCAAACTTCATTGCAGGGTGCCCATAGCTATGCGCTTTCTTTTCACCGGTAACGGCATGCATTGCCGATGATCAGCGGGTGGATCAGCCATCTTCTGTTTCGGCAGCGAGTCAAACGAAGTTGAGAAACCGCGTGGCCGGGAACGACTTCGACACAACCAACAAAAACGAACGCGAGTGATTAAGCTGTTCGCAGAACTGCACTGAATGAGGAGCCAGCGAGCAACATGACGATGATGATAGTGATCGAAAGAAAGGAAAGACACTTGATTCTGCAACCCATGAGGGAGAACAAGATACGAGAGAAGTGGTTCTTGGGGGGGAAAAGGAGGAAAGGCCGGCACTATCATCTGCAACCCTTGTGGGAGCGCACAAGACGTTCATTTGAGGGATTGCCAGCCCTTTCATAGGCGCGAGTAGAGGCGGGCGCGAGAGAGAAAATCTGGGGGCTTTTGCTCCTTGAATGTATGATTTTGCCTATGGAGGAGGTTTCTTTAGCGAGTGTTGTAGGCGTTTGTCCCTAGGCATTCAGGCATTGCGGAGTGCGAGTTTGCTTACACTCGGACACTGGCTGCCAGCACGGTAAAATAGGTGAAGCAGCGAGCACTGAGGCCCAATTTGACGACCGCTGTGTCAGTCGCGGTGGATCATAGCTTGCGACCGTAGTAGAGCCCGGGCCGCATATGCTGAAAATCTAGAAGGCAAGAGCGCCTTAGTAAGTCTGTCCGACGTACCTTCACAGTCAAAGTTCTGACTGGTGTTGCAGAAGTCGCAGGGTGCGGTAGTGCTGAACTTAGCGCCACAAGTTGCCAGCTGGATGTAAATATATTTATTCAACTGTGCTTTTTACTAACTATAACAATGCGTCATTATTTTGCATTATTAGCGACGCCTCCAGGACACCAAAGCGGCAACAGGGACACCAAAGCTAGAACCCGGAGTGATTCACGGGTTGGAGCTCGGTGAGGCCGAAGCGTGCCAGGGGTGTATAAGATCGACTGTCCGCTATCGCGGACGGCCAATTCTTTTTCATACGCAATGAGCACCACGAAATCAGCTCTTCGTGAGATTATTATTATCAACCTTACATTTCTTGCAACGTAAATGTGCACTATGCACATCTTCACTACCATAATGGCTGTCATACAAATTTGTCTTTTTATGCCAAAAATTCTTAACATTACTTAAGTGTTATAGTTTTCTCACGGAGGAACTTCCCAACATTTTTGCAGCGTAAAGTGCCTTATACGCACAGTCTTCAATCCACGACAGCCACAGAGCTGTCTTGAGTCAGGCTCAGAGCTAATAAGCTACCCATCAGTGTTGTCCAAGGGGGCACACGGATGTTTGCACTTGCTTGTATTCAGTGAATTCTTATGTATGACGTGTATGTGCAAGTGTGCACCTCATCGTTGTCCTCCCAAGACGGGTACTCTACAGAACTACAGTGCAATTGTGTTCATAAACGTGTGTTCATTTTCACTGTTTTTAAGTTGTATGCTTGTTTCTTTTAAAAATCGAGAAGCCAAAGATGTCTGCTAAAAAAAGTCTGTGATAGGTACATGTACCTAAATTTTTTATTTTATAAAGATGCCATCACCAAACACTTTTGTTACGGCGCTTACATGTATATCTCTGGTCTCATTTCAAGTTAATACCACATAGCATGTAGTGTGCCGCATTTCCACTGCATTTATTTTCCATTTGGCCAAAGCCAACAAAATGCATAACTGATACATGGTCATAAGTCAAACCTTAGTCATTGTATAACTGCTTACACTTCTGTGTTATTCTGCAACTCATGACTCTTGCTTTTGTTGCGAGGAGAGCGAGTGGCGCATTTTTTCTCAAGGGAGAGGTGATGTGATACCCTGTGTCGGTTTCGAGTTTGATTTCGGGTGGGAGGGCGGGTGGGTGGATGGATGGATGTTATGAGCATCCCCTTGGGAACGGGGCAGTGGGTTGCGCCACCAAGCTCTTGCTATTTTACGAGGTGGCGCTGGCATCCCCGTCGAGAATGGGTGTCCAGTGTCCATTAGGCAGGGTTGTCCATTGTCACCTCTGTTGCTTACGCTGTACCTACTGGGATTAGAGGCCAAAATACAGCAAAGCAGACTCGGCTTCAACCTATCATTTTTCAAACAAGGAAAACTGAACAGTCGTTACCAGGACTGATGTATGCGGATGATATTGTATTAATGGCTGACAATACAGAAGACCTGCAGGGACTGATGGACATATGTGGTACAGAAGGAGACAGATTAGGCTTGAAGTTAAGCAAAGAAAAATCAGCAGTCATGATTTTTAATGATAACATCTGTGGCGAGCATAGGATACAGGAGGCCACGCTTGAGATAGTCAATAAGTACAAATATCTTGGGGTGTGGATAAATAATAGAATTGAGTGTTTGACAGAGTACGAAAAATATGTAACGGACTAAAGGTAACAGAAGTGCAGCGATTATGAAGAGTAGGGCACTGTGGAACTACAATAGGTACGAGGTGGTACGAGGGATGTAGAAGGGGGTAATGGTTCCGGGCCTGACTTTTGCCATTGCAGTTCTATGTATGAGAGCAGAGACCCAGGCACAGTTGGAAACTAGGCAACATGGTGTGGGTAGGCTTGCTCTGGGAGCACATGGCAAGACACCAATTCTTGGGGTGCAGGGGGATCTAGGATGGTCTTCTTTTGAGGGCAGAGAGGCTAGTAGCAACACAGCATTTGAGGGGAAATGGGGGAAATGCGGTGGGCTAGGAAGGTTTTCAGTTACTTTTACACAAGGAAATCTGACACCAGGTGGAGGAAGCGAACAAGAAAATTGTCAAGCAAATACTTGGGCAGCAGTGGAGGCACAGGTAAGGAATCACCTGTCAAGAAAAAGGTTAAGGAGACAGAGAGGGGTATGTGGAAAACAGAGATGCAAAGTAAATAAGCATTAGAGACATACAGGACGTTTAGGCATGAAATAGCCAAATAAAATATTTACGATCACTCTAAGGGAAGGTCATTGTTGTTCGAGGCCAGGACAGGTGTACTGCGGACTAAAACGTACTGAGCCAGATACCAGGAGATAGACTTGTGCTGGGAATGTGGAGAGGAGGAGGAAACGGCTGAACACTTGATACTTTCTTGCAAAGGACTTCACCCTGCAGTTGAATGTAACGGGGAACTATTCAAAGCTTGGGGTTTTAAGGACAGTGAAGGTAAAATAGACTGAACAGGTATAAATAACTAAATGGAGGCTATCTGATTGGTGGATAATATCAACGCAAAAGTAAAGGAGTAAATACATAGGTATGCATGCATATAGTACCATTCAAGGCTAGGTGGCGCGCGCCACCGCCGCCTGGTTCAAAGGGTTGAGCCTCATCCATCCATCCATCCATCCATCCGTCCGTCCGTCCGTCCGTCCGTCCGTCCATCTGTCCGTCCACCCATCCACCCGTCCACCCATCCACCCGTCCACCCATCCACCCATCCACCCGTCCACCCATCCACCCATCCACCCACCTATCCACCCATCCATCCACCCATCCATCCAGAGCAGTCACACCTCGCGTTGGATCTGCCAATTTTCGGCCCTCGTGCCGGTTCTTTTGGCCCTATCAGGATAGCTTCTTCAAGAGTGGGTGAAGCAAGTCGTCAGCATCATTTCTATACCAATCTTATCCCGATACTCGCCCGGGGTGACCCAGGAGAGTTTTGGGAAGGCTTGACCACGCTGTGCGCCGACCTAGGTCTATCCGGCCTAGCTCGAGTGCGGCCGCCCGTCGTTACCTCGTCGCCCATCTCCCGGCTGCTAACCGCCATGGAGAACACTGTCAAAGGACAGGAGGTGACCCCTGAAGAACTTCCGCACGCTTTCTTGCAGACGCCAGACCTCCGCGCTCAAGAGCAATGCCACGCAGCGTTGCGCCTTGCTGCTGCTGATGCAGCTAAATCGGCGAGATTGAAGCAGGCATGTGCTTTGCCTCCTCAGCCCCGCCACCACGCTCCACTCCCTCGCCCTCCAGCCACCCCAAAACCCCCATTGACCTCACCAAGCTCCAGCCTTGGCATTTATACACCGCCTTGCTAAGCAGTGCGCCTGCAAGACCTCCCGCCCGCATCTCGTGACACGGTGCGGATCCACCCGCTCAGCAACACCTTTAAGCTCAGTGTCGCGGAATAGGCTGGCGCTCAAGCCTCCTCCGCATCACCTCCCTCATGGTGTCCGGCACCACCTTAACCATCTATCTCTACGCCCCATTGCCGGACGATGCCCTACGGGGCATACTCTACCACGCCTTCGACGATTTCGCGGATGAAGTCATCTTTGACGATCTCCAGGCAAGCAATCCTGCACTTTCCATTGTGAGTGGCCATCATATGGGCAAGACTCCCCACATCTTGGTCACCCTCACGGACCCCAAACTACCCCAATAGATCTACGATGGAGTACACCTTCGCCTCCTTCCTTTCCACAACAAGGTGGAGGCCTGTCAAATGCTGCTCGACTGACCACCGAACCGACGTGTGCCCCAAGCCACAGCAGGACCCGGTGCTGTCGTGGCGACATTCAGCCCCCACCCCTCGAGGGCTTGCACTCCCCCCCCCCCCCCACTTGCAGCCCCCGCTGCATCGTCTGCAATGGGAATCACTCCACGCATAGCTCCAACTATAAGCACCGCTACGTGCAACGCCCTCATCCCCCGAAGCAAGCGGCACGCGGTCCTCCGCTGCCTCCACCCTCCAAGTCGACCACCGACTTCCTGACCCTCGCCCCGGCGGTGCCCAAACGCGCCTCTAAGCCCATCCAGTCGGTGTGGTCCCGCAGCCCCCCTGGTGCTCCCTCGGCGTCCTCCTCGCCGCAGGTCGTCGCACTGCAGCAAGAAAACGCCTTCCTATGACAGCAACTCATTGCACAAACCACTCAACTTGCAGTACAGAAGACCAAAATTGACTCCTTCCAAGCCCAACTGTGAGCTCTTCAAGAGAAGCTCAAGGCAGCCACCACACTAATCCTGTCTGCCCTCCTCAATCACCTCCTCCTCTGACATGGATTTTCAGACCTCCGAAGGAGGTACTAGCAAGTGCCGCAGACCCAACACACCCCTTGCATCTCTCCAATTTTCCGAAGAGGTCCAGGCAACCATCAAGATGGCTCTGGTGGACCTCGAAAAACGGCTGGAGAGCCGTTTCAACTCGTTCTACCAGCTTCTCATGGCACAACAAGGATCTCTCAATGCCATGCGCACGGACCTCGCTGCCTTCCCCCCGCCACGTCCTTCCAATCTTTTCAAGCGACAGTCGATAGCCTTCAAACTTCCATGCTCGCAACCATCCGAGCCAAGTCACCCCTCCACGCTCGCACCACCTCATCCTCTGCCGCCCGACCCTCGCAAGCACCGGCCGAGGCGGCACCTTTCTCTTCCACTATTAATCATGGCTGACCGCTCCGTCGTCACCGTTCGGCAGTGGAACTGCCGTGGTTTTCGCCCCAAGCATAACCACCTCCTTCTACACCTTCAACAACTGGACCCCTCGGACTCTCCCGACGTCATCGCACTACACAAGACTCGCCACCATTTCCCTCTCGGGTTACGTCGACCACGACCTAGTGGCTCATCACCCTCTGCCCCATCCCGTCACGGCCATCCTCACTTGGCAGACGCTCACGGACAATCGAGCCGATCTACCCTTCCTTACGGTCCACCTCAGCGATGTGAAGACCCCTCTCTTTTTATTCTCAATGTTTACATCCTCCCCAGGCGTCACCAAAGACTTGTCGCTCATTGCTCTGCTCCGTGCCGCTGCAGCGAGAGCAGCCAAATCCCCCCTCCTCATTCTTTGCGACTTCAATGTCAGGCATCCGGACTGGGGTTACTCCAAGGCTGATGGCCCCGGCACGAGGCTGTGGCAGCTTGCACACAACCTCCACCTCTCCCTGCTCACCGACGCCACGCAACCCACGTGCATCGGCCACAGTACATGCCCCGACACCACTCCGGACCTCAGCTTTCGCTGCTACGTGCACGACGCGCACTGGTCTAATACGCATCAGTCCCTGGGCAGCGACCATTACGTCCTCGCCATTTAAGTCCGTACTTCCCCGTGCAAGCCGCGCGCCTGAACACGACATCGAGTACCTTTCGATGTGGACTGACCAGCTACTGGCGAACCTCGACGGGGTCACATTACAATGCGTTGTCCGGCCCTACTCAGGCGACCCTCCGTTGCTGATAGCAGACCTGGATGTCAAATATCTCCTTCAGCTGCCACCCCCTGGCACCTCTTCTCCCCCTCTTGCGTCCTACTACGGGGCCTCCAACCCCGAACTGGACACTGATATCCCAAAAGCTGAACTCTACACGGCACTACAGAAGCTCCGCACCACCTCCACCCCCGGTCCAGATCGCATTCCCAACAAACTTCTCCAAAATCTTGACGCCCCTTCGGTCATTGCCCTCACTTTGTTCCTCAGAGTGCTGGCATTCCGGCAACCTCCCCCAGTCGTGGAAACACGCTCGCGTGGGTTTCATTCCCAAGGCAGGCAAGAAACTCGCAAACAAGAATCTCTGGCCCATCTCACTCACTTCGTGCGTCGGCAAGCTCATGGAGCACATCGTTCTAGCTAGCTTGCAAACGTACTCACCACCTCCTTCCCCAGACCACAATTGGTTTTCGCCCCCACCTCTCCACTCAAGACGTTCTCTTCAAACTCTACTACGACCTTCTCGATCCACCCACCTTCTCGGACACTAAGGCTCTCCTTAGCCTTGACCTTCACAAGGCGTTCGACCACGTCTCCCATTTGGATATTCTTACCGAATTCGCCACCATCAACCCGGTTCTCGCACTTACTAGTAGTACATTCGCTCCTTCCTCACAGCCCACATGGCCGAACTAATCGTAGGAGATCTCTTGTCTCCCACTTATGCGCTTGGATCTCGTGGTACCTCTCAGGGTGCCGTCTTGTCGCCTTTCCTTTTCAATCACGCCCTTCGCTCACTTCCTGACAAGCTCGGCTGTATCCTCGATCTCAAACACACCCTGTACATGGAAGGCGTAACTCTTTGGGTCACGTCTGGCTCCGACGGGCACATTGAGCAGACATTGCAACACGCAACTGACATCGTCACGAGACATGTGAACGTGGCTGGTCTCGCTTGCTCGGCAGCCAAATCGGCCCTCCTCTTCATGCGGCCCCCAGACCGGCGTCGCCACAAGATGCCTCACCCCACCATCACGATTCACGCCAGTTCCACTCCCGTTCCCGTCATCTCACAACTCCGCATGCTCGGGCTGATACTACAGTCCAACCGCCATAATGCCCACACCATCTATCAGCTCTCACTTTCGGTTCAGTAAACTGTGCGCATGGTCGCTCGTGTCTGAGCGTGGCGCATGGGCATGCGGGAACACAATCTCCTCTGCCTAGTTGACGCTTCCGTTGTTTCCCGTCTGATGTACGGCCTTCCTTATAGTCGCCTTCTCAAATCAGAATGCGACAAGGTCGACATCCTCATCCACCGGGCATACAAGACTGCCCATGGCCTGAGAGTCCACATCCATGGCCTGAGACTGCTCCGCCTGAGAGACCACAGCACACTCGACGAACTGATGGAAGCTCACCGCACTGCTCAGGTGCAACGCCTTCATCGTTCGCCGACCTGTCACTATATCCTCTCTTCCATCGGTCAAGACACCTCTCACCCGCCAGACCTGGTCTCACTACCGCATGCTCTTCGGGCAGCCTTCTCCATCAAGCTGCTACCTAATAATATGCTCGCGGGACACCACAACGCCCATCGCCAAGCCCATGCGGCCATGCTTCACGCCAAGTACGCCGACCACCTGTCCGTCGCCTACGTGGATGCGGCCTGATATGTCTCGCCCGGGGATGCCTTTGCAGTCGTCTCTGTCTTGCCCTCCTCGGCGCCCTCGCGGCCGACAATCACGGCTGCCACCATTCGAATGCCCTACGTCATCAAGGCTGAATCGACCGCTGGGCAGCTGTCTTCACATTCTAATAAAACATACTCCATCATTTCCCTAGCTTTACTGCAGCAAGCACATGCTTCTTCATTCTTGTATCTCGCTTTATAGGTGAGTATTCTCACCTATAAAGGCGAGGTCCCGTGTCCAGCCGCCCTGTCGAAGCTACTACAGAAGGCCTCTCCTTGCTGGTTAGATGCACCCTCCTGGAGCAGTGTTTGTAAAAAATCCAATCTATCGTGGCGATGAAAAAAACGACCCGTGCCTTATACAACACCAGTCACAACCTTGCCCTTCAGACACAGCGATCCCCAAATGGGGGTGTCCACGCCCACTGACTCACTGTGCGGGCAGCCAGCAGCGGAGCGTAAATAAACTCGACTGCACTCCGCAATGCCGGCATGTCTAGGGGACAAGCGCATACAACACGCGCTAAGAGACCTCCGTAGTGCCTAGGCAGACTCATATATTCAAGGAGCAAAAGCCCCGAGATTTTCTCTCTCACACCCGCTCTTACTCGCGCCTGCGTACAAACGGCTGGCGATCCCTCAAATGAATAGGTCTCGTCATAGTCTCGTGCGGGAGCACGGCTCAGCGCAATCTGCTTGAAGAGAAGATGGCGCGGTCCATTTGTGTTTCAAAGGGTAGGGCAGCGTAGAGCTATGGGCACAGCCCATTTGTGCTCAGAGGGGTGGAAGGGTGACGGGAGAGAGCCCCTCGGAGATGGCTGGAAAATGAGCGCGTGGCAGCTATTTGACCAGCGGCCCATTGTGCGGCGGCTCAAATTTCTCGTTTTCTTAATTTCTTTTCAAGAATTTCGCATTTCACTACCTTTCGGTCTGGACACCGAGCAGCCAGACTTCATCGTTATAACCGATAATGTAGCATCAGGGCATTGTAGTAAGCGGGCTATTGCACGATGGAAAACATGCAAAAGTCGACGGTGGAGCAGCTTCTCATTGTTATAACCGATATATTGTTAAAACCCGTATCATTATAAGTGGGTTCAACTTTATTTTCGTTTTCAACATGTCCTCGAATACCTTGCACATTCTGTATATGTCTTTGTGACAAACGAAATGCTGCTGCCAATCCAAAGACCCCCCCCCCTCCCCACTTTTCATGCACTACAACAGCTTTTTCTACAAGTAATTCTATGGTACAACCATTAAAATTAGGTGGAAGAAGTTTTATGATTTTCAGAACAAAAACAGACCAAAGCAATCTTGATCACCTTTCACCAGTGACAGATGAATCTTAAATTTAGTAAAGCAAGGGCCCTACTGAGTCAATAAAGAGGAGGTCACACAAGGACACCAATAGTCAAGGGTCAATAGCCGACCAATAACATTAAAAGAAAAGAAACCAAGACATTTTGGCTAGTAACGGAGGCCTTGCTCAATGTATGGGTGATGAGGGAAAAGTAACAGGAACTTTAGTCACGATAGTTTGGCCATGCACCTGGCGAAGATTAATCAAATCAAGAGTTCGAAGGAAACTCGTCTGGTCGGGATTGCTCATAGACAAGGGTAAAAAGGCCACCGACCAATAACACTAAAAAAGAAAAAAAAGAAAGAAACCAACACATTTTGGCTCCCATACGAGGGCCTTGTTCACTTCATTGGTGTCCTTGTTCAAGGACACCAATGCAGAGACAAGGCTGGGAAAAGGTGCACATGATGCTGCTGGATTTTTCGCTGTGCACCAAAAGGAAGTGCTTACAAACATTTTATAATAATAATAATAATAATAATAATAATAATAATAATAATACAGTCGAACCCGGTTATACCGAACTTGCAATAAAATGACTACCATATTTACTCATATAATGATCGCACTTTTTTTGTAAAAAAAAATTGACGCAAATTTAGGGCAGGGGTGCAATCATTAAGTGGGCTAATTCATCCCGCATTTGCTGCGGGATGACAAGCAGGTGGTTGCCGCTGTCAGTGCGGAGCAGCAAAACAAAAATGGCGGCCGGCAGAGCAAGCCGAACGCGCTGAACGCAATTATTTTTCTTCTCATGAGTACATTACGCGCATTGAAACAGTTTCTTCCATATCAGTAATGAATAATCTCGTTGATATTGACAAGTCTGCGACAATAACGTAGCCATGTCCTCTTTGAGGGGACAGAAACAGAGATGGGCACGCTTAGCTGCCAGTGACAAACACATGGCAGGCATCCTGCAGAAACTGCAGAAACTGCATTTGTCTTCATTGCTATCCTAATATGGCATGTTTCCGCTAAGGGTGGGCGAATATCTTAGGTGCGTTACAAGCGTTGGCGTATGAATAGGGTACACTTCTAACGTAGCAGTGTAAACGTGGTCACTATCGTTGCCGCTCGCTATTTGTTGCGTGCCCACGAATGCAGACCAGACAGTGTTGCCAGGTTGGACAAGGTGGAGTAGCCCAAAGCTAGAGAAACTGTAGCCCAAATGTAGCCAAACACAAAAAAGAGCAAAACAAATTTGTAGCCAAATATAGCCATTGTTGTTTTCAGTTTTATCTGTACGTACATTTTAGCATTCGACTACGGTAACCGCTTTTTGTACAACCCGTTGTGAAAAAATGTCCGTGATGCCGTGACGGTCGACCCTTGACATCTACAGCAGCTAAACATCTTGCAGGGGCAGCGCAATATGACGAAAACAGAAGGCAGAAACACACAGGACAGCGCTGATCTCACAATAACTTCATTCGAATGCATAGACAAACTTATGTACACAACTCATAGCCACGTGCTCTCCCATCAATGGCGTCATTAACAGTGCACAGGCAAAAAACGCAAAACCCTGTAATCTAATGTTACACTATGAGGCGGCTTAAAAATTCAAATTCAGTCATGCAAATTTAACGATGGCGTGCTTACACAACGCGACCCTTTTTTCCTGATATAGTAGACCTCCATAATCTCCCTCGTGGTCTCCCTTGATGTCGAATGGAAGCACGAACAAAAAACTTGCAGGACGCTTGGAGGACAACTGGTCAGAAAGTGTTGTGGGACGTTGATGGAAATTAACTGATCATGAGTTGTGGCGATAGAAACAGACACGCTGTTCGGGATTGAAGTAGGGATTATAATTTAAAATTGGCAAAGTATATCTCAAAGGCCAGTAAGTGGCGAGGCCTGGCGATGAAATCTTGGTACTTCGAATGTAGTCGATGCGATTACTGTAAGTCGGCTGTTATTTAGTACAACATAATTATTGCTTAAAATTGCAGTTGCTATAGTATTATACACTTGCGCTTTATTCTATGCTTCGGAAATCAAAGGCGCACGCATGGCTACGGCAACACGCTGAACTGCATATCACGCTTAAAATCGTCGTTTCGTTTTCAATCTGATTGGTTTCGCCTTGACTGTTTAAATACCAAAGCAGTTGGGCAGGAAATAATGGAAACACGTAGCTATTACCGCAAAAGTACTTAAGACTTCGGAAAACATGAATCGCGGGAACGTCGAATTGTTAGACAAACTACTTTGTCAGACTTACGGCTGCACTTGTCGTCTGCCTCCCACTAATGCCGGCGTATAATCACTATCGCGCTCACCTACCACCGCTGTCAACAAGCTGCCAGTGAAAGACTACATCCTCACTGCAGATAAAAAAATTCTGATAAAAAATGTTCCACGGCGTTTTCCGCGTTACCACTTCATGATTACACACTCTGACTAGCAAACTTTCCATTGCATTAAAAAATAGGAACCATGCAAGTTGGTTCTCAGCTCTTTAATATTCCCATTTCAGAGTAGAATGCCATAGCATTCAAAGATCCCTGACTGCTTCTCACCCTTCCTGGCAACTGCAGTGTATGCAACCATAATGTTTACCTGCAAACGCTGGAGGCGAACAATATGCATGAAGGCGAGCTTCCTGGTTCTTTTATTTTTTCATTCCACTCGCATGGCAGGCACCGCCGATGCTGCGGAGGCGAGTGCCATCTGTATGATGTTGCATGGAGACGCGCGGGGCGCGCCGCTCCTACTTGGCAGTAACCGCTTGTCCTCGTTTTTAACGGATTCGACAAGGACCAGTCCTCAGACACGGCTCGGCTCCTCTAGAACATCATCCGAACATTTTGGCCAACTTCTGCTGTGATCGGACCAACGTACTGTGAGTTTCTGTGCTTTTGTCACGGACCTGGCAGGGCGCTCAGCTAGCCCTAACGGCTAGGGGAGTAGGCCTGCCGTCAAGTACGCCAACGGCCCGCACTCCTTCAGCAGCAATGGCCCCGAAATTCGTCACCGACACTGATGGATGGACCACTCGAGTATCAAAACGTTCCCAAGGTACGCAGCACGTTGCAACGCTCATTTTGCGTCCGCCAACTGGCCTTTTCCTACCTCAGTGGAGCCCACGAACGCTTCACGACGCGCTAAGCGTCTCAGCAGCTCTGACTGCTGCAGAGGCTCGCGCCGCTACAGTAGACATCAAAAAA
The DNA here is from genome assembly GCF_038994185.2 of Dermacentor albipictus. Taxonomy (NCBI): domain Eukaryota; kingdom Metazoa; phylum Arthropoda; class Arachnida; order Ixodida; family Ixodidae; genus Dermacentor; species Dermacentor albipictus. The sequence continues at coordinate 16,052,365 of NC_091828.1, read as the reverse complement.
GAAAAGAACTTGGCTATAATAACCAGTGATGACCCCTCGGCGACAGAAAAGCTCCAGCGCATTAATGAAACCACTCTTAATGGCAAAACTTACCCTGTCCACATCTATATCGCTTCACCCCATAACTCGTGCAGAGGTGTGATTCACAACGTGGAAATGAACACCCCAACCGAAGAATTGATGCGTGAACTCCGAGCCCCAAATTATGAGATTATTGCGGCTCGTATGATGGGTAGAACAGCCACTGCAATCATAACCTTCAAGGGCTCACATGTACCTCGCCAGGTCATCTTCGGCGGAGGTGTATACCGCTGCGTCCCTCACCGACCCAAGGCGCAATTTTGCACAACATGCTTTGCTATAGGACACCGATCAGACGTTTGTCGCGACAATGGAAAACAAAGGTGCAGAACATGTGGAAAGTCTGTTGGAGATCCTGTAGGGGATCATGACTGCAAACCAGGCTGCCCTAATTGTGGCAAGGACCACAAGGCAGATGACCCAACTTGTGAAGTGCGACGAGCCGCTGATAAAGCGGTCAGAGAAGCGGCCTACCTGAAGCGTTTGAAACAACGAAAGGACGACAAGCAAATGAAAACAGTCACCATCGCAAGCCGAAGCCCAAGCCCAAAACGCAACTCCGACAACACATCGAGAGACAGAAGTAGCTCCAGAAGCCGTCAACAGTCCAGGGGCCGCAGCCGCTCCAGAGGCAGGAGCCGATCCAAGGGCCGCAGCCGATCTAGGGGACGCGGCCATTCCAGGGGCCGGGACCACTTCGGGGACCAAAGCCAGTCCGGCAGCAGTGGCCAGTCCGGGAGCGGCGGCCAGTCCGGGGACTGCAACCGGTTCGGAGGTGGCAGCCAGTCTCCGGATCACAACCATTCCCGAGGTCAACAAGACGAGCAACCCGCAAACCAGCGAAACGTGAGTCAGTCACCCGGCACCTCCCCTTTCCCCCCCATTACCAATGCATCTCAAGTTCAAACACGAGCTCAAAAAGTAGCCAAAGATTATAAGAACGCTCTACTTCAAACCCGCAGACCTAATGAAATGTCAACACTATCGTCACAATCACTAGAGCCTACCGAAGGCATGGACATGCAAGCAGAGGCACACGCACCTGAAGTTACACCATTGGGTGATATAGAGCAACCCTTAGCTCAGGAAGCAGAACCAGCGTCATTGCAACCGGCAATGAAAAAGGCAAGATACCACACAACAGCCCTACAACACCTTGAAGCAGATTTTAAGCAACTAAGGGACGAAATGAAAGAAATGCAAACCAGTCTAGAGGCCAAGATAGCTCAACAGGTTGCTGCTCAAGTTAAGGAGGCGCTAAAAACATACACTCAACAAATAATGAGCCAAATGCGCTCCCTGTTCAACGAGCTCCTCAGGAGCCAGGCAGAGGCGATGGTCTCTACACAAGTGCAGGCTGCGATGGCCGCATTACCGCGCCAGGAAGAGCGCGAACGACCCAGAGCACGTCGATCTACCAGCGTAACACGACCCACTCCTTACCCTACAGCGGGCGCTCCGCAAAATCATCAGTAGAACAATGGCGACTAATCTGGTGGTATGGCAGTGGAACTGTAGAGGGATTGCTCGAAAACGGGGCCTTCTCACGCAGTACATTGCCGCTCAAGATCGTCGACCCGACATTCTCCTACTCCAGGAAACTAACCAAACACCTCATCTTGCAGGCTATACGACATATAGCCATAATTCTGCACTGGCCATTCTTATTCGTAAAGATATAGCGGCAAATGTTGTCCACAGCACGGAACAGAGCCTCACTGTACGTGTCTTTCCAACTAAAATTGTCAAGAGCAAGGCACAGCCCCACTTATTCATCACAAATGTTTATAGCCCGCCAAAACAGAAAGTAGACTTCTTCAAGGAGGTTGCGAATCTGCGGCCAACGAAGTATTTTGATCATCTAATAGCAGGCGACTTCAACGCGCCACACACTTCATGGGGATACACAAAAAACTCCTCCAAAGGATCCGCACTACTATACCATATGCAACAGGCCCAGCTAACTCTCCTTAACGAGACCGACTCCCCGACGCGGCACGGAAACTCCGTAGAAAGAGATACCACGCCTGATCTCGCCTTCATTAAAGGACGACTGTCAGCGCAATGGGTTAACACGCACGATACTTTAACGAGTGACCATACTGTCATACAGATGTTTCTGCAAATCAAAGGATTCCCAAAACGCCAGCGCAAGCATCGCCTGACGGATTGGAATGAGTTCAGAAAGACACCTGTAGGAGACTTCCAAAACATGCACTTGAAAGATTGGGTAGAGATGGTCAGGCAACGAATCCAGTCACACACGAAGGAAATAATAGAGAAGTGGGAGCAACCAAGCACGGACAGGCATCTTCTTCATCTCTGGGAGGCACGACATGCCCTCATTAAGAGATGGAAAAGAAATAAGCTCAATCGAAAACTGCGCTCACGCATCAACACGCTCAACGAGCAGATCGTCCACTACACTGAACATCTCACTCGTGAGCAGTGGTACGATACGTGCAACAAGCTCAATGACACATTGAATATGAGCTCCACGTGGAATCTCATCCGATCACTCATTGACCCAACCCAGACAAAGACGGAAACGTCCCATAAGCTCCGAAAGCTGCTCGAAACATTTGAGCATACCGATGACCTATTCAACGAGCTTATAACAACACACATTGCGGATCCAGCGCAACCACAGTATGCCGACTACAAAAGCGCAGAGCCAGAAAATGAGGGTCTCACCGGCCCAATCACATTAGCGGAACTACAGCGTGCCTTAGCAGAAGCAAAGCCGAATAAAGTGCCAGGACCAGACCAAATTACGACAACACAGCTCCGCAACCTTACAGAAGCCGATCATGCATTCCTACTTCAGGAAATTAACAATGTGTGGGACACGGGCAGCTTGCCAGAAGAGTGGAAGACAGCCAGCATCATTTTCATTCCGAAGCCTGGCAAGCCCCAAGCCATAGCGAATCTGCGTCCAATATCGCTAACATCATGCGTCGGCAAGCTAATGGAGCGCATCGTGCTTAACAGACTTCTAATTCACCTTGAGCAATCACAACACCTACCCCATAATTTGATTGGATACAGACATCACTTATCTACTCAAGACGTTCTACTGCAGCTACACGAAGAAATCACGAAGGAAACAAGCAGCGCTCAACTTAAAGCTATTCTTGCCATAGACCTCAAGAAAGCTTTTGACTACGTTAACCACGATGCTATGCTGCAAGAGCTCGAAGCTACGGGCTGCGGAACCAAGCTTTATAACTATATTAGGGACTTCTTACGGAGTCGCACGTACACGCTACGAGTAGGCGACATCACCTCACAACAGTATCCCCATCCGCAGAGAGGTATCCCGCAGGGTTCCGTGATCTCTCCCACTCTCTTTAATCTTGCCATGTGCGTAGTCCATAGAGCGCTACGAGACATCCCCGACATCAAATATTCGATCTACGCAGATGATATCACCATCTGGATCAACACGGGTTCGCCAGGGCATATCCAAGAAACTCTCCAACAGGCTATGAACAGGGTGCATGAGGCTGCTCAAACTATTGGCCTTAGATGTGCGCCGGAAAAATCTGAATTGCTACTGGTCCATCACAAAAGATGGAGACCGCCCACCATACAAATTGTAAACGAAGGCGTGCCCATTTCCCAACCAAAATGTATTAAGGTACTCGGTCTCCACATCCAGAAAGATGGAGGTCCCGCTGCGACGGTGCATCACCTGCTCAGACAAGGAGAACAGGTGCTGCACATGATGCGTAGGGTCTCCAACCGAGCAAATGGAGTGAAAGAGGCGGATATGCTTCAACTAAGAAACGCACTAATTATGTCGCGCCTGCGCTATCACCTGCCCTATACCAATCTCCGCAAGCAAGATATCAATCGCCTTGATGCGCTCATCAGGAAGGCGACAAAGCTGGCCATCGGCATCCCGTTTAGTGCCAGCACTAAGCTCCTACTTGACATCGGTTGCCATAACACGGTGGCGGAACTAGTCAGCATTCATCGTCGTCGCCAAGAACTGCGTTTGCAGCGCACGTGTCAAGGTACGCACATCCTCCACAGCATCGGCCATCATCCAGAAGCTGCGCCCCTTCTGAACACGCGCCCACTACCCCCGAAACAACGCGAACTTCTAACCATAGCTCCACTGCCACGCCACATGAATCCAGAACGAGGCAAGGAAAGGCGACGACAGCGAGTGGCCTACTTCAAGAGGTACACGGCAAGACACCCTGACGGCATATACTTGTACGCTGATGCTAGCGTTGGTGCACGGGGCTCCGCTATAGCAGTCGTGAATAACGACCTCCAAACTGTGCATACGGAGGTACTCTCGGAGACAGATCCGACCTTAGCGGAACTGACAGCCATCGCAACTGCGATCAAACACATGCCCCCTAGTAACTCAGCCTACCCAAGAATCATATTTACCGACTCCATGGCGGCTTGCAGGAAATTGTTGCACAATGATCTCCCTGCCCACACTTCGACATTTATTCAAGAGCACCTTCAGGGTCCTCTAGAAATAATCTGGATACCTGGTCATGACGGACTGCCGGGAAATGAAAGAGCTAATCAGCTCGCCTGCGAGACTTTGAACCAGGCACCCTGCATTCCGCGACCAGCCCAGACGAAAAGGTGGGCTCCCCTGCTTCTGCGGCCATATCAAGAGGCAAGACGCAAGTTCCCCAAACTCAGCAAAGTGCTCACCCGTGAACAGGGTGTACTGATTCGTCAGGCCCAGACTGAAACACTCCCTACACCAGCGCGAATGCACCTCCTCCGCGGCCTCTTACCTGAAGATCCCCCACCCTGTCGATACTGTGGTGAACACCCGAACACATCCCATATCCTCTGGTCCTGTGGACCACCCCCACCTCCCCTTCCTGCCCCCACAAATCTTTCCCCTAAACCCCATGCCGGGTGGCTGACAGAAGCAGCCAGCGCCGACGACCAACGGTACCTTGCGGCGTTTATCAGTGCTGCACTGAAGAATGCCGCAAGCGAGGCTCTGGACTGAGGGCCTTTCCACGTTACCACCGAACATGAAAATAAAGTTTTTTCTCTCTCTCTCGTTTTTAACGCGAGAGCGTTAAGGAGCTCGTGTCGCAGAAAAGCCGGTGTCGTCGGAGACGGTGTCGGTGGCCGTGAGCGATAAATCCCAGCAGGCACTTCATGAATAAGAAACAACTTGCAAGATGGGCTGGGTGGGAATCGAACCAGGGTCGCCGGAGTGTGAGACGGAGACGCTACCACTCAGCCACGAGTTCACTGCTTCAAAGTGGTACAAAAGCGCCTCTAGTGAATGCGGTGTTGCCTTAGAAACGAGCTGTTTCTAACCCCCGTATGCAGAAATGCAACTTAAGTTGAAGCCCATGCTTGACTTGATCCGAGTGACGCCTATCGGGAACGCGCCGAAGGAAAACCAGTGAGCGTCTCTGGGCACGTTAACGCCAGGCGTCATCTAAATCAAGTCAAGCATGTGCTTCGACTTAAGTTGCATTTCTGCATACGGGGGTAAGGCTCAGGCGTGCGTCGCTTGCTCAGACGCACATTTCGTTGCCGCGCCGAACGCGGCGTTGCTCGACGCTCACCGCGTCCGATGCGGGGCGCGTAGACGCTGCGCCGTAGCCCATTGTCTTACACCCCTTGGCGGGTCGACGGGAACGCTGTCGCGTTCCACTCTTGAAGGCGAAGCTTAAGCGTCCTCCAATTTTTTTTTCCTGTGTCCCATGTCCGGATTCGCGCTGCACCACTCAGTCTCATGGAAAACCAACTAGCCCAAACCATCGCCCCCCTAAGATGCCGAACAGCAGCTAGAAAAGGGGTTTGTGTTCGAGGTTCTGTGGAACAAACATTTGTTTTCTCGCATAATCAAATTACAATTCGACGCTACCATGTCTATAGAGTGAGTGTAAGTCGTATTTTACAAATTTTCTGCCATGTTTTACTTTGAGAAGATCAGTTACTTCAGTAATGCACATGCGCCAGCCGAAGGGCCAACGTGGTTCGGGATAATTTTTTCACACGGCAATGGCGTCGAAGCCGGATTTTCTACGACACGGGGCCCTTAACGCCTGTCGCATTAAAGTTCATTTCACACGCAAAGGAAAATGGCAGTAAGAAGCTTACCGTGGGAAACGCGGACTAGGTCAGAAACTGTGCCTAGCGCGATACTTCAACCAGACACCTTCGCCTTGGACACCTGGGGCGTGTCATTTACCCAGGCTTCCCTTCTTTCACGTCGGCGCCACGATGGCACAACCATATTGCTCTCTGTTTCTCAGCATAGCCATGTTAGTACAGTGCACTGTGAAACACCCTCCACTCCCAGGCTCATCCTGATGCCCGGTGATTGGGTGTCAGGATAAGACGAATATGAGACAACATTGCTGGAGTAAATGTTAGCACGGTGAAGCGCGGTGTAAATTTAAGTTCGTCAAGGATAAAATCATCGACTCAAAGAATGATGCACTGAGGGGGAGGGGGCGGGGGGCATATTGCGCACATACGCACAGCCACGCTGCTGGTTCAGCCAGCTAAAACATAGCCTTTAAGTTTTGTTTCTACTCTATGAGAGTCACCTCTGGAGCGTGGATTAAGGTGCCACTCATAGGCTAAACAAAGCCAAGTCGCAGATTTTCAGTAGCCCAAATATAGCCACGTAGTCAACTCACCCAAGTCTACGCCAAAAATTTTTTTCTGTAGCCCAATTTGGCTATATATAGCCAAACCTGGCAACACTGAGACCAGAAGAATTGAAACGCGCCCTTTATGTTGTTGCCCAAAACCATTGTGAAGCCTAATAATAAAGCCGAGGCAAGTTTGGTTGCAGCTTTCTTTTTTTTTCATAGAAGTGCGGAATGTAATGAAATGGGGCATCTGCTTAAGAATGTCTTCAAAAGTCGTTCGCATAGCATTCGACAGATGGTAAGCGCGATCATCATTAGCTAGACTTGGCACATGACATATCACTGTGATAAGTTCAAGGTGTGATCATTACACGGGAAAGAAAAAAAAATCGAATTTTCACGACAAAATTTAGGGGAGTAATCATTACGCGAGTGCGATCATTATGCGAGTAAATACTGTATCAGTTCGATATAGAGCATAATTCAATAAAACTTGCTAAATAATTGGATGTCATAAAAGCACATACCATTTATGAAATCACTTTATTGATGAAACTAGCTTAGTTTCACCTGAAATAATCCTGCATTTTCTCCTGCTTGGGCAATTTCGCTGCCTGCGATGCACACACTTCTCCACGTTGTCTAAGGAGTCGGAGCAGCTGAGGCCACAACCTTCCGCATTTGTGCAGAAGCACCGGATTAGTGCGGGTGCACCAATCATTTCGGAGAATGTGGGCAAAGGACCATTGTTGCTTTCGTTATTGTGCCCACTTTCACTTGTGCTCGGTACAATGTCGGCAATGTAGTCTTCGTTTTCGTGCTCTCCTGTGGTTGCGACACCATCATTTGCACTCACAACCTTGTCCACCGTTGACTCCTCAACAGCTTCCAGAAATTCTGACAGCTGGCTCCAAGTTTCGACAACACCGGCAACAGCTTCGTCGCATTCATCAGAATTTACAGTAATCACAGAGCACGCGGAAGCCGGCACGGCTGAAGCAATTTCGGATGAACTACTCGTACACAGCCGTGCATACGCGTCGGGCGCCACAGGTCGTGAGTTTGGCCGCTGTAACCCTAGTCTCCCCCTTATTCGTCAAGATTGTGCTGAGTGCTCCTTGGAATCTTGCACGCTGCGGGGACATCCGACTTCTCACCACGTTCGACCCAATTTATGATTTCGAGCTTCACGACGAAAGGCGAATTCTGCTGCTTCATCACGGCAACACTACGGGAGAAGGCCCACAAGGCGCACACACAATGAACCAAAAAAGCAGCGAGACAACTCGCACTTTTGCCATCTTGCATGATGAGGGCACAAGAGCCTCTGATAGGCTGTCTGAGCAAGCGCTGCGGGTGGGCGAGGATAATTTTTTGCAGGGGGGGGGGGGGGGGGGGGTGCCGAAGGCTCGTCTGAGGCAGCGTGGTTACGGTAGGGAGAGCAGTTGGATGGAGCCGGGCCACCGGGTTTATCCACCACCGGGAGGGAAAGCCAACTTTTGGAGGCACTTTCCCATCGCTTGACGTTCGATATATTGGGAGTCGCTGCTATTTTTGTTCGATGTAAGTGTAATTTTTGCTATATATATTCATTGTAACTATACCGTGTCCAGAAATTGTTCGATATATATAATAATTCGATGTAAACGGGTTCGATATAGTCGGGTTCGACTGTACTACTACTACTACTACTACGACTACTACTACTACTACTACTACTACTACTACTACTAATAATAATAATAATAATATTATAGTGCTCTGGGAATTAGTCTTTCATGGGAAGCTTAGAAGCACTGGTGGGTACCCGACCCATGCCTCATTAAGAGGTCGGGTTTGTATGTGGAAAAGATGCTTGGACAGAATGACGGCATTTAAATGGAAAGCCAGACTACTCATTTGCAAGAAGCTGCGAGTAAATTGAAATGTAAGGCCACATTTAGCAATGCCAATGTAAGTGCAAAGTAGTACAAATGCAACAAGTGTTGCTAGGGCAACATCTGGATCACATTCCTCTTTGGTAAAAGAAGAAGTTGCAAATGTAGATGTAGGAAGCAGAAGCTTTCCTTACGGATTTCAATACCGACTTCGCTTGCGTTTCAGACAGATCAGTGTCTAGAAGAATGGCAAAAACACAAAGGGCACCATGACTCAATACAGCACATGCGAAAGGTCCAGACATGACTGACAGCACAACTCTGCATGCCAAATTGAGAAAGGCTTCAAGGTGAATTCATGGTGCAGGCAGGCCAGGGCTGACAGTAGGCACTCGATGGCCTCACAGCCTTCTTGTCAGTGACCTTGCCATACTGTGCACTCTTAAATTTCACATATGTTGGCGTGTGTTTCAGCATTAAATACACGTCAGCATTCCTGTGGCACTTTTCTCTCCCCTTACTGCTCTATGCCCATTGCTGTTGGAAAGGCGTGGCTCCTGCCTGCTTAGCGTACAGTGTACATGCTCAACAAGCATAAAATTATGACGAAAAGAAGAAGATTGTGTGCATGAAATAACATGAACCCGCAGTGTCACATCTATCAATATCTGTAAACACTGCAAGTGAAGTGTCAAGGTGTGGAGAGCAAAAGACAAGTGTGCGGAGCAATAGACAAGTAGAAAAGGACAGAAGGAGTGCCAAACTAGTTTTATTTATGATACAGGTACAAAGAGCAAAGTCCTATACCCAACCTAACACACTCTCATATCTACAACCTCAAACTCACCATTCTGTAGTGAGACAGAAGGAACGTGCATGCACATAAAAAAAAAAGCTGTGGTTTTCCTGACACTGCACAATGGGTTATGAAATGACGGATTAATGTTGACCACTTACTGGGGTTCCTTATCATGTACGCACTTAAATCTACATACCGAGCACCAGGCACGTACCCAGGATATATTTTCGGGGGGGGGGCGTCACCACCTCCATCATCATCATCATCATCATCATCATGTTTCATGTCCACTGCGGGACGAAGGCCTCTCCCTGCGATCTCCATTTACCCCTGTCCTGCGTCAACCGATTCCAACTAGCACCCGCGAATTTCCTAATTTCATCGCTCCACTTTGTGTTTTGTTGTCCTCGATTGCGTTTTCCTTCTCTTGGTACCCATTCTGTAACCCTAATGGTCCAACGGTTATCTAACCGGCGCATTACATGACCTGCCCAGCTACATTTTTTTCCACTTGATGTCAATTAGAATATCGTCTATACCCGTTCGCTCTCTGATCCAAACCGCTCTCTTTCTCTCTCTTAACGTTATGCCTAGCAATCTTCATTTGATCGCTCTTTGCGCGGTCCTTAACTCATTCTCAAGTCTCTGCCCCATATGTCAGCACTGGCAAAATGCACTGATTGCACACCTTACTTTTCAATAATAATGGTAAGCTTCCAGTCAGGAGCTGGAAATGTCTGCCGTATGCGATCCAACCTATTTTCATTCTTCTGTGAATTCCCTTCTCAAGGTCAGGGTTCCCTGGATTAATTGACCTAGGTAAACGTACTCCTTCACAGTCTCTAGTGGCCGACTGGCGATCCTGATCTGTTGTTCCTTTGCCCGGCTATTTATCATTATCGACATCTTCTGCATATTAATATTCAACCTCCCTCTTACACTCTCTCTGTTAAGGTCTCCAATCATTTGTTGTAACTCGTCAGCATTGTTGTTGAATAGAACAATGTCATCGGCAAACCGAAGGTTGCCGAGATATTTGCCGTCGATTTTTACTCCTAAGCCTTCCCAGTTTAATAGCTTGAATTCTTCTAAGCACGCAGTGAATAGCTTTGGAGAAATTGTGTCTCCCTGTCTGACCCATTTCCCTATAGGTGTCTCCCTACTTTTCTTGTGAAGAATTAAGGTAGAACCTCTGTATATATTCTTACGCGAAGGACGAGTCAATAAGACGAGAAACTATTTACAGATTATATTTACAACAACGGTTGCAGTGCTGACCGGTTAGATTCACAGCGCGAGCCCAGTGCGTTCTTCCTCCTCTTTTCAGGAGTGATGGCGCCCACGCACCTCGTTCAAGCAAACAAATACCACACGCATGTAGCAATATTTTTCAGCTTTTTACGTAAGCGTTCTGTAGTCCTTGATTACGTAGTGCCTCTAGACTGCTGGTATCTCTACTGAATCAAATGCATTTTCGTAATCTATATAAACCACATAGAGAGGCTTATTGTACTCTGCAGATTTCGCGATAACCTGATTGATGATATGGATGTGATCCATTGTAAGGTATCTCTTCCTGAAGCCAGCCTGTACACTTGGTTGACAAAATCCAGTGTTGCCCTTATTCTATTGGAGATTATTTTGGTAAATATCTTATATAATACTGGGAGCAAGCTAATGGTCCTATAATTTTTCAATTCTTTAACGTCTCCTTTTTTGTGGATTAGTATAATGTCTGTATTCTTCCAGTTTTCTGGGACCCTTGCAGTCGATATTGTCAAGAATGGCGAGCTGAGAAACAAGATTGCCACACAGTTACGACAGGGCGACACGACGCGCACCTCTCCCTCTCCGTCGCTGCAGCTGGGAGGCGCTCAAAGAAGCGGCCTTTGCGCTGGAATCCGCCGCCTTCCACCCGCCCCATCGACATTGTGACGGAACTAGTTCGGCGTGTGTGAACAATGATTCCGGAGTTCCCCAACGCGGAGCTGATTTGACACGCATGGACAAGCTGCCGTGGGGACAACGTATTTTGGTGCGTCTCACGATTCGGCACCCCGCCAACGCCGTCGTCGGGCATCAGAGCGCGGTTGCCTTTGTGTCTGTAAACTGATCTGCAGAGCCGCGGCGAGTTGGTGATGAGTAAACGAACAGTCGCCGCGTCGTAGGACCGGCGGATCGAGTGTATAAAAACTGTGGTTGTGCGAATGCTGAGGACACTTCTCTTGAGCAGTCATGTTAGACTGAGTCACTTCTCTCATGCAGTCATGTTGGACTGTTATTCTTTTTCTCAAGCAGTCATGTTAGACTGATTTAATTTCTGTAAATAAACCCTTTTCCTCGTTCTCGATGAGAAACAGTTCTTCACTTCATCAACGATCTCAGCGTAAATAAGTTGGACGACGGCATGGGCCAGCTACCTTCGAATTCATGCCGTACTCCAATCTTGGCAAAGGACCACGGACGATGGGATTGAGCCCCCAATCCTGACAATATACACTTCGTATAAAGAGCCGCCAGGTTTCCAAGCATGATGTCTCCTCCATCTTTGATTAAATGGACTGTTATTCCACCTTCTCCTCCCGCTCTTCATCGTTTCATGTCTTGCAGGGCCCTTCTGACCTCATCGCTAGTTATGGGAGAGTTTGTGTATCCTGTTCATTACTGTTTCTAAGTGAGGTATCGTGACTACTCTGGGTACTGTATACAGGTCAGCTTAGAATTTTTCCGCTGCTTTTACTGTATCTTCGAGATTGCTTATGATATTATCCCTCTTATCTTTTAGTGCATACATCATGGTTTGTCCTATGCCAGGTTTCTTTTTTACTGATTTCAGGCTGCGTTCATTTTTTTACGGCTTCTTCAGTCTTTCTCATGTTATAGTTTCGAATATCAGTTATTTTCGCCTTCTGGATCAGTTTTGACAGTTCCGCGAATTGTGTAACGCTGTGCGGCCGCCAGTCCCATACAACCGCGTAGAGCGCAGGACTCTGCGATTCTAGACGTACTGCTCTCACCGAGAAAGGTTAGAAAAACACCCACATAAGCACAGTAGAGAAGTGGCTACGTGAGGTGGTTCGACCGATTACTGTAGAAGCGTCATTCAAAGCAAGTAATTATTCTCCACTTCCGGCGGCGTTTTCTCTACTTCCTTTTTAAATAAAAATATGTTGATCCGTAAATATGCTCATAAACAACGGTTAACATTTTTATTATTCGGTTTTGCTTGCACTTTGGTTGTTGCATTGGCTCTCTCCCTTAGTAGATCGCTCAATTTCTCAACTCCTTGAGATTTTTGTTTCCAGTTTCCAATTTTCCACGAAAAGTGCTATACGATTAAGGAAAAACAGACGAGGTAACGGGCGACAGTCATCTTGCTTATGGGTTTAAGGGTTATTGCAGGGTTTCATGATGGATGCTCTTTCACATCATTTTATTGCCTACCTTATCTAACCCATATCACGTGTATATGGTTCCGGACATCTGCCAGCGTCGCGGTGAGCCGTAACTCAAGGAAATAATGAAGCAAAGGGAAAAGTTAAACGCAATTGGCGTTTTCTCCGGCCGCAACTCATTCCATGAGAGTACAGACCAGCTGAGTAACAGCCGCATTCCGCTACTGGTCCCAGGATCAGCCTAAACAAAGAAGGTTGAACTAACAAAAGCAACAGCTATGCGCGTGACGGTTGAATAGATGGTGACAACTGAACGCATCTCGAGTTAATCGCGCAGGTGCGGAATCTATGAGAAAACTGTCCTTCACATTACAAGAGATGCCGATAACTACCGCCATCTAAAAGGAGTGAAAAAGGCAGCATAAGCCTGACCGATGAACAGCTGCCAAGCCTCAACATTAATCTGGCGGCGCTTTAGGAATGTGTGAGGAGTGGTGGCGTGGGTGGGGAGGGGGGAGGGTATGCCACTTGATTTCGGGGGGGGGGGGGGAGGGGGGCCCGGGCCCCCCCGGGCCCCCCCCCTGGGTACGTGCCTGCCGAGCACTGTTGCATTTCATCGGCATTAATACGCGACTGAATAAGCACTGCTTGCACCAGCCTCTTTTGCTTCTTGAAGAGGCCGGCTCTTCGCAGTCAGCTTGTATATGTAGAGAGTAATGCCAAACTGCTCAGAAAAATGCAAGCTCTCGAAATTTTCCATTACTGTCTCGGCAAAACAACAGCACCAAACTACCTTGCACCATGCTTCATGTTCTGAAGTGAAGGCGCTAAAATGACGGAGCTCTCTAACAGAGCTCTACAGAGCTCTCTAAGCTCTGTAGAATGACCAACCCTTATTCCCGCAAGGCACCGGCCTGTGCTACTAAACACGATAACAAATACGTAGATTGCCAGGCAGGAGTTGTTTATGAGATTCCTTTAGATTGTGTTAGAAAGTACGTGGGACAAACAGAGCAGTGCCTGAATGACAGGCTGAGGCAACACAATAACAAAGTGAACAATGGGAGGGAGGGCCACCTGGCAATTCATTGTAGAAATTGCAAATGTAAGCCAGACTTCCACGCCTGCGCTGTGGTTGCCAGAAGCCATGACAAATGGGTGAGATTAATAATTGAGGCCAAAAGAATCATTGAAGCAGCTGATAACTGCGTAAGTGTTGCATCCATATCACTGTCACGCAAAGAACTGCTTTTCCTGAACGCGAATGCGCCCTGAGAAACTGTGATTGCGCTCCTAGTATAAATCAGTGGCGTTTTTTCCTGATTAAACATTGTTGGAAGTGGCGCCCTGTGTGTGTGTGTGTTTCTTCTTTGTCCTCCGTCATTTTAGCGCCTTCACTTCAGATCATGCTTAACCAACACGCCCAACTATCCATCCTAACGTCGTAAAATGCTTCATGTGTAGTGGCAGCAGTCAGTCCGAACGAACTCCACTGTTGATGTCACGAGGCGCCCGATCAATCACAGGCGGAAACGAGGTGCGCGACTTACCCTTAATCTGCTGGTGTACTTTTCGTCGAAATAAAATCTGTTTGCGCTTTTTTTCGCTTAATTTTGATGCAATATTCGAATTCAGAGGGTTGAACGCCATTACGTACAGCTCATCACTCATTTTTTATGGGGAACTAGGGTGGTTGCTTGGGCTGGAGAACCTTTCAGCTTCCCTTTAAGTTGCCAATCAGTATGGTCGATGCGTGCCATCCAACAAGTCAGAAGTATTTCATATAGTATCATGACCCAACACACAATATAGGACGCAGCAACTTGACTTAGTGTTGGGACACAGGCAAATACTCTGCAGTTAACCGATGCAAAAAACATCACTGGCACACTATTCATATTTTGCAGCTTGTGGGCAATCCTGCAAGGCATCACCTGTAGCCTTTTTGTCTTTTTGCATGAAGTTGTCCTAACTCAAACCTTTTAGCTAGGGCTGAGCATCGATTACAAATGTTCACCAGGGTAATCAGACTTTTTTATTTACCTGCATAAGCCAACGAAATAAAAACTGATGAACTGTGCACATAAACTAATTGTGGAAATGCGCCGGGTGATCTCCTTAAATGAAAACTGATTTCTTTAGCTGAGGATTTAGATGATGTGAGGATGCCTTCTCTACTACACTCCTCTTCAGTGTGGCGGACACTGAATGAGCTCGTAGCAGTCGCAGTTTGTTTGCTAAATAACTAAAATGTGTTAAATTTTCAGTTGAAGTTTAAGGTTTGATGGAAACCCATCTGGTTGGGCTAAAATATTGCCGCCAGCATAGCGAAAAGAAGCTTCTAAGATTTCAGCTCGCAGCGATGATGGTACGAGAAGTAGAAATGTCTCACCACTGCGCTCGAAGTTTCGTTTGTAGAGGACGTTGTTCCGGAGGACATACGAACACAATCCGCGAACGAAAACTCGAGGCACTTTCACTTGTCGACCCTCCAGGTACTCGATGAGCAGGAGTAATTCCGGATCAGTACGCTGATGATGAGCCATTTCCGTCGTATTCACAGCCCCGAGAAATGGGAAATCTTGCTCGTTTTCAGGTGACGTAGCCTCGATTGGTGCGAGTGATAAGCAATCAGCATCATTGTGCTTGATACCGGACTTGTAAACGACCGTGATGTCATACTCCTGTAGACACAAACTCTATCTAGCGAGCCTTCCAGAACGGTCCTTGAGGTTCGCCAGCCAGCACAATGAGTGATGATCGCTGATGGCTCGGAACGGTCTGCCATATAAGTATGGCCGGAACTTACTGATGGCCCATATAACCGCCAGGCATTCCTTTTCTGTAGCTGAGTAATTTGTCTCGGCTTTCGATAAGGTACGGCTCGCGTACGCAATGACTTTTTCTTCTCCATTCTGCCACTGAATAAGTATGGCACAGAGACCAACGTTACTCGCGTCGGTATGGATGTCCGTTTCGGCATTTTCATCAAAATGGGCAAGTATAGGAGGATTCTGCAAACGCCGTCGTAGTTCAGAGAAGGCGTCTTCTTGTTCTTTCTCCCACATAAAAGGGACATCTTCTTTTGTCAGTCGCGTGAGTGGTTCGGCAATTTTAGAAAATTTTTCTACGAAATGCCTGTAGTAGGCACACAGTCCCAGAAACGTCTAATAGCTTTTTTGTCTCTTGGCTTTGGAACCATTTCTACTGCAGTGATCTTTTCAGGATCGGGGCAGACGCCTTCAGCACTGACAATGTGTCCGAGAAAGCAGAGCTCGCGAAAGCCGAAGTGGCATTTTTCGGGTTTTATGGTCAATCCTGCCGTGCGAATAGCATCCAGAACTGCTCTCAGTAGCTGCATGTGCTGCTCGAATGTAGTGGAGAAGACCACCACATCATCAAGGCAGACGAGGCACGACTGCCATTTCAGTCCGGAGAGAACAGTGTCCATCATCCGTTGGAATGTGGCTGGCGCAGAACACAGACCAAATGGAAGCACCTTAAACTCGTATAAACCATCCGGTGTCACAAATGCCGTTTTTTCGCGATCTCGCTCGTCCACTTCTATCTGCCAGTATCCACTTTTGAGATCCAGAGAAGTAAGCATTGCGTAGTTTGTCCAAGGTGTCGTCGATGCGGGGGAGTGGATAAACATCCCGCTTCGTGACGAGGTTGAGTTTCCTGTAGTCAACACAAAATCGTAGGGTACCTGTTATCCTTCTTTTTGACTAGGACTACCGGAGATGGCTGTATTACATTGTCCTTGAGCATTACCTGTTTCCTCTTTCTTTTGGAGCTACTCGGTACGGGTGTTGTCGAACTGGTCTTGCAGGTTCTTCGACCACAATGCGGTATATTGCGATGGGAGTACAACGGACTTTCGATGAAATCGAAAAGCGTTCTGCAAACTCTGTGACCAAGTTCACAATCTCATCTCTTTGTAGTGATGACAGCTCTCGGTCAATGTCGATAGAGGTAAGGACACATCCGCAAATTGTGCAGTCATGAAGAGACGCTATGGCTGTTCCCTTCGCCACTTGTTGTGCCTCATTGCCAAAGCTAGCCAAAAGGACGTCCGCATATCCGTTACGCAGGTGAACTAGGCCTCTTGCCAATGCACATTTGCTTTTCCAGTAGCAGCCCCATATTTTCGTCTGCAAGTCCCTCATAGTCACGAAATATGTCGCTCCTTACAACGACAGTCATACTGCGCCGTGCCGGCACCGTCACGTCTTCATCCACAATACGGAGAGAGGAAATATGTAGCTGTTCTGTATAAGATATAGTAACAGCATTTTCTGTGGAAAACAACACCCGTGATTCTTGCAAGCCGATAATTGCGCCATTCGTTCGCAAAAAGTCCATGCCCAGTATCAGATCACGGGAACACTCAGAGAGAACAATAAAGCTGCTGACGTATGTAAAGCCGCTAATTCCGATTCTTGCTGTGCACATTCCTACGGGGTCGACTAAGTGTCCCCCCGCTGTACGTATCGGAGATCCGGTCCAATGGGTCAATACCTTTTTCAATTTTCTGGCGAGTACACTCCTAATAACAGGATAGTCCGCACCAGTGTCTATCAACGCAGTCACTTCGAAGTCGTCGATGATGACGCGCAACTCGGAAGTAACGGTGTCATCACTGCACTTGTCCGTCGTTTCGTCACTGCCCTCGTCTTGTCGGATTGGCGATGGAGGGCCTTCGGTGTTCCGAGCGTCAGCGGCCTTGCCTCCACAGGTCGCTGGCTCTAGTTTTCCCGTCGCGGACTTTGGGAGCGACGCCTCGGTGAAGTGGATGCGGGACGCGGACTGGGCGACTTATAACGCATAGGCGCTGCTGATCGAGGTTCATGTTGCTGGGGGTTCCGAACAGTTTGGCACCTAGATAAAAATGCCTCAATTTAATAAGGGCGCTCACTATTTCGAGGGCAAGGCGCATTCACAGAGGAGCCACGCAGTCCTACTCGGTGATACTGGCATTCCCGGTATAGGTGACCAGCATCTCCACAGTGGTAGCAGAGGGGACGCCGGTCTGCAGTGCGCCATACATCGCTTTTACGTGGGCTTCCTTCTAGCACGGGCTGCACACTGCGAGGAAGTACCTGGAGTATTGTGACCGTTCGTCCAAAGTCGGCGCGTCCTAGGTCCTGACGCAAAGCTTGGGCGTACGATACCCGTGGCTGACGCTCTGGCTGTGCGTGGGGCCGTAACTGAGACTCTGGCTCACAAATTACTTGCCGGACTTCTTCGCGTATGACATCACCGAGTGAGGACACAGCAGGAGGGCTTTGGGCCAGCTGCAGTTTCTGCAGCTCTTCCCTTACGATGGACCTCACCATTTCGCATAGGATGCCCATGTTGCTGGGGAGGGCTCCTGACCCAACGTCAAATGATGCGACGCATACATCTCTGTTGTACTGCCACGCACGCTGCTGCAGCGTCTTCTCCACCGTCGTCGCCTCTGATCGAAATTCGGCTACTGAGCGAGGCGGATTACGAACCAGGCCGGCAAAGAGTTCCTGTTTCACACCACGCATTAGGTGCCGCAATTTCTTGTCCTCAGCCATGTTCGGGTAGGCTCGGCGGAAGAGGTGGGTCATGTCTTCAATGTACATGGTCACACTTTCGTTGTTCCGCTGGTTCCTCGCCTGAAGAGCGGCTTCTGCTCTCTCTCTGCGGTCCGTGCTCGGGTACGTAGCTAGCAGCTCTCGTAGGAAGTCGTTCCACGATGATAAAAACGCTTCGTGGTTTTGAAACCACGTGCGTGCAGATTCCTACAGAGCGAAGTACACATACCGGAGTTTCTTTGTCTTGTCCCAACCGTTACACTTGGCGACAATTCGAAGTTGGTGGACAGACGTTCATTCTGTTGGCTCCAAACTTCGGGGATCCGGGCAACCTTCCCTGGCGTGTGTGGGGCTTGGAATCATACCCCGCACCTCCACCAGATATGTAACCAACAGTTACAACAGCCGTTTCTACGAAAACTGATTTATGCTGGGCGAACCTGTGCCCATCAACAAAAACCGACTGAGCACTCAACAACAACAAAAAACGTCCCTCGAGCTTCGCCCTTTCGAACGTCGTTCTCCTCTTTGTCCCCTCCTGTCGCGTGCCAATCGTCCGATTCTCGCGCACGAGCCACCGGCCTGTCAGCACCGGCCGAGCGTTGCTTTGCGGTGCTTTGCTTGACACTCGCGGTGTGGCGGCTACGCAGTTGGGATATGTCGGTCGTCTTTTTCTTCTCGCAATGCAGGCGGCATTATTGTGAAGGGCAGAAAAAAACTGGGGTACTACGCCAGCCAAAGTATACATTTCATAGAAAATTACCATTCGGCTCCCACACGGGGACCTTGTTCGCAGGTAAAAAAGAGGAAAAATGCATTTGGACAGTTCACCTAAACAGGCCTGAACAAGTGATGCAAGCAGGGCACATACACTGATGGCAGATTGCCATTGCTCCTCTTCGAAGTGTGTGGTGTAGTCTGAATCTTGAGCCACTCAAAATAAAGGTGTTCCTTTTTTCTGGAAAGAATGCGTGCCTACCCCGATTTCCTGTCCCTTCGAGTGACAACATGGAAGACGTCATCCTCTCCTAGATGAGCAGAAGAGGAGGGCTGTCGTGCTTATCGCAGCTACTAACCCTTCAGAGGCTCCAAAGCTCACGGGTGCCTCAAAGAACTAGGTAGCATTCAGCAACGAACATGCCCCACAACTCTTGCATGGGAGCATGCATCATTTGCATCGAACCAATCGCCAACCAGTGACCACTGCCTGCCAACCACAAAAATTGGGCAAGAAAGGCAAGGAAAGCCATTCACTTTAAGGATGGCTTCTAATTAGCAGGGACCATTCTTGGCTACAATTGATCAAAAGGGGTAAGACGAGATTTGAACAGCAGAATTGAAAAAAACAAAGGACTAAGGAAGAAGGGTAGAAGAACCCGGGGTTCTATACAGGCAAAAGTATAATCTCATGACAACATTCATTTGGGCCAGATGGTGCATATTTGAATTAGGAAGGAACAGCGCAAACTAAGATGATCACAAAAGGAGAACGACACAGGACAAGCGCCAACTTCACCTATCTTTATTCACCAAAAAATCAGCAAATATAAGGAAAATTACAGACATGTGCACTATGGACCATAATGCATAATCTGACAAACCGTTCAAGACAGGACATTTCGCTTTTGAAGAGGGTCACGGAAGTATCACTAACACAGTTTTTTCCTCTCTTCTTTTACATGGAATGCTTCCAAAACCTCACGTGCCTTTGCTTCCGCCAAGAATCTTTATGTCTCGGAACCGTGGTTCACACTTCTTGCAGTAGAGGCATTGTTTCCGTGGCGAATGTTCTGCCACTTGGTCACACCGCAGTGCAAGCTGCGCAATGTTGCGAAAAATGCGCATCTCCTTCTTTCAACGACCGCACGTGCTCAGCTGCAAGGTCATTCACGCATCTACCGATTTGGCCCACATCGGTTTTCCCGCAGGTCAAAGGTATTTCATATACCACACCGGTCAGCCCTTTACAATCTGCTTTCCATGTTTTTTGGTGCAGCTGCTGCTCATACCCTCACTCCGACGCGGGCGCAGAGCTGTGCTTGTTTCCGAGGAGCCGAAAACATGACTGGGATACCGTATTCGTTTGCCACCTTTTTCATAATGTGGGCTATCCTATGTACATACGGAACCACTTTTGGCTTTGCAGCTTGTTTTTCTTGTGCGCACGGTTTCTTGACCATGGCACCTTTGATTTTCTGCAAGATCAATTCAGCCGCTGCTATGATAACCGTGCTTGGTAACCTCCCCGAAACCAACCTATCAACTTGTGAACCACGGTTCCGAGAGATAAAGATTCTTGGCAGAAGCAGAGAAACAAAGGCACGTGAGGTTTTGGAAGCATTCCATATAAAGAAAAGAGTAAAAAACTGCGTTATTGATACTTCTGTGACCCTCCTCAAAAGCGAAATGTTGTATCTTGAACGGTTTGGCAGATGATGCATTATGGTCCATAGTGCGCATGTCAGTGATTTTCCTTATATTTGCTGATTTTTCGGTGAATAAAGATAGATGAAGTTGGCGCTTGTCCTGTGTCGTTCTCCCTCTTGTGATTGTCTTAGTTGGCGCAGTTCCTTCCTAATTAAAAGTATAGTCCTTTGTTTTTTTCAGTTCAGTTCAAAACTCGTCTTAGCTATGAAACAACTAGCTCGGTTAAAAACTATTCCGATCAAAAGGGCTTTTCTATTCATGTGTCTTCTCAATGACGAACATGCACCCTTGCTTCTGTGCTTCGACACGAATTTTTCATAAGAAAGGAGGTACTCTAGGCCCTGTCTGCATTGAGCTATAGTCATGGTATATGAAACGCCTCTGATCCATGGCGAATCATATATCATCCAAACCGACTGGTATGTACACAACTGAACAATGATTGGGCACAAAGCTGGGTCACACCTGAGCAGTGTGGCAATTTGGAAGAAGCTGTGATGTGATGGCACGTGAGCTGATAAAACCATTCTTTATCAAGAAAAAGGGTGACCAATGCATCCAGCCTTCCTTCTGTCTTAAAGGAGATTTTCAGATTCTAGACATGGCTACACAATAATGTGCAGTGTAACTTGTGATGCTCTCTTCTCTGGACAGGCACATCCAGACAGAAACAAGTCGTGGGCCTGGCACTCTTTCTGTGCTCTTTTCGCTCACCTTTTGTGGCACACACTTTCAGTGATGCATGCCCCCCACTAGCCCCACATCATACTTTGCTAAACTTCCACAATACATATAAATAGATAAAATGTGCTCAAGCAACTGCAAATGAAGCAAGTACCAAAACACAAATGCAAATGGACACTTGTGAGCTCACAAACGAACGGGCAACTACACATTATTGTTCAATAATAGTTTTTCATGCCTGACGTTACAGCTACACCAAACCCACTTTCCACATCATATTTTTCCTTTTTTGCAATTTGACATCAAGGGGCAAGAATTTTAAGAATCTTCCTACAGCACCATAACAAACGAGTGAGCATACAATTCAGCAAGCTGTCAACAACACTAATAAACAACACTGCCCGAGAGGAAATGCAGTGCACAGTGCGGGTCTGTGCAGTTCACGATGACAAAGTACAGGCTCAAGGCAGCGTGAAAGAGTGCAAAAGTTTTTCATGGCAACAGACCCACAGTGACACACAGTAGATGCTTGTCCAGATGACAAATGTTACTTGTGAAAAGTATTCCAATTAACAACACCTGTAAATCACTTACGAGAAGCACTTAAAGAAAGGGGGTGGACGTTATTGCATAAGCACATGTATCCTTTTGCAACATACAATGCAGCTGATTGAAACAGTGTTTCTCAACTCACCGGTTGTGAAATGGCAAGACTGATTAATTGGGCTTTATGTTGTGAAGCAACATTGAGGCTATGAAAGGTGCTGTGGGGGCTGGATCAATTTTGCACCCTTTAGTTTATCCTGTAAACTGCGCTAGCAATTTCTGCCTGGGTTAGCTTGAAACTGCTAGCTTAATGCATTTTCCTTTCCAGGCCTTCGCTATTTGCTCTTTACAACTTCCATTCGTCGTAATTAAGCTGCTGCGTCTCAATCGTGCAGGCTAATTCTGATGGTGGTTGTATGGCGGGGCTACACAAGACGGACAGGAGCAGACACACGCAGCATTGTGAATGTATGCTCCTCTCATGCTCGACATCTAATTATGTTTGATAAAAAAGGTAACAATCCCTGTAAGATATGGCCTTTGTAGTGGCAAGTGATTGTGGAAAACTCCGCCACATTTGTTTCAACATGCAACAACTGCACAAACCTTGGGACCAATCCGCAGCCGAACTTATCCTTGGCTGCTACATTCCAGTGACAGTAGCATGCACTCTTGTGCTCAAATTTAGGTAGATAGATAGATAGATAGATAGTACTTTTTTTTTTAGGTCACATTGGAAACCCCTGTTGGCCGAAATCAGCCCCGACTATGGCCTCTCCAAGCCCACGCGTTGCTTTGGAACCCCAATGTTTCTTAATCCTTTGAGGGTCAATGACGTAAATAAACAGTGCCACGAACAAGTCCAAAACGGTTGATGCCGTATATTTACGTCATCGTCTGTACATTTAAAAAGCGCGCCAATTTCCTAATTTTTTTCTTTCCTGGCATGTGCTGCCACTATGTGGGAATACAGGGAATTTTTTTCTCATGCCTCCCTCTCTCGGGTTTCGTTGCATGGTTTGTTTTAGAGCTAGTTTGCTCCAGTGCGTCTATATACTACCGCTCGCGGATTGGCGCTTGCGCTGGCGGGCAGCGGTTTGGGTTTTGTTCCATGGGCAGTTTCGACTTCTTGCGCCTGCAAAACTGACAGCTACCTTGTTACTAATTGCTCAAAGGGCGACCACATGTTTCTCTATCGTTTAGTGTTCACAGGGATGCGCATAAAAAGGATGCCATCGTGCTTGCGTTTCCTTTTCTTTTTCTGGGGAGACTCGCGATAACTAATTGCCTCTAGTTGGCAATAAGATGAAGATTAGCGAAAGTTTGTCACAAATTTTGCTTTTTTGACGGGCACATAACTCCACAGTTTTCCTGAATGCACTCACTTACACAGTTCGATTATGCTATGGACGTAAGTATTAGCAGAGTCCTTCCATGTTTTTCTGGTCACGAAACTCCGCCGTCACGCTATGGGAGCGGTTCATATGCTGCCCAAAGGTGCCGCGACGCGACGCCACTGTGCCACGGAGGGTAGGGTGCCTAGGGTGCCTCGATGCGCGCGCGCCCTCTTTAGGGTGAGGTCACCCTTTGGGAGGGCGAGTGCCGCCTCCTCGGCCGGGACAGTCCACGTGCGGCCATTTTCATGCCCTTTCTCGCGGCGGCGCGGCGGCCGTAACATGTGCGTTCGCTCTGTCGCCTTTTCTCTTGGTGCTGACCGGTGGCGCACATCGAAAAATGCCGGGTTGTTGTGTGCCGCAGTGCACCAACCACTCCAGAAAGGGATGGAGAATGTTTCAGTTCCCAAGGGACCCCAAGAGAAGGCTGCTTTGGACAGTAAAGACCAAGCGCGACAAGTGGCAACCGACAAACACATCGTGCATCTGCAGCGTGAGTAAAACTTTCCTTCGTATGCCAAAGGATTCGCATGTGCGTGCCGTTGAGGTACGCGATTCATTTTTATTGAGAGAACGTGTGGAAGGTCTGAACAGGGACATGTAAATATGATCGCTCTGAAATTAAGTGCTGCTGAGGATTAGCAACTTCGTGCACAGGGATTGTGTGGCAAATGTTGGGAGCAAATTAGATTGCTCACAGAACGAGTATCGCTGCCCGGAAAGTTCCGCACCTTTTAAGAAAACAAAAGTGCCCGCGTTCTCTTGACGAGAGAGACTGAAAAAAGAAAAAAAAAGGAGGCGTTGTTCGAGTATTTTCCTTCGAATGAGACTTTCTCGCTGAAAAAAAGCTTGAGGCCTTTTTTGGTGCGCCTGCTCTTCTGACTCACTGACTGCATTTTAACTTGAAACAATGAACATGAAATCTCTTCACAATGGCGCACACAATTCCCCTTCATAGTAAAATAAAGGAAAAGTGCAGTCTATTTCGATTATGTGGGCTCCTAAGCAATCATTATGTTGTGTAAAGGCGAGAGCGTTACTTGTTGCTGAGTGTAGGGCTGCGGCGAAATGCTACTGCAATGTGTAGTGCGGCTATGTAATTTTTGCGAGGCTCCTAAAGTTGCTTATTATGAGGTCGCGACAAAGCGAGACGACAAATCGGTCATATTGCGATCTCTCAGCTGGGTTTTATTTGTGGAGTTCTCACCATGCCCTGCCGCCTACGGCCACGCTTTGCTGTCTTGAGTGGTGATGTGGACGCGAGTGATTGAACCTCAGACGGTGAAGACGGCATAGCACCGCAACCTCGCTCTCCGAAAACTGAAGGCCAGCTGATGTTGACCGCGGGATTTTCCTTTTAATGCACTCGGTAGCTGCAGATATATTCCGCTGTCTGCTCGCTCCTTCCTTCCCAAGAAAGCTATGCTCGATCCCAAGAAAGCTATGCACCAACTCGCCCAGCAAGAAGTTCTACATTTCTTCACCACGCCGACAGGTTTAAACTTGTGCATTGTCACCCCTGCGGTGACAATACACTCGTCATAACCCCCCCCCCCCCCCCCCGCCCCCAGGGTTAAATACGGGGGGGGGGAGGTGCTGCTGCCACGGCAACGGCGGGCTTTTCGCACAACGAGCCAAGGAATGCGAGAGCTGCCCTCGCATTAAAACGTTTAGCGACAGCCGTAACAGTGTACCGACTGCAGCTCACATCACTGATGCCACCTAATTGATTTCATTGCTCGGTATAAGATGCGCGGAAAGCCGCTTATAGTACACATGGCATAATTGTGCTCATGTGCTTGTTACAAAGAAAATTAGTGGTACTGTCCTAAAAATTTTATAACAGCTGAGAAAAAGTGAATTTGTTCGATTAGTAATGCATGCGAAAATAAAGCTTCACTTTTTCAGTGCATTCTGCATAGGCTTTTCTTGGTACCTGCTATCACTTATTTCGCACCCTGTCCTTGAGCACATGCACCCCCTCGTCTCTATGACCTGCATTGTTTGCTGTGAGCACATATTCATGATGACTGGAATTTTTGTTTGCACGTTGCTATATTAATTATCTATACTTGGGGTCTGTAAATAAAATCTCGCTCTGGGTGCTCTACGGATGCTCTCTGTCAAGCAAGTGTAAAACAAAGTTTCATTTATGACACACTTGGTTATACTACACAGTTTTGGACATACCAGTTATATGATATACTTGGTTTTGTCTATATCATCTACAGTGAAACAAAAATGCTAATGTGCCTCAACCTTACACATTCATTTGCAGGCTCACTTTGAACCAAGCAGCTTTGAACAGCATCGTCAAGATGGATGGAAAAAGCTGAAGCCGAATGCAGTTCCAACTCTTTTTTCATTCAAACGTAAGTTGTTATTTCTAAAGTCGGGATAAGTATTATATAGCTATTGTTACGTGCATTGCTTACAAGCCGTCTCGGGAACATGCTTGTGGATAGCATTAAATAAAAAAAAACATTTTTAACCTTCTGGAAATGTCGGGTTCGTGCACGTTAGCGTACAACATTAACATGCTTGCTCCAGTTTATGTGCGTTCTCAAGAGTACACTGTAGAAAAGATGTGATCCTTGGTCCCATCTTGCTTGTTGTAGAAAAGAATGTACTAGCTCGCCAGGTCGAATAAACCGATCTTAAAGTGCATATTTTTTTTATGTTGCAGCTTTACCTAAGGAGCGAAAAGCACCGAAGGAGAGAGCGGCTTCAGAGATCTCGCTCTCAAATGGTAAATCAGATGCGACCCCCGTGGAAGCAAGCAGCTCGTCATGTGAAGGAATAACGCTCTCTGAGACCACGGAGCAGTCTCAATTCAGACCTCCGCTTCAGGAAGATACATCCGAAATGGACTCGTTCCAGGTCAGCAATGTCATTGCTGAGTGTCCACAGCAGGTTCAGGAGGCAGACAGGAGAGAGCAAGCCGGCGAACCTAGTGGGACCCAGACTGCTTCCTTGTATTCTGCAGAGCTGAAGAAGCAGCTAGCGGACATCACGAGGAAATACACAGACCTCCAGGACCATCATGCTGCCGCCAGAAACAGTATTAAGGGCCTCAAAAATCAAGTTCAGAGGCTTGAAAGCGAAATCAGGAATTTTTCAAAAAATGTCAAGTTCCTGAATGAAGATCAGCTCCGTGCTCTGTCTAGGAGCAACAACCGGGGCAATTCCTGGACGCCTGAAACGGTCAAGCAAGGCCTTCAAATTAAGTTCGCTTGCGGGACAACTGGATATGAAACGTTCAGAAAGCTGGGATATCCCCTTCCCTCAAACAGGACACTGACTTGCAGGCTCGAAGGTTTGAAGTTCCTTCCGGGGATACTTCACGAGGTGATTGACGTCATGCGGTGCAAGGCAATGGCCATGGAGGAGGTGGAGAAAGATTGCATCCTTTTTTTGGATGAAATGGAGATTTCAAGTGGATATGAGTTGGACCGTGCTGAAGATGCGCTCCTTGGAGGAAAGACGCTACCGCCAAAGCCTGACGAGCCTGCCAATCACGCGTTAGTGTTCATGCTAGGCAGTTTAAATCAGAGGTGGAAACAGGTGATCGCTTATGAATTCACCGGACATCACGTAGAGGGCTCTGCGCTCAAGCACTATGTCCTTGAGCTTGTTCAATTATGCAGCCAGGTGTCCCTCAGAGTTCGTGTTGTGACATCTGATATGGGTGCGTCAAATCGAGCGATGTGGCGAGACTTTGGCTTTTCAAGCCACAGGAACTCCTCAACTGTGTGCTCTATACCACACCCATGTTTGGATGGAAAGCAACTGTTTTTCACGGCTGACCCTGCACACGTTCTCAAAAATCTCAGAGGACAGTTACTAAGTTCATCAGTTTTTACGTTGAGTGACGCCACTGTAAAGGAGAACAACCTGCCGTCATCGGAGGTCAAACTCGAGCATGTTCAGGCTGTGCTCGACTATGACGCAGAGCACGAGCTCAAGGTAGCGCCCAACCTATGCGAGGTACACACTAGCAGTGGCCATTTCACGAAAATGAAAGTTGGTGTTGCCGTTCAGTTTTTCCGCGAAGCACCAGCTGCTATTCGGTTTTTAATAAGAGCATCTGTAATTGAAGAAGAAGCTGAAACCACTGCATGGTTTTTGGAGCTCATTTTCAAATGGTATTCTCTAATGTCGTCTCGCAACCCAACAATGGCCTTAAGTCGCAGGAGTATGGCCAAGTATTATGCCGCCCTAGGCACGTTGCACACGGCAATGGAGACCATTAGAAGTACGAAAATGGGGTCCACATCACTTTGGAAACCATGCCAAGCTGGCCTTCTCATTGCAACAACCGTTGTCATCCACCTCCAAGAAGTGTTGCTGGGAAATGAGGGGTACGATTTTTTTCTTACCAGCAGACTCTTACAGGATTGTCTGGAGAACCTCTTTTCGGTGGTTCGACTAAGAAAACCTGTGCCCAGTGCGTATGATATGAAATGCGCTCTGAGGCTTGTGAGCGTGAGCCAGTTTTTATTTACCCCACGGACGACGAGCTACGATCTCGATGACCGCGAATATCTGGTAGACCTTCTCTCCCAGGCAAAGAAAGAAAGGACAGAAGTGGAAGCTGATGAGATAAACGACTCAGAAATTCTGTTCATTGAAGAACTGTCCACAACAGAGTGCAGCATTCTACACTACATAGGAGGCTTCATTTTGAAAGGAATCTTGCCGTCTGTCAGCTGCCAGCAATGCAAGGATGCCCTACTGGGATGTGCTAGTGACGAACATGCCTCTCTGACTGCTCTGAAGGAATATGTGTCAGAAGGTGACAACCTAATTTATCCCAGTGATGATGTGATGCACATGCTCAAAATCTACGAGGAGCACTTTGTAGGGATAAACTCATGGTGCACAGGCAAACTAGTGACAATGAAGTCACCTGTCCGCTCACTTACAGCATACCTAGGAAAGGTCTGCTGCAAGCAAGCATACCGACCGCGCTTGAAGCTGTGCGCAAGCCATGATGAAGAAATACGGAAAACGCTGACCGACAGGTACGCAAGATTGAGACTGCGCATCTTCCTCCGACACCTTCAGAAAGCTCGTCTCAATGGTCACGCAAGCAAGACGTGTGCGGGAGTTAATTTAACCTAAGCTTCTATCCACGCTGAAGTACACTCATGCTGCTAGCATTAGCAGAGTTCCTATTTTTACACCTAATAAGTGTCCTAAATTGCACTGACTCCAGGTTCTGAAGACAAGGATAATCTGTGCAAACATGCCTTCAAAGTACCCTGAAATATCTTTTTTCGTGGCAAATAAACAACTTTCATGGTTTTAAACAATATTAATGATTGTTTGTTTTCAACTAACCTCTGATCGCGGCAATAGATTGTTATTTTGTCTTTAAAACACTGTCTTAAGTGCGCGTTGAATATATTAATGCAGTCGACTCTCATTAGTTTGACCTATTAATGATCTAAAAATTTCGATTCCATTCGAGTATAAACGGATGTATTTTCACTGCGACTAATAACTTTCCTCATCATTTGACCAATATACAGTGGTCCCGCCAAGTTCGAATGGCCGACTACACGCGTATAAAAATGCCTGGAGATATTTGGGGTTTTCAGTGCACAATGCATGCATGCGCGGCTCAGATATACTGCGATATTCGGTTCGTGTACGTGTGGTGAATGCGCTGGCTTTTATTTCTTAGGACAAGGTACGTAAAGCACATTAATCTTTTTTCTTCTACAAAAAAAAAAACCGTCATTCTAGGTTGACAATAAATGTGAATAAGGCAACTGGAGCGTTCTTAATTAGTTACACAATTGAGTAATTGAATGCAATCTACCTGCTTATGATATTGCTGTTATTAATTTATTTTAGTCCTGCAGTTACGTTCCTAGTGCGCTCTATGAACTCTTTCCAATCTAGCACCCGAGTCGCCGTGTGCTAGGAGAAACGACCGTCCAAATCTTAAAATATTTGGACAGTTGCCCCTTACGAGCCTGTTCTGTTGACACTTCATTAGAAAAGGCGTGAAACGCAGTTGTATTGTCTTTTGGTCGCGAAGACAAGCGCGCTATTGCAGCGGCAAGTGCAAAAAGCCTGTTGGCGCACGCCCCGCGCCTCTGAAGTAGGCATGGCAATGGCAGCCGCCGTAGCAGACGACGCAGTTGTCTTCACCCTCAGCGGAGGGCGCGCGCGCATCGAGGCACCCTAAGGGTGCCTCGATGCGCGCGCCCCCCTCCGCCGCTCCGTGGAGGTTGGGGACATCCTTTGAAAGGGTCAGTGCCGCCTTGGCGAGGACGCGCGCCATATTTGTGCCCCCTCCCCGTCCCGCCTGCGTCAGTTGCACGTGCGGCGGCCTGTTTCCCGTCGGTTGCAATTTTTCTTGGCCGCAAGACGAGGAAGACATGCCGGGGTGTTGCGTGCCTGCGTGCACAAATCACTCCCGAAGTGGCTGGAGAATGTTTTCATTTCCGAGAGATCCGAAAAGAAGGCTCCTGTGGACTGTAAAAGTGAAACGGGACAAGTGGCAGCCGGCCAACACTTCACGCCTATGCAGTGTAAGTACTATATTCCTTGTTTCGTTTCCGTGCTGCTTGCTCCATGGATAAGTGTACTGCTTTAAAATAATACCCAACGTGCGCGCTAAAAACGGCGTTACAGTTTTTGTAGGCATTCATTACTATTTCGCGCTTGATACTGGGTACGATCGATTATGCCAGCATATACCGCGGCACCAAGCATTGTGTTTAAAATGCTTAGCCAACGTACACTTAAGGACGCGAAGTTGTGGTCATGAATCGCATCTTTAGTGTAAAGAGACTAAGTTTCAAGGCATAAGGGACCTTGATCTGAACAGAACACAATACATGCGTGTGTTGCAGTGGCGCCCGGACCTTTATGCTCTAGGCCTCTGCCACTCGTAATCTGTTTGCCTAACGCTGCAAATGTCTGTATTACTGATTACTGATGAAAGTGAACGCGTCAGAGATCGTTACACCGTAGCTTTCATCCGAGGTTCTGAAGAAAGTAAGTAAAGGCGCGAAGGCCGCACGACAAATTAATGAAGTTTAAGATTTCATTTGTTGAGTACCAATATAATGACATCGAAATATTTGGAGCTGTTGATTTTTACTTCCTTTGTGATGATTAGCAGTTCTAATGCTAGACCAGTGATTGTTTCGTACACCGTTTGGAAAATTCCGTACACCAACTTTCCTGCACAGCAAATGCCCCTTCACCATGGCGGACCGGCCTAGAAGTTGGGTGCAGCTCTGCATTCTAATATTTTACGCCTCATATATTAAATGTAATGTCATGGGGGCGGATTTAGTTCCTTGTGCAGTGATTACTCGACTGTTAATATTACTATTTCTTTGGTGCGCAGGCCCACTTTGTGGACAGCTGCTTCGAAAACAACCGCGCGGACGGACGAAAGCTGCTGAAAGGAAACGCTGTGCCAACCATCTTTTCGTTCCGACGTAAGTTGTACCATATGTTTCAGTAGTGATTACTTTTGCAATGCACATCACTGTTGCTGATATGTTAGTATACTGGCGCAATTGAGGACTGTAAGCGCGCATACTTCTCTACCTTACATTTCTTTACTTGAAACTGCCTTGTCATTCACGCAACTGGGAAATTATAGTGTCACCTTTCGATGCTTTTGACTGAGTCCATAAGCTCTAAAACTTCCTGTTTATTGTGCAGCTTTGGTTTCCCACCGAAAGGAGCCGAAGGAAAGAAGCACACCTGTTCTAGCATCTGCAGCCATCACAGTGGTGCCACAAGGAAAACCAGAAGTTTCTGCAGCTTTTGAATTGTCTTCAGGGTGTCATCTAGATTCTCTGCCAGTCCACTCTTGCAGTGCACAAGACAGCACGAACTGCAATCAGGAGGCAGTCTGCAATGAGTCGCAAACACAACAAGAACAAGTATGCAATGTACATGCTTCCTCCAGCTCTTGTGCCGAGCTAAAAAAGCAACTAGACGATGCAAGACAAAGCTACATGCCGCTTCAAGAAGTTCACAAGAAGGCTAAGGTGACTATTCAGTCCCTAAAAAAGAAGGTGCGAAAACTAGAAAGTAAAATAGAAACCTTCGAAAGGCGAATAAAATTTCTTAATGAAGACCAAGTGCAGGCGCTTTCGAGAAGCAGCAATCAAGGTTCTACGTGGTCGCCGCAGACAATTAAACAGGGGCTGCAACTGAAGTTCCCTTGCGGAAAGTCTGGCTACAGAGCCCCGATACAGCTTGGGTATCCACTGCCGACAGATAGAACATTGAATCGTCGCCTCCAGGGGTTGAAATTCTCGCCGGGAATCTTGAATGATGTTGTTGAACTCCTCAGGATCAAAGCGCAAGGCATGGAAGACATTGAAAGAGACTGTGTTTTGTTCCTTGACGAAATGGAGATAGCGCAAGGGTTTCAGCTTGACCGTGCTGAAGACACCGTGTTCGGAGGTGTGACGCTTCCACCTAAGCCAGATAATCCCGCTAGTCATGCACTGGTGTTCATGGTACGAGGCCTCAACAACCGATGGAAACAGGTGATCGCATACCATTTTACTGGGAGCCACGTCGACGGCAGTACTCTCAAGGACTGCGTTCTCGAAATTGTCCGCTTGTGTGCAGATATTTCGCTCAGAGTCCGAGCAGTAACGTCAGATATGGGCGCATCAAACCGAGCGATGTGGCGCGATCTTGGGTTTTCCAGCCATCAGAACTCCAAGACTACGTGCTCTATAACACATCCGTCATTCAGTGAAATGGAGTTAGTTTTCAATGCAGATGCTGCCCATGTGCTCAAGAATATCAAGGGTCAGCTTCTAAACTCTATCGTGTTCACATTAAGTGATGCAACCGTCAGCGAGCACAACCTACCTTCAAAGGATGTGAAACTAGAGCACGTACGTGCTGTCCTAGAGTTCGACAAGGAAAGGGAGCTGAAGCTCGCGCCGAAGCTTTCTGAAGCACATGTTTCCTCGGGACATTTCACAAAGATGAAAGTGGGACTTGCAGTGCAATTTTTCAAAGAGACCCCCGCTGCAATCCGGTACTTGGTGAAAGAAAAAATACTGGAGCAAGAAGCCGAAACCACAGCATGGTTTTTAGAACTTGTATCAAGGTGGTATACTCTGATGTCATCGCGCCACCCCTCCGTTTCTCTTAGTCTTCAAGACATGGAGAAGCATTATGAAGCTGTCTGTACTCTCAAGCTGGCCATCAATACTTTCCAAGGCATGAATATGGGCAGCACCTCGCAGTGGAAGCCATCACAGGCAGGCCTTCTAATCACCACTACTGCTGTACTTCAACTCCAGGACATTCTTTTGAGCTCTGAAGGTTACACTTTCTTTCTAACTGGCAGAATACTGCAAGATTGCCTGGAAAACCTTTTCTCTGTTGTTCGCCTGAAGAAGCCGGTTCCAGATGCATTGGACATGAAATATGCTCTCAAAGTTGTGTGCATTAGCCAATTTTGGCGCACGCCGAAGACAACCAGCTATGCTGTCGATGATTCGGAGTATCTGGTTGATCTACTGACAGATGGCAAGCGTGAGCTAGCTGAACCAGACCCATCTGAAATCGATGATTCTGAGATACTCTTCATGATAAGCTTCATGATAACGGTATAGAGATAACTGACACTACTAGGAAAACATTACGAGACTTCCTAATTCAAACTGAGTAATTATATTTTTTAACGTTACTTTGGCTAGGGGAAGTCACTACTTGCCTCCTTTAAACTAAGTAGTTTTCATTTTGATGGCATTTTCGCATATAGGATGTAACCTTCAAGAAATATATACGCACATCTTCATTTGCTATCTATGTTTCTGCATGTCAAGAAAACGTTCTATGATGAGTTTTACAGCAGTTGAAAATAATTATGTATTTCTGTTGTATACTGTATATTCATATATGTCATTTGTACTGTATCATCTTGTATCACTGATTGTACATTTCGCCTCACACGTTTTTCACTTATACATTTGTGCATTGCACACACTAATGTGAACAAACATTATTCTGACCCCGTTGTCATGGATAGGGGCAAGAACCTTGTCAAGCTGCAAAAAAGCAGCTTTTAGTTCTTGTCCTAGTGTTCATTTTTTGTAAATGAATGAATGCTAAATAAAGATTTATTGATTGATTGATTGAAGAGCTGACATCTACAGAATGTAGCACCCTCTTTCATATTGCCGGATTCCTCGTGAAAGGCATTATCAAAAAGATAATCAGTTGCGAGCAGTGCAAACTGCTCTGCTAGGTTCGACAGACAGTCAGCATTCTTACCTGACAAGGCTAAAAGAATACATCCGGAACGGCGACAACCTGCATTACCCCAGTGCTCAAGTAATGAGTATTCTGAAGTCGTGCGAGGAGCTATTCAAGGGAATCACGGAATGGACCTAAAGCCTTCTTACTGTACAATCTCCTTTACAGGCTGTTGTGACGTACTTGAGCAAAATGGTTAAGTTCAACGTGAATGCTTGCCAAGTGCACAGTGCAACTATTCAGAAGCTTCTCATTTCCACCTATGCCCGAATGAGGTTACGCATTCACCTGCGTCAGCTTGAAAAGAAAGAAGTCAACGGCCGCGGAAGCAAAACGTGTGCTGCAGTAAACTTGCAGTGAAACCACAGTTTTGATAGTGTGCACATAGCTGGTGTGTACTTTTTATAACTTTTTTCTATAGTGTTTTCATATTTTTCGCACATTGTTGTAATAAATTGATGCAGCGGTGTCGCAAAGCTTTTGATCACTACACCATATTTTTTATGGATTCTTTCAGTGATTTCTACATAAGTGTTTTGCTGTAATGAAAAAGAAATATTCAGTTAACTCGACGCGAACTTTTTAAGGCCAGAGAATATAAGAGGTTTCATAAAATATTGGATGTCGCAATACATTCCAAATACCCCACTTCAGCCTCGTTTGTGTGTGTGCGCTTTCAAAGAATGACTGCCTTCTGATAGCAGCCACTGAGGTTCTTGACTTCGCCGAAAGTGTGACATTTTATCATTTGAGTCATTCTCCTTCTATTCATAATGATACGTGTCGTTCGGCGAGAGAAACAGCTTACTTTCAAGGAAACGCGTTCGGCGCCAGTGCGCCCTCCCGAAGCGCGATGAAAGAAGTGGGCACAAATACGGCGGACTCCGTAGCAGACGACGCGGTTGTCCCCACCCTCCACGGAGCGGCGGAGGGGGGCGCGCGCATCGAGGCACATTGGGGAGAAGCCAGGACCTTGAGAGGCACATTGAGACTGGGCTGAGTAAGCTTAGAGAGGCCTCCGGGATGGTGCATGTGACCATATGCACTATCCCAGAGGTCCAGGGCCAGGCTTACCAGGTAGAAAGGAGGGTGGTTGAAGCCAATCGGGTCATTAGGAGTCTGAGCGGACGACTCGGGTACAGCGTGATGGAGGTCAACAGGGACGTGTACGGAACCGGCTTCCGGCCTTTTGTGCAGGATGGTATTCACTACAGTGGTGCCACTGGCAAAAGGATAGGGGGCAGGATGGGTCGCCAGGCAACAGCTTTTTTAGGGGGACCCAGAGCCCTGAAAGAAGCAGTGTAGGCGTGGACGATTCGAGGCAGGAGCCACAAACACGCGAACATCGGCACTGTAGGAGAGGTGACAGGAATAAGCGCAAGAGCCAAATTAAGTCAGACATAGGGTTCATTAACATGCAAGGTGGCAGAAATAGGCTAAAATGGGAGGAAATCGAAGAACAACTAAGGCAGGAGAACTTAATGGTTTATGGGTTTGTAGAGACACATCTTAGGGACATGGAACAACCGCCCTGTAACCCTGATTATGCATGGGAATAGTGCAACAGAGTGCAGGGTAGCAGAAAGGGTGGGGGAATTGGAGCATTCATTCATAAAAATACAAATTGGCAAAGGGTCAAACAGGAATGCATGGAGCATTTATGGCTAGAAGGAAAAGTAACAGGGGCGAAAACACTTCTAGGCTTTGTATACCTTTGGACAGGATCAAATGCTAAAGAGGAAAACAAAAAAATGTTGGACTGTATAGCAGCGGACATCAATGAGCTGGGAAAAGGATGTGAAGTAATTGTATTAGGAGACATGAATGCGCATGTTGAAGATATGGATGGGCACACAGACTCCACAGGTAACATGCTGCTGGATATGTGTGAGAGGCTTAACTTAGTTGTCTGTAACTCTACTGAAAAGTGTGACGGGACCATAACATGGGAGGTAGGGGGTCGACACTCGACAATAGATTATGCGTTAACGTCACATAGGATGTACGATAGATTAGGAGCCATGATTATAGATGAACAGGGCTCCAGAAGTATAGGTAGCGACCACAAACATATCAAGTTGAGTTTTAAGAGGGAAACTAAAACACGAACGACGCGCGAGGAAACGCCAGATGTGATTTTTTACTCAGAAGACGAAGTGGAAATAGCGGCCAAACAAATTGAAGAGGAAATATCAGAGGTTACTGAAACTGATTGGACTTACCCAAAGTTAATGAGACTATTTGAGCGTGAGCTAGGTAAGGCGCGAGTCAGGAAAACAAGACAAGGGATACGAAAACTCAAGAGCTGGTGGGATGAAGAGGTTAAGAAGGCCATAAAAAAACGTCAGGAAGCCTCCAGGGAACACAGGTATTCCAAAAGTAAGGGAGAACCTGAAGCAGAAGTAGAGAGGAAATGGGTAAACTACATAAAATGCAAAAGGGAAGCATCTTATTTGATCAACGAGAAAATCAAGACAAAAGGGTCCCAATGGATGTCAAAAATAAGCAATAAAAAAGACAAACAGGCAGCTAGGAAATTCTGGCAACATCTGAACTCCTTGGGTAATAGGACAAGCCTAGAGCAGAGGTATATAGTAACAGCTCAAGGTACTCGGTTAGAAGGAGAGGGGGCAATGGAGCATATAGGAACCATGATGAGGGAAAAATTTACAAAACAGACAAATGGTACATGCAGGACGTCGGAGAGGGATAGCCCGGTCAACCCACTGCTTTCGCTTGGACAAAAAGAGTGGGAAAGGGCGGAGAAGAGGGTACCAAGTAGCACATCGGCAGGCCCCGATGGTATTCCAATTATGTTAATAAAGAAATTGGGCCCGAAATCTAAGAAAGCATTGAGGGAGGTAGTGAGCAAAATGCTAGTGGATGGTAAAGTACCTGACGAATGGAGGCTAAGTAGGATGAGAATGATATATAAGGGAAAGGGGGACAAAGCTGACATAAATAACTACCCGCCTATAACAGTGACGTCAGTGGTTTACAGGGTGGTTATGCAGATTATAAAGGACAGACTGCAGGCATGGGGAGAGAACGAGGGGGTACTTGGAGAGCTACAAAATGGGTTCCGGAAGCATAGGAGGCTAGAAGACAATCTGTTCTTGCTAACACAGTGCATTGAAATAGCTGAAAAGGAACACAGACCCCTATGGCTGGCTTTTTTGTACATCAAGGGACCCTATGACAGTGTACTTCAAGAGGGCTTGTGGGGCATTCTGGAAACTTTAGGAGTGCAAGATGGAGTAACCAATTTCTTAAAAGATATCTATAAAGGTAACCGGGTGATTATACAATGGGAAAAGCAGGTTTCGGAGCCTGTAATGATTCAGCGGGGGCTTAGGCAGGGGTGCCCATTGTCGCCTCTGATGTTTATGCTGTACCTACAAGGTCTAGAGACCAAAATACAGCAAAGCGGACTCGGCTTCAACCTATCATTTCTCAAGCAAGGAAAATTGATTGAACAGTCATTACCAGGACTGATGTACGCGGATGATATTGTATTAATGGCTGACAATGCAGAAGATCTGCAGGAATTAATGGACATATGTGGTACAGAAGGAGACAGATTAGGCTTGAAGTTTAGCAAAGAAAAATCAGCAGTCATGATTTTTAATGATAACAGTTGCGGCGAGCATAAGATACAGGAGGCCACGCTGGAGATAGTCGATAAATACAAGTACCTTGGGGTGTGGATAAATAATGGCATTGAGTATCTGACAGAGTACGAAAAATATCTAACGACTAAAGTTAACAGAAGTGCAGCGATTATGAAGAGTAGGGCACTGTGGAACTACAATAGGTACGAGGTAGTACGAGGGATATGGAAGGGGGTAATGGTACCAGGCCTGACTTTTGCCAATGCGGTTCTATGTATTAGAACAGAGACCCGGCAGCAGTTGGAAATTAGGCAACGTGGGGTGGGTAGGCTCGCTCTGGGAGCACATGGCAAGACACCAAATCTTGGAGTGCAGGGGGATCTGGGATGGTCTTCTTTCGAGGGCAGAGAGGCTAGTAGCAAGATAGCCTTTGAGGAGCGATTGAGAAAAATGGGGGAAATTCGGTGGGCTAGGAAGGTTTTCAGTTACTTATACACGAGGAATGTTGACACGAGGTGGAGGAAGCGAACTAGAAAATTGACAAGCAAATACTTGGGCAGTAGCGGGGGAACAAGTAAGGAATCATCTGTCAAGAAAAAGGTTAAGGAGGCAGAGAAGGGTATGTGGAGTACAGAGATGCAAACCAAATCGGCATTGGAGACATACAGGACGTTTAAGCAAGAAATAGCCAAAGAAAATATTTACGATAACTCTAAGGGAAGCTCATTGTTGTTCGAAGCCAGGACAGGTGTACTGAGGACTAAAACGTACCGAGCCAGATACCAGGAGATAGATTTGGTATGCGAGGCGTGTAGAGAGGAGGAGGAAACGGCGGAACACCTGATACTTGCTTGTAAACAACTTCACCCTGCAGTTGAATCTAACGGGGAACTATTCAAAGCCTTGGGTTTTAAAGACAGTGAAAGTAGAATAGACTTTGAACAGGTAGAAATAACTAAACGGAGGCTATCTGATTGGTGGACAATATCAACGCAAAAGTAAAGGAGTAAATACATAGGTATGCATGCATATAGAACGATTAAAGGCTAGGTGGCGCGCGTCGCCGCCGCCCGATTCAAAGGGTTGAGCCACAATCATCCATCCATCCATCCATCCTAACGGAGGGCATCGTTCGCGTACCGAAACGCGTGCGCAGTGCGAGGCGAGCTGAGTGATCGGGTGCGTTGTGTGTATGTGCTGCGCTATTTTTCGAGTGCTTGGCTGTTTAGTTGAAGTGGCGGGACGAGACAACGAAGCCGAACACGTATTGCAAGTAACAGTAGAATGGTGGTATCTCTAACAAGCCATTTAAAAAAAAAAGAAAAAGTTGCTGTATTTGTGATGTGGCTACTTGTGTTCGCTTGAGAGTTGTTTTGCCAAGTGTTATGAAATGCTTATGCTTTGCACTTTCTTGTTTATAGTAACAATCGATTAT
This sequence comes from Dermacentor albipictus, assembly GCF_038994185.2. Lineage (NCBI taxonomy): Eukaryota > Metazoa > Arthropoda > Arachnida > Ixodida > Ixodidae > Dermacentor > Dermacentor albipictus. Next base: position 16,013,675 of record NC_091828.1, on the reverse strand, counting down.
GCATTCTGTATTTATTGCCATTCGTTTGCTGGTGTTTGTTTCCTGCCCCCCAATGCATATCTCTCACGTTTTATGTTATTTCTCTGTGCTTATTATGTCAGTGTTATGCTTCTAACAAACTTCTTGCATCGTGAATGGTGGACCATTCGTGACCGGACGCCTCTGTGCTGTCTGTCTTTCGCTCCGCTTATTTTACATGATATATAAATGATCGTGCTTGCATGTTGTTTTTGCACCAACACGTTCTATTTCTTTTCTTAATCGAATTATAAAGTTTTTAACATATTGTAAACAGTTGCGCATTAGGAACCAAATTACTTGGTCTCGTCGTCTGTGCGCCGAAACCACGAGCAGCGTGAATAAGTGCTGGGCTTACTGACGTTTCTGAACGACTGCTTGCTAAGGCAATCGCCTAATAACAGTACAGCTAGTTTCAACTGCGCAGGTCCTAACACTTCACGTTCGCCTTAATCCGTTGCTAAAAGCCGCACCGAAGACATTTAGTAGCGAAATTTGTCTTGCATTAATCCCACCTAAATCCCATTAAGAAATGGCATCGCTTTGCAGAGAAATCTTAAGCGCACGGAGCAGCTCAGTTTCCTTTTCTTTGTCATTAAGTATTCTCCGGTAGCAGCCCTTTGCAATAACAATTTGATTCTTTTGTTCTCCTTATACTAATGGGCGACTTTAATGCCAAGGTAGGCAAGAAGCAGGCTGGAGACAAGGCAGTGGGGGAATATGGCATAGGCGCTAGGAATAGCAGGGGAGAGCTATTAGTAGAGTTTGCGGAACAGAATAATATGAGGATCACGAATACCTTCTTCCGCAAGCGGGATAGCCGAAAGTGGACGTGGAGGAGCCCGAACGGCGAGACTAGAAAGGAAATAGACTTCATACTCTGTGCTAACCCTGGCATCATACAAGATGTGGCCGTGCTCGGCAAAGTGCGCTGCAGTGACCACAGGATGGTAAGAACTCGAATTAGCCTAGACCTGAGGAGGGAACGGAAGAAACTAGTACATAAGAAGCCAATTAATGAGTTAGCGGTAAGAGGGAAAATAGAAGAATTCCAGATCAAGCTACAGAACAGGTATTCAGCTTTAACTCAGGAAGAGGATCTTAGTGTTGAAACAATGAACGGCAATCTTGTGGGCATCATTAAGGAGTGTGCAATGGAAGTCGGTGGTAACTCCATTAGGCAGGATACCAGCAAACTATCACGAAAGATCTGATCAAGAAACGCCAATGTATGAAAGCCTCTAACCCTACAGCTAGAATAGAACTGGCAGAACTTTCAAAGTTAATCAACAAGCGTAAGACAGCTGACATAAAGAAGTATAATATGGATAGAATTGAACATGCTCTCAGGAACGGAGGAAGCCTAAAAACAGTGAAGAAGAAACTAGGAATCGGCAAGAACCAGATGTATGCGTTAAGAGACAAAGCCGGCAATATCATCACTAATATGGATAAGATAGTTCAAGTGGCTGAGGATTTCTATAGAGATTTATACAGTACCAGTGGCACCCACGACGATAATGGAAGGGAAAATAGTCTAGAGGAATTCGAAATCCCAAAGGTAATGCCGGAAGAAGTGAAGAAAGCCTTGGGAGATATGCAAAGGGGGAAGGCAGCTGGGGAGGATCAGGTAACAGCAGATTTGTTGAAGGATGGTGGACAGATTGTTCTAGAGAAACTGGCCACCCTGTATACGCAATGCCTCATGACCTCGAGTGTACCGGAATCTTGGAAGAACGCTAACATAATCCTAATTCATAAGAAAGGAGACGCCAAAGACTTGAAAAATTATAGACCGATCAGCTTACTGTCCGTTGCCTACAAACTATTTACTAAGGTAATCGCAAATAGAATCAGGAACACCTTAGACTTCTGTCAAGCAAAGGACCAGGCAGGATTCCGTAAAGGCTACTCAACAATAGATCATATTCACACTATCAATAAGGTGATAGAGAAATCTGCGGAATATAACCAACCCTTATATATAGCTTTCATTGGTTACGAGAAAGCGTTTGATTCTCTCGAAACCTCAGCAGTCATGGAGGCATTACGGAATCAGGGTGTAGACGAGCCGTACGTAAAAATTCTGAAAGATATCTATAGCGGCTCCACAGCCACCGTAGTCCTCCATAAAGCAAGCAACAAAATCCCAATAAAGAAAGGCGTTAGGCAGGGAGATACGATCTCTCCAATGCTATTCACAGCATGTTTACAGGAGGTATTCAGAGACCTGGATTGGGAAGAATTGGGGATAAAAGTTAATGGAGAGTACCTTAGTAGCTTGCGATTCGCTGATGATATTGCCTTGCTTAGTAACTCAGGGGACCAATTGCAATGCATGCTCACTGACCTGGAGAGGCAAAGCAGAAGAGTGGGTCTAAAAATTATTCTGCAGAAAACTAAAGTAATGTTTAACAGTCTCGGAAGAGAACAGCAATTTACAATAGGCAGCGAGGTACTGGAAGTCGTAAGGGAATACACCTACTTGGGGCAGGTAGTGACGGCGGATCTGGATCATGAGATGGAAATAATCAGGAGGATAAGAATGGGCTGGGGTGCGTTTGGCAGGCATTCTCAGATCATGAACAGCAGGTTACCATTATCCCTCAAGAGAAAAGTATATAATAGCTGTGTCTGGCAGGCATTCTCAGATCATGAACAGCAGGTTACCATTATCTCTCAAGAGAAAAGTATATAATAGCTGTGTCTTACCAGTACTCACCTACGGGGCAGAAACCTAGAGGCTAACGAAATGAGTTCTACTCAAATTGAGGACGACGCAACGAGCTATGGAAAGAAGAATGATAGGTGTAACGTTAAGGGATAAGAAAAGAGCAGATTGGGTCAGGGAACAAACGCGAGTTAATGACATCTTAGTTGAAATCAAGAAAAAGAAATGGGCATGGGCAGGACATGTAATGAGGAGGGAAGACAACCGATGGTCATTGTGGGTTACGGACTGGATCCCAAGGGAAGGGAGGCATAGCAGGGGGCGGCAGAAAGTTAGGTGGGCGGATGAGATTAAGAAGTTTGCAGGGACGGCGTGGCCCCAATTAGTACACGACCGGGGTTGTTGGAGAAATATGGGAGAGGCCTTTGCCCTGCAGTGGGCGTAACCAGGCTGATGATGATGATGGTCTCCTTATAAGATACTGCCCACAGTCAGAGTCCTTCTCTGCCACAGTTTAACAGAAAGTTAACAGCTGTGCTCGGCGAACAATGTGGCTCTATGCGCAACGGTGAGTTGGCGCTTACTTACTGGTAAGCGGTGGTGACAGTCCATATGTTTGCATCTGGTGATAAGTGGGACCACTGGCGCTTCGTTGCGAATGCGCGGTGTTTAATTTCAGGCAAATATTAAAAAGCGGAGCTCACTGAAGTGTTGAGGCGAACAGCAATGATGTAGAGATCGGGACCGAGACCACCCGGCCGTGTACAGCGGACGCATTTCGACGGGGGCGAAATGCAAAACACCAGTTTCTTTTTTTTTTTCAATTTAGGTGCATTTTAAAGATATTTAGTAGCGAAGTTTGTCTTGCATTAATCCTACCTAAGTGTCATACTGAAATGGCATCACTTTTCAGACCTTTAGGTGCATTTAAAGACATTTAGTAGCGAAGTTTGTCTTCCATTAATCCTACCTAAATATCATTCAGATATTTATTTACGTTTATTGAAATTTAGGTGCGTCTTAAAGGATCCCAGGCAGTCAAAATTAATCCTAAGTCCCCCACTACGGCGTGCCTCATGATCGTATCGCGGTTCCGGCTCTTAAAATCCCAGAGTATTATTTTTTTTTTTGTCTGAGACCGCCCGCAAGCTGTATGTTATGTGCAGCTTTTTTTTTTCGTCCCGGGCGCTCATATCATGGCAGAAGACGCGCTCAGGCAGTAATTTAAGCATATTCAATGTTAAAGATGGTTACGTGGAACTAAAGCGACGGTTGAGGAAGTTGAGATAGCTAGAATACCGATGCTGCCCCACACACAACCACAGCGGTAGTGGCGTTCGCATGCCCTCTCATGCAAGGTTGCGCCTCTAGCGGCGGGCGCTGGCTCTATATGAAACTGAGGCGGCAGTTTCGTGACCAGAAAAAAATGGAAGGACCCTGGTATTAGTGCAAGAGCAGGAACATTTCAGACTTGCGAAATATTCTCGTGTGCGCATATTTTAAGCCTTGAACTATAACAATGCATTAAATGTTTAATTCTTGTAAGCTTATTTCCTTTTTTATTGTTATTCATGAATAAAGAGTACATATATACCAACGCAAAATATTTTTTTCTCACTTTACAGACACCCCACACAAATTACGGCAAAATTTTTTTCGATATAGGTCCCTCAGAAGAATTGGAATATGCAATAAAAAAATCGACCCTGGGCGGTCGCACATGGCGAAAAAAATTGACCCTGAAAGGGTTGAGCCAAGATTGCTTAGGTCAATATTATTTACATCAAAAGAGGATTACTGGAAGATTCTGAAACAGACAGCACAACATTGAAGGGTTGGAGCCAATGCAGTCAACTGAGTGGCCTTGCTGCATCAGTGAATTATAACTCAATGACTAAAAAGCAAGCTATCTTGGAAATGGCTGCATCAAGAAACCTGCCATTAATTTAGACGCAACAAAAGTTGCACGATGATCAAGTTTCTTTCTTTCTTTCTTTATTAATACTGTTAACCCTCGCTTGAGGGTTGTTACAGGGAGGGAAAATAGTACAACACAAGCAAATTTGACACTTCATAGCATCAGGTTGGGTGTTCACGATACAAACAATAAACTGGGCGTGAAACACGAGTGAGCCCTTCTGCCTTCGTGGCGTGCTCTGCTCAGAGAAGGTCAAACGAGTACTGACACATATTTTCAATGTTTGTAGAAAATCAAGCTTCTAGCATGTAAACGCTTCCCAAGTATGGCACTTGGGAGACATACACAGTATCCTAACCAGATGTTAAACTTGAAATGCCGGACCAGGCACTATGGACGCTATCGTGACATCAAGGCACTCACAAAAATTAATGCTCCTCAAGAGATATCGGGAAGAATGAATGCACAAGGCTTTTGGAGCATTTGCTATCCGCAAGTTTGGTCATACATGTGTCAGTGAACCCTCCATATTTTAGCTCAGGAAAGACTTTTCATATCTTGATTGTGAATAGTAAACAAGTCATGCTCCAACTGCATATACGAGCAGCTCTTTTACTATGCGAATAAACATGGCCTCTTCTCTTGTCACATTCAAAATCATTGTTTCTTTGCCTATGCATGATGGGAGAAAAATGAGTACAACAAATTATCTGCCTCAATAACCTCTCAAACAATAAGCTGCATCACGATAGTACGAATAAACAAGACGTTAATTTCTTGCCACCTTCTCTCTCACGCCACTCACCATTGTTTATAAAAGCATAGGGTTACATAAAGATAATAGTGCCCACAGATTAAAGAGTTCTTACAAGAAATGTTGCACGGGGCTTCCCAGATTGTCCACCTTGCATTACACTGAACAAACTAGACACCATAAACATCAGTTGTTGGTCCGTTAGCGACAGCATTTCTAGCAACTTTTCTCTCAGAGTGCATGTTGCCTACATCCAAGCTCCTGCAACCTAAAACAATATTTGCACCACATACCATCAGGCATAAAATTGCTTGCTTATTAGTAAGAAATAAATTGGAATATGCATTCTCTATACAGGAACCACACTTGCATTGCATCGCTAATGAGCTTGAATCCATCTAGAACTGTGCTGCTGAACTTGAGCATTCTTCATATTCATACAGGTTTCATCATCCACGAAGACTTCTTACTTTTTTTTTTTACATATATGGAAACACCATTTTTACTCCAAGTTTATAAATTCTAGCCCATCTCATAAAGAATGCTGACGCTAATGCAAGCAAGATATCTGGCGACAAGCTCTATGTGCCACCACCGAAACGTATCACACACATCAGCTCTGCACAGCAGCCAGGTCTCCCTGGACGGGCTGTGAAATCAGACGCTGTGGCCTTCGAGATAGCACAGATGGCGCCAGTGTGTGGTAATGCTGAGAATTATTGCCTAGTTGCCCGCAGGCATTCACCAGGCAGTGTGCATTGAACTCAGTGTGCTTGACAAAACTATGCGACGCCGGTTTGAATCTGGCCAGTGTCAGATAAACTTTAAAGGACTTTTAAAATTGAGTATTGTAAACAGGACAGGTAGATGGATAAATAGATAGACACAAAGTGGCTGATCAAAGTAGGCTAATAATGCTAACCATCTTAACCCTATGAGGGTAAATTTTTTTATTGCAAATTTAAAATCTTCAGAGTGACCTATCTCAAAAAACATTTACCGCATTTTTTTTTTCAGTGACCGTAAAGCGACAAAAAATATTTTCTGTAAGTAAATGTGCACTGCTTACTCATGAATACAGATGGACTTGCATAATTACTTACAAGAATAAAAAGGTAGATACAGTGGAATAGATATATTCTGATTCGGCAGCAGTCCGCATCGAGGAATCGCTGCTCGACTCCCAGAGGGGCAACCCGCACGCACATTTGAACCGTGTGTGTGAGCGCATGCAAGAAAACTTGGTGTTTGTGTGCCTTTCAGAAAAACAAATCAGTAACTTCTAGTAATCCTTCGTACCATCACCAATGAAGGGCAATCGGCTTTTGTGAGTCTCAAGAAGAGAAGTGCAGGCATTGCAGCATCATTCGTATATGATGGCATTGTCGGTAATACCAGCGCTCACCTGTGAACAGATGTAATCGCACTTCTGTGAGCAATAAACGAGCGAGCATCTATCGATGACCCTTTGAGAGATTAGAAACCAGATAGACATCAGTTTTAGTGAGTGCGACAAATGAAAACAGCCTGCGAGACAAAACCAAAACTGACAAACCATGTGCTTGCACACGCATGAGCATTCGCCGACATGCCACCGGAAACATGCCGTACAATTAAAACCAAAGAGACTAAGGAGTGAAAAAAATTTATTGTATCCGCACAGGGTGGCAGCACTTGCTGGGCAACAGAGAGGTGAACAATTGGCGCGTTTTTCAAACATACAGATGGCGCCGTAAACATATAGCACCAACCATTTGGGACTTCTTTATGGCACTGATGCTTAAAGGGTTAACGTGCATCCCAGCCCCATCCCGATGCATAGCTCATTTCATTCTAGTAGTCTGTCGTCCGCAAGCCTGCTACGGCAATTTTTTCAGCTGACTGAGCTGCCAAGGACAGGAACAGCCTTCCTAACCGCATTGCCACCATAACCTGTCCAAAAATTTTTTAAATCTGACTGCCCTATCTCTGTGCATGAAGCTGCATGTTGAAAAGTAGGTACGGACCCACCCCTTTTGCGAGAGTTGTTAATGCGCCAAAATGAAATCAACCCATTCAAAACAGACGCCCAATGCAGTGCTGCTTTCAGCAAACTACAGAAAGCCTGTGGTGGCGCCGTGGAATCACAAACCACTCACGTCTGCACCAGTGGCATGTCTCACCAAGTTGCCAAAAGGTAAGCAAACACTTTATGCATACTGTAAATGCTATGCTGCAATCGCATGTGCTCATATTACCGAGCGGAGGCTGGGCCTTCATTGGGTGTTGCAAAACACCTTTAGCCAAATGTTCCTTGGTTTACAATGTATACTGTAAACCAAAAGAAAAAGCCTTTATTTGTTTGTTGATATCATCGCGCTTTAGAAAAACAGCCAACCTTTAGATGATAAAGCTGTTGAATCCGGGTCTCCAACCATCAACACAGCACAAGAAAAAAATGAAAGAACCAGCGGATGAAATGAGTTTTTGTCTGCTTCTTCCTGGCATCCATGAACAGAAGCATCCTTGATTTCTAACTCAGCGGCACCAGCTGCAGGGTGGTGTTGCATTATTCTCTCCTCTAGAAAGATTGTTGACTCAATGCTAACAGAAGCAAACATACCACAAGGCACACACGCAGAGGCACATGCACACAAAAACACTTGCCGACGTCCACTCATAGAGCGCACGGTAGAGTCGCTGAGGCACTAAGTGATGGTTGACAACAAAAACAACGGAGCCCAAGAACCGTGGCGCTTATGGAGTGCAGTATGGTTTTAGCAACACAATGTGCAGAGTCTCGGATGGTGGCTGTCTACATCGAGGTGGTTGGCTTCTGCCAGGAACAACTTTGACATCACTTATTCACCGCAACACTTTGTAAGGTCCAAAGTACCAGATGAAAAGGTTCTCGGCCAGGAACCTGATCACCTGATTGGTAATCAACTCGTCGATGGCAGTGCTTGCTGTGTCATACGTCTATGCACTGTTGTTCGTTCATGTTTGTACAAGTCAGTTTGAGCCTCGGCTGCGAGCCGAGTGCGGGACTTGGCTGTGCTGCACGAATAGTCGTTGCGTGGGAGCATTGCTTTCAGCACTGCCTGAATTTCACGATTGTGAACAAAGTAAAACGGCGCTAAGCACGTGGTTGCTAGTGCAGCGGTGTTCTGTCCAAACGCTACGTACACTAGTATCACCTCGTCCCGAGTCTCGTGCTGTCCGTCTACGTTACATAAGCAGCATGTGAGTCATCGTGTTGTTGGGCCTCTCGGTCAGGCCATTTGTCTGCGGGTGATAGACAGCTGTCTTTCAATACATTGTGTAATTGAGTTGGAAAACGCCTTCGATGAGCCTTGCGTGCCATTCCTTGCTTTGTAATAACCCACAAGGAGGCGCCACGAGGCAATACAATGTTCTGCAAGAAAAACTGCACAACCTCAGAAGCAGTACCTCGAGACAGAGCCTTTGCTTCAGCAGAGCACGTTAAATAATCTCTGGCAATGATAATCAACTTGTTTCCCGAAGACGACAGAGGAAACAGGCCCAAGAGATCCATGCCGACTTGCTAACAGGTCTTCAAGGTGAGTCGATGGGTTTCAGTAATCCCGCAGGTGTCACAGCTGGTGACTTGGAGCGCTTGCACTTAGGACAGGCTTGGTTATACCTTTTCACACAAGTGGAAAGTTTCGGCCAATTAGTAAGATTTTCACTTTCGCAAGGGTTCAGGTGTAGCCTAAGTGGCCAGACGGTGTCTCGTCATTTTGTCACGGAGGTCTCCTGGCATATCCAAATGGTAGGTTTTGTTGCTGGCAGTCGAGTTCTTTTCCCACAAGGTGCCCTGTCATAAACAAAAGGATCACAGTTCATGAGCTATTTAGCGGGGCAGAGCTGCATTGCAGCCTTCTGATTACAGGTCATTATTCCTCACCTGTGACTGCAGCATGGCCAAATCTGTCATCAACGCTGCTGTCCTTAATGTCTTAATCAGCAGATTCAATGGGTATGCGTACAACGTGTCAGCATCTTCATGTGTGCGCCTGGACTTGTACATGATGGTCACGTCATATTTCTGCAGGTGTAGGCTTCACCATACCAGCGGTCCACAGGGATTCCTTAAATTTGCCAGCTAGCATGAGTCGTCATCTGTCACAACATTGAATGGCTGGCCGTAAAGGTAAGCTCGAAACTTTGCAAGTACCCATACATCGGTAAAGAGCCCAAAGAGCAATGGAACGAAAACTGTTAGGCGTAATGTGAAGAGATTGGAAGAGAGCGGTGTGGATCAGAGACCAAATCAAGATAGCCGATATTCTAATTGACACTAAGAGGAAAAAATGGAGCTGGGCAGGCCATGTAATACATAGGATGGATAACCGGTGGACCATTAGAGTTACATAATGGGTGCCAAGAGAAGGGAAGCACAGTCAAGGATGGCAAAAAACTAGGTGGGGTGATGAAATTCGGAAATTTGCAGGCACAAGTTGGAATCAGTTGGCGCAGGACAGGCGTAATCGGAGATAGCAGGGAGAGTCCTTCGTCCTGCAGTGGACATAAAATGGGCTGATGATGATGATACAACAGTAAGGCACATCGTAGTGGCGTAGTTGGACTCTAGGTGTGATGGAGTGCAACTTGCGACAAGTCTTTCAATGCTCTCCTGCCACTGTACAAGACCCATGTTACTTGCATTCCAGTCTTGGCCTCCTGGCCAAGGATGGGCACCAGGCAGGGCTTCGTGAAAGCTGCTTCTTGTTCACAGCTCCAACTGAACAACATATTGTCACGGCCAGGAGATGAGTGAACCAGTGCAGAGGACGTATAAAAGCACTTGATAAGAGCAGTCAACTCAACGTCGTTGTCGTCAGTTTTTCCACCCGCGCGCGAGTTCAGCGTCGTTTTCATGGCCTCGCACATACCGGCGGCGGCCATATAGAACGTATCAATATCTTTTGTGAGATGAGTGACTGATTCAGCAATCTTTGAAAATTATTTACACAGTGCCGGTAGAATGCACACAAACCCAGGAGTGTCGTACAGTTTTCTTATTGGCAGAAGCTGAAAAAAAGACCACAGCAACAGTCTTCTGAGGATAGGGATGGATGCCTTCTGCACTCACGTCATGGCCAAGGAACTTCAGCTCTTCGTAGCCAAGGTGGCATATTTGAGACTTTAGTGTAAGGTTAGCCAATTGGTTTGCCTTGAGTACTTGCTGTGGTTGAATATAATGCCCAGAAAAACTGGCTGAGAAAATTACCATGTGATCTAGGTAGACGAGGCAGCTTTGCCACTTCATGTCAGCCTGTAGAGCATCCATCCTTTATTAAGAAGTGGCTGAAGAAGAGCAGAGACTTAATGGAACTGGAACTCGTAAAGCCTGCCCGATGATTATATTCTTAGAAACCATAATTTGTACAGAAACGGCACTATTTTAAGCCAAGCCACATTCAGAGACAAGCCTCACACAAATATAACATACCGGCATTCCCATGGTGGCTGAGCACCTATTACAAAACTTGCATAGACAGTGGTGCCAGATTGTAACAAACATTGCAGTAATCGAGGCCGAATCTAAGCTTACGCAAGAGAAATTATATGCAAAGCTCTGAATGCGCCACTACACCTTAAAAAAATGTTGCTCTGTAATTTGATATAAGATGGAATGTTCTAACCCTAAACATGTCAATGCGACATGTTGCATGCGCAACATGTCGCAAGTTATGGCTGCAAAGGTCAAGCTCATGACGGGCAAGTGGAATCATGATGTGTGGAATACCAGTAGCAAAGTGATGCAGCCACATCAGCTAGAAAGGAAAACATTATAGTGTTAATGTTATATACTGAAGCAAGGTTTGGGTACGGGCTAGTTGGTATTCCATGGTATCAATCGTCACTTACAGTGCATACATAGACAAGGGACAAAAAGGACGACAAAGACAAGCGCTGACTTCCAACTGATTTTTATTTTCAGAAACAAACGTATATATCCTGAGACACCAAAACAAAAGCGCCACCTACAAAGCGGCAACCCGACATGAGTATGCATTCAAAATTTATGACCTAAGATGAACGAGAGCGCATGTGCGACCTCAGAAAAACCAGTTCGTTGTCTGTTAATGCGATTGATGGCTTACTAACAGAGTCACCATTGGCAATCGCTGCTGCTTCAATGATAATTCTGGTACATTCATTAGAATGCCTAGCTAAGATAGTGGTTTCTTCAAAAATCGGGACACAGCCGCATTGTGCGCAATGAACACCTAGAAAGCCTTCCCACCCTTTGTGTACTTTATTGCTGTGTTCTTGTAACTTAATGTTAAGACATCTACCTGTCTGTCCTATATAAGACCTACCGCATTTCAGAGGTATCTTATACACTACACCTTTCGAACAAACTGTATACTTTTTTCTATGATTAATGCTGCAAATACTACGTTTCTTAGCAGCAGGATTGGTTCTGAACAAAGCTGGGCAAGTTTTTTTTTGGAGCAGAGAAAACAACGTCGATACCTGCTCTTTGTCCTATTTTTTTTAGTTTGTGGGATATTCCATGAATGTACAGGATAACAGCTGTTTTGTTTCTTCATTCATGTACGTGAGGCTCAAAGCTGTGAGGATCGGTGCTAAACTTATTACGTAGGTTCTCCAAGACTGAGACAAGAAGGTTGCTCGGGTACCCTGCAGCCCTCAACCGAGCTATCTGCGAACTGAAACTAGGTTCTATCAAATGTTAACATGATTTTGCTAGTGCATTATGCAAGCAAGCCTGAACAATACCTTTTTTAACGAGTTTTGAATGGGCAGATGCATGGGAAAACAAAGGCTTGTTAGCTCGCGGGTCATACATCCAGCATACATGTTGCCGGGTAAAAGATAACTTCAAATCTAAACACCTGAGTGACCCATTCACCTGAAGCTTATGTGTGAGTGTGAGTGGAGATGAGCATTTTTCGAACAGATCTGACGCTTGACGAACAGAGGCCGCCACACAGCTGTCCTCACAATTAAACAGAACCAAAAAATCATCGACATAACGAAAGGGAATACCGTCGCTAGATGCTCGGTATTGCCCATCTGTGACATGACGTTCCTGTCTATAGACGGATACAACTTTAGAAAAAAGCGGAGGCCCCGCCCAGATGACTGAAGCGCGACAGCCGATTGCCTCCACGACTAAAATAGTCCCGCTCGAAAAATCGTGCTCCTAAACGTGTAATTCTCTGTATAATAAAGACCTTTGTATTTTGATGACTGGTTTAGCAGAGCTTTCATGACTGGTTTAGCAGAGCTCTCATGTGCTACAGCACATGCCGGATAGCAACATAAAAATAACCCCGTGCCTTCTACAACGCTGCCCATCGTCTGCTCTTTAGCTTCATTGCAAGTGACAAAAGTAGAAAGAGCAGCTCTGCATGGCTTTTGCCCTTGGTTACATGTACACGGCGTATCTACTACTCGTTTTACAAGCTTAAAATGAATCAGTTGCTATTGAAAAAGTACTTGGGTAAAACAATGCATTTATCGCAACCATTACAAACCTGGGGCGAGAATACGGTCGAGGCAGGACGGTACAAAAATGCTTCATCCATCGTTTTAAATAAATACTCTTGGTTTTTAAATAGCATAAAATTTATATTTTTTTCGTTTGAGTTTTCACAATTTCACAGCACGCATTCTACAGCTTGCGTGTGCAGTGAGCACTGGTGGACCGCAATCAATCAACGGTGCTACACAACGCTCGAACACCGTCGCTAGATGCTCGGCTATCTCATTGCTGACAATGATAGTTCACGCTAAGTTGATGGCGACAAATCTTTGCGTTGAAGGCTTTTTCTGCAAATATTTTCCGTTGAGACACTCGTAAGTTTGTTTCATGTGCGCACACTTTTCTGATTTCTCCTGAGAATGGTTTTGCTCCACCACTTCACCCCGTCCGACGAAAAACGCAGCGACACAGTACAGAAACACACCCGCCGCTAACAGTAGTCACCAGTCTTTGGAAAACTTTTCTCGTCGTAACTTCACTCGGGAGCGAAATAAAACAACATGGAACAAACACGCAGGATGTGTGTTCGTAGCGGTCGCCACGGGATCCTGTTTTCAGGCAAAGCGTAGCGCAGCGCCAGCGATGTTCGCTGCAATGTTCCTTCGCCGGATCACGGCTCAGAATAAATGCACGTGGCACAAATGCCGCATCGTAAGCTCGTAGTAATATTTCTGGCATCACAGACCATCACAAACAGTTCTGGAATTCACTCTGACAAGGGGCTGAAGCACAAAGCTGACGCGACCTCACCCAGCTTGAAGCGCGGGCGGCCATCTTCTCCGTCTGCAGGCTCACCGGCCATCCGGCTGATGACGTTAGTCCAGAGTGCGTGCCCATTGGTGGGTGTTCAGGTGCCTCCGCCTCGGAGGAGTAAACGTCCCCTTTTTTCTAAAGTTGTATCTGACTATAGGTAAGCCAAAAATAAATCTCTCAACAAGGGAGCGATACATGACCCTATACATATCCCGCTTTTTTGAAGGAAAGCATTTCCATTCCATTCGGCGAAAGTTGAGGAAAGGTAAAGTTGAAGCAATTTGATAAAGTCTGAAACAGACACACCACATTCATTCTGGAACGCAACGTCACCAAAACTACTAATGGCATCTTCGATAACAACCAGGAGCACCTGATGCGGAATAGAATAAAACAAGTCTTTTATATCTATGGACATAGCCTTAAATGAGACGTCACAATGTTGAGAAAGGTAGTGTATCACTTCGAAAGATCCTTTAACCAGAAACGGATCATTAACATTTAGCTTCTTAAGGTGACACTGAAGCCAACAGGAAAGAGAATATTGCCACATGCCTTTTTTCGAAATAATGACACGGAAGGGCGTTCCTGGCTTGTGGGTTCTTGCGGAGAAAAACATCCGAAGGGCCAACCCTTCCCTGCTGTCTACAGATTGTGCAAGAGTGCCCAAATTCAATTCCAATAAAGTGCATTTTGCCTGCAATTTTACCCTCCTCAGATCAACACCAGTTCGCTTAATAAAGAAGAATCAATGGAAGCGTTCGCCTTTTCCAAGAAATGCATACTCATGTCGGGTTGCCGCTTTATAGGTGGCGCTTTTGTCTTGGTGTCTCAGGATATATCCGTTTGTTCCTGAAAATAAACAGCAGTTGGAAGTCAGCGCTTGTCATCGTTGTCCTTTTTGTCCCTCCTCTATGTATGCGCTGTAAGTGACGATTGTTAAAGTTATGCCAGCTAGGTGCATTTTTTCACTCGGCCAAACAGCTTGCATTCTCTGAACAAGTGCAGCTGGGTCAGAACGTGAGCTTCAAATGAAGCACTCATGAACGCATACAGGATCCCTTTTTTTTTTCTTTAAATCTTTTTTTTTCTTTAATTTTTAGAAGTTGCCTGCGGCATACGGCACAAACATACTCCTTGAGCTGGATAACTTGAGGTGGATGGACATTATGATTAACGAATTCCACTAACCAATATTTGAAATTGATTACTTTAAAGAGCTTAGGTTAGGGGCGTGTTGGTATTCCATAACTGAGGTTTTTTAGCGCACGAAAAGGGATGAAAGACAGTGGCAAGACAGCAGCACTGTGTCCGCATCTTGCCACTGCCTTTCATCCCTTTTAGTGCACTAAAAAACCTCAGTTATGATTAGTTTAGTGCATATATTGCAATGCACAAACGTAACTGTAAGAGTACTGATAGTTAGCCGAGTTGGTAGCTATTCATTGTAAAATTGCAGCGCGCGCGTCACAAGAGAGCCACAGGATCATTTGCCAGCTAGCACAACGAGCAGTCACAAAATTGAGCAGGTGATGGAAACTTTTGCTCTGTATCTCGTTTGTTGTGCGTGCTGCAGTTTCATAATGAATAACAAACACGAATTGAAGCCATTGATCTCACAAGGCACATCCACATAGAACAAATTTTGAAGCTAGCGGAGATTTCAAAATACGTTAAGCTAGTGGTAAAAATGCACTGCTCTACTTACGTTCTTAAAACCCCTTTTTATGCACTGACAGTCAAAAATTACTGAAACACCAACGCATTTTGTTGCAAACTTTGGGAATGTAATTCCCAAAACTTGTGTCATCCTCAAATGGCTGTGGAGCCGCTATAGATATTTTTTAGTATATTTACATACGGCTCGTCTACACCCTGATTTTGTAATGCCTCCATGACTGCTGAGGTTTCGACTGAATCAAATGCTTTCTCGTAATCAATGGAAGCTATATATAAGGGTTGGTTATATTCCGCACATTTCTCTATCACCCGATTGATAGTGTGAATATGGTCAATTGTTGAGTAGCCTTTACGAAATCCTGCCTGGTCCTTTCGTTGACAAAAGTCTAAGGTATTCCCGACTCTATTTGTGATTAACTTAGTAAATACTTTGAAGGCAATGGACAGTCAGCTGATCGGCCTATAATTTTTCAAGTCTTTGGCATCCCCTTTCTTATGGATTAAGATTATGTTAGCGTTGTTCCAAGATTCCGGTACGCTTGAAGTCATGAGGCATTGCGTATACAGGGTTGCCAGTTTCTCTAGAACAATCTGCCCACCATCCTTCAACAAGTCTGCTGTTACCTGATCCTCCCCAGCTGCCTTCTCCCTTTGCATAGCTCCCAAGGCTTTCTTTACTTCTTCTGGCGTTGCATGTGGGATTTCAAATTCCTATAGACTATTATCTCTTCCAATATCGTCGTGGGTGCCATTGGTACTGTATAAATCTCTATAAAACTCCTCAGCCACTTGAACTATCTCATCCATATTAGTAATGATATTGCCGGCTTTGTCTCTCAACGCATACATCTGATTCTTGCCAATTCCTAGTTTCTTCTTCTGTGCTTTTAGGCTTCCTCCGTTCCTGAGAGCATGTTCAATTCTATCCATAATAATCTTCCTTATGTCAGCTGTCTTACGCTTGTTGATTAACTTGGAAAGTTCTGCCAGTTCTATTCTAGCTGTAGGGTTACAGGCTTTCATACATTGGCGTTTCTTGATCAGATCTTTCATCTCCTGCGAAAGCTTACTGGTATCCTGTCTAACGGAGTTACCACTGACTTCTATTGCACACTCCTTAATGATGCCCATAAGATTGTCGTTCATTGCTTCAACACTAAGGTCCTCTTCCTGAGTTAAAGCCGAATACCTGTTCGGTAGCTTGATACGGAATTCCTCTATTTTGCCTCTTACCGCTAACTCATTGATCGGCTTCTTATGTACCAGTTTCTTCCGTTCCCTCTCCAAGTCTAGGCTAATTGGAGTTCTTACCATCCTGTGGTCACTGCAGCGCACCTTGCCGAGCACGTCCACATCTTGTATGATGCCAGGGTTAGCGCTGAGTATAAGGTCTATTTCATTTCTAGTCTCGCCATTCGGGCTCCTCCACGTCCACTTTCGGCTATCCCACTTGCGGAAGAAAGTATTAATTATACCCATCTTATTCTGTTCTGCAAATTCTACTAATAACTCTCCCATGCTATTGCTAGAGCGTATGCCATACTCCCCCACTGACTTGTTTTTAGCCTGCTTCTTGCCTGCCCTGGCATTGAAGTCGCTCATCAGTATAGTGTATTTTGGTAAACATACTCCTTCACAGACTCAAGAGGCTGACTAGCGGCCCTGAACTCTTGTTTCTTTGCCTGGCTATTTATTCTTATTTTTGTCTTCTCCATATTAACCTTCAACCCCACTCTTACACTCTCTCTGTTAAGGTCCTCAATCATTTGTTGCAACTAGTCTGCAGCCTTGCTGAATAGAACAATGTTATCGGCAAATCGAAGGTTGCTGAGATATTTGCAGTGGATCCTTACTCCTAAGCCTTCCCAGTTTAATAGCTTGAATACTTCTTCTAAGCATGCAGTGAATAGCATTGGAGAGATTAGCATTGGAGATCGTGTCTCCCTGTCTGAGCCCTTTCTTTATAGGTATGTTCCTACTTTTCTTGTGTAGAATTAAGGTATCTGTGGGAACTCAGTAGATATTTTCCAAGGTATTTATGTAAGCAGTCTGTACTCGTTGATTACGTAATGCCTCTACAACTGCTGGTATCTCTACTGAATGAAATGCCTTTTCGTATTCTATGAAAGCGATATCGAGAGGTTTATTGTACTCTGCGGATTTCTCTCGATAACCTGGTTAATGACATAGATGTGATCCATTGTAGAGTATCTCTTCCTGACGCCAGCCTACTCCCTTGGTTGACTATATTCCAGTGTTGTCCTTATTCTATTGGAGATTATTTTGGTAAATATTTTATATAATACTGGGACTAAGCTAATGAGCCTATAATTTTTTAGTTCTTTAACGCCGCCTTTTTGTGGATAAGTATAATGTTTGCATTCTTCCACTTTTCTGGGACCCTTGCAGTCGATAGACACTTCGTATAAAGAGCCACCAGTTTTCCAAGCATTATGTCTGCTCTATCTTTGATTAAATCGACTGTTATTCAATCTTTTCCTGCTGCTCTTCCTCATTTCATGTCTTGCCAGGCCCTTCTGACCTCATCACTAGATGTAGGAGGAGTTTCTGTATCCTGTTCATTACACTTTCTAATGGAGGTATCCAGACTCCTCTGGCTACTGTACAGGTCAGTATAAAATTCTTCCACTGCTTTTACTATACCTTCAAGATTGCCGATGATTTTACCCTGCTCATCTTTTAGTGCATACAACTTGGTTTGTCCTATGCCAAGTTCCTTTCTCACTGATTTCAGGCTGCGTCCATTCTTTACGGCTTCTTCAGTCTTTCTCATGTTATAGTTTCGGATATCCCTTATTTTCGCCTTGTTGATCAGTTTTGACAGTTCGGGCAATTCTATCTTATCTCTTGCGTTGGTCACTTTCATTTTTTGTCGTTTCTTAATTAGGTCCTTTGTTACTTGGGAGAGCTTGCCTACTGGTTGTTTTGGTGCCTTGCCTCCCACTTCAATTGCTCCAGCCTAGTTATGGTTTCCTTCATTACCTCTAATCTGTGTTTGCAAGTACCAGGCTGAATTCGTCTGCTTTTACCCTTACTGCCTTTAGGTTGACCTGTTTCTTCTTGACCAATTTTACTCTTTCTGTCTTCAAATTGAGGTGAATCCTAGCCCTTACTAACCTATGATCACTGCACTTTACCCTACCTATCACTGCTACATCCTGCACTCTGCTGGGATCGGCAGAAAGTATGAAATCAGTTTCATTTCTTGTTTCATCATTAGGGCTGTTCCAAGTCCACTTTCTGTTAATGCGCTTCCTCAAAAAAGTGTTCATTATTTTCAGCTTATTTCTTTCTGCGAATTCTACCAGCATCTCTCCTCTAGCGTTTCTGGAATCGACGCCGTAGTTGCCAGTTGCCTGTTCACCCGCCTGCCTTTTCTCCACTTTTGCATTGAAGTCACCCATTAGTACAGTATACCAAGTTTGCACTTTTCTCATCGCCAATTCAACATCTTCATAAAAGTGATCTACTTCCTGATCGTTGTGAGTGGATGTTGGAGAGTAAGCTTGTACTACCTTGAACCTATACCTCTTATTAAGTTTGATTACGACTAGTGCTACCCTCTCATTAATGCTGTAGAATTTTTCAATGTTGCCCGCTATGTCGTTATGGATTAGGAATCCTACCCTGTATTGCTTCTGGTCAGGAAGACCTCAATAGCAGAGCACGTGGCCGTTATTTAGCAATGTATAAGCCTCACCAGTCCTAATCTCACTAACGCCGATAATATCCCAAACAACGTCGGATAGTTCCTCAAAGAGTGCTGCTAAGCTAGCCTCACTCAAAAGGTTCGGGTGTTAAAGGTTGACAGGGCCAGTTTGCATTAGTGGTATGGGCTGTGTGTGACAGAGAACCCGGTGGCGGAGTCTTCCGAATCGTTCGGGAGAGAAAGTTTCCAACGACTTCCACCATTATTTTGCCCCGTACTCATTTTAAGTGCTATTCGAGGCTGCCGGAACGTAGGTATAGTTTGCCTAGCCGAGTTCACGGCCACCTGCGACGAGTTGTCTTTTATCATATCACACATTTTTTTTATTAATGTGACTACCTTTAGATTCAAGACTTTACCAGTGAATTTTGGCCTCATTGGGTTTATGGGAATGTCATTGGCTTACCCCAATTACTGTCTCAACAGTTATCTGTTTAAAAGATAAGATAAAAATTTTGTGTCAGTAATCTTTTCCGTAAAGAGTAAGAAGAGTAAGTGATGGCATAAACACACACACACACACAAAAAGGCTGTCAAGATGAACTTAGCCATTATATAGCCATTGCAAACAAATGCAAAAGAGCACTGCAGTTACAACAGAGATGAACGTCCAGCTCCATAAATAAGTCAAGCACTTGAAAAAAAAAGAAGAATAAAACTAACAGAAGCAACATAGTAAGCAAATCTAGAAGTGGCTCGAGTAAAAGAGACTGGAAAAACAGTCTTGAAATCCAATGATGTTGTGCTGATCACACTGTTCTGAAACATGGCAAAGAACACATTCCTGTACTATTGCAGCGTGCACAACAGCGTATAGTGAGTGTTGCAGCTCTGCTAGGATTATTGTATGTGTGTTTTTGAAGGCTCACATGTGTAAGCATGCATGACCAGAGCCTGTGCAAAGCCTCATTCTGCTGATCAAAGTTCTGATCAAATAATTACATGCTCATCTTCCAAAACTACTGCATCATCAGCACACATTCATTGTGCAATTCATGACAAAAAACACATACTTGGCATGCACACCATGCTAAGTGCAGCACAACAAAAAATAAACTGTTTTACCAAAAAAAGAAGTAAAAATTGTTTTTAAAAATATCACCCAATGGCAGCTGAACACATAAGTAAAAGATTCTCAATAACGAATGCTGAGTCACATATTTCTAAGAACACTGCCAGTGAGACTAATAGGTTTATAGGTGCGTAAAATAGCATTAAGAGTGAGAAATTTATGCAGCAAATGATATACCATTGTACTTAAATCTGGCAGGTATGCAATTTGTGACCGTAATGTTGCCGAACAATACACTGATGAGAATCAGCAGTACTGACAGCTTCGCTGGGTTGCGACTCATTGTGTGACAGCGTGAAAAAAAAAAGTAAAATGAAATGATGTCAGAGAGGCTTCGTGCAAATGTTCCTGAGCATGGATCATTTCAATGAAATATCTAACAGATTCTGACAAGGTGCAATACCATGAAGCCATTTGTGGTCACTAGCAATGCTGGGCAACATTTTCATAAAAGACTTCTGACATCTTTTTCCTCTAATAATATGAATACTTTGCATAACTCAGGCAAGAGTTCCGGTGTCCTGTCATTACACTGATACGATTGCTTTCCCTAATACTTGCACACAACATTGATATCTCAAATCATTAGGGCCCAAAAAAAGTTTACCTGATGTATCCAATTTTTGGCATGCAATGTATTTCTTTAAAGCTGCAATGGCATTTTGTAAGTTTTACGAGTTGCCCTTTAGTTTTTCAAGGACTACAATGCTGTGCTTAAATAATGCCCTTCCTGTGAGCCAGCTGCTCAGGGACGTCAATGTCAGCCAACTCACCCAGCTGTCCCTACTTTTGCAATAGCTTGAAATTTCTTGAAACAAGAATTGTCTACAAATAGATAAGTGGTGGAAGAAATGTTAGATGCACAATCACTGATGTAAATTGAGCATAACAATGGACCAAGTATGTACAATAATGTGTGGCAAGGACAGTAGATAGACGGCATAGACGAACTGTGTGTGGTTAGCAAGGAAGCTACGTATCTAGACGGACTTGCTGATGCTATGATAATCAGAAGGACTGGCATGTGTGAAACCATATTCCATTCCAGAAGGCTGCTTCAAGTATCATTCAATGCATAGAGAGAAACATCTGCACAGAATAGGGGTGGTATTTACCGCCATCACTTTTGGAAATAGTTTCACTTTTGCGAGATTTTGCAAGAATTGGCACTGGATGCGTGAAAGTATATGGCCAACAGTGCTCTTGGCTCTGTGCAAAGATAGCGAGCTTGGCAAAGTACTATAAATGCTCGCTAGGCTTGTGGGCTCGTCTGGCCTCGTGTCTCGTATATTGTGGGCTCGTCTGGCCTCGTGAAAGTGAAACATCTCCAAAAGTGGTTGCCCGAGAAAACCATTCCTAAAGGACACCATAAGAACAGTGAAATAAGGGTAAAGACTGGAAGAATACAACAGAAGCAAGGGGGTCTCTAGTTGTTGCAAGGCCGATCGGTGCGGGGTGATGCAAACAAGTTCTTGTTGGCAGACGTGTCGCCCTGGCGTCGACGCGGTGTCGTGGCAGCCACCGTTACCATCGTCTGCAAGCAGAGGCGTCCAACGTGGCAGTCTACACCAAGCAGACATCACTTCACCTTGAGCCGTGCCAAGAATGACACCAGCATCGGACCCATTTATGTCTCAAACAGTGCACGTCGTTCTAAGGCCACGTAGTTGGGCTCAGAGTTTCTTACATAATCCAACCCAGTTATAACCAACAAGCTTATACACAATAAATGGTGCAATATACCTAGTAATTTGATATGCCCGAAGAGTTTCTTACATAATCCAACCCAGTTATAACCAACACGCTTATACACAATAAATGGTGCAATATATCTAGTAATTTGATATGCCCGAACTAACTTATTAAACAAGCCTGCGTGACGTGTTTGTTTTACAGTCCAACTCGGATATATCTAATTCAAAGAGGATTGCAAAATAGTTCGATATATGAATAACTTGAAATATAAAATATGCCAATCTGAAATGTACCTGATACCTCTGCAAGTTTAGGACAGATTCTTGAGATCATAAACAGCGGAAATTTATCACTTTCCTACTCCAAGGCCACTTCAAATGCAAGAAGGTTAACTTATTTTTCTGCACACGAATGCCGTATGTCACAAGTTGCAACAGCATACTTGTACTGCCACTCACTCGTTAACGTACCAGGCCATACGTCTGTTACAATATACCTAAAATACGCCTTTTAAATGGCCGATTGTTATATGCGGGCAATGAGCCAGGCTGTTTTGGGTTTTGGAACAGACTTCCTGTTGGAACCAGTCGTCCTTGCTTCTCTACCACCCTAAAGAGTCAATGCATCTCTTGCGTGCTGATCAGCGCTCCAACGCCTTACACATCGGTTCTTAAAGTGGCCTTCAGCTTGCAGAAAATTTCAATCCATTCCCATTGGAGCACAAATAAAATGCATTCAGCATGAGCACCCAAACTGCATCGATGCCACAATGTCTTTCTGCAAAAGTGTGGATGGGTGAGCAGTGATAGTTAAATTCAAATGTAAAGATCCACCCAAGTTAGCTTCGGGGTAGGATTCGCTTCGGCCACTCGTGGCATCTCCAGTTTGGCATCCTGTGCCTGGCCCCGCTCACAAAAATCACCCATGCTTTTTGTGAAATTCGTATTGAACTTTGACGTATAGTTCTGCGGAAACCCACAAGGTGGAGAGAAGTAATTAATAAGGGGAAAATCAGACATCCACCCGTTCATAGTAATTGTTACAAAGGAAATCCAAATGGGTTCCTCGAAATAAAAGCCTCAGAGTTGAAGAAAAATTTGTCCTGGTTCGGGACTCGAACCCGGGACCACCGCCTTTCCGGGGCAGCCGCTCTACCATCTGAGCTAACCAGGCGGCTAGCAGATGGCAGGGCAAGTCGAATTTGTCGACAACACACGAAGCAAAGGCAAGTGTTTGATGTATAGTTCTGCGGAAACCCGCAAGGTGGAGAGAAGTAATTAATAAAGGAAAAAACAGACATCCACCCGTTCATAGCAATTGCTAGAAAGGAAACTCATACGGGTTCCTCGAAATAAAAGCCTCAGAGTTGAAGAAAAATTCGTCCTTAATAAAGGGAATCCTTAATAAAGGGATTTATTAATCGTATTGAACTGGGAGATCGTTTGTGTTCTTGAAACAGAGTGGAAATCTGCTCTTGCTGACAACGAATGCCCGAAGTTTGCACAAGCCATGGTTCCAGATACGCAGCAAGCAAAACTGAGAGCACCATGCTCATTTTTCTTTCATGGCATGTACTGCCCTCCAGATTCAATCTGCTGTTTAACAGCATCGAACAGCACCGTTTCAAATTCATCAGCATATTTCTGATGATGCGAAAGTCATCGCATCTTCCTTTGGAGAAGTGCAGTTTTCCGTCGCATTGGATATATCGAATGTGGCAGCACAGGAGTTCGATATGAACGTAGTACATGGCTATACTTTTGCATGGGAATTGCAGGAGATTTTACAACTGCTCAATATGTACAATAATTTGATATATCAGAGTTTGATACATCCGCGACTGACTGTAGATGAATTTGTCCTCTAGTGAAGAAATAAAGAAAACAATTCGTTCATCGAAGACAAAACACTGTGCTGTAATAGTAGGCACTAATTTTTCACTGTGACTCGAAATGTTTTTCTGCATCAGTAAGAATGGTGTTCTTGATTGGCGAAATTGTGCAAACATTTTGTAGCCCACTTCCCTTTATGACTTTAATTGTGTTGGCAGCAGACACCTCTAGTTTGATATAGCCTATGTGCAGCTCATTATGTAGGAGCTATTTCATGCTAGTATCAGTCAGCAAATGTTGTGAAAAGAGAATAATTAACTTTATCCTGGTTTGTATTAACTCTGGTGTGACTGCACTACACATAGAAATCCACCATCATTTAAGTTGTATAAAGACTTCCGTTATTACAGATGGAAGGCTTAGTTTGTCTTTAATGTGGTTTGACCAAAAATGCTTTCGCAGTAGCAGAGCTTTCTCGGAATCAAATATTTGTAACAATTCTTCGTTCTCACACAAAATACTCTACAGTTATGTTGGCTCGAAAACAATTTGACACATGTAGTGAGAGAATATAAATAGCAAATTAAAGTAGCTAGCAGTAAGTGCATGCTATGTTTTTGTGTGGATTTAGTAGGGGTGCGCGAATAGTAGTGTTTGAAACCGACTCAAGTACGAATCAAATAGCACCAGAAGCGAATCGAATTGAATATAGAATATTTTGGGAATATGCAGCTTCATTACCACCAATACAAAACAATTTTCATCACGTCATTTTAACGGCACTAGAAAGTTTCCGTCACTATGCTGCATGTTAAATAGCATGTTCTATTTTAAATGTTGTGTACCGATTCTGGCTGCTGAGTTCAGCGGATGACGTATCTTCGTCCCTCATGATAACGTCACAAGTGGCTGTAGGTTTTAGACATGCCCCTTTGGAATGATGCGTCTGGCTGTGGCGTTGGAGATAATGGAAAAGGTTTATCCCGAACCCACCTCCATCTGACACTGTGTGCTTTCGATTTTTACACTCACATCTATCTTGCTCTTTGCAGGTTTAGACACTTCGTTGATAGCAGTAACTACCAAGCCGTCGCAGCATGAAAGTTTGTGCGAGGAGTGGTCTTGAATTGTTGCGTCCAGGGTTGGTCTTTGGCATTTCGACGTGGGCTAAGCTGCCTCTGGTACCGGCAGACCTTAGCAATGTGGCCATTTTTTCCACATTTCCTACACTGGGCACCACGGAACTGACACAGGCGGCGTTCGTGCGAACGTCTACAGCTGGCGCAGGGGCCGCCCAGCAAGCTCTCTGTGTCTCATCGTTGAGCGGGGCTTGCACGTAACCAAAGAACGTCTTCGGCAGTGCCTTGCTGGCCGTCATCGCCAGTCGTCGTGCTTTGATGCACAGGCTCGAAACGCAGCGTGTTCGTTATTTGAAACGAGGGTAGGCTGGCTTCCTGGGCAATGGCCTCAGCGGCAGCTGCTTCCTAAACAGCACTGGTGAAAGACGCCTCTTTTTTCGCCAGTAGTCGCTGCTTCACCATGTCATTTTGCAGTCCGAACACGAATCGATCCCGTAGCACGGTGTCGATGTTGTTGAAGTTGCAGTGCTCTGCTGTTGTTCGAAGAGCAGCGAGGTAAGCGGCGGCAGACTCACTTGGTGCCTGGTCGCAGTGATGGAATTCATATCGTGTGGCAAGCTCCGGTGGTTTTGGCGCTAGGTGGTCATGCAGAACGGCGAGGATTGTTTCGAATGGTGTATCCTTCAGTTGGGCCGGTGCCACGAGCGCCCTGGCTAATTGGAAAGTGGCAGGACCGCAGTGGCTGAGGAATGTCGATCTCTTCTTGCTGGCATCCGTAATGTCCTGTGCCTCGAGGAAGAACTGGAAACATTCTGCATAGTCCTCCCACTCTTCAGGGTGAGTGATGTCGAAAGGCTCGAGCCCCTCCGTTGTGGTGGCCATCATTGTGAACGAGTACATCTTGAACGGAGCTAGCTTCCTATTGCGGCGATCTCATTCAATCCCCCCCCTCGTTGCCAGAGTTATGTTGCTGCGTAGGTCATATCACGAGGCATCACCGCTACAAGGCGATTCGGCATTAACCATTTATTGTTGTCATGAAACAAACACAGAACAGGGGAACTTGATAACAACTGGAATATATACTCTCTTGGGGCCGGAAGAGGGCGTTCTTCAACACCAGGATTGACTGGCGAAGATACGTCATCCGCTGAACCCACCATCAACAAAGCCTTGCAGCAGCACTCGTATCAGGTACCAGCCGTCAACCACCTGCTGGCATCCCTCTCTGGTGGGACTGTCTTTGCGCAGCTAGACTTGGCAGAGGCCTACAAACAGCTCCCAGTGACTGATGAATCTGCAGAGGCACAGACCATTGTGATGCATCAGGGTGCTTTCCGCGTTCAATGATTACAATTCGGTGTCAGCATCGCACCTGGCATCTTCCAGAATTTAACGTAAAACCTACTATGTGGACTACCAGGCGTCGTTCCCTATTTTGATGTCCTCATTTCAGGTGCTTCGTGCCACGAATTGCTTAGTCGCCTTCGAGAGGTCCTTCAATGGTTCCAAGATGCAGGGCTTAAGGTAAAAAAGGAGAAATGCCAGCTAGGAGTGACTCAAGTGGAATTTTTGGGTTTCCGAGTCGATGCAGAGAAAATCCACCCCACACTGGCCAAGACGCAAGCCATCCTCAATGCACCGCGGCCGCTGAACAGAGCCGAGCTGCAGGCCCTGGGTCTTCTCAATTTCTATAATGCATTCCTTCCACACAAGGCCACTGTCGCTGAACCCCTGCACCGTTTGTTGGACAAGAAGGTCCCCTGGCTGTGGGGAAACCTACAACAAACTGCGTTCGGCAATGTGAAGAAGCTACTGGCATCCAACAAGGTGCTGACACACTCCGACGAGAAGAAGCCAGTAATCCTTGCCTGCGATGCGTCCCCGTATGAAATAGGAGCGGTGCTGAGTCACAGAATGCCGGATGACACGGAAGCACTAATTGCTTTTTATACAAGAAACGTATCCTCTACGGAGCGGAATTACGCCCAGATTGATAAGGAGGCACTCGCTGTGGTTGCTGGAGTAAAGAAGTTCCATAACTACATATTCGGCCGCCCATTTCAGATCCATACAGACCACAAGCCGCTCCTGGGGCTCTTCACATCAGAACGGCAAACGCCACAGATGCTTTCACCGCGAATGTTGTGTTGGTCCATTTTTCTGAATGTATACCAGCATTCTCTTCACCACCGACCAGGAAAACAGTTAGGCTGCGCAGATGGACTCAGTAGATTGCCTCAAGCAGACCAGTGCCAGGGTGACTCTTCGCCAGCATAGGTCGTCATGCTTCTGGACGTACTTCCAGAATCTTCAGTCCATGCAGATGATGTGGCTAAGTACTCCGCCAAGGATGCTATCCTCTCCCATGTCCTCAAGTGGGTGTGGAAGGGGTGGCCAAGGTGCGCTCCGAGTTTTGAATTCACACTATTCGTGTCCAGGTAACATGAGCTTTCTGCCCACAAGGGATGCTTACTGTGGAGTGACTGTGTGGTGATTCCACAGAAGTGCTGTTTCCGGGTCCTCGAAGCTCTGCATGTCGGACACCCCGGCATCATCAGAATGAAAGCACTTGCCTGCAGTTATGTATGATGGCCCGGCATGAATGCGGCCATTTAGGAATGGGTGGCGGTGCTTCCCTTGCCAGGAAACATGGCCCGAGATGCCTCAGGCACCTGTGCACCCATGGGAGATGACCCGGACTTTATGGTCACGCCTGCACATTGATTTCATTGGTCCATTCCAAGGCCAGACCTTCTTGATTGTGGTGGATTCTTATTCCAAATGGCTTGAGGTGATACCAATGTCGTCAATGACATCGAGTGCGGTAATCACTACCTTATGAAGATTGTTTGCAACTCATGGCCTGCCAGATACCCTCGTCTCAGACAATGGCCCGCAATTCCCATCCACAGAATTTTGAGGGTTCCTGTATGCCAACCTCACACGCGAAGTGACATGTGCACCCTACCATCCATCCATGCTGAAAGGATGGTACGGACCACCAAAGAGGCATTATCTCATATAATCCGAGGAAGCTAGGCACAGCACCTGGCAGACTTCACTCTACAGCAGCATGTAGCCCTGCACACAGTCACGGGACGCTCCCCGTGCAAGTTGTTGATGGGCCGCCGACTGTCTACCATGCTGGACCAGCTGCACCCAGACAGGGCCTCTGACAAGTCCTCCCGGTTGGCAGAAGGTCTGCCTACAACACGCACATTCCAGCTCAATGACCCAGTACTTGTACCTCACTACAGTTAGCGCCCACTGTGGGTATCTGCTGTGATTTCCTGAGCAACTGGCCTGATCTCTTATGAGGTGGCTCTTCCGGATGGCCATGTGTGTCGCCGGCACGTAGACCAGCCTCCTTGTCGGAACAGCATTCCCATGAGGTTGGCCGAAACCATATCGGACGGAGGACAGCCTGACGTCCGGCCTGCGTCAAGCCCTTCACCTGGCAGAGTGAGCAGCAGCATGGCACCAGATCCCAGTGAACCCAAGAAGCAACCAAGAGTCATGCTACCACCTGAGGAGCAACCAACAGTCATGCTACCTTAGGACGACATAGCAGCACCTCAGCCAGCACCAGCGGAGCACAGTGTTGGATTGCCGGGCCCACACCATTCGTAGAGCTTCTGGAAGACACCCCAACATCTTCGGGACTTTATGCTGGCATTGGCTGACTGCTGAGCCGAAACTAAGGGGAAAGGAGTGTTGTGTACCGATTCTGGCCGCTGAGTTCAGCGGATGGTGTATCTTCGTCAGTAAACCCTGTTGTTGAAGAGCGCCCTCTTCTGGCCCCAAGAGTGTATATATTCCAGTTGTTATCAAGTTCCCCTGTTCCGTGTTTGTTTCGTGACGGCAATAAAAGATTGCTGATGCGCCTTGTAGTGATGGTGCCTCGCAATATGACCCACGCAGCAACATAACAAGTACAAAAGGAGCCTTAAGAATAACTGAAAAGTTTGTTCGCAAACTCAGCGCTATTGTGAGTATATGTGGTCATGCATTGTCACATTCAGAAATGTAGCCTTTCCGTCCAAACAACATTGCCCTCACACCTAAACCAAAAATGCGAGTCATCTGCAGCGATGGCAAAACGAGCCCTCCTTCTCTATTTCGAACAGTCGTGGCAGATGGTGCCACTATCCTATCAAATATGGTGCAATCAAACGCCTTCATATTCAACACTATGGAAGGATACATGTGCTATATATATATATATATATATATATATATATATCTATATATATACACACAGTATCTGAACAACACCCACTGCCTAATGCCATGCCTAAACAATATTTTATTACAGTGAAGCTGTTAGCCTCTAGTTGGTCGAGATTTTCTCTCAGGGAAAAAAAAAGAAACCTCCGAAAGTACCTAAAAAAAAAAAGAAACCTTTAACGATTGAAGCAAAAAATGCATACATTCTTTAGTACCATGCATACGACATCCAGCACAGCATTCGTTTCAATGAAGAACAAGCTCAAAACAAGCATCTAAACTACATCATTGATCATAACGTGCTTCATATAACAATGCGAAGCACGTAGCATTCCCTGCATATATTTCACAGTGAAGATTACTGTTGTGCAAGCTGCTGTGGTGATGGTGGCAGCTTGCGACGTGGAGAATGATGTCACTAGCCTTCCATATATAAAAGAACCAGCCAAGCAACTTATTTCGTTGTTGCTGCAGCACCGCTATGGGTAGGCTCCAGAGTGGTAGGGTAGGCACATAGTTGAGACTTCAGAGAAGATGCATGAATACAAGAAGTGGCGAAGGGAAAAGAAATGGCAATACAACCAGCGGCGTTGTGCTGCCAAAATTACCATTACCATATTACTGTAAAGCAATAAAGCATTGCATATCCCCCTCAGCAGTTGTATTGGTGGTTTACAAAGCATCGCTGGACATCCACTTTTGCAGGGCCATGATGGCAAATCAATTTGTTTTTTATTTGTCGTGACTTTACTGGTAAAGGGCGGCGCCCTGAGTCACAGCATGCTGTGGTACAGTATCTCTGCTGTGCAAGGAATAAAAGTTATTGTATTTTTGCTTCAATTTTATGTTTGGTCACTCGAATCTTGCCTATTCAATTCGACGACCAAATTGAATAGGAAAGTATTCGATTCGTAATTAGAATGTTTTGAATATTTGCACAACCCTAGGATCTGGTAACTGTGCAACCCTAGTGAAAGTGCTTGTGTTTTGACAATGAATTGCAACACATTAATGTAGCCAAAATAGCTGTCCTGGTAGCAGACCAAGCAGTGGCTTTCTGGAAAAGGTACCAACTCAAAGCATCTCCTTATTAGCATGCACACAACAGCAATGCTGCACCCCTTCGAAGTAAAAAACCAAGCGATTGGGGTGCAAAAAAAAAGGACAATCAAATGAAGGGAGTCAATGCTTGTTGTGGAGTGCACCTTTGCAAAGCGACTTGCTTAACCAGCTAGCTCAATGTAAATCTGTCACCTTTAAACAAAAGAACTGATGAAATGCAGGAATTGCAACAAACGGATGCACACCCCATGTGAGCCCCATACCACTATGCAGAACAAATATTCAGCGCCGTTACACGAATGGCTTCCACCCACTCAGTCAAACAAAACAAGCTGCACAGGACAAGCATGCGCCTAAGTGGTTAGGCCTGCTAATTACAAGCACCAGAGAGTGTCAACGAACGGTGGCATCAGAATGGTGGCAATGAACAGGGTGAATGAGACGCCCGGCAGGCTGAATGCCCACCATGCAAAGCAGTTACGAGCTGTCCGAGTATGCTCACATGTTTAAGTGAATGCCAAGTTTTCATGTAGTTTACTGCACTTATTCTCTCTGCTTGCACACTATCTTTGAAGACATTAAGGTGCTTTGTAGTAGCACAGCATAGACTGCTTATGACGCAAGTCACCAAAGTCTCAAATATCTGTACTATAACAAAAAAAAAAAAAACATTTTCAAAGGCTGTTTATGCGCAAAACGTGCAGACCAAGTAGCCATGTGTACCTCAGAATTGAAGCATGCGACCGGAATGTTTTCATTCACTTAAATTTACGAGCTTTGAAAGGTTATTGCATGAAAAATTGTAGTCTTTGCACGAAGTAGACAAAGTAACACAGAAGAAAAAAAAATGACCGAGGATAGTAACCTGCTGTCCAAATTTTCAGACCGGCTTGATTACTTGAAATTCCACCAACTCAACAAAACTAATCTAGAACGGTAACGAAAATTTTGGATGCCACACATTGTCTCATTCAATTTCTCAGACTGATCCGCCTCTGTGCAATGCCAAAAATGTGCCGACCACAAACCAACTTGCCGCCTTTCAAGTAATGCCCGTGCCCCGCTCTTTCATTGTCAAGGTGGTTCCTTTCCAAGTGCTGTACAGCCACTGCAAAGCACTTCATCGACTTTGGTACCGCAATTTTGGTAGCCGACGAGGCACGCCACTTGGGCCTAGCCGACAGCAATGTCGGAT
This sequence comes from Dermacentor albipictus, assembly GCF_038994185.2. Classification (NCBI taxonomy): domain Eukaryota; kingdom Metazoa; phylum Arthropoda; class Arachnida; order Ixodida; family Ixodidae; genus Dermacentor; species Dermacentor albipictus. Next base: position 15,982,464 of record NC_091828.1, on the reverse strand, counting down.
GGCGTGTAGGTACGGGCAACTCTCCCTTGATGTGTTTGTAGCTGTATGTAGAGGGTCACATAAAGATAGGGCATGCGATTGTGCGCATGGGCCGAACTGGCAGCTGCATCTGCAAAGCGGAGTTTGATTTCACTGGTGATCAGCCACGGCAACTATTGGGAACATTTACCAAATTTGTGTGTGTGTGTACTGGTAAGAGTGGCAGAAGCTCGCACGAGAACATAAGGACTCAAAAGTGCCGAACTAAATTTGCTTAAACAGACAGCAGTCAATGTTCCACATACGATATCTGCACTTTACCACGATGCGCATACTGCGACAGGCGCACACAAGCCAAAGAGCAACTATGTGCATGCACTCAGTGTAGAGGGCGCACCGCTGATAAGCAACTGAGACTCGAAGGCCTCTCCATCGCCTAGATAACTCCCACATGTCCACATCACACTGCCACCACTTTTGCTTTGTGTTCCTTGTTCGCTTGCTTCACATCTCCTCCTCCCCTTACATTCCCGTCAGTCGGTGAATCTCATTAAGAAGCGCGCTCGCTACTGCGCTAGTGTGCAGCATTTTCCCCTGGGACCTGCATTATAAATGGTATTTTTTCTCATGCAGTTGAGCTACAAGCATGCATATAGATGGAGTTTTATGGGAGGATAAATAGGAGTTAGAAAATACTACTGTCTTCAGTGTCTTTTTTGCTTTATACTTATAAATATTAAAAGCATGCCGATATGTCAATCGGCTTTCCAGGGACGCCCACATAGAAACTGTCAAGTGTTTTTATTTGCAGAGACATGGTTGGTGCTCCTATGCCACACTGAACTGTGCAAGAAAGCTTGGCCTAGATCTAACTCTGTGCTCAACAATGTGCTGGCCGTCCTTGTCTAGGCGCACACGCAATACCACTATGTGAAACTGGCAAAGGCAAGTCCATCAAATAATGTCAAGCAAAGTTTCAATTATTGTCATTAAAGTAATGCACATGTTGCATGCATCCAGCATTATTTCCCACAGTTTACAGTGACCATGGCAATACAACATTGCCATGTGTTTTTCAATGTCCAGTGGGTGGGTGATTGTGTGTTGCCATGGTAGTGATTAAAGATCCAACCATTTGCAACACAATAAGTCATCAGAGGTTGACACAGCAAAGAAAAAAAGAAAACATGTAACACATAATATTGCGAGTATGAAAAGGTGCAAGTGTTTGTCAAGTTTGTGAAGATGAGCGGGTGCAAAAATGCAAATTAATTAAAGTCCCAGCCATGGCGGAACCAGACAGAGTGAGACAAGAGCGGCACACAACAACGGCCCGAGCATTCAGGTGTGAACCCAAGGGATGTGCAAATGCAGGAAAGGGGCGGGAAAAACAAAAGAAAGAAGCAGCGTTATGGCTTCACCAACACAGCAGGGAGCATTCAATAATCACTACGAAACCATACAAGAATGCACAAAATATGTTTGTACACAAAGAGGCCAAGTGTGGTCACACAGCCTCTGTGGCATACAGCACAGGACTCATGCAAATCTAAGCTACACGACATATAGAAAAAAAAGGCCACAAATTAAGTCATGACTTTTAAAAAACAGCATCTTTGCTAGCTGCCTGGCATGCGATGCTGCAACTTGGAACACACACAGTTCATTGGCCAGAGAAGTTGGTCATGTAGTGGCATTGCATTCCCGCATGGCTCCAACTGCCCTCTCCAACAGTCTGCAGCCAATATTCTGCACTGCCTAAGCCAAGCCATCTACTTTACACGTGTGTGCACCCATATGCAGAGGGAACCTGCATTTGAGGCATTGTTCTTGCACTTGCACAGGTTTGTTTTTATGCATGCATTACTTGTATGTAGTTGTGTGCATTATGTGAAGTCATTTTTATACAGATACAGTCGACTTTCGTTAATTCGACCCTGACATGACTGCCAAAATTGGTAGAATTATCCGGCAAGTCTTAAAGGGCCCTTAACCAGGTCTGGTGATTTTGAGCTGACAAGCGCCGTGCTTACAATACGCGCTAATGATCATGTCCGCTAAGTATTAGATCGCTATGCACCACGAAGAGAGCGGAAATTTCAAACTAAATGCCGTTTGCACTTCTCCTCGTGGGAACCGCGCTCCCAGCTGGAGAGTTGGTGTATATAGAACAAGTGCACCTATGTACATCGTACTGCTGTGACGTTGCTTGTAGTGACACGCGACTGAGAATTATTCAAGGCAACATCTGTTAATTGTGTAATCTGTTGCTTCAATAGACAAATTAAAGTTAATAGAAATAATGAAACACACAAACCGAATGTCTGCATGTTGCTGTTCTGCATAGCACGAACTTATACCGCTAGTCAGGCGTTCTCGTGCACAGCAGGCCAAATCGTGTGCTACAAAAAACCAGACAAATGCAACGGCTCGCGCACAACGCCATCAGTCGAAGTGCACCGTGTAGCAAAAAAAAGTGAGGAACAAAAATACCGTTACGTAGGAAGACACCGAGGAAAAACTATTTACAAGTATATGTACAAGGCAACATGCTGTAGTTGGCCAAGAGGCAACAACCCGCGCTAGCTTCCAATCGTCGTTGTCGTCTCCTTACTGCTCGGCTCTTCGTCATTGGCAATACTATCCCGTAGCACTACCCCCGGCGGCAAAAGCACCGTCCCAGAGTGACTAAAGGCTGGACTCTGAAGCAGTGTAGTAGGTCTTGAGCCTACTGACGTGTACGACATCACTAGATGCCAGAGTAGATGATGAGGTTGAGCTCACGAGAGCAATGGAATGGAATGGATGTTATGAGCGTCCCCTTTGGAGCGGGGCGGTGGGTTGCGCCACCAAGCTCTTGCTACTATACTGCCTAATATTCTACCTAGGTTAAACAATGAAAAAAGAAAAAAAAAACACTATGAACTACCACGCCCAAATTTTCTGATCCCCTTTGCGAACTGTGCTTTTGTACGTCTCCGTCTTTTGTCGTTTCCCTACTTTTCTTCCACCAATCCTCCAGTCGCCTCTTACTAATGTCTATTGCAGACATGTTTGCTTTACCACTGCTCCCTCTGAACCCAAGGGCTTCAAGGAGGCCAGTGGTGCCTAAATCGACCGCTGGGTAGACGTCTTCACATGCTAATGAAACATGCTCCGTAGTTTCCCTAGCTTTACCACAGCAAGCACATGCTTCTTCTTCCTTCTTATATCTTGCTTTATAGGTGCGTGTTCTAAGGCATCCTGATCTCGCTTCGAAAAGTAATGAGCTTCCCTTTGAGTTATTATAAATGGTTTCTTTCCTGATTTCGTTTTTTCCTCTTAAGTATTTACTCATGGCAGGTTTCTTTTCCATTGCCGCCACCCATGAGATTAATTCAGCTTCTCTGACTTTCCGCTTGACCTTTGTTGTTGTGTTGTCCAACCTACAGGCCGCATACTTGCTGGTAAGCTTCCTAGTTCTTTTCCTCCACTGTGAATCAATGTTTTTCCTGTACAGATACCTGAACACTCTCCCAGCCCATTTACTTTCTTCCATATTCCTCAGCCGTTCTTCATACTTCAGCAATTTAGTATGTCACAGGCGTCACCTGGCGCAGCACGCAGTAGGGCCCCGTGTATCGCGAAAGGAGCTTTTCTGAAAGTCCGACGTGACGAGAGGGTGACCACAGGAGCATGAGTGCACCAGGCGAAAACTGTACGTCACAGTTGCGGGCATTGTACTGACTGGCTTGCGAGTCCGTCAGTCGAGCACGGGCAAGCTGGCGTGCATGGTCGGCGAGGGCGATGGTGTCGCGCACATACTTTGTTGTTGAGGTCGCAGCAGGAGGAAGTACCGTGTCAAGGGGCAAGGTCGGTTCGCGACCGTAGAGTAGATAAAATGGAGAAAATTCGGCGGTGTCGTGCCGGGAAGAATTATAAGCAAATGTGACGTAAGGAAGGGCGACGTCCCAGTTGTGGTGGTCCTTCGAAACGTACTTGGACAGCATGTCGGTAAGCGTACGGTTTAACCGCTCTGTCAGGCCATTAGTTTGAGGATGGTATGAGGTAGTCAGCTTGTGTTGAATGGAGCAGGAACGCACAATGTCGGCGATAACTTTCGAGAGGAAGTTACGACCACGGTCAGTAAGTTGCTGTCGCGGGGCGCCATGCACTAAGATAATGTCACGCAAGAGAAAGCCCGCGACGTCAGTGGCGCAACTGGTAGGGAGAGCCCGTGTGATAGCGTATCGGGTGGCGTAATCAGTTGCGACGGCTACCCATTTGTTCCCAGAGAATGACGTGGGAAAGGGACCGAGGAGGTCTAATCCAACACGAAAGAACGGTTCCACAGGGACGGTGATCGGCTGGAGATGACCGGAAGGTAGCACCTGAGGTGCTTTCCGATGCTGGCAGGGATCACAGGCAGCAACATAGCGTCGGACGGAGCGAGCGAGACCAGGCCAATAGAAGCGGCAGCGGACGGGGTCGTACGTGGGGGTTACCCCAAGATGTCCTGCAGTGGGTGCGTCATGCATCTAAAAGAGCACAGTCTGTCGTAGATGTTTTCGCACGACAAGAAGAAGATCAGGGCCATCAGGGAGGAAGTTCCTTCGGTACAGAATGCCGCCCTGGAGGACATATCGGCGAACGGATGCGTCGGTAGGTGTAGAGCGAAGACGCTCGATGAGTACTCACAGCGATAGGTCTCAGTACTGCTCATCGGCGATGTTAGCGAAGGCAGACACAGAGAAAATGTCATCGGCGGTACTACTGTCGGCGTCGTCAGGCTCGTCTACCGGGTAGCGAGACAGGCAGTCAGCGTCCTTGTGTAGTCGGCTAGATTTGTAGGTGACAGAGAACAAATATTCTTGGAGGTGTAAGGCCCAGCGACCAAGTCTTCCTGTAGGGTCTTTCAATGAGCATAATCAGCAAAGCGTGTGATGGTCTGTGATAACGGAAAATGGTCGGCCATATAAGTATGGGCGAAACTTCGCAACCGCCCAAAACTAGGGCCAGACACTCACGCTCAGTGATGGAATAGTTGCGCTCCGTGGGCGAGAGGAGCCCGCTGGCGTAAGCGATAACACGGTCGTGTCCACGCTGGTGTTGTGCCAGTACTGCGCCAATTCCGTGACCGCTGGCATCAGTACGGACTTCGGTAGGCGCAGAAGGATCGAAATGGGCCAGAACAGGAGGCGTTGTGAGAAGGTCGATTAGAAGCGAAAATGCAGAGGCCTTGTTATCGCCCCACTGGAAAGGGGTGTCTTTTTTCAAAAGCTTGGTTAGTAGTAGTGCTGTGGCCGCAAAATTTTCCACGAAACGGCGGAAGTACGAGCAAAGGCCGATGAAGCTGCGCACATCCTCGACACACTTTGGAACAGGGAAGTGCGTAACAGCATGGATCTTGCCTGGGTCCGGTTGCACTCCGTTCGCGTCAACGAGATGTCCAAGGACGGTAATCTGGCGATGGCCGAATTGGCACTTCGATGTGTCGAGTTGCAGACCGGCTCGCCGAAAAACGTCCAGGACTGCTGGGAGGCGCTCGAGGTGCGTAGCGAATGTTGGGGAGAATACTATAACGTCGTCCAAGTAGCACAGGCACGTGGACCATTTGAAACCATGAAGAAGGGAGTCCATCATGCGTTCAAAAGTGGCAGGAGCGTTACATAGACCGAAGGGCATCACTTTGAATTGATAAAGACCGTCGGGTGTTACAAAGGCAGTCTTCTCGCGGTCGAGATCGTCCACGGCAATCTGCCAATAGCCGGAGCGAAGGTCAATAGAGGAGAAATAGCGAGCACCGTGGAGGCAGTCAAGGGCGTCATCAATCTGAGGTAGGGGATAGTATACGTCCTTTTTTGGTAACCCTGTTAAGGTGCCGATAATCCACGCAAAAGCACCATGAGCCATCCTCCTTTTTTACCAGCACAACAGGTGACGCCCATGGACTACATGACGGTTCAATAATATTCTTGGCAAGCATTTTGCGAACTTCGGTGTAAATAACTTGACGCTCAGCCGGTGATACGGCAATGAATAGGAGGGGCATCGCCGGTATTAATGCGATGTTTAACAGCTGTTGTTTGGGCCAAAGGACGATCGTTAAAGTAAAAAATATCTTGGTAGGAATTCAGAACGCGGTGGAGCGCACGAGTGTGCTCGGACGATATGTCAGGTGCAATCATTTTCTGTAAGTTGGCGATGGTACAAGTTGCTGACTGCGATGGTAGAGGAGGATCGGCTGAATTGTCGTCTACTGAAATCGATGCTACAGAGTGATCCTCGAATGGGCAAAGTTGGGCCAGAGACATCCTGCATGGCAGCACTTGTGTCGTCAAGCCAAAATTGACCACTGGCAGGCAGATGCAATTCACCGTAATAGATAAAACTGTATGAGGTACTGTGATCCCATGTGTAAGGACGACATCTTGCATAAGAGCCGCAATGTAGTGACCGTCGGGGACTGGTGGGGATGACACGAAGTCAACGTAAGTCAGTGCCGAAGGTGGCAAGCGAACGAAGTCGACGGAACTGAGGCGAGTAGGGTGTTGTTCGGCGGGATCCAGAACAGGCAGGTCGAGGCGGAGAGTACTGGTGAAGACGCGGGCGGCACACATACCAATTACAGGGGCTGTTCCGCCATCGGCGACACGGACAACAGGCGTCGTGGCGGGCGTGATTATTTTCCTCAGCCGGCTACAAAGGGCAGCGCTCAGTACCGACAAATGCGCCCCCCCCCCCCCCAGTGTCTACGAGAGCAGATACAGGAACACCGTTGACTTGCCCATCAAGAAGGTTCAGATGAGTGGGCAACGTCAGGAGAGGATTTGGCGGCGTAGGGAGCAATGCAGCATCACCTCGAGGCGCTGCATCATCTAGTTTTCTGGCTGGGAGCGGCATCTGAAAAGAGTTGGCTAATAGGAGCGACGAGGCTGGGGGGAGCAAGATTGTCGTCATTGGGGCGAAGGCGAATGAGAATAGGGGCGGTTCGGCGCAGGAGAATCGGTGGGGGCATTATCAGAGCGGGCAGCATAGGGACGAGAAAGGCCACCTGGGGGGCGAGAGTAGGCAGTATATGTAGACTGGTTCAGGGAACTCCAGCGACTGCGACAGTGCTGAGAAATGTGCCCAATTCGATGGCAGTAAAAATTGGCTTGTCGTCTGCAGTGTGCGATTCAGAGGGGTTGCGGAAACGTCGTGGGTAAGAAGGTGCGAGACGGGGTGGAATCGAAGAAGCCGGGTGGGTATCAGGGCGATGGGCTGAGCAGATGGTGTGAATACCCATGTTGGCGAACTCCTGGTGGACAACTGCCTGGGTCAGGGAAACAGTGACTGCAGGTGCATTGGAAGGGCTGGAGTCGAAGGCAGCCGGATAGGCGGCCTCGATCTCACGCCGGACAATCCTGGTAACATCGCCAGTGTTGTTGGGACGAGGAGCGTTAGCACAGGAAGATGTCGCTGAGGTGTTGGGCAGACGGGCAAACTGTTGGTCGATATGTCGGCTTTTAGCGAGTTCCAGGCGGCGGCACTCTTTTATAATTGCATCCATTGTCGCCACGTTGTTAAATACGGGCAAGTTGAAGGCGTCATCGGCAATGCCTTTGAGGATGTGGGAGACCTTGTCGGGATGTGGGAGACCTTGTCGGACTCAGTCATGTGTGCGTCAACTTTGCGGCACAGAGCGAAGACGTCCTGAATGTACGTGACGTAGGGCTCCGTTGACGTCTGCACGCAACCGGAAAGCGCCTTCTGCGCGGCAAGTTGGTAACCGTAGGGGTTGCCGAAGAAGTCTCAAAACTTTTGCTTAAGCGAATCCCAACTGGTCAGCTCATCTTCATGCGTCCGATACCAAACTCGAGGTGTGCCACCGAGGTAAAAGACTACGTTGGCGAGCATGATAGTAGGGTCCCACCGGTTATTGCGGCTGACGTGTTCGTACAGGCTGATCCAGTCCTCGACGTCTTCCCCATCTTTTGCCGAGAATACACCAGGATGACGGGGAGCGGGGAGAGTGATGTACGTCGTCGAAGTGGCAGCAGGTGTTGGAGCAGGCGGAATCGAGTTGTCGTTGCTGGGAGCCATGAAGGAAGGCTCGACATACCGTCCACTGCGAAGCTCCGTGACGAGGTACAGAAAACGTCCACCTCCACCAGATATGTTACGTAGGAAGACACCGACGAAGCTATTTACAAGTATGTTTACAAGGCAATACACCGCAGTTGGCCAAGAGGCAACAGCCCGTGCTAGCTTCCAATTGTCGTCGTCGTCTTCTTACTGCTCGGCTCTTCGTCATTGGAAATACTACCCCTAGCAATATGTAGGCAGGGCCCATGACGTATGAGTCACACAATCCTCACGCTCTGGTATTGCGAACGCAGGGAAGAAGTTTCGTTTGCGGAGGCCAGATGGGACATATGGAGAGAGTGTCTCGCAGTGTTCATTGCGGTGCGGTGACCGATGTTGCCTACCGAGTCTGGCAGGCCAATGAACATTATGCCCGAGGGGCTGTCACATGCTTGTTACACCCCCTTACCCCCAGTTTGTTTGTAGACAACAAACGTCCAAGTTCAAAGTGCGAGGCTCTGCTGTCGCCCTAGCCGGGTCGACGGTGCCTGCTACCCAGGCGAGTAATGATCTGGTGGCGTCTGCCGTCGAGTACTCCACCTGGGCACCAGTGTTGACAGGCTCGGCGTGGTAACGCCGGGTGCTGCCCGAGACAGCTTTGCTCCATCCGGAGGGTCCGCAGTGGTCGGCCTTGTGAGTGGTTCTGAACGCCCTGTTCTGAACGGCTTTCAACGCATGGATTAGATAATCTTGATATGGTGACCATGTGGATGAACCGTATTCAAGTTGTGGGTGAACATAAGTAAGATATGCTAATTTTCGTACATCAGAAGGTATGTTGCGCAAGTTTCTATGCAGGTAGCCGAGAGATTAAGAAGCTTTGGATGAGACAGTTGCTATATGCATAAGTCTGATTAAAGATGAACGCCGAGATATTTGTACAATGTGGCAGTCGAAGCTGCTGTATTATTATGCGAAGCATATTAACGTAGGTTTCGGGCCTTCGCGCGACGCCCGGCGGTGGCCACCATTGACCCTGAAGTGGGGTCACGTGACATGACGTCACGTGATGACATCACACAGGCTGCAGATGGGGCCTCATATCGCCCCGTCGGTCGCCTCCCGGCGGTGGCCACCATTGACCTTCAAGTGACCTTCAAGTAGGTCACGTGACATGACGTCACGTGATGACGTCACACCGGCTGCAGATGGGGCCTCATATCGCGCCGTCGGTCGCCTCTCGGCGGTGGCCACCATTGACCCTGAAGTGAGATCACATGATGTGATGTCACGTGATGACGTCACACCGGCTGCAGATGGGGCCTCATATCGCGCCGTCGGACGTCGCCCGGCGGAGGCCTCCACGCTTCGGTTCGCGCCGTCGCGCGCGACACGGCGGAGGCGCCACCATCGCTGCATCACGTGATATGTGACGTCACGGCAGGGATGAAGCGGCGCACGCCCGCCGTCGCGTCAGTCTCTGTGCCCGCAACCGCGCCAGCGTCTTCGCGCCGGGCGTGTATGCGGTCAAGATGCCTCCAAACGCTAAGGATACGCTAAGGTTAAGCCCAGTGGATGCTTCGCATCCACTGGGCTTAACCTTGATAAGCCTCCAATTTTTAATCGAATAGTCAAACATTAAGTTAGTGTGCTTTTACCTAACAAGATTAACTTGCATTTGGAGGCATTAAGAGGAAGCTTTAGATCGAGCTCAACTCCGACGCCGCCTATTCAAATACACGTAAAATGCAAAAACGTTTTTCCGAAATAATCCCTGGACCGATTTTATTGAAATTTGTTGAGAGAGAACGTCAAAGCGGAATTTTGATTGAGGTCCTGAATTTCGTTAGAAGGATTTTCAAAAATTCGAAAGTTTGAGATAAATAGAAGCACGAAGTTTACAAATTCACAGCTGTGCATCAAAAGCAGATATCGCGGTCCTGTAAGGGCGTCCAATAGATAATTCAAAGTGGACAAATTCGATACATAATTTTATATCTTACGTGAATTTGTTACATTGTTTACCAGGGTTCTGCAAAAGCTGTATTTCCATATTACTAAATTTTTGGAGTTCCTGTGTAACACATAAATGTCTGCTTTAGATGTACTACATTATGCAACTCACAGAATTGTATTATCCTTTTTCGTTGCTGAGTTAGTGTTGTAAACTTTGTAGTTTCGTTTTTTGAAAATTTTCAACTTTTGCCAATGTTTTACAAAAAATTGAGGACCTAAAATGAAAATTCGGAACCAACAGTCACTAGATTTGAAGTTTTTCTTTTAAATGCAACAAACCTTATCAAATTTGGTGCATTGGTTTTTAGATGTATGTATTTATGGTTTTTAGATGTACATGTATTTAGATACACACAAGCTACGAGCACACGAGCTAAAGCTTCCTCTTAAGGAACATCTGCCATGTTACGCACCATCTATAGGTTAGTTTAAGGCCATTTTGGAAAGTAGAATGATCATCGAAACATTTAATATTCTGGTAGATGATGCAATCGTCAGCGAACAACCTAAGTGAGGATGAAAGGTTAGTCGGCAAGTCAATGTATATTAAAAAAAGCAATGCACCTGGCACATTGCCTAGGGGGACACCAGAAATGATGTCGCAAAGGTTAGAGGAAATGTTGTCACCACTGCAAATTGCTGATGCGAAGACAAGAAGTTACGTAGCGAAGAGAGAGTTAATGAATCAATACAAAGGGCAGACGATTTGGAAATCAAACGGCAATGAGGTACAGTATCAAACGCCTTAGGGAAATAAAGAAAGAGGCAACCGGTTTGATTGTTAGTGTTCATGTTGAAGTGAAGGTCAGTTGTGAATAAAATAACTGAGTGTCACATGAGTAGCCTTTCTTGAAGCCACGCTGATTAGTGAAAAAAAAGTTATTTGACTCAAGGTGACCGTAGATATGAGAAGCTATAATATGTTCAAGTGATTTGCAGCATATGCATGTTAGTGAAATGGGTAGATAATTACAGGGTAAGTGCTTGTCACCGGATTTAAATACGGGAACTACCTTACCAATCTTCCAGTCCTTAGGCAGCTCACCTGATGACAAAGATTGGTTAAAGAGGAGACATAGAAAGCGAATGGAAATATCAGTAATATTCTTCAATATTTTAGGGTTGATGTGATCAATGACAGATGAAGTAGAAACTAAGATTCATGATGAGGTTCATGATACCTTCGGCAGTGATGGTGATTGGAGCCATGAAAGGGAAGGGTTGTTCCGGAATTAATGGCAAACTATTTTCCTATGTAAAAACAGACGCGAAATATGCATTGAAAGCAACCACACAATCTTCATCAGAAAGCGGAGATTGTTTTGTATCGTGTATTGTAATACGATTAGTAGACTCATTATAGGGAGAAACTATTTACCAGAATTTTTTAGGATTATTTCAGATAAGTGATGGCAAGTCCTGTGAATAATGTTTCTTCTTGGTGGCGCCTAATGCTTTACAGTAAGTCAGTAAACAATCCTTGTATTTATTCCAGTAGGACGCAGAATTCTTGCATTTCACAGTATTGTAGGAACGCTTCCTTTGATTTACTAAGGTTTACTACTGATTTACTAAGCCCGGGACCGGGTGTTTATCCTTAAGCTTAGCCAGGGCCCGTGTGTGCATGACCAGGCCTGGCCTGTAAGTAAAAACGTGTTTCTTTACTCACAGATTGTACCGTATGTGTCAGCCTCATCTTCTCTGGGTCTAATCAGCTGCAGTGCATAAGCAATGAAAGACTGAAATCTTTGTTTCTCCCATGGGAACACCAGTGATCTGGCCCATTGCCTGTGCTATTATTTTCCTGCTGGTGTGCATGCATTTACCTTGTTCGTATCATTTGGTCCTATGAGGTCATTCAGCATGCGAATATATGTATATACATACAAAAAAGTGAATTCATGGGCACACAGCATAAAAGAAATGCGCAAGTACAAAGAGACACCCCTAGCCTAAGTGCTAAAGTAATATAATAGTATTGACACGTGTACTTGTTTGTCTTTATCAGGCGACACGTTTCACCGTCTAACAAATGTTATCACACAGCGCAGGATGCGCCTGCATGTATCGGAAGTTTCTGGAATGTTATCAATGCTTCTATCTGCTGTCTGTGACCAAACCTTGGGCAATCTGATTGCATGTGTGCGCAACACGAATAATGTAGAACTTTGTGGAAGGCACGCGGGTCCCAGTGATTACTCTGGTACATTCGACAACTGATGTATAAAAGCCGACGTGCTTGACCCGCCGATCAGATTTTGACGATCGCCGACTGTGTTTGCCGTTGTTGCCGTTCTTTAAGTGTAGCCTGTTTTTGAGGGCACAAGTTCGCGGAATAACACGCTGGTGCCACCCGTTTTCAAAATAATGCTGGGCTGTCTAGTAATACCTTTTTAGAACTTTTGAGCTTTTATTTGTCATCAACGTTCATTACATGGAATGACACCATATATTTGCAGAAAAACGGAGTATGCATCGGTTTGTGCATTGCCCCGCTCCTCAGTAATTTATTTTTACCTCGCCTAGATGTCGCTATGTCTGTGAACCTTAATCAGACTAATGTTTTTAAAATATTTTGTTATGTGGACGATTTTTTGTTTTGTATTCAGTGTTCTCCGGCTGACCTTGAGACTGAGGTTGCCACGGTAGTGCAAATAATCAAAGAATGCCTTGCGCCCCTTGACGTTACCTACGAGCTCCCACAGGATCACACGATGCGGTTTTTGAATCTGCGCTTAGCTTGTTTGGATATTCACATGTGTTGGCACTATGAACCTCGTGCTAACAAACCACTTTTTCCATTTCATTCCACTCATTCTAAGTTGGTCAAAAGAGGCATGCTAACCCTTGCCTTAATAATGCTTTTATTTTTTTTGAAGTTGTGCCACCATAGTGTTTCGTCTAGCTTTGCCTCTCAGTGCGAACAGCTTTCGCAGGCTGGTTATCCCGTGTCCCTACAAGTGTCAGTAGCAGAATGAATTCTAAGAGAGTTTAGAAAAGACAACCAATGAGCAGATAATCCTGCAACTACTCGGGGTAGGATAAGCACGATTCCTTATATTCACACCGTTTTAAGAAAATCGCCAAGCGAGCGTATGTTCGTGTAGGATTTCCTGCCCCTAACAAGCTTATGAAGGTTTGCAAGCTCACTAATCTGAATAAGGAGGCTCCTCCTAGCTGTGATAAGAATCACAAAAATAAGTTCGTTAATTGCACACATTGTGTTGTTTATTGTTTTCCACTCAAGTGTAGAAAACGTTGTGTTGGTCAAACTGGCCAATGTCTGAATGACAGGCTACGCGAACTTGGTTACAATGCTAACAATTGTATTACAGCTGGGGCGTTTCTTGCCCAGCACTGCAAAACGTGTGGTTGCAAACCTGTCTTAGAGGAATGCGTCATTCTAGGTCATAGATGTAATCAGCTCACAAGAGAAATCATCGAAGCAAAGCCTATCATTCGTCTGGGCCATGCATGTGTAAGCTCACCCTCATTATCATTATCAAGCAATGAATTGGCATATCTTCAACTGCAGCCACAGGCTGTCTGAATATGTTGTCACATGGTTACTATCGGTTTTGTTGTTTGGTTTTTTTGTACTCTCTTGATGTCACATGGTTTTCCGAGTGTAAAACCCTTCCGTGTCACGAAATAAACCATCAGTTGGAAGTTAGCACTCACTCTGTTTTCCGTTCCCTTTCATTAGTCCTGCCTCCTATCTAAAGTCATTGCCGACATACTGCAGTCCTGCTCAACCAAGCACAAGTTGACTACATCTTACCATCCACAGACTAACGGTCTCACGGAGCGTTTCAATCGCACCCTAACAGACATGCTTGCAAAGTATGTCTTGTCTGACCATACTGATTGGGACCTTGCCCTACTCTATGTCACTTTTGCATATAATTCGTTGCGTCACGACACTGCCGGTTATTCCTCATTCTTTCTGTTGTTCGGCCGAGAACGCACATTGCCACTGGATGCATCCTTCTGTCTGCTGCAGCAGAGACCAGTGAGTATGCACTTGACGCCATCACCAGGGCAGCCCAAGCATGCGAAATTGCCCGTGCTTGCCTCCTGACCTCCCAAGAGAAGCAACAGCTGTTGTATGATTGCCAACACAGAGACGTGCACTTTTCACCTGGATCTCAGGTACTCTTCTGGTCCCTGACTCGTCTTTGTTGGCCTGTCAAAAAAACTCCCGTCTCTGTACACAGGCCCATATCGAGTGCTGCGTGCCGCGACTTCAGTTATGTACGAAATCACCCCTGTCGGTACCAGTGCCTCATCTGCCCCAAATTCCACTGACGTGCATGTCGCACGCCTCAAACCATACTACTCTCCTGTTATCACCAATATTTAGACGCACCGGGATGATGCTTCTGCCGCCAGGGATGATGATAGATACATAATGCATGTTTCTTGTGGACGATGCACACGGGTGCCCTGACAAAGACGACAAACGCTCTCTGGCTCTCAAGCTGTCGGCTAAACTGGCCAGTGCTGCAGTTATCTTTCGTAAATATACTCTGTAAATAGTCCCCAGTGCTTAATCCTTCATTCGTGTAACAATATCGTCGGGCGCGTAGTCCGTCAAGATGTGCCTCAGCTGACGATTTTGCCATTGTTCTGTGCCATCCACGCCACTAGTGGCACCTTCTCCTGAAATGGTTCTCGTGTTTATGTCGTGCCTCGCCTTAAACCTCGGCAGCCAGCCATTGCTGCATACAAAGTCGTCGTGGTTCACCTGCGAAGAGAAAACCAGGGAGGACCTTTTTCACAAGCAGGGGTCCGCTAACAGGCCAGTTTTTCGATCATGCTGCTTTTAACCACTTCACCGGCGCCTCCTCCCAATCAGGAAAAGTTTAAACTCGTAGGCGACATTTTTTCATAGTCTCAGCAGCACAGCCGAGCAACTGTTCCTTAGCATTCCAAATGCCACACACCATAGTGCCACACACCACCAAACGCCACAACGCTTTCTCATAGAGTAAAGAGCGCTCTCTGGCGTGGTGCTGAAGTGATGTTGATGTGGCTTCACCTTTCCAAGTGCCCACTGCGTTTGCACTTGGAGGCCGTCCTTCTGATCTCTGAGGCTCATTCTGCTGGCCTGCCCGACAGGGACAATGTGCCACCGTGACTGCGCTATGAAAAGTGGATGCGCTACTTGTTAACCAATGTGTACGCAATAAGCTGGTACGGTTTATCCAAATACGAAACGAATTCTGTTCAATGGCCGATGAGTCTGGGATTTGACTCTACTACTTTTAAAACGAAACTACTGTTTAAGCGGTTATCGTCTAACGAGGCTTCACTGTTCGACAATATACTCTCGATATAGTGAAGTATTGAACTTTTTATAACATCTTGTCCATAGAACACCATCTATTTAGAACCTCAATATAACGTAGTGTGTTTACACACAATTTTATTATTCCAACATTTCCCTGCCACCACAGAGCACCGTGACAATAAAGTTTCACGGACGCAGATGGCCACATTGTTTAATTCCAAGCGGCTGCTTGCGAACACATCTCTTAAACCACACACTGCACAACCAAACCAAGACAGACCGCCAAAGTTGAGCAGCTTCGTGCTCTGTATAAAGTCTGATGAAATCTTATAGGGCCCCGCATGTTGTATGCTTTGGCTGTGGGCGAGAGCATGTGAGGGCGAGCCGAGAAGGCTTGATGAGTGCAGTCTTCTGACACACACAAGCAAGGGGAAAGAGGAGGGCGTGGTGATGCAAATGGGGGTGTGCATGGGAGCACGTCTCCTTTCCTAGTGCGGCCGTGGCTACGCGTGGCTATCAGAGCAGCTGGGCGAATACACAGCCTGATATTTCCTGTTTCAGAGGTGATGCGCAAAGAGCAGGTGAGCCCAAATGGTGCAGCATCATGTGCAGCTCCTCCTCACGCTTGCATTGAGTTTTGTAGACACAATGAAGCGAGATAAAAATGAACCATTCACTTTTCACTGGCGGCATTTTTCATGACATTGTCGCACCACTGCGGACAGTATCGGCTGCTGGGGTGCAAGGGACGTCAAAGTATGGCTGGCTTTGCTTCTTACCGTCAATGAGAAGGTATGTCAACATGACACAAAACCGCATTTTTCATTGCCACATCTCTGTTACAACAAAATTTATTTATTTTTCTTCCAAATTTTTTTCCCTATCGCCTGTTAATTCAACAAATTTTACAGCCCATTCCATGTGGAAAAAATCAATTGACTGTACTTATTTGCAAAAAGGTCAATTTCAAAATAAAAAAATTTCGATCTAACGAAGCAAATTGCTAATTTAAATGCCTTCGTTCTATTAAGGTTTAATTATGAACATGCAGTTCAAAAAAGAAGAAAATGAAATGATCTCCTCAATGAAATGGCCCTCAGTCCACAGTGGCTGCAGAGCACCTGTCCAAGGTGGCGGTCAGACTGGCAACGCAGCAGAGGGTGCTAAGAATATCTAGGTCCGGACAGGCCGCCAATGGAAACTGACCTTTGCAATGTTTAAAACCCGTACCCTCTTGAATGAGGCAAGCTTGGCAGGACTCGTCGAAGAACTACCTATCAGAAATTGGTTGGGATATTATCGGCCTTAGTGAGATTAGAAGACTTGGTGAGGCTTACACATTGCTGAATAATAGCCATGTCCTCTGATTAGAGGTCTCCTGGATAAGAAGCAATACGGGGTAGGATTCCTAATCCATAAACAGGGTGTCTACCAAGTTGACATTTCCAAATTCCCTGAGTTTTCCAGGTTTTCCCTGAGTGCCATTGCAAGTTTCCCTGAGTGATGCAGAACTATGTTTTATGTCAAGACGGGCTTAAAACATGTCGCCTGATGCTGTCACTCCCTT
The DNA here is from genome assembly GCF_038994185.2 of Dermacentor albipictus. Classification (NCBI taxonomy): domain Eukaryota; kingdom Metazoa; phylum Arthropoda; class Arachnida; order Ixodida; family Ixodidae; genus Dermacentor; species Dermacentor albipictus. Next base: position 15,965,563 of record NC_091828.1, on the reverse strand, counting down.
GTAGGCACATTAAAAAAATTAAAAAAGCGACTTAATCCAATTTGAATACTAACGAGTAGTGTTTATGTTATTCAAAAACAGAACAGAAGGCAGTGGTTAGTAAAATGCACAGCAAATAAAGTGTCTTTGAAAAACATTGCAATGGAGTCGGACATTCTCAAATATGAATAAAATAGAGATGCATATAGAAGCAAATATTTTCGAATATGAGCTATTTCTATCAACTGTCGCAAGCTCAGTGGTATGAGGCCCGAACTTTGTCACAATTGAAATTCTCTCTCAACAGCTCGTAAGTCAACCTCAACTGTTCTGACATACTCTCAGCCCGCGCACGTGCGCCCGAGTGTTGTGTTTCACTGCTTTAAAGAGTTTATTTTGGTTTGGATGAGGGACACCTGCATCTCGGCATCAGCCAAAACTTTATTTTTTGAGCTCAAGCTCCTTCAAAACGGCGGCAGCAAGCTTCCTTTCCCGTTCATTCCTCAATGCGTAGTTCATTTCTGTTCTTGTCCTCCTTTCGCCACTCGTTCGCCCCAAGGACCATTTGAAGCATCTTGGTCAGTTGCACAGTCCACGACCGATTTTTCGAACTCCCTAGGGGCCGCGAAAACGTCCGAAAAATCGGCCAGTTGCAAAAAAATAAATGCGTGTCATTTACTGCCCTTAGGGACTCAAACCGCCACAGGCACGTTCGAAAACGCTCTGAAGGCCTGTCGCTACACATATTAGACATATCGGTGCTCGTAATGTGACAGGAAATACCGGCTGCACGCGTGTATAATTAAGGAATACATACTGTGTTCCGTGGCAATAGCCCCTTCCCACGCTTGTTATGCTTCACTGCAATACTTTTGTGTATGCTTCACCAAGTAACATTTCTTTACAGAGGCAAAGGTGACTTTCAGGAACCGGCATTTTCTATGTCAATCGCGAGGATCACAAAGGCGGAGTCTATACCATTGCTGACAGCAGCTAATTCTTTCAATAAAAAACTCGGCACCAAACGGCAAGAAGTTTCATAGCGAACGTCGAAACAGCTAGGCCTAGCGTCGCCGCAGTGGTGACAACGGCTGCCAGCGGATCTGCGTTCGAGAGCGCCGGTTCGAGGTGGCGAAGTAATCAAAACGGCAGCCGTGGTGCCTTTGATTATTGCCGTTTCGGACCTGCCATCACGGCAAAACGTCCGGCAAATCGAACGGCGAAGAGTTCTTGCGTCGGAAATTTCACATGTTCTGGTACGTTGACTCTATGGGGTACATGACGGTGCCGCGAAGCCGTCCATTTTATCGGGAATCCGGAAAGTCAGTCCTTGACTGTACACTAGCAATTCCTCCAGCCGACGACAGGACATCAAAGACGATTCATTACGATTCCTGTCTTTTACTCGAGCCAGCATTACTGCGACTTTCGACCCTTTCAGTAAAATTGCCGCTAATTTTCCCTGATAGAGGCCCAAATTCCCTGAGTTTTCCCTGACTTTTTCCAGACTACTCAAAATCCCCGAGAATTCCCGGTTTTCCCGGTTTTCCCGGTTGGTAGACACCCTGATAAAGACATAGCGGGCAACATTGACGAATTCTACAGCATCAACAAGAGGGTAGCAGTAGTCGTAATCAAACTTAATAAGAGGTATAGATTAAAAGTATACTCCAACATCCAGTCACTATGATGAGGAAGTAGATCAGTTTTATGAAGGTGCTGAATTAGTGATGAGAAAAGTGCAAACTCAGTATACTGTACTAATGGGCGACTTTAATGCAAAAGTGGGGAAAAAGCAGGCAGGTGAACAGGCTATTGGCAACTACGGTGTCGACTCTAGAAACGCTAGAGGCAAGATGCTGGTAGAATTCGCTGAAAGGAATAAGCTGCAAATAATGAACAGCTTTTTCAGGAAGTGCATTAACAGAAAGTGGACTTGGAACAGCATTAATTGTGAAACAAGAAATGAAATTGATTTCATACTTTCTGCCAATCCCAGCAGAGTGCAGGATGTAGCAGTGATAGGTAGGGTAAAATGCAGTGATCATAGGTTAGTAAGGGCTAGGATGCACCTCAATTTGAAGAGAGAAAGAGTAAAATTGGTCAAGAAGAAACAGGTCAACCTAGAGGCAGTAAGAGTAAAAGCAGACGAATTCAGCCTGGTACTTGCAAATACAGATGCAGCCTTAGAACAGAGATGAAGATGACATAGAGGTAATGAAGCAAACCGTAACTAGGCTGGCTTCAGAGCCAGCAATTGAAGTGGGAGGCAAGGCGCCAAAACAACCAGTAGGCAAGCTCTCCCAAGTAACAAAGGACCTAATAAAGAAACGACAAAGAATGAAAGTGCCCAACTCAAGAGATTAGAATTCGCCGATCTGTCAAAACTGGTCAACAAGGCGAAAATAAGGTATATTGAAAACTATAACATGAGAAAGACTGAAGAAGCCTTAAAATATGGACGCAGCCTGAAATCAGTGAGAAGGAAACTTAGCATAGGACAAACCAAGATGTACGCACGGAAAGATAAGCAGGGTAATATCATCAGCAATCTTGAAGCAATAATAAAAGCAGCTGAAGAATTCTATACTGACCTGTACATTACCCAGAGGACTCGGGAGTACTCCATTCGAAACAATAATGAATGAATGAATGAATGAATGAATGAATGAATGAATGAATGAATACAGAAACTCCTCCTATAACTAGAGATGAGGTCAGAAGAGCATCGCAAGACATGAAACGGGGAAAAGCGGCAGGATAAGATGGAATAACAGTCGATTTAACCAAAGTTGGAGGAGACATAATGCAAGAAAAATTGGCGGCTCTCCATACGAAGTGTCTATTGACTGCAAGGGTCCCAGAAAACTGGAACAATGCAAACATATGCTAATCCACAAAAAGGGCGATGTTAAAGAACAAAAGAATTATAGGCCCATTAGCTTACTTTCAGTATTATATTAAATATTTACCAAAATAATCTCTAATAGAATAAGGACAACACTGAAATTTAGTCAATCAAGGGAGCAGGCTGGCTTCAGAAAGAGATACTCCACAATGGATCACATCCATGTCATTAACCAGGTTATCAAGAAATCCGCAGAATACAATAAGCCTCTCTATATGGCTTTCATAGATTACGAAAAAGCATTTGATTCAGTAGAGATACCAGCAGACATACAGGCATTGTGTAATCAAGGTGTACAGATTGCTTACGTAAATACCCTAGAAAATATCTACGCAGATTCCACAGCCACCTTAATTTTACACAAAAAAAGTAGAAAGACACCTATAAAGAAAGGGGTCAGACTAGGAGACATAATCTCTCCAATGCTATCACTGCATGCTTAGAAGTATTCAAGCTATTAAACTGAGCAGGCTTAAGTGTAAAGATTGACGGTGAACACCTCACAACCTTCGGTTTGCCGATGACATTGTTCTATTCAGCAAGAATGGAGACGTGTTACAACAAATGATTCAGGACCTTAACAGGGAGAGTGTAAGAGTGGGACTGAAGATTAATATGCAGAAGACAAAAATAATGATAAATACCCTGGCAAGGGAACAAGAGTTCAAGATCGCAAGTCAGCCTCCAGAGTCTGTGGAGGAGTATGTTTACCTAGGTCAACTAATCACAGGGAACCCAGACAATCAGAAGGAAATTAACAGAAGAATAAAAATGGGTTGGATCGCGTAAGGCAGACATCGTGAGCTCCTGAATGGGAGCTTACCGTTATCATTCAAAAGCACAGAATACAATCAGTGTATTTTATCGGTGCTGACATATGGCGCAGAGACTTGGTGGCTAACAAAGAAGCTCGAGAAGAAGTTAAGGACCGCACAAAAAGCGATGGAACGAAGAATGCTAGGCATAACTTTAAGAGACAGAAAGAGAGCAGTTTGGCGTAGACTAAATGCGCAGACTAAACAACCGTTGGACAATTAGGGTAACAGAATGGGTACCCAGAGAAGGGAAGCGCAGTAGAGGACGGCAGAAGACTAGATGGAGTGACGAAATTAGAAAATTTGCGGGTGCTATTTGAAATCGGCTGGCACAGGACAGGGGTTATTGGAGATCGCAAAGAGAGGCCTTCGTCCTGCAGTGGACATGAACAGGCTGATGATGATGATGATACAGTCGAATCTCGATAATTTGAACTTGCTCTTTAAGTATTTGTGCATCACAGCACGATGTACAAACGGTGTGAGGTGTGAAATCGAGGCGCACAAGCACACAGCGAGCGAGGGAGAAAGCTAAACTTCAGGGAGCGGGCTAAGCTGGTGCTGGGCCGGCGGGGCTGGTGGCGCCAGCGCGACAATAGCCGAAGCTGAGGGAGTTATGAGGGAGTTAAGAGAGAGGGCAAGGGGAACATAGTTGCGAGGAAGGGTGGGAGGCAACCGGATTTGCTTTCCCACCTGCTCGATGGATGGCGCTAATTACCTCTGCCCCCCAAAACTGCCACCTGAGACGGCCGCCGAAGACTGCCACCGAAGCAACAGAGTTGTCGAGGCTGGACTGGGCCTCTACAGCTGCCTTCCCTCTGTGTGCTCACATGCTTTTTCCTTCGTCTGCTGACAGACGGGCACTGTGTTTACATTCTTCGTCCTGCTCCTTAATGTGTCTTATCAAGGTGACGAAGTTGTTGCCACTGATCATAATCATGTTGGTGTGCTCCTTTCCGTTGTGGCGTCGCCACATTTAAGAGACAAGAAGAATGAAGTACTCAGTGTCGCCTTCGTGTCATCCTATTCAGAGTCTCTCTTGTCGTACAGGATCGGATATGACACACAGTCTCCAACAACCTTTTCATTGGGATGCTTTGGTTTAGATTAGTGGTTGCAAAAAAACGAGCGCAAATGAGACCAAACCAAGCCAACCAAAGCAAGCGCGAGAAGAGCTGACACGAGCAGACAATAGTGTGAAACAAGCAGTCCAGCTGAATCAGACACGAGTACGAAGAGAGCAGTCGGGTGGGTCCGTATGACACGTTTCCTGCATGTACGTCACTGTAGAGACTACTCTCATTGGTCTCCTCCACTCGTGGCTTGCTTGTTGCCACCGCGAGCCACGAAAAATCGGCCCAGGACCAATCTCTCGCGTGGCACATGTTTTGCCGCTAGAGTGGCTGGGGCATTACAGCGTGACGCAGAAACAGCGACCTTGCCATTTGAGAGAGAATGAAATTTGCGCTACATCTTTCTCTTTTTTTGCACGCGGTGTTGAAGGATCTCTCCTAAGCTTTTCCTCTATGATGGGGTCAGAGCAATGCTAGTCGGAGGCATTGCCGCATGATTTGCCGCGCTGCTGAGAGCATTGTCAGAGCATGGTATGTTTGAATGAACCAATACAAATGCTTGCATGTACTGGGCGTTTTCACCCATTGGTATAAGCATAACTTCTATAAATATTTAGGTCTTCATATCACATCTAATCTATGTTTGTCTTTGTATGTTGAGAAAATAATTAACAACACTAATTGCATGTTAGGTTACTTACGCCATAACTTTTCAGCAGCTCCTTCAACTTTAAAGCTTTTGTTGTATAAAACACTCATTCGATCTAAATTAGAAAACAGTCGAATCCCAGCAAAATGAAGTTTACCTCAACGAAATTTTCGCCACAAGAAATACTCCTTCATTCCCCATCAATGTCCCATAGAACAGAATGCATTGAAATTCTTTCCAAAACGAATTACTTCGCGGACACATTTTCACTTCAATGAAGTTTTGCTGAACAGATGTGAGCAAAATTATTTAAACTGTAGCTCATCAAAACCCCTAAAAGTATTTTTTCACCATCATACCTGGCGCAGAAAAGACACACTTTTCTTGTGTGTCTTCACATTAACACGAAAGTGTTAAGGGCCCCGTGTCACAGAAAATTAGGTGGCAGCGCCCCCCGTCCAGTGTCGGACGTCGTTCTGGCAAAAAAAAATTTGACCAACCCATACCCGGACTTTCCATGTGACGCAAGGAAGCTAATGAACTAATTTAATTTTTCAAGATAACGTGCGAAAAAAAATCTGAAGTACGACTTACAACCTACAGATATGATCGCGACAGATTGAAATTTGACAAGAAAACATAATACTGTTAGGTGAAAACTCAAAGAAACCCCTTTTCCAGCATTTCACCATTTATAGACTGGCCACAGCATCCCCCCTTTGCGTGCACCTGACAATCTCGGGGGCCATGGTTCCTTGCAACACCTCCAGATGGCACTCCCTCCCTGTCTTTAATCCTCTTTGACTCTCTCTCCAGATGGCACTCGCCTCCCCCGCATCGCGGGCAACACAAGAGGCCACGTTTCTACCAGAAAGCCTGCCTTTGCGCATAGCGTTCGCGACCAGCATTTCCCGTTAAACATTGCGGTTACATACGCTCCAGTTTCCGGGAAGCATGAGAAGCAGTCAGGGATCTTTGAATGCTATCAAATTCCACTCTTAACTCTATTGTTACCACGAGAAAATGGCAGTTCTTTATAGGTCTCGGTAAAAAATTATTTACCACTACAAATAATATTCCAGTACACAGTGCTGCACAGCATATTATGCATAATGAACTGCTCTTTCCGAAAACATGAGTTCTTGAACAAAAAATTTATTAGGTAAAACAAAAATTCCAGGAAGTGCCATTTTTGCTGCCAGTCGATAAAAACAATAAGAAAAAAATAACATGATATCTATAAAAAATATTATTATCAAAGAAAATACAGAACATACATTTCCAAGATTAATAACCCAGGTATAGTGTCTGCAAAAATAAATGTTCAGTACACCGCCGATCTTCGGATATAAAAAAGTAACCAAGACCAGTTCATCGCTCATGCCATGCGGTGAAGCATTCCTGGATGTTGTGTAGCATAGGTGCACTCCACATGTTTCCACAAAACATATGGTTTTTGTTCAACTGTGTGGTACTCGTAACACATGTTGCAGTTCCACCTTTCGGCATCTTCTGAGGATGGTCCAATGAGAAGTCCAAGGAACGTACTTCACCTGTTTGTCCTAAGTCATGCACCTCTTCCAAGATCGATGGCTTTAAGTGTAGCCAGGCAATTACAAGATTATGCATCCACGAATATCTGTTTGCATTTTTGCACATTTTCTTCAACGCCTCTGCGGAGAAGAACAGTAGAACGAAATATCACCATTGTAAACCGTCTTGCGCTGATCCGAAGTGTTGGGGCGAGATGTGATATGGGATGCCTGCTGGGCGTGAATGGAAGTTTCTTTGCAGCCGATGGCAGCACATCATAACTAAGCGAACTAAGCGAAGTATGCACCCCGAAGATAATCAGTAGAGCTGTGAGGTCGTGAAAAAAGATCGGCAGAGAAGTGCACACAAGGAAGGAGACCACTCAAGGCCAAAAAGGAAACTCGCCAGTGAACAGCTGCGGATGTCCTCATGCTGACTCAAAACATTGTTGCCGTCAGAGCTTGAATCTGCTTTACTGTTACCTTTCGAATCATAACTAAGTCTGTCAAAATTGCAACAACACCGGAGCGTCAAAATTTAAACCGATTCTGAAAGAGCAGTGCCTGTACTGACTACTGGATGGCCTTATATGGATAACAAACGGCTCCAATAAGTCGAAACTGGCGCTTTGAAGCATCGTTCACCGGTGATCAATTTGAATAAGCGTGGTAACGAAAGAGTTAAAGGTGAAGCTTAAGCGTCCTCCATCTTTCTGGTTAGGAAAATGCTGCACATACAAACAACATACACACAATAATTTTATTTATATAACATTTGCAATTACTCATTTCTTACAAAGTTTCATGAAAATGGCTTCGGTGTACAACACCAATTACTATACAAAGTAGCGGTTGTGAGGTAAAATCCCGGTTGGGTGTGACGAGGCGTTCGGGCGATGCACGCTTGACAATGAACAACTGCATGCCATTTGGTCATCGTCTCTTGAAGCTGTTGGATCGTACATCGAAGCTAATGTACATTCCAACGAGTACATCCAATCCGACTCACGCATAGTGGTGCACAAAGAATTGCCAGACCAAGAAATCCTGAAGAGTGTCCGGGAAGACCGTTTCGTCGGACAAAGATGAAACAGCCGTGCAATGTGAGCCCGGACCACCGACTACATCGCAGGCCATGCACGGATTCGATACAATCAACCGTTCCATCGGGCCCCAAAACGAGGCGGAAGCAATGGCTCTGCAGGCGGCATGCGAGATTTGTCCTGAGCCGTCGCTCGGCATGAAGCACAAGCACGCTACGCGGACCGATTTTTGGAATTAAAGCTTGCTTTTTGAGTCAGCGAGTCACGTGCTGCCTATGTATTTGATAATATCATGACAACAAATTTCTGCGACAACAAAATTTTGCACGTGCCCCATTATTTCGTTGTAGTGGGATTCAACTGTGCGCCACTCCAGTCTGAGATCCAAGCATTAACAATTTGGTTACTTCATTAGAAATAGTACAGAATCGTTCTGCTAACTTCCCCTTTTCCTGTTATAACTGCACTGCCAGTATCATCATCAGCAGCAGCCTGGTTACAACCACTGCAGGGCAAAGGCCTCTCCCATACTTCTCTAACCACCCCGGTCATGTACGTGGTCATGTTGTCCCTGCAAACTTCTTAATCTCATCCGGCCACTTAACTTTCTGCCATTCCCTGCTACGCTTACCTTCCCTTGGAGTCCAGTCTGTAACCATTAATGGCCATCGGTTATGTTCCCTCCTCATTACATGTCCTGCCCATGCCTATTTCTTTTTCTTGATTTCAACCAAGATGTCATTAACTCGTGTTTGTTCCCTCACCCAATCTGCTCTTTTCCTATCCCTTAACGTTACACCCATCATTCTTCTTTCCATTGCCCGTTGCATCGTCCTCAATTTATGTAGAACCCTTTTCGTAAGCCTCCATGTTTCTGCCCCGTAGGTGAGTACTGGTAAGATACAGCTATTATACACTTTCCTCTTGAGGGAGAGTGGCAACCTGCTGTTCATGATCTCAGAATACCGGCCAAACGCACCCCAGCCCATTCTTATTCTCCTTATTATTTCAGTCTCATGATTATGATCCGCGGTCACTAACTGCCTTAAATAGATGTATTCCCTTACCACTTTCAGCGCCTCGTTACCTATCATAAACTGCTGTTCTCTTCTGAGACTATTAAACATTACTTTAGTTCTCTGCAGATAATTTTTAGACGCACCCTTCTGCTTTGCCTGTCCAGGCCAGTGAGCATGCATTGCAATTGGTCCCCTGGGTTACTAAGCAAGGCAATATCATCAGCGAATCGCAAGTTACTAAGGTATTCTCCATTAACCTTTATCCCCAATTCTTCCCAATCCAGGTCTCTGAATACCGCCAGTAAACACGCTGTGAATAGCATTGGAGAGATCATATTTCCAGGCCTGAAGCGTTTCTTTATTGGGATTTTGTTGCTTTCCTTATGGAGGACTATGGTGGCTGTGGAGCCGGTATAGATATCTTTCAGTATTTTTACATACGGCTCGTCTACACCCTGATTCCGTAATGCCTCCATGACTGCTGAGGTTTCAACTGAATCAAACGCTTTCTTGTAATCAATGAAAGCTATATATAAGGGTTGGTTATATTCCGCACATTTCTCTATCACCTGATTGATAGTGTGAATATGGTCTATTGTTGCGTAGCCTTTACGGAATCCTGCCTGATCCTTTGGTTGACAGAAGTCTAAGGTGTTCTTGATTCTATTTGCGATTACCTTAGTAAATACTTTGTAGGCAACGGATAGTAAGCTGATTGGTCTATAATATTTCAAATCTTTGGCGTCCCCTTTCTTATGGATTAGGATTATGTTAGCGTTCTTCCAAGATTCGGGTACGCTCGAGGTCATGAGGCATTGCGTATACAGGGTGGCCAGTTTTTCTAGAACAATCTGCCCACCATCCTTGAACAAATCTGCTGTTACCTGATCCTCCTCAGCTGCCTTCCCCCTTTGCATAGCTTCAAGGCTTTCGTTACTTTTTCCGGCATTACTTGCGGGATTTCAAATTCCTATAGACTATTCTCTCTTCCATTATCATCGTGGGTGCCATTGGTACTGTATAAATCTCTATAGAACTCCTCAGCCACTTGAACTATCTCATCCATATTAGTAATGACATTGCCGGCTTTGTCTCTCAACGCATACATCTGATTCTTGCCAATTCCTAGTTTCTTCTTCACTGCTTTTAGGCTTCCTCCGTTCCTGAGGGCATGTTCAATTCTATCCATATTATACTTCCTTATGTCAGCTGTCTTACGCTTGTTGATTAACTTGGAAAGTTCTGCCTGTTCTATTCTAGCTGTAGGGTTAGAGGCTTTCATACATTGGCGTTTCTTGATCAGATCTTTTGTCTCCTGCAAAAGCTTGCTGGTATCCTGTCTAACAGAGTTACCACTGACTTCTATTGCACACTCCTTAATGATGCCCATAAGATTGTCATTCATTGCTTCAACACTAAGGTCCTCTTCCCGAGTTAAAGCCGAATACCTGTTCTGTAGCTTGATCCGGGATTCCTATAGTTTCCCTCTTACCGCTAACTCATAGATTGGCTTCTTATGTACCAGTTTCTTCTGTTCCCTCCTCAAGTCTAGGCTAATTCGAGTTCTTAACATCCTATGGTCACTGCAGCACACCTTGTCGCGCACGTCCACATCTTGTATGATGCCAGGGTTAGCGCAGGGTATGAGGTCTATTTCATTTCTAGTCTCGCCATTCTGGCTCCTCCATGTCCACTTTTGGTTATCCTGCTTGCGGAAGAAGGTATTCATTGTCCGCAAATTATTCCGTTCTGCAAACTCTACTAATAACTCTCCCCTGCTATTTCTAGTGCCTATGCCCTATTACCCCACTGCCTTGTCTCCAGCCTGCTTCTTGCCTACCCTGGCATTGAAGTCGCCCATCAGTATAGTGGTGCCAAAAAACGTGCACTCGCCAAGAATGAAATAAAAATAAAAATAAATAAAATATATAGTGTACAGTATAGTATAGTATAGTATAATAAATAAAATAAGTATAGTGTATTTTTGTTTTGACTTTACCCATCGCCGATTCCACATCTTCCTAGAAGCTTTTGACTTGCTGGTCATCATGACTGGATGTAGGGGCGTAGACATGTACGACCTTTATTTTGTACCTCTTATTAAGTTTCACAACAAGACCTGCCACCCTCTCGTTAATGCTATAGAATTCCTGTATGTTACCAGCTATATCCTTAATAATCAGGAATCTGACTCCTAGTTCTCGTCTCTCTGCTAAGCCCCGGTAGCACAGGACGTACCCGCTTTTTAGCACTGTATATGCTTCTTTTGTCCTCCTAACTTCACTGAGCCCTATTATATTCCATTTACTGCCCCCTAATTCCTCCAATAGCACTGCTAGACTCACCTCACTAAATAACGTTCTAGCATTAAACATTATCAGGTTGAGATTTTAATGGCGGCCTGTTCGGATCCCGGTATTCTTAAAACCCTCTGCTGCATCACAGGTCTGACTGCCACCGTGGTCAATTGCTTCACAGCCGCTGGGGACTGAGGGCCGGGGTTTGATTGTTGTATTCATATAGGAGGTTGCGGCCAAGTACTGAACCAGGGTGGCCAATCTTGCTCTGGTGAGGGAGTGCGGTACCGGTTCTAGGCACCGGGATAAGGCTGCACTCCAGGCCTGTTTATGCAATTTCATCAACACATGGATCTTTTTTTTATATAATCCGGTGGAAAAGTGCGCAGCACCAGGATTCGAACGACGGTCCTCTAGCACGTGAGGCAGATACTCTACCTCTACGGATTCCGCTGCACCCTACTGACTTCATCTGTTCCTGTTATAACTGCACTACCGGTATACCTTCTATAAAATCTGTAATCTCTCTTCCGTCATTAGCATCCTGCCAAAAAAACTTCAGTTCTAACTTTTTTTTCATAGGCTTTACTGTCACCCGACCCTCCGTGACGAATTCATTCTTCAGCCACATTACATATCGGACCGCGTTGACCATCACTTTAAGGTTCGTATCGAGCCATGTTATACTAAAACCTTTCTTTACTCCTTTTTACCTCGTGCTTCGCAAGGTTGGAAATGCCTTTCTTCCGACATCGCTTTTCATTCATGATAACACCCGATTTAAATATGCTTTAACTAACCTATATATATTTAGGAATTACCATGCCTTACTATGCTTTGTTACATTATTGTGCACTATGCTTATTGTCTACCCACTCCCTTCTGTGGTGCTTCGGTCCTGAAAGTAATACATACATAAATAAATAAATAAATAAATAAATAAATAAATAAATAAATAAATAAATAAATAAATAAATAAGCTTTGATGGGACCACAGCGTCAGTTCAAATGAACTGGGAGTTTGAATTAACGAGATTCGACTGTACATATGCATGCCCGGCCACTGAGCCAGTTGAGATATTCTGAATTAATGTGAGTATTTTACTGAATGTCAGCTGAACACTGCATTCCCCTAGACAGTTTCTCAAGTGCACTACTGCGGGGGCCTTGCCAATTGAAATGGAAAATCCCTGCCTCCTCTGAGGCCAGAGCCAAAAGTGGAAATGCATGCTGCACTACTCACGCCAACTTTGCGCAGGAGGTCGCCCACAATGTTGAGGGCCGAGACCCGTGCTGAAGGCGTCAGTGGCGTCTGGCCAGACGAGCACACGCCCGGCGGTGGCTGCTGGGGTGCCCCGTTGCTGGCCGCTGCTGCTGAAAAGATGGAGAGACACAAAAGAGGTGGCTTACAACCGAACCGGGGAGCTGGAGGAGTCTGAGCTAGTGGGCCTCTCTTTCTACACCCCTCACCTGTTGGCAGTTTTTGTTTCTGGAGATTATCTGAGACACACACTGAATGAGCAGGAGCCCCAGTGACAACATTCATTTCATTGCAGTAGGCTAGGCCCATATATACTCTCCATGCGGACAAGGCATTAAAAAAAATTATTAAATTATGGGGTTTTACGTGCCAAAACCACTTTCTGATTATGAGGCACACCGTAGTGGCGGACTCCGGAAGTTTCGACCATCTGGGGTTCTTTAACGTGCACCTAAATTTAAGTACACGGGTGTTCTGGCATTTCGCCCCCGTCGAAATGCGGCCACCGTGGCCGAGATTCGATCCCGCGACCTCGTGTTCAGCAGCCTAACATCATAGCCACTGAGCAACCACGGCGGGTGGAGAAGGCATTGTACAGGGCAGTCACACACTACAACATGGGAAATGGGAAACGTACAGGTAGCACATCCACATAAAAAAAAAGCATCAATACTAGACCCCTAAAAAAAAACATACATCAAATAAAAGGCATGTATCAACTACTGAATTCAGAGCAAAAAGAAAGTGCATCATATAATGACAAACAACAAGCATCAAATACCGATTAGATGCTTGTACATATTGCCGATATTGTTCATCAGAATTAACAAGTCGTAGTTTCCCGTGAAAAGCGAAGTATCGATTGCAATAGCAAATTAGTAGACAGCTATACGAAGTAAGGATACTAGTTTTATCAGCCATATAAACTTGTAGACATAAGCGTACTAAATTAACAAGCATGGTATCATGGAACCTCACAGCAACGCCGATGGTAGAAATGTGCCTGGAGTGTCCATATGATTGCTACTGCAATAAAATAACAAGGAACTCAACACGTAACCCTGTTTTAGCTCTGACGTCACGCTGACCTCATGTGTGTGCACATCATTCACAATGACCCTCTGACTATGTGCAATAATGTATTCTTTAATCCATGCAGTAATTGACCTGTTTATGCTGTACGACACTGATTTTTAGATTAATAAAGAGTGAGGAACAAGCTCAAAGTCCTTTGTGAAATCTATAAAAAATTGAATCCACTAAGAAACTCTTACCAGTGCGCTAGCTAATACATGTACAATAGAATCTTGGCGATACGAGTCTCTTGGGACGGCGTAAAAATTCATATCACCCAAAATTCAAATCACCCAAAAGCATTAAAAATCGGCAGATTAAACAGACATGTGGAAATGAAATGGCTGACTTGCTCAAAATTTCAGATTTCTGAATTTTTTTTTATACAATCCCAAGACCTTCCTTTATCTCATGGCAATTTACTTGGAAGAAACACACCATATAATTTGGGAAAATTGCACTTTTTTAGTGTGTTGTCTTTGAAATCGGGAAGAAAATTTGACTTGAGGTTGTGCTATAATACTGCTGATTGTGCAAGCGCCTTTCAGTTGATGCAGCGCTGCCGTCTTGGTATTGCTATAGACATGAGAGATCAGAGATTCAGATAGACACATTGGTATAGTTTTCCATGCAGAAATAAAAGCACAGGATACGGGCATTTGTCACAACAATCAAAATTCAGCACATTGTAGCTGATAGAATTGGGCAGGACTCATGAAAAAATTTGTATCAGGCATAATCGTATCATCGAGATTCTACTGTATCAGTTCCATAAGCTGGGTGACACAAAGGTGGCAGCTACAGAAACTATTTTTATTTATTTATTTAATTATTTATTTATTTATACATATTGCAGCCCCTTTGTGAGGCTATAGCCGGAGTGGGTTAGACAAGAAGTCATACAAAAAACAAAGTAAGCAATAACATTTAAAAATTCACAAGAAATAAGGAAGATGACACAAATAAAACTCAAAATAACAGCAACATTGAGAGTCAGCACAAAAACGAGAATGAGTCTACACTGTACAACAATAAAATACATAAAATCAGGTGTAATTAACTTTTAACAGGAAATCGTTTAATGGCAGTGACCTAATTCTTCCAGGAATTAAATTCCAGAATTCAACAGTACGTGAGAAAAAAGCTGTACTTAAATATATTCCATCAAGCAGAGTAAGGCTCAATATTAAGGCTATGGTGACTCCTGCTTGACCAATGAGTATGTGAGGGAATATATATGGGATGTAAGACACAATAACAAAATTAAACATGCCATGCAGAAACCTCAATGACTCAATGTGACGGCGTATGGATAAAGGGGTTAGGTTCAGAGAAGATAAGGCACGGGAGGGTGAAAATGGTGATCATAGCGACGATATATGAATATATATGATACATATGAACCAAATAGATTTTCGTTGTATGCTCTCAATGAAGTTAATGTCGCACTGCTTATGAGGGTTCCAGGCAGGAGAAGCCTAATCTAGGATAGGGCGAATTAAAGTTTTATACATTAGTAACTAAGTTTCCTTTGGAGAATTGTTGAAATTGCGCCTCAAATACCCGAGCTTACTGGTTGCTTTTGTGCAAATGAAATTAATGTGTTTTGACCAGGACATGTTAGTAGTAAATATGACGCCAAGATACTTGTATTCCGAGACCCTGTGCAAGGATAAGTCGAAGGTGTAACTGATCAATGAAGGAGAGGCACTATTAGAAAATGACATTATCACAGCTTTAGTAAAGCTTATTTTCATTTGCCAAGTGTAGCACCAGGTACAGAAGCTGACAAACGACGAATTTAGTTCAAGATGATCTTCTGGTGTGTTAATCACGCGATAAAAAACAGTCGTCCGCATAAAGGCGTGTGTGTGAAGTGACGTTTTGAGGTAAGTCATTAATGTATAGTAGACATAGTAAAGGACCAAGAACCGACCCTTGGGGTGTGCCAGATGAGACGTCAGCAGAAAAATTAATTTAATTAAAACATATGAATTGTCACCGATGAGAAAGGAAACTGGCAATCCAGCTAACCAAGTGAGAACTTTTCAAGATCATGTTAAGCTTTATTAAGAGATTCGAACGCAGTACAGTATCGAAAGCCTTGGAAAAATCTATAAATATAGTGTCGACCTAGGTGCCCATAACAAGGGCATAGAGAATGTCGTGTGAGAATTCAACTAGTAGTGTTAAGGTGCTGAAGCCTTTCCTAAAACCTTTCCTAATGTTGTGGAAACAGCAAGGAACGCAATCTAATGAATACATTGTGTCTGAGCTTCAACTGATTTTATTCTTAGAGCAGGGCAGGGAGAATGAACGAATGCGCATGCGCACATCAGTGTTGCCTAGAGCGATTAAAGTGACGTTTTCAACACTTGCAACTCGTTTTCAAACTTAAAACAGACGTGTCAATAATACAATGGGAGCATGAACTGTCTGTAATCAACAAAGGTAACGCGCATTTACCTGCGCATTGCATGGTTTGCCTGGAAGGAACATGCCAGCCACTACTGCGTGAAATAAAGATACTTGGTAGGAGTGGTTATACGTTAGCAAGATAACAGGGTGTCTACCAAGTTGACATTTCCAAATTCCCTGAGTTTTCCAGGTTTTCCCTGAGTGCCATTGCAAATTTCCCTGAGTGATGCAGAACTATGTTTTATGTCAAGACGGGCTGAAAACATGTCGCCTAAGGCTGTCACTCCCTAGTAGGCATATGAAAAAAATTAAAGAAGCGACTTAATCCAATTTTAATACTAAAAAGTAGTGTTTATGTTATTCAAGAAGAGAATAGAAGGCAGTGGTTAGTAAAATGCACAGCAAATAAAGTGTCTTCGAAAAACATTGCAATGGAATCGGACATTCTCAAATACGAACAAAAAGGAGATGCATATAGAAGCAAATATTTTCGAATATGAGCTATCCCTATCAACTGATTGCAATCTCAGTGGTATGAGGCCCGAATTCTGTCACAATTGAGATTCTCTCTCAACACTCGTAAGTCAACCTCAACTGTTCTGAAATACTCTCAGCCCGCGAACGACGCCCGAGTGTTGTGTTTCACTGCTTTAAAGAGTTTATTTTGGTTTGGATGAGTGACACCTGCATCTCGGCATCAGCCAAAACTTTATTTTTTGAGCTCAAGCTCCTTCGAAACGGCGGCAGCAAGCTTCCTTTCCCGTTTATTCCTCAATGCGTAGTTCATTTCTGTTCTTGTCCTCCTTCCGCCACTCGTTCGCCCCAAGGACCATTTAAAGCATCTTGGTCAGTTGCACAGTCCACGACCGATTTTTCGAACTCCCTAGGGGCCGCGAAAACGTCCGAAAATTCGGCCAGTTGCAAAAAAATAAATGCGTGTCATTTACTGCCCTTAGGGACTCAAACCGCCACAGGCACGTTCGAAAACGCTCTGAAGGCCTGTCGCTACACATATTGGACATATCGGTGCTCGTAATGTGACAGGAAATACCGGGTGCACGCGTGTACAATTAAGGAATACATACTGTGTTCCGTGGCAATAGCCCCTTCCCACGCCTGTTATGATTCACTGCAATACTTCTGAGTATGCTTCACCAAGTAACATTACTTTCAGAGGCGAAGCTGACTTTCAGGAACCGGCATTTTCTATGTCAATCGCGAGGATCACAAAGGTGGAGTCCATGCCATTGCTGGCAGCAGCTAATTCTTTCAATAAAAAACTCGGCACCCAACGACAAGAAGTTTCATAGCGAACGTCGAAGCAGCTAGGCCTAGCGTTGCCGCAGTGGTGGCAACGGCTGCCAGCGGATCTGCGTGCAAGAGTGCCGGTTCGAGGTGGCGAAGTAATCAAAACGGCAGCCATGGTTCCTTTGATTATTGCCGTTTCGGACCTGCCGTCACGGCAAAACGTCCGGAAAATCGGACGGCGAAGAGTTCTTGCGTCGGAAATTTCACACGTTCTGATACGTTGACTCTGTGGGGTACGTGACGGTGCCGCGAAGCCGTCCAAATTATCAGGAATCCGGAAAGTCAGTCCTTGACTGTACACTAGCAACTCCTCCAGCCGACGGCAGGGCGTCAAAGACGATTCATTACGATTCCTGTCTGTTACTCGAGCCAGCATTACTGCGACTTTCGACCCTTTCAGTAAAATTGCCGCTAATTTTCCCTGATAGAGGCCCAAATTCCCTGAGTTTTCCCTGACTTTTTCCAGACTACTAAAAATCCCTGAGAATTCCCGGTTTTCTCGGTTTTCCCGGTTGGTAGACACCCTGGATAACTTTTGGAGGCATATCACATAAAAGTAAGGGGCACGAGCTGTATTAGTTGTATTTCGTATGGAGAGCCGCTAGTTTTTCTTGCATTATGTCTCCTCCAACTTCAGTTAAATCGACTGTTATTCCATCTTCTCCTGCCGCTTTTCCCCGTTTCATGTCTTGCAATGGTCTTCTGACCTCATCTCTAGTTATAGAAAGAGTTTCTGTATTCATTCATTCATTCATTCATTCATTCATTCATTCATTCATTCATTCATTCATTCATTCATTCTTGTTTCGAATGGAGTACTCCCGAGTCCTCTGGGTAATGTACAAGTCAGTATAGAATTCTTCAGCTGCTTTTATTATACCTTCAAGATTGCTGATGATATTACCCTGCTTATCTTTCTGTGCGTACATCTTGGTTTGTCCTATGCTAAGTTTCCTTCTCACTGATTTCAGGCTGCGTCCATTTTCTACGGCTTCTTCAGTCTTTCTCACGTTATAGTTTTGAATATACCTTATTTTCGCCTTGTTGACCAGTTTTGACAGTTCGGCGAATGCTAATCTCTTGCGTTGGGCACTTTCATTCTTTGTCGTTTCTTTATTAGGTCCTTTGTTACTTGGGAGAGCTTGCCTATTGGTTGTTTTGGTGCCTTGCCTCCCACTTCAATTGCTGGCTCTGAAGCCAGCCTAGTTACGGTTTGCTTCATTACCTCTATGTCATCTTCATCTCTGTTCTAAGGCTGCATCTGTATTTGCAAGTACCAGGCTGAATTCGTCTGCTTTTACCCTTACTGCTTCTAGGTTGACCTGTTTCTTCTTGACCATTTTTACTCTTTCTCTCTTCAAATTGAGGTGCATCCTAGCCCTTACTAACCTATGATCACTGCACTTTACCCTACCTATCACTGCTACATCCTGCACTCTGCTGGGATCAGCAGAAAGTATGAAATCAATTTCATTCCTTCTTTCACCATTAGGGTTGTTCCAAGTCCACTTTCTGTTAATGCGCTTCCTGAAAAAGGTGTTCATTATTTGCAGCTTATTCCTTTCAGCGAATTCTACCAGCATCTTGCCTCTAGTGTTTCTAGAGTCGACACCGTAGTTGCCAATTGCCTGTTCACCCGCCTGGTTTTTCCCCACTTTTGCATTGAAATCACCCATTAGAACAGTATACCAAGTTTGCACTTTTCTCATCACCAATTCAACACCTTCATAAAAGTGATCTACTTCCTGATCATCGTGAGTGGATGTTGGAGCGTAGGCTTGTACTACCTTGAACCTATACCTCTCATTAAGTTTGATTACGACTACTGCTACCCTATTGTTGATGCTGTAGAATTCGTCAATGTTGCCCGCTATGTCTTTATGAATTAGGAATCCTACCCCATATTGCTTCTTATCCGGGAGACCCCTATAGCAGAGGACATGGCCGTTATTCAGCAATGTGTAAGCCTCACCAGTTCTTCTAATGTCACTAAGGCCGATATATCCCAAACAACGTCCGATAGTTCAAAGAATCCTGCTAAGCTAGCCTTATTTGACAGAGTTCAGCTGTTAAAGGTTGAGAGGGTGTTGCGACGCCTGTTTCTTGAACCTCGACTGGTGTGACTATTGGGTAGCGTGGTGTTGTCGGCAGGTGTCCGGTAGACTATGGCAACCAGGCAGGGATGAGACAATTTCTAGTGCGAAACCTGCACTGTTTAGTCTATGGTTGGTGAAGGATAAGAAGAAGAGAATGAATTAATTGAAAAAGTACATTGCGGGGCCCCTTAAATAGGCCCACTAAAATCGTAGGCGGGACCTTGCTCAGGTCAACGTGACGTGACATGCACTGAGTCCGTGTCGTTGCTTTGCGGCTGCTCCTTCTCTCCTGGGCAATGTTGCGTGCCCCCGTTGTTGCTTTGCGGCTGCTTCTTTTCTCCTGGGCGATGTTGCACGTGATTGCCTCCTTTGGTGGCAACCCACGGAGTCTGGTCGGGGTGGGTGGCTGATCCTTTCTCCAGAGTTGGACGATTCGCGGACAGTTCTCCCCTTGGTCGCACAGTTTGCGGAAAGGATCCTCCCCTAGAGTCGCACACACACAAAGGGGCCTATCATCACTGAGGGGCACCAGCCAGACCAGCAACCACTCAAGACAAGCATAGCAAATTAGGAATCCATCCTCCGTTCCGATTAGGCATGGTCTTCGAGCATCCTTCTTTCCCAGGGTGTTACATGCCAACCGTAACAGCATTTCTGGCGGGGGAGAAAGATCCCGACGCATAGGGGCCAGCAGCCACTAAGCGAGGGATAGGCGTTGCAGCAGAATTTCCCTCCGAGGTGACGAACCCTTGGTTCATAGCTTGTTGATTACTGGGAGTTGTTCATCAGTCCTCGTAGCGCTCTTGCACGCCTTTTCTCCCTGGTCCAGTCTGGTGAAACTGGACTTGCAAACCGGTTTCGCAACTTTTCGTCTCCTGCTTGGGCAAGCAATCACTCCAGAACAGTGCCGGACTCACAACCACAAAGCAAGCGAGCACAAGGCCACACTTCCCCAAGATACACCAGGCTTTACAAAAAAGAAAGAAAACCCGCTACTGCTTTCCCATCCCTTTTGAGCAACCTCCCCACCTCTAAACACTCTAAACAAAAGAATGGACACATATACCATTGTTCTGACGTGCTCAATATCTGTGTGTTAACTGTACAGCTAGGTGTTTACAGCAGAATATTGTTACGTGTGAAAAGACAGAGACGAAAGAGGCTATTTACATTTTCTTTACACTCGAGCCAGGCAGCCAGGCCGACTCTCGCTCACGCTAGGAGCTGCGACCAACTTCAACTTCGTTCTCGTGGTGGCCGTCTCTTGAGCCTCGCTCGATGATATCGTAATAATATCAAGGGAAACGTTGGAAGCCACCATTACCGAATTCGAGGTCCGTGCAGCCATCGGGTGTATGACTAAGATTGCAGCAGCAGGAGCGGACAAAGTCAACGACGCAATGATCAGAAGTACGAGCGACTGCTCGATCACGGTCTTTACAAAATTCATTAAAGAGCACTGGGCACGAGGCACTATCCCACAACAGTGGAAACATGCCCAGGTAATCCTAATCTCGAAGCCCGGCAAGAAATTGGAGGTAGCAAACCTGCGGCCCATCTCCCTTACGTCATGTCTAGGCAAATTATACGAGAGGGTGGTAAACAAACAGATGCAGGACCATCCCAAAAACAATGATCTAATGGCACACAACACCTTTGGCTTCGGGCCCCACCTCACAGCTCAGGACGCCCCCCTCCAGCTGAAAGAGGAGGTGCTGATACAACCCACAGCCAGATGCGAGCACGTTGTCATGGCAGTCGATATGAGTCGTTTGACAACGTGAGCCATCAGGGGATCCTGGACGGCCTCACCGACACAAAGTGCGAGGAAAGAATCTACAAATACGTTAGGGCCTTCTTTAATCATCGCACTGCTGAGATAAAGATCGCCACTCTAGAGTCACAATTAATACAAGTGCCACATCACGGAACACCACAGGGA
Source organism: Dermacentor albipictus (assembly GCF_038994185.2). Classification (NCBI taxonomy): domain Eukaryota; kingdom Metazoa; phylum Arthropoda; class Arachnida; order Ixodida; family Ixodidae; genus Dermacentor; species Dermacentor albipictus. Next base: position 15,944,149 of record NC_091828.1, on the reverse strand, counting down.
GGCAGTAATTTCTCTGACCCTCTTCCATGTAGCCATGCTAGGCCTAGCTAGGACACTACAGAACGAGCAGCATGTATGATTCGCCACGTATGCAAACGACATCACGGTCTGGACGACCACAGGCTCGCTGGGGAGAAAGGAGAAGAGACTGCAGGAAGCCACAAGCCTCATCCGGGCATATGTACTGAAACACGGCATGCAGTGTGCCCCAGTGAAATCAGAGCTAATCAGGACATGGAAAGGCCAGGGCAGCTTATCGGTCCCGACGGACATGCAACACAAATTAGACGTCTACATGGCTGGGAAAAAGATAGAGGAGAGAAGCACCATCCGCATCCTGGGCACGTGACTTCAATCAAAGCAAAAATGCACCTTAAACCTTAACCGTACTCAGACATCCATAAAACAGGCATCTAGAATGATCAGAAGGGTCAGCAGTACAAAGATTGGCATGAGAGAAAACGACACAATTTGGCTTTACAAAAGTCTGGTCGAAAGTATAATTCTATACAGTCTTCCCTACTACAACTTGCTAAAGACAGAGAGACTCCATTGAAGCCTGTCTGCGGGGAGCTTACAAAACAGCCTTGCAGCTCCACCAAAACGACCTCAACGGAACTCCTTTTGGCCCTTGGCGTCTCGAATACATTTGATGAACTCATGGAGGCACAGCTCAATGTGCAAAAGCTAAGGCTCACCCAGTCAACAGCGGGACGAGACATTTTACACAGACTGGGTTTCCGAGACTGCACAGAATTCCAAAACAGGCAAGCGGACCTCACAACTGCCCAGAGGGACAAAATCACTATTGCTCCAATCCCAAAAGGGATGAACTCCGTCCTAAACCCGAGACCCAGAGAGGATAGGGCTAAACACTACAAGAAAACATATGAGAGCAGGAGTAGCACATACTACACTGACGCCCCCGTACACAGAACACGTACACCGTGGTTTACAACCACAGTGATAGATGGCATTTACAGAGAAGTAACGAGCACCACAGCGTGGGCATACAACATCTGCGAGGCCGAGGAGATAGCCATTGCTATGGCTATTGCGGCACACGCCAACACAAGTGAGGAAGCCCACATCCTGACGGACTCCATGCAAGCGTGTAGAAACTACCAAAATGGTAGGATCTGCATGGCAACCGCCAAGATAATAAATAAAACCAAGGACCTTGGCGCAATCAACCTCATCTGTATACCAGGTCATACTGGCATCGAGGGAAATGAACTCGCCCACGTGGTGGCCACTGCGCATGTAACATACCAGTGGCGCCCCAACAGCGAAGTGAGTATCGAACCCGAACCGACAGACTGGAGCTTATCAGCAATCCTTGAATATTACAAAGGGGCTCAAATTAAATTCGCCCCACCCCAGAGGAAATTAAGTAAAGCAAAGCAAGTCACTTGGAGGAAGTTGAAACGAAAACTTACCTGCACCTACATCTCCTACGTAAAATACATACAGAGCGATATCGAGATGAGTGCCCATGGTGTGGGGCTGAGCCCATGCTGCACCACATCACGTGGGAATGCGCCAAGGCTCCTCAAAACAGCACTCACGAAACCACAATGTGAGAGGGATGGGAGGCCTAGCTCTCCAGCTCGAGGAGGCAGCCCAGAGGGCTGCCACACTCCAGGCAAGCCGCAGAGCTCAAGCCAGCAGAGCCCTAGAATAGGGGCTCCAACCAGCCTGAAGACCACTCGCCCTATATTCTACAATAAATGTTTTCTTTCTTTTCGTGGTCACCGTCTTTGCAACGCGCCCTATGGCTATCTCGTTTCCAACACATTTGTAGATCCACGTCGGTCCCCTTTTCTTGCTTCGCGCAAGCCATCACAAGTGGAGTGGAGATCGAGTCACATGATGCATGGTCCTTTGTTCTGTTTGGTCTTACAATAAACCACCTGGTGTACAGCTGGGATAGCTCTTCTGCATTTTGGTTAAAAACTGGAAAGCAAAGCGTTCTGTGTAATAAATATTATACGACCACAAAACACAGGGCTACTATTAAACTGCGAACCTTACAGGATACAGTACAACAGAGTTCCCCAAAATGATTAGTTTCAGAGGAAAAAAAGCACTTGATTTTATTCAACACAAACTTTATTGATAAATATTTTCCAGACCATCCTATACTAGATGGGAGTTGTAGACAGAGCTGGCATACTAATTTGGTGTTCCCTTTAAAGGGCTTCTTTAAAGGGCCCCTCGCCAGGTCTGGCCACTTTGAGCTGAGAAGCGCCGTGCGCACAATGCACACTAACGGCAGACCTCTTTGATATACCGGCAGACCTCTTTGGGATTCGTTTTTAGTTTATCTGCTAAGGCTTGTAGATATGCATCCTTCGCAACCTTCAATTCGTTAAGTTTTGTGCTGATATCCTTTAGCTTTTTGTACATGCTTGGGTTTCTTGTTTTGCAATATATTTTGTAAGTTCGGGATTTTTTCTGAATTGATGAACGTAAATCCTTATTAATCCAGGGTTTATCCTTGCAGCACTTAGTCGAAACCACTTTAGACGAAACAAAATCTGAGGTCAATGAAAGCAGTTTATCTCTGAATATGACCAACAGACTGTCGATGCTACCAAATGAACTGTAATGCACAAACATAGGCAGGAAATCATTTAACTCATTAGTGGGCACGGCGGACCATCAACAAGCATGTGGCTTAAACCGTTCTGCTACCTCGTGCAGGTGCTTGCTCATGGCCTGGCCGGACCAATGATACCACAACTGCCGCAGCCTGACCAGTCTTCAAGAAATGAAATCGAACATCCCCATCGACCAAACTTCGCCACGTGCACTTGGACCACAACTACAACACCGATGCCATGTCACTGCATTCACGACGCCAACCCTTCGCTGTTTTGGGATGCGTCACTTGAGGCGCCACCTATTCTTCATGTGACGTCGACGCATTGCTTTATAAAGGAACAGCTCCATATACCTACATTTTCAGTGGGCACGGCGGACCATCGACAAGCATGTGGCTTAAACCGTTCTGCTACCTCGTGCAGGTTAGTAACTACTATAGGACGATTAAAAGTGATCGTGGCGGTCTTTTAGTCTTGCCGTGCCCCCTACAGTGTGCTTCTATTGTTCATAATGTGTAATGCGTATGCTTGCTGCTGATGAGCGGCGACATTGAGTTAAGTCCCGGCCCCACTGACGGTAGTGGGGCCTCTATCGAATCCGTGCTGAAAAAGTTGCTGTCTGGTCAGAACAAGTTGGCAGCTGACGTGACTGCGCTCAGGGAGCAACAGAATAAGGTGGAAAACGTTATAGCTGATTGGGGAGCCAGATTCGTTGAATTAGAAAAGCGAGCCTCGCATGTAGATGACCTTGAACATACAGTAAGATCACTGGAGGTGAAGTTGACTGATCTGGAGGATAGGAGCAGGCGATCCCATCTGGTAGTCGTTGGCATTCCGGAGGATGCCGGCGAAACTGAACCTATTCTTAAAAATAAAGTTCTTGACGAGGTGTTTTCTGCAAAGCTTGCTGTTCCTTGCAAATCTGTCAGCCGAATTCATTGTCTTGGTAACAAAGGTAACAAGAGACCAGTCATCATTTATTTCCAGGATTTTACCGAAAAACAGCTTGTCTTAAAAAGTGCGTACAAACTAAAGAGTAGTCGAATATCAATTCAAAATGATTACTCGCGCAGCACACTAACGAAACGTAAACTCTTGAGGGATAGTGCTAAAAGTGAAAGACAACAAGGCAAGAAAGTTCGCTTAATTAATGATAAGATGCGTACTAACAATGAGCTTTTCACATGGAATGACAGTAAGAACTTGATCAAAATTGGCGGCCATGTAAATAGTTCGAAAAATGATTGACTTGCCTCCGCTGATACTTCCCCTGATGCTAAAGAACTGAGAATTTTAAACATCAACGCCCGCAGTGTCGTTAATAAATCGGAAAGCCTTGAGGCTACTATCCTGTGTCACAATCCTCATGTAGTTGTGATAACAGAAACATGGTTGCATGACAGTATTGAAGATGCTGTTGTGTTTCCTCCATCTTATTAAGCATATCACCGTGACAGGTGTACTAGAGGGGGCGGGGTAGCAGTTTTGATAAAAGAAACTATATAAGGGTAAAAATAAGGACACCGACCACTGCATGAATACAAGAAAAGACGTTTCGGCTCCCTTGATGGGAGCCTTGTTCACAATGAAATCAAGGACGTGCGATACAATGTTTATATGGCTTAAAAGGCTTATTAAAAGGATAAACAATGTTTATATGGCAAAAAAGGTTGGTCTGCGCGGTAGAAAATGCTATCAGCCGAATTGAACCTTCAAAGAGGGAGGAGGCACGAACCCGCACTATAGGCATTTCTCGCGGCTTCGCGCACACCCTTCCGTCTCCTGACTTTCAGCGGAAGAAAACAAGGCTATCAAAGACCTTCGCTCAAACCAAAATCTCGTCATCCTCCCGGCTGACAACAGCAACGCCACGGTGCTACTCAACAGGACTGACTACCGGGACAAGATGTTGTCACTTCTTGTAGACAAGTCAACGTACAGTCGTCTGAAGAAGGATCCTACGCTGAAAGTACAGAGGGAGCTACAGAAGCTTCTTATGGATGTGTTCCGGTTTGTAGATCCAAGGCACAAAGGGTTGTAGTTCTCCCTTCTGTGCACTAACGGTTCGGTGCCGGTGCTCTACGATTTGCCAAAAATGCATAAACCTAACGTCCTGATGCGACGAATTGTTAATTTTACTCGCTCTCCGCTTCAAAACTGTCCAAATACCTTCACAAGGTTCTTTCCCCTCTCATTGGTAGAGGCAGCACGCACGTTCGCCATTCTGAAGACTTCATAAGCAAGATTCATCATTTTACTCCCGACGATCAAGAAGCACTTGTGTCGTTCGACGTCGTGTCGCTTTTTACAAGCGTTCCTACTGAACTCACCGTGGAAACTTGTACTGCCGCTCTGGACAATGACCCTACCCTATCAGAAAGGACGCCCATTGACGTTCCTGACTTGAAGAGGCTCCTCCTGTTTTGGCTGGAGAACACCTACTTCGCTTTTGAAGGCACTTCTACAGGCAAGTGCACGGGACACCGATGGGCGCATCCATTTTGGTAACTACTGCAAATTTAACTATGGAATGGCTTGAGCGTCGAGCACTCGCCTCTTTCAACTCACCGCCCAGAGTCTTCCTACGTTACGTAGACAATGTGTTCTGCATAATTCAGCAAAAAGAAATTCCTTCACTTTTGTCACATTTGAATAGTATTGAAGCGTCTATCCAATTCACAGTCGAGGAAGAAGACTGCGAGCTTCCTTTTCTGGATGTCCTCGTGAAACGTGACCGGCGCAGTCTGGCATTTACCGTGTACAGAAAGAGCACACACACAGGCAGGTATCTGCATTTTAATTCGGTGCACCCGATGAACCAGAAGAGATCGGTAGTAGCCTTTCTTGTCGGCAGAACCAAGCGTATCTGCACAACGCCACAAAGCTGGGCAGCCGACCTACAAGAGCTGCACCGCAATCTCTTGGCATGTGGCTACCCGAGGTCGTTTGTGAACTCGGTGGAACGCCATCTGTATCAGCCCCCAAGGCCCGACTGTGTGCTCCCAAGAAAACGCGCCCCCATACCGTATGTGACCGGTGTGAGCGAGGGCTTAGCCCGCGTTCTACGCGGCTATGACGTCCAGGTAGCTCACATGCCGTCCCAAAAATTACGCCACTGGCTGGTAAACGTGAAAGACAAGCTTCCAAAGACTAAGTTTCCTGGCATCGTCTACGGGATTCCATGTGAAGACTGCGACTGCGTATATATTGGCGAGACAGGCAATTTCGAACAGCGGTTGAAGCAGCATGTCAACGATGTCAAAAAGAAAAAAGTCGCCTCAAACGCCTTGGCAGAGCATGTAGATGACTTGGGCCACAGGATTGATAGGGGTAACGCCAAGATATTAGAAAAAGAAAGAAATTTGACGTCAAGACACCACTTGGAATCCCTCCTAATCCAAATGACAGATAGCACCCTCAACCGGAATGACGGAACCCTCCCCCCCATCTACACGCGCTGCTTACGTCATACTTTAAAGCCATATAAACATTGTATCGCACGTCCTTGATTTCATTGTGAACAAGGCTCCCGCCAGGGAAGCCGAAACATCTTTTCTTGTATTCATGCAGTGGTCGGTGTCCTTCTTTTTACCTTTCTTCACATTTCCGTCTGTACATCCAAAACGAGTAGGAAAATCTACGAACTGCAAAAGCCCATAGGTCATTATTAGCTCACAAAATGCAGACTGAAGCAATGACCTGTTATTCTGTACAGGACATAGGTCACGCCATTCAACATCTGGCATATTAAAATCACCACCAAGAATTATCGTTTCAGATGATAGGACTGAGAGTGACCTTGAAAGGCTGATAAATGGTTCAACAGTGTTCAAATTTGGTGGTCTGTAGAAAGAACCGACAATAAGGGCGTTTCCATCTGAAAAGCATAGCCTGCACCATACAGACTCTGAGGTATCGTCAGCTGAAGAAATGGTGCACTTTCAATTGTGTCCTGAACTAGAACAAACATTCCCCCTCCCCGCACATTTCGGTCCTTTCTATATGCAGCATAGTCTGATGGAAATACCTCAGAATCCGCAATGTCAGAGTCTAGCCAGGATTCGGTGGCAATAACAATGTCAGGCTCTGATATCGATGGAAGGCCTGCAAAATCATGTTTTATTCTTCAGGCTTCGACAGTTCACGACAATAAAAGAAAGTTGTTCGGGTCTATTTCTAGTGAATCGGGAAGAAGGCTGTGTTGTTTGCTATTGCGTACATCCTCGAACAGAACCACTAGAGCCATCAAAAATATATGTTTCTCCACCCATCACCAGCTTGTTATACCTAAGCGTGTACTTCGTTTTCCGTTACCGTGCATATGCGAGCTGAGAATTTCTTGCCTGACGAACATGTTTAGAATGATCTTCGCTTATTGAAAAGTTAGTTCCCTTAAACTTAGAGGCAGCAGTCAAAACCCTTTGCTTATCTTTAAAAGCAGTGAACTTCACAACTACAGGCCTTTTTTTTGTTAACTGCATGTCTACCAATTCTGTGTGCCCTCTCTATAGCGGAGGGGTTAATTTCTAGTTCGGGATTGTCTGCACAAAGCGAAATCACCTTGGACTCGGACTCGTTCCATGTTTCTTTTTCAGTGTCACCCAAACCAAAGAAAAGTAAATTATTTCTATGCGACCTGCTTTCAATATCGTCTTGTTTTCCCAATACATTGCGCACGGTATCAGCCAGATTAGTGTTGTGTGCCCGCAAACCTTCCCTTCCACTGCCCTCGGTCAGAGCTTCAACCTTTTTTGTCATCTGCTCAATTCGCTCATGCAGTGTTTTCTGCTGCGACCTCAAAACTTCAAGCTCCGTGAGTATCTTCTCCTGGCCCTCTAGTAGTTTTGGTAGGCATTCTATTGGCTTTAATAGTTCATATTCCACATTTTCCGAAAAAAAAAAAAAACGAAGCTTGCTATGTGGCCTCATTAGGAGCCTTTTAATAAGAGCAGACTATACTGAACTGGATAGAATTCCAGCAGAATGTCGTTTATGCTTCGTGCCATTGCACTGCAAGAGGCACGAATGCCAACCAATTTTTTATACAGTGTACTGATTGTGGGGAGAGAGTGCAGCAAACTGGAAAGAAATGTGCGAAGCATGTCACATCAAAAAGTTGGGTGCGCATATATGTGTGAGTGAACCTTCGGTCCATATCAATGATAAAGAACTTCAATTTTTAAATCTATCATGTTAATCCAGTTGTAGCTGCTCTTGTTAGGAAGGGATGTGACTAGGCTTTTTATGTGTGTGTTTGTCAATCTTCAACTATAAACCTTGTTATAGTTATTAGTTTTCTACGCACGCGTGGCAGAGATTTGTAGAATGTACTTGCAATAAACTTCAGTAGTAAGTCCAGTGCTGTCCTGTCTGCTTCTTTTACTTGTGCATGCGTCCGTATTTGCTGGAATCCTCTGTACATCCACCATGCAACCAGCTGGCCCAACAAACCACACTACTAAGTCGTTTATGTGTTCGCCCACCATTGGGGAGGATTAAATGGACGTCAAGGCAGATGGTCACGTGCTCCACTCAAGAGCTCAAGGAAGCTAGCACGCTTTCTCACCTCTGGCTGCCCCATCCGTCGCAAGCCGGTTGGAGTCGGCTATCCCTGGGATGCAGCTGCTTGCTTGGGCCCTGGGTGGGATCAGAGGGGCGCGTCCCATGGACTCCCGGCGCTGCACCAGTGGCGATGGAGCGTCGGGCACAAAGGGTGTCGTCTGCTCCTTGTGCACGCTCTGCTGGATCATCAGCTCTTGCTTCAGGTCTGCGGCAATAGCAGCCACTTATAGCTATGAGGAACACAAGTGGACACAAAACTGCACGCAGCATGTGATACTGGCACAAAAATGCACAATGGTCATGACAGAAGACACAAAAAACAAGTAGAAAAGAAAACACTGACAGATGGCTGCATTGCAAGGCTCCAAATTAAGGGGACTCGAAGGAGAAAATTACCCTTCCACAATATAACATAATGCCACTTCTGCCAAGAGAGGAGGAGGCTTGGTAAGATGCACAAACAATAAACTGGTAACAACAATGCCCTTGAACTTTCCGTACCAACTCACTGTGATGTCAGAGATTGCAACGTCATCTAGTAAAAGGTTTACAATAAAGGCAAACTACATTCAATTCTAAAACAGCCAAATAGTGAACTTGGCAAGCTTAAGGAATTGAGCTACACAGGCACAAATATGAAAAAATATTTTGAAACCAATGATGTCACACTAAATACCTGTGACAGGGTTTTAGCGCAGAATTCATAAAATGAAGCTTGAAGGTTTATCTTCTCTTCTAATGATCAACCTGTCAATGTGAAATTAACAAAAACAGAAGGAATACTTAATCAGTTTAGGTTTCTCCTCAGTGTCCCTTCAATGAAAGCAACAGGTTAACATCAAGCAGTATTAGGATTAGTTATACTGAGAATGATTTGGGGAAACTAATCCGATTCATTGACACATAACACTAATGGACAAAATGAAGCCCTTGTGTCATGAATGCGAAACACAGCAAGCTCTAGAGCATTGGACACCAAGTTAGAGCAGCTACTACAGTGCAGTTCCCTTGTGACGAAATCAAAACGAACGAAAATCCTGTCGTTATAACCGATCAGCGTTATATCTAGAGTGGCATAAAAGAAAGCCGCCCAACTTTGTAGCTCCAAGACGAAATTTGCCACTTGCATTAAAACATAGATGCTGCACAAAGTAGCCCATAAAAAATAAAGTTTTACAGCACAGTTTACTTATATCAAGAACGAAAAAAAGAAATGTTCTCTAAGAAGAATTTGGGTGCGAGCTAGTTGGTATGGATCATTCATATTTAAAACAGCGCCAAAAAAAAAAACACGGACAAGGGAGGACACAGGACGAGCGCTGGACACAGGAACAGCGCTCGTCCTATGTCCTCCCTTGTCTGTGTTTTTTTGGTGCTGTTTTAAATATGAAAAAAATGATCGTTATAACCAATCGTGACTGTATCTGGACTACCATAAAGAAAAGCTGCTGAAGGTACCTTTGTAGCTCCAAGGCCAAATTTGCAACTTGGGCTAAAAGACAGCTGTTGCAGATAGTAAGCTGTGAAAAATAAAATGCTTACTTATACCTCTGAGCAACATGTCAAGCGTCAAGGTGTGACTGCATGCACGCCATTTTCAAACGATGGTGACGAGCGACATATTTTGCCATCGCAGAGGGCGATCCATAACTGTCACTTGTCGCATCACCAATTTTTGCTCAACCAGAAAATTTCGCTTGTCACTGGGAAGTCATGTGGCTTATCAGGCTCATCTTGTGCTGAGGACATAGTATCAACGCTGTCTTGTCGTTAATATTGAGACCGGTTGTTTGTTTTGATGTCATTAGGCATGAGATCCCACCCAGGGATGAAAAAGTGCTTTAAGTTTTGCTCACCGGATGGTGCCACGGCATTTAATGCTGGCAGCATGGAACAGATTTTCAGACGATGACAGCGTATTAAAGCTAGATGTATTACAATGTGGTTAAAACATTGACCTAGAGGGATGTATGAGATTTCTTTTTGACTGCACGATAGTATCTATTCGAACAACTATGTAAATATGTCGCTACTTTTGTCACTATATCACGTCTATGTGGTTGTTCCAGGCCGTGACACGACAGCGCAACAGGTTGTGCCTGTCGCGCGCTGACATAGTCAGAAATCTACACTTGCTTTCATGGGAGTTTCAGGTTCACAATCATGCCGTGCATCGAGCCCAGCTGCTGCGTGAACCCTGACAGCAATAATTTAGCGTGCATGAAATCAATGCAACTCCATCAATGACAGTGCACTTTATGTGAACATATGAGTCGATGTCAAAGACGGGCCACTGTCAATCTCGTCATCACTGCCATTGCTGTCGTTCCTCCATTGTACAATGCTGCCATCGATTGGCCCACCAAAGATCACTTTGTATAATGAGGTACCCACTATCTGAACTCAGAAACTCCTCCATTGAAGCACCACCTGTCTCATAATCAATAGCGACGTGCTCCGAGAGCTCAGTAATGTCAGCGGCTTCCACCGCGTTGTCACCCATGGGGGTTTCGCCTTAGCACACAAAGCCAACCTTTTCTGTTGATTGGCATAGCCACTGGTTCCAACCTTCATGATCGTGGCGTTAGTGGTTTTCAGAACTGTCAATATCATTGACTGCACGAGCTTTCATTCCTTTGAGTCATGCAAAATTTGCAGCTTCGTCTCGAGTGACACAGCTTTGTGCTTTGTCAACACCATCATCGACTAACTGGGCTGTCCACTGCTACCGCTTCTTCGGGGCTGCTTCCATGGCACATTTTCACTCTGAGTGAGAGAGAAAGACAGAGAATGTAGAAAGGACGGACACCGCTTCCACTTTTTGCCTTTTTTTCTTTTTCTCTTCTCTGGACGCACGATCATGGACGACGCAAAGCAGCTGGCATCATCTTTTGGAGCGCTGCGTCAAATCACGCCATCCCTGTGGCTTTCCCCATTGGTGCGCGGGTGGGATGCACTGCGTGCAGTGGTGGCAGATACGAACTAGCGTAGGCAAACTTTTCACCCGTCTTGGCATCGTTCGTTATCGTCAAAATAATTCACAGGTATTGTGTGTGTATGTTCTTTTTTAAATAAATAGTTCCTATCATTATTTTCACAATTGTCTTGTAAACAATAAGATTGTGTTTTTATATATGTATTTCTTTACCATTTTCCCAAAGAAATAGCGGGAACATCTTTTTTTTTATCAGGTTTTTCTCACGCTACTAACACAGTAAAATGTTCATGCTTAGTGTTCTTTTCAAGCTGTTGCGATATGTATAGTATAGGTTGTACTTCTTTTGTTAGCAGCGAGCTAGCAGCACCTCATGTCTGCTGTGACCCGCCCACAAGCGACTTGCGCTTATGCGAGCACAATATGTGCAATAAGTTGCAAGCTGCTGAAATAAAGATGTATGTGTGTATGTATGTATGTATGTATGTATGTATGTATGTATGTATGTATGTATGTATGTATGTATGTATGTATGTATGTATGCATGCATGCACGCACGTATGGATGGATGCATGCATGCACACACGCACGTATGTTTAGGGGGAGCTTAATAACGCAAATGTCAAGCTCAGTCTGCATTAAAAATGCCATCCAGAAGGCAACATTTTTATTACTGTATCCCATATGCAGTGATAACATAGCGGTGTACATGTCTTTTTTCTCCTAGACCTAATGCATAAGTTGATACTTTAGAGTCAGCTCATCATTAAAATATATATCATATGTCGTAATCATCATCAGCCTGTTTTATGTCGTCTACAGGATGAAGGCCTCTCCCTGCTATCTCCAATCACCCCTCTCCTGTGCCAACCAATTCCAACTAGTGCCCATGAATTTCCTAATTTCATCGCCCCACCTAGTCTTCCGACATCCTCGACTGCACTTCCCTTCTCTTGGCATCCATTCTGTAACCCTAACGTGGCGCCGGTTATCTAACCTGTGCATTACATGACCTCGCCAGCTCCATTTTTTCCTCTTAATGTCAATTAGAATATCGGTTATGTCCTTTCGCACTCTGATCCAAACCGCTCTCTTTCTGTCTTAACGTTATGCCTAGCATTCTTCATTCCATTGCTTTTTGCGCGGTCCTTAACTTCTCAAGCTTCTGCGACATATGTCAGCACCAGTAAAATGCACTGATTGTACACCTTCCTTTTCAACAGCTTGGTATGTCCTATGCCAAGTTTCGTCCTCACTGTTTTCAGGCTGCATCCATACTTTACGGTTTCGTCAGCCTTTCTCACGTTATAATTTCAAATATCACTTACTGTCTCCTTGTTGGCCAGTCTTGACACTTCCGCGAATTCTATCTTATCTTTTGAGTTGGACTCTTTCATTCTTTGTCGTTTCTTTATTAGGTCCTTTGTTCCCTGGGAGAGCTTGCCTACTGGTTGCCTTGGTGCCTTACCTCCCACTTCAATTACTGCCTCCGAAGCCAGCCTAGTTACAGTTTCATTTCTTACCTCTATGTCATCTTCATCTCTCTGTTCTAAGGCTGCATATGTGTTTGCAAGTAACAGCCTGAATTTGTCTACTTTTACCCTTACTGCATTTAGGTTGGCCTGTTTCTTCTTGACCAATTTTATTCTTTCTCTTTTCAAAGTGAAGAGAATCCTAGCCCTCATTAGCCTATGATCACTGCACTTTACTCTACCTATATATGCTGGGATTGGCAGAAAGTATGATATCAATTTCACTTCTTGTTTCATCATTAGGGCTTTTCCAGGTCCACTTTTTGTTGCTACGCTTCCTGATGAAGGAGTTCATTGTTCCCAGCTTATTCCTTTCCACAAATTCCACCAGCATCTCTCCTCTAGTGTTCCTAGAATCGATGCCGTAGTTGCCAATTGCTTGTTCACCAGCCAGCTTTTCCCCCACTTTTGCATTGAAATCACCCATTACTACTGTATACTGAGTTTGCAACTTTCTCATTGCTAATTCAACATCTTCATAAAACTGATCCACTTCATCATCATCGTGACTGGATGGAGCGTAGGCTTGTACTGCCTTTAATCTATACCTTTTATTAAGTTCGATTATGACTACTGCTACCCTCTCATTAATGCTGTGGAATTTGTCAATGTTGCCCACTATGTCCTTAAGGATTAGGAATCCTACCCCGTATTGCTTCTTGTCTGGGAGACCTCTATAGCAGAAGACATGGCCTGTATAAGAACTGGAGTATAAGTACAGAAGACAGTACTGCATAAGCCTCACGAGTTCTAATCTCACTAAGGCCTATGAAATCACAAACAATGCCTGATAGTTACTCAAAGAGTCCTGCTATGCTAGTCTCACTCGACAGAGTTTGGGTGTTAAAGGTTGCCAGGGTCAGTTTCCATTGACATAATGAGACAATACAATGATATAATATGATATAATATAATTATATGTGGTAATGTTATTAGTGGACTGCACTGTAATGAGCTGAAAGAGCGTATGAGGAGAGATGCGAGGTGAAAGAGGCCAGGCGATTCACAGTAGTTCTGCAGGGCCCTTGCACTTGGCTCACTGATAAAGGCAACTACGACACACAATGCTAGTAACATTGAATAGTCTCCCACCTATTAGCAATTTCCTGTCCACACATATTCTCATCGATAGCTTGTTATCGATGGCTTCAATTTCAAATTTTGTTGCGCTCGGGGCACTTTCGGACAGCTAGAGTCATCCAGCACATAAAAGAACTATTTTTCTATTTTTGCTTTTGTGTAATTTTTTTCACTGCGGGGGATTTTTAAAGCACCTTGTAGTTGGGCATCACAAGCACTCGTAGCTTCCGACACGACGTCAATGTCGCATGATGATGCCCTTTGGAAATGGCAAATTTCGACAGATTCCGATGAGTCTGCATTACAATTTTTTGATGGTGGTAGCAACCAAGACTCGGAAGATGATTTTTATTCATTGGACTTCAGCACAGATGGCGAAAGTGCATCAAATAGCCCTGGAATGTCAACAGATATCTGCTGGCAGGTTTCATTTTCTACTCGGAGCGTTTTCGTCGCTGCCGTGCTCAGGTTTAAAGGTATCCGGTGTGTTTTAAAGGTCACAATTCTTATCTGCAGGGTGTCAACGTCGTTTGAGCAGGACCACTTGCCAGTGGCGGTGCAGAGGTTGTAGTTTTGCACAAGAAAGCAGCCGGGAGTGGACCTCGGCATTGCGCAACTACTGCGTTCCGCAGCGTTGCGTGGCGGTTTCTAAGAGCGGCCATGTGAGCACAACAGCCACTAGGGCTAACATTTTCCTGTTTATATAAACAACAGAAAGCTTATATTTACAAGATTGTAGTATATAGCCTTTTTGTTAAAAATGTAGATTCCAAATTCTTTTATGTTCTTTTGGTGCAAAGCAACATCAATGCTATTTAATAAATATTTTTTTTTTCAAGGAATAGTTAATAAATGTTTGAAAATAATACCATTAGAAAGCACATTCGTTTTTCTACAAATCCATATCGTGTATTGTTGCGTAAAAAGTGTTCCCAAACTGTCTGCTGCCAAATACTGTAGGGGCAGGGGCCTTTGTCAAGCCGCTTAATATAGCAGCTTTTTTGCTCCTGTCCTAGCATTTGTACATGTAATGTTGAATGCTGAAATAAAGGAATGGAATGGAATGGAATGGAATACATTCTAATATCAAGCATTTGCTGTAGCAGTAAAAAAAATTTTAACTTGACTACCCAAAACTGCCTATTCTCTCATGCACAGAAATATGTTAATTAACCAAAAAGGAGCTGCAATCACTTCATTATATTTATTGCACTTAGTGCAACAAATGTCTGCTTTCGTGATGAACACTGCCAACGTGGCAATATTGATGAGGTGCAGTGGGTTACCAGCGGTAGAAGAAAAAAAGAAATAGGTTGGAGTGCATACGACCAAGTCATGACCGGAGCTTATCGCTATCCTTGAAAATTATTAAGTGTACAATCACTGCATTCTACTCGTACTTAACATAGGGAGCTGAAGTTTGTAGGTTAACAAAGAAGCTTGAGAAGAAGTTAAAGTACATGCAATGAGCAATGGAATGAAAAAGGTTAAAAGGTTCCCGAACAACCCCTCAAGATGGTTGAAAAAACACATTCCATGGATAGCATACACTGGTGTGAACATCTGGGCACACAATTTTGCGCTTGTGTGCAGTGTGTGGGGCTCAGAAGTGGAATGCGAAGTCATCTTTTTCTCAAACACTCTCTTTTCAACAGAAGCCTTCTTCTCACCCTTTTCCAGGCTCCCATATTTCATCACATAGCAGATTCCCATACATGGCTGCCATTGGCCAATAGCAGACATCAATCAATGAGCATCAGTCGACTATCGTCCGCTCACGCTGGACTGTGCCTGCCCACCATAGGAATGAAACTTTGGCCACACTGCATATCAGGGTGTCGTAGCCGTTGGCTCTTGCTAATTTCAATTACTGTGGCACACTCAACTAGCCACGAACTATGCGAAACTTAGAGGGACACTTATGGCAAATATTAAGGAGAGCTAGATTGAAAGATCATGCTTTTGCAAAAATGAATTCTAAATTCGTAATGAAAACAGCTTTTTGTAAGCGAGAAAATGACGAAAATGTAAAATCGGAGTGCCACCATATCTTGTCGACTATGGTACCTCTTAAGTGTGGCGTCAGCCCTTCCGATTCACAGAGTGTGGCTGTGACCCACCATTGCAAATGGCATAATGTTTCTCTGTTGATAACGGCCGAAGCAGCAACCTGTGGCAACCTGTGGCCCTGCCGACTCTGGCAGCAGAGGTTCAAGTGATCGTAACTGGTAACCCGAAACCAAGTAGAGCAACAGAACGAGTCGGCCAAGCTGAACGCCTACCCCAGTTCGTGTATAGGGCGAAATAAAGACTCCACAAAAGACATAGCAACGGCACAGAGGGCAATCACGTGGAAACATCAAGTCCTCCACTTTCGTGCGGGCGGTTCAAGTTAAGAAGCAGCAGCGGGACCTTCGAGGGCCATTTCCTAGGCAAAAGAATGACATATTCACATTCATAAAATGATGATAGAGTTCTAGACAAATACTCTGTCGATCTACCACGACTTAATGCTTTCCTTTAGACCTACGTTACACCGTGTGATAAATAGCAGAGGTTCACACCTACCAAGGATCAGTGCTAGTGGCTAGAAGTGCTTCACATTGGATGCTACAAAGTGCGCCATCTGTATTTGCCTACTGCCTGTCCATTACACGCACACCAGGCATGCAAGCGTGCACTGTTGCCCTCTTGCACGTAGCCACAGGGTGCAGCAATGAGGTCGCTCACTGTAATGCCATAGGTGAGGCATTGTGCCTCTCTATCACCACCGGCGCTCCTTCAGTGTGGAGGACATTGAGGGTGAACGGGAACACTCATACTAGGGCTTTTTGAAAAATTCTTTAGGCAATGTATTACTGTGAGGTACCATAGCCATCCAAAGGAGCCTCCGAAAAAATGTCAGGGCCTTTTTATGAGACAGGAAGACAGTGATGCGGATTAGAAAGCAAATGGGGGTAGCCGATAACCTGGTAAAAAAAACTATTATATTACTCATTGTTTTGCTCTGTTACTAATTATTGTTCTCTGGTGTGGGGCACGACTTGTTTCTCCAACACTAAAAAAGCTATATTGACACGTGTACTTGTCTTTACCGGGCAACCACATTTCGCCGCCTAACAAATGTAATCGCACAGCACGGCACGCGCCTGCACGTATCCGATGTTTCTGGAAAGTTATCGGTGCTTCTGTCCGGCTGTCTGTTGTTGCCGAACGCTCTGTTATCTGATTTCATCACGTGACGCGAATGGTGTAGAACTTTGAGGAAGGCGCGCGGGTCCGAACGATTAGTCTGGAACATTCGACGACTGCTGTATAAAAGCGGGCGTGCTTGACCCACTGATCAGATTTTCGCCGATCGCAGACCGTGTTTGCCGCTACCGTTGTGCTATAAGTGCATCCTGTTTTTGTGGGCACAGGTTCGCCCAATAAAAGTTAGTTTTGTCTTTCACAGTATTTGCTACTGTGTTCTTCAACATCACCACCACGTGACATCTGGTGGAGGTGCTTTTCGTTCATGTACCGGACGCCCCCAACAAGCCATAATCCAAGCCCGGACCGCAAAAAGAACACCAACGTAGTCCCGGAGCATCGAGCAAGCCGCCGTCTTCAACAGCTACCCCCGGAGCACGGACTCCTACCTGAGAAGACCAAGAAGATTGTAGCCAAAACCCCAATGGCAGCCCCAGCATCCCCCATATCGTGCTGCAGTAGCCCAGGAAACCCCCAACGTTCCACGGATCAGCACGGTGTCTACCAAGCTGACATTTACAAATTCCCCGAGTTTTCCAGGTTTTCCCTGAGCACTTTTGCTAAATTCCCTGAATGAGCCAGAACTTTGTTTTATGTTAAGACAGGCTGACACCATATTGCCCGATGCTGTCACTCTCTAGTAAGCACGTTGAAACAAAAAATGACTTAATCCAGTTTGAATAGTAAGGAGTAATATCTATTTTATTTAAAAAGAAAACAGAAGGAAAGTGTTAGTAAAATGCACAGTGAAAAAACTGATAAAACCCATTGCAAATTGGGTCGAACATTTTCAAATACGAATGTAAGGAAATGCATACATAAGTAAATATTTTTTGAATATGAGCTATTTCTATCAACTGATAGCAAGCTCATCGGTATGAGGCCTGAACTTTGTCACAATTAAGATTCTCTCTCAGCAGCTGGGAAGTCAATCTCAACTTTCCTGACAATGACATACTCTCAGCCTGTACAAAACATCTCAGTGTTGGGTTTCACTGCTTTAGGTAGCTTATTTTGGTTTGAATGAGGGACACCTGTATCTCGGCATCAGCCAACGCTTTGTTTTTTGAGCTCAAGCTCCTTCAAAGAGGTGGCGGCATGCTTCATTTCCCATTAATTCGTCAGGACGCCGGTCCTTCCTGTTCTCATCCTCCTTCTGCCACACGTTCACCCCATGGATCATTTGAAGCATCCTCTTGGTCAGTTGTACAGTTAACGTCCGATTTTTCGGGCTCCCTAGGGGCCGCAAAAACATCCGAAAAATTGGGCAGACCGAAAAAAATGAATGCATGTCTCTAACTGCCTGTAAGGGCTAAAATTGGCACAGGCACGTCCGCAAAAGTTCTTAAGGCCTGCCAGTACACTTATTAGGCATATCAGTGCTCGTACTGTGACAGGAGATGGGGGTGCACATGCGTATATTTAAGGAATACATACTGCGTGCAATTGCCCCTTCCCACGCTTGTTAAGCTTCACCGCCTAACAATGCTGTAATGAGGCGAAGCTAACTTTCAAAGACTGGCATTACGAAACGCACTGTGTGTACTCTGCGAGCTTCGAAGCCAATGGCGAAGATTACAAACGTGGTGTTGGTGCCATTGCTGACAGCGGCGAATTCTTTCAATGAAAAACACCGCACCGCACAGCAAGAAGCTTAACAGCGAACGTAGAAGCAGCTAGGCTTAACGTTGCCGTGGTGGTGGCTACGGCTGCCGGCGGATCTGCGTGCGATAGTGCCAGTTCGAGGCGGCGAGATAATCAAAATGGCGGCGGTGGCGGCTTTGAATAATGCCATTTCAGACCTGCAGTCAGGGCAATATACATTTACTATATGGAGTACGTGGTGGTGCCGCAAAGCCGTGCAAATTATCGGGCATGTCCGAAAAAGCGTCTGGAAAATTGGTCGTTAACTACTCTGACAATACATCGTGCCGATGACACGGCGTCAATGACGATTCATTGCGATTCCTCTGTTACTGGAGCCAGCATTAACACGAGTTTCGTTCCCTTTCAATAAAGTTACAGCTAATTTTCCCTGACAGAAGCATAAATTCCCCGAGTTTTTCCAGACTGTTCAATTTCCCTGAGAACTCCCGGTTTTCCTGGTTTTCCCGGTTGGTAGACACCCTGGATCAACATTCGAGGACCCGGAAATCTGGCTCGAGATGTATGAGAGGGTCGCTGCATTTAACCGCTGGACTAGCGACAACAAACTGCGACATGTCTTCTTCGCATTGGAAGACGCTGCCAGGACCTGGTTCGAGAATCGAGAAGCCACCTTAACGACGTGGGACCTGTTCCGAAGCGGCTTCTTACAAACATTCGCAAGTGTGGTGCAAGAAGAGCTAGCCCAAGCTCTACTAGAAACCAGAGCGCAGCTGCTAAATGAGACGATCGTGATCTTCACGAAGGAGATGGCCCGTCTATTCCGGCACGCCGACCCGGAAATGTCGGAGGAGAAAAAAGTCCGCTTCCGGATGCGGTGGCGTCAAGCAAGAACTTTTCGCCGGACTTATTCGTAACCCACCGAAGACTGTGGCTGAGTTTTCTGTGGAGGCATCGATGATCGAGAAAACTCTGAGATGTGCACCCGACAATATAACCGCCAGGGTGTTAAAGATTGTATAATTAATGAGAATGACGAGGCGTCATTCCGCAACACGTGCGGCATAGCCGTTGAATCCTTTCTTGAACTTCTGCATTTTTATTTAGTGAATACACATGTAGGATTCTGTGGTGCAACGTATATACAGGCAAAGGGTGTGTGCATCGGGTCAAAGGTAGCTCCTATCCTAAGTAGCATTTTTTGGGAAGCATAGACTGAGGGTTGGCCAAAGATTTAGAAGGTGTAGTAAGTAAGGTATACAGATATGTCGATGACTACTTGATTTTAGGCTGATTTTAGGCTGAAAGCACCCTTGGGTGCTTTCAGGAATAGGGTTGTAGAAGCCTTCAATTCTCTGGGCAAGGGCTTAACGTTTACTTTTGAAGCACCGGTAGATAACAAGCTACAATTTCTTCATGTCAAGTTAGAATTCCTACCAGAGCATGTATGTTGGTCATTTTCACCCCGAGCTGGAAAACCGCTAATGAATTATGCCTCAAATCATTCCAGGCTTGTGAAGAATGGCACAGTCATTTCGTGTTTCCAGTCAGCGTTATTGAATTCATGTCACCACACTGTAAAGATTGCATTTTTTGAGCAAGTTGATAGGTTGAGAAGGCTGGGTACCCGCTCGCTGTGATGCTGGCATCGTGCGCTAGACTAATGAAAAAACTTAAACGGGATAAAGGACAATGCAAAAAGAATCAAAGGCAGAAGGATGTAGCTTCCAAGATTTCAGTGATTCCGTATGTACACGGCCTTTCACACAGACTTAAAAAGGTGGCTGGTAGTTACGCAGTAAAAGTGGTATTTTCGGCGAAAAACAAAATAGCTAGTGTGTGCTCTAAGGTTAAAAATAAGTTCGAAAGAAAGGATGATGTAAAAAAAGAATGTAGTGTTAAACATCTGCGCAAGAACCAATTTGTTGATTGCGCGATGAACTTTGTTTATCAGATCCCTATGACGTGTGGTCATGTGTACGTAGGGCAGACTGCGAGATGCACCAACACGAGGTTAAGGGAACACTTGTCTAGTCTCAAAGGTCGCCCTAGCACGCATTTGGCAATGCATAGCCAAGAACATGATTGCTCCCCCCGTCTTAGTAACACCAACATTTTGTATAGGAATAGGAATCAAACCGCGAGGGAAATTGTGGAAGCACACTGGATTGAAAAACAAAAAGAAAAATGCATCAGCCATCCATCGGCTTCATTGTTGGATAAAGAAAATTCACTTCTATCATCACATCTTTAACGCATTTTATTGTAAGTGGTTGTTTCTTGCACCTTGCTGTTTTTACGCTGACCGGGTGGCTTTGGTCCACGTTTTTGTTTTTTATCACAAGTGGTATATGTACTATAGACGTGCTCTCTTGACTTGATCGCGCAGATCCGTCTGTATTATATGCGCTATAGGCGTGCTCTGTTGACTAGATCGCGCAGATCTGTGGGTGTTTAAGCAGGTGGTTCTTCAGAAATAAAACCAGTTGTTAGAAAGCGCGTGTCCTTGTGTTTCTTCTATTCTTCGTCCCTGTTTGTTTGCGTACAATAAGTTTTAAGATAAAAGACCTGTTATTACTCTATTCCTCAATCTCACCTTTTTTCCTGCGTTGAAGAAAGTATAGACAAATTTGGTGCAGTGCAGTTTTGCAATGAAGCCGCAACTTCTGTTCAGAGTCTTTAAGCATTACTCAAGTAATATCTGACCTCAGCGTTTATCCAGTGGAATAATGTTCCATTTCTACAGAAGCAAGGCATATGTATTGCTACGAACGGCCTGCAAGGGTACCGACCTACAAAATTTTCCCAGCCAGCCGCAGCTGTGGGGGTGGTGATATTTGGAGAACCAGACCTTGGAACGCGCCCAGCCCGCTGCGCTGACTCGCTTCATGCAAACAAGAATGCGCCTCGTCAACAACCCATTGGCGCTGGCATGTCTGCTGCGGCGACTCGCTATGTAAGGACGAAAATACGCCACGTCCCCAAGCAAGAGGTGCCAGGATGTCGACACACAGTCGACGGACCATGTATTGTTGGTAGATTTGCCGTCACCGTCCCGGTTTGTTTGAAGCGGTGGAACTCCTGGAAGGTGTTTTGCGGTGTGGTCTCATGGGTCCCAGAAGTGGTCAGTCAATGGACAGACGTGGCGGCCACTGTCTGTGGGGTTAACTCCGGGACCAAGAGGGCTCAGGGCCTGCAAAAGACCTGTGCCTGCGAAAACCCTCTCAACTTGGTGTGGTCAGTGAAACCTGTGTGGAGGTGAGTGTGTAAACCCTACTCCTCAAAGGCGGGTCGGCTACGATGACTTTGGACGTGCTGAATTGGTAGCAAGTTGAACGGCCGTTTTTCCCTCACCTAGGGATCTAGGAAGGACCGAGTGTTTATAAGCAGATGTGGCGCGGCTGCTGAGTGTGCATTCTCTTTCAGTCATGCTAGATTGATGAACTGTAACGTTCTCATGTAGATACTAAAAATAAATCCCATATTACTCGTTCTCGATGAGAACAAGTGTCTCCCTTCAACAACGTCCTTAGCGGGGATAAGTTGGACAACGGCATGGGCCAGCTACCATCTATTTCATGCCCGACCCCAACCATTGCAGTATCCTGTCTAGTTTGGTGCCGGTCCTCAGCAACCTGTATCTTGCAAAAGTAATTTTTTTTTAATTATGCGGTTTTACGTGCCAAAACCACTTTCTGATTATGAGGCACGCCGTAGTGGGGGACTCCGGAAATTTCGACCACCTGGGGTTCTTTAACGTGCACCTAAATCTAAGCACACGGGTGTTTTCGCATTTCGCCCCCATCGAAATGCGGCCGCCGGGGCCGGGATTCGATCCCGCGACCTCGTGCTCAGCAGCCTAACACCATAGCCACTGAGCAACCACGGCGGGTCTTGCAAAAGTAGGCAGTCTTGGCATAGAGGCTCAAGGGAACCTCAGTCTGCAGAACATTCCAAAATGTTGGTTTCCTTTTGTTTCTTGACTGCCCTCCTCATTGTTTTTAAAAAGAATGTGAAGGTGTTACAAGCATAATTTTAGAATGTCTTGGTCCCCTTGATGTGATCTTCGAAATGCAAATAGATAGGAGCATCCACTTTCTCGATCTGCAATTTGTGTTGTCTGATGATCACATCTGCTGGTGTTACAGCATCTTTTATCGTACAGTTCTGCCCATTCCAAGCTTTCAAAAGGGGCACAGCAATAATGTGTTTGAACAATGCACTAAGGAAGTCGTGCACTCATTAAATTTTTTCCAGTTTTCCACAGGTAGTGCGGTTGAGTGAGGCTGCTTTTCCAAGCAATCATGTCAATCACTGAAGCACTGCTCAGAGAAACGCAGTCAGGAGAGGGTGATTTCTCGACGTCAACCAATGCAGAGTCTGCTAAAAAAAAGATCACCATAATTCCTTACATCCACCGCTTATCGCATAATCTGAAGGAGATAGGACTATGTGGAAAGGTTGACAGTATTCACTGCTCCAAACAAGCTTGTCAGCTTGTGTGCAAAAACAAGACCACATAGTAAAACAAAGGATGCATGCAAAAGGCAGCACAGAAAAGGGTGTGCTAACTGTAGGACCTGTGTTATTTACTTAATCTTATTGCCCTGTGGAAACATATCGGACAAACTGGCAGATGCATTAATGATAGGCTTAGGGAGTGTGGTACTGTATTGACCGAAGGTGGAAGTCAGACTCCAGCCGTCCCGAAGTAAAAGGCAGTTTATTGAACATATACAGCCAATATATATAATGAAGAACAGAAGCGCCCCCTGGGGAATAAAGAACTGAAATGAATAACGAAACTGAATATAACATACTCCCTCCCTTATTTTTAGTGGTTAATTGTTAGCAAGTATTAGTAAGGAAAACCCCAAAGCACGCACACTGTACTTATTTACACATATTTACAACCTATTTACACAACGTCAGACCGCCAACTAATTGGTATGATAGTCTTGGAGCCAGGCCGGTGGCCAGTGCTCTCGGGTCGGCCGCGTTGGACGTCGCACTGGCGACGGGCTCGTTGACTGCTGCTGCGGTATGCCAGGAGACAGTGCCTGCGTCCTGGGAGAAGGAGGCTGTAGCACGGCAGGCTGCAGCACATCAGGAGACAGCGGCTGCGGCGTGGCAGGTTGCAGCGCCTCAGGAGACCGCGGCTGCGGGGTGGCAGGTTGCAGCGCATCGGGAAGCTGTGACAAGGGGGGCTGCAGCTCATCAGGAGACCGCAGCTGCGGCGTGGCAGGTGGGCCTGGTTCTCAGGTGCCCCTCTCCGGAACCCTGGAAAGCTTGGAGGCATTCCACGTACGGCGGTCTTCAGGTCGGAAAGAGGCTAGTCCCCTCCTCTTGATCACCTCAGTTGGTGAAGAAAAGGCGCAGTCTCCCTTGAACCGAACGGACGGTTTTTTGACACGGACAAAATCGCCTACGGCTATCTTCGTCTTCTTGGCGGCTCTCCTTTTGTCCGTGCAGTGCTTGCTGCTTTGCTGCTGACGCCTGACCTTTCGACGAAGTCGCGCCAACTCCTTGGCTGGGTCTTCAGCAAATGCTGGTGCGGAGAAACCCACGAAATCCAGCCTGGTTCGGGGCATTCTACCATGCAGCAGGACTGCTGGGGCGACCCCGGTGGTGGCGTGCGGAGTGCAGTGGTAAATGGCAAGGTATTCTGTGACAGCTTGCCGGAGTGGTCGATTTTCGAGGGTTGAAACTTGAATGAAATTCTTCAATGTGCGATTAAAACATTCTATTTGCGCATTGGCTTGGGGGTAGTATACCAAAGAATGTGAAAGACTGATGCCTCTGTTTTGCAGGAAAGTTATGAACTCACGTGAAGTGAACTGAGGTCCATTGTCACAAACAATCTCTTTCGGGTAGCCTTCACGGGCAAAAACACTTCTTAAAAAGTCTTTCACGGTGCTCGTGGACACTTCGCTGCAAAAATACACCTCTGGCCATTTAGAATGGTAGTCAACAAGCGTTACAGCAAATCTGCTGTTGTAAGCTGCATGCTCCAGAGGACCAACAATGTCTAGGCCAAGCTTTTGCCATAGTTGCTCAGGCCATTCAACAGGTTGCAACGGTGCTGGTGATGTTTTGACGGACTTATCTGCCTCATGACAGATATGGCAGTTTTTTACTGCCACTTCCACTTGCTTATCCATTCGTGGCCACCAGAACCGCTCACGCAGTCGCGCTTTCGCGTGCGTGTTACCCGGATGTGTCTCGTGCGCGATGCCGATGATCCGAGCCGTGAGGGAGGACAGAACAATGAGGCGCTCTCCACGCAGAAGCAGGTTATCGACAACAGAAAGTTCTTCCCGAATCGCACAGAATGGTTTCGCCTCTTCTGGTCTGGACTCCCTTGGCGGCCAGGAACTCAGCACAAATGACTTGACGGTTTCCAGGCAACTGTCGTTGAGGGCGGCCTGCCTGAACTTCTCCTTAGTCACGCAGGCTGGCTCAATGAACGAGACAATTTCTTCCTCCTTAGCAATCTCTGCCTCCGAGGTAGGTGCTGGTAGCCGAGAAAGTGCATCTGCTACAGTGTTTGTGGACCCTTTGCGGTATTCAACAGTGAAATTGTAGCAAAGCAGTCGTGCACTTCAGCGTGCGATTCGGAGTGGGCGTGTTCCATGTCCTTGTGACGACAGCAAGCACACCAGTGCCTGGTGGTCTGTTCGAATTGTGAAATGGCGACCTCACAGGTACGTGTGCCATCGCTCACACGCCCAAATGTACGCAAGAGCTTCTCATTCCCTGACTGAATATTTTCTCTCTGCAGGCGACAGTGAAAGAGATGCGAAAACGACTGTGCGGAGCTCGTGGCCACTTTGTTGCTGCAGGACTGCTCCCAGCCCACAGTCGGACGCGTTGGTCGACACAATGACTGGCAATGACGGATCGAACATCTGGAGGACTGTACTCGACGAAAGCATTTCCTTGACCCTCCGGAAACTGCTGTCTGCTTTGGCAGGCCAGATGAATGGCTCATTTTTGCGAAGTAATACTCTCATAGGCTCAACCACTTGTGCCAAGTGCGGAACAAACTTGGAGTAGTATTCTACGAGGCCCAGGAACGAACGAAGGGTGGCCACATCAGTTAGCACTGGTGTGTTAACTATGGAGTCTACTTTCTCTGGAAGTGGCGAGATACCACGTGCAGTGACCTTGTGCCCTAGAAACGCAAGTTCTGGAACGTCGAAAAGGCATTTGTTGTTCAGTTTCAGACCTGCGTTATTGATCTTTTGCAGCACGGTCTTCAAGTTTGAAAGGTGCTCTTCTGCGGTCTTGCCAAAAATGATGACATCATCAATGTAGAACAACACGCCAGGGCAGCGGTCAAGGATTGTCGCCATCATTTTCTGAAATGCCGCTGGGGCAGAAACCATCCCAAAGCAAACTCTTTTAAAACGGAAAAGGTCATCATGAGTGATGAAAGCTGTCAGATCCCTGCTGTCAGGGTGCAAGAGAACCTGATGGTAAGCGGAAGCCAAGTCAAGTTTGGAGAAGTGTGTAGCGCCTACCAAAGCGTGAAGCAGCTCCTCTGTATGGGGCAATGGGAAAATCTCTGGAACAATAGCTTTGTTCGGCTCTCGAAGGTCTACGCATATCCTGATGCTACTGTCTTTCTTGTTAACAACAACAATGGGGGACACCCATTCAGAAGCATCGATCCGCTCGATAATGTCGAGGCTCAGCAGCCTCTGAAGCTCATTTGATACTGGTGACCGGAGAGAATATGGCAGATGGCGAAGCTTCGAAGTTACAGGCTGCACGCCTTGCCGTGTCTTGATGCGATGTGTGAACCCCTTAGCAAGACCCAACTCGGGACTGAAAAGTGAACTGAACTCATGTGCTAAGGCTGGCAGAAGAGCTTTGTTACGGGGCTGCGTGCTTGACGGTGCGGAAATAGAACAGGACAGCAGGTCAACAACAGTCGGCTGCGGAGCAATGGACGTGTATAAGCACTTGAGAGCAGAACCCTCAATGCGAAGATCCAAGGCTTTAATGCCGTCAAGACCGATCAGACAAGTTCCTCGGTGAACAACATAAAAACGTAGCGAAGCTGTGCGGCCTTTAAACCGAACGTCTGTCTGGAAGCAACCTAGCACTGGAATCGGCCGTTAAAAGTATTCAAACAGACTAACATGCGGAGCAGGCAGGAGCGGAACGCTCTGAAAATATCGACTGAATCCTTGCTCTGACAGGATTGAAACAGACAACCCTGAATCAACGAGGAATGTCAAAGTGACATTCGCGACTTGCACTTGAATATGAATTCTGCTACGCACGGAATGTTGCACAGTCAAAACTTCCTCAGCACTGCTGGATGACGAAACATCTTCATGAAATTCAACTTCACGGACTCAGCCTTGCATTTGGGTTAGCTTGCGGTTGCATACCCTTTGAAAGTGGCCCTTGCGACTGCAAAACGAACAAGTCTTGCCATGCGCAGGCCACTGCGGCACTGACGCGATGTGGTCCCGCGACCCGCATCGGAAACAATGTGGCGAGCCGGAGCGGCTACTCTGTTCTCGGTTCCGCTGAGGGGGGCGGTTCCGCTGCGGCGCACGTGAGCCGCCCGCGCTCCTTGTTAAACTCTGCTCCAAGGTGGCTGCCGGTTGTGAATTCCTTTTTTTCGAAGAATGCGACGTTGGTTTTCGATGCTGCTGCAATGAAATTGCTTTGACCGAAGCAGAAAGCTCCTTTAGCTCTTCAGCTGCCTGCCCAAACTGAAGTGCGATTCGAACAGAATTCTCGAATGAAAGTGTGGAACCCTCGAGCAGTAACCACTCACGTAAGCAAGTGGAAGCTACGCCAGCAACGAACTGGTCCCGCAGAGCATCATCTTGCGAGGCAAACAAACAATGTGACGCTAGCTCCCGCAGAGCGGCAACAAAGTCATGAACGGACTCGCCTGTGTGTCGGCTGCGGCGGTGGAAGCGATGACGCTCGATGATAACGTTGCGCGATGTCGAAAACTGGTGCCGTAATGCGGCGAGTGCAGAGTCGTATTCGTCAGGAGGGGCGACGACAGACTTGTCATCGGCAAGTGTTGCGGCACTTGGCGCGGCGGGTGCTGCGGCGCTGGTCCCTGCATGTAGCGTCTGATAAATACGCTGGCCCTCCGCCTCCAAACAATGCAAAAGAATAGCCTTGCGTTGCTCCGGCTTGAATGCGGCGGCTCCGGATGCCAGCAAGTACACGTTGAACATCTGCTCCCACTGCTCCCATGGCAATGAGGGACGGCTGGGGGTTGGAAGGAAAAACGGTGGCGGAGCAAGCCCAGTGAAGCTCATGGTGGGCGGATACGGACGGCGCAGCGGGGCTGGCGGTACGTTCACGACATCCTCATCGCCAATGTGGTATTGACCGAAGGTGGAAGTCAGACTCCAGCCGTGCCAAAGTAAAAAGCCGTTTATTTAACATATACAACCAATATATATAATGAAGAACAGAGCGCGCCCTGGGGAATAAAGAACTGAAATGAATAACGAAACTGAATATAACAGGGAGCACTCCAATAAAGTTAACAAGCCTTCGCCCGATGGCTTCCTCACAATTCACTGTCATAAGTGCGGGTGCCTTCTGCGACCTGAAGATACAGTTGCTATCGGGAGAAGCAAATGCAAATTAACTTGTCTCTTCATTGAAAGTGCTCGCATTGAAGAGTTTGGCGATGCTTGTGTTAGCCAATAATCCATGTCCCTATGAAAGAAAGAGTTGGAATTCCTGTGCATGCATTAAACATGATAGTTTTTGCCTAGACTGCAAGTGAGTTGTACTATCATTTGCTCTGTTTCGTTGTTAGTAGGCACACGCATTAAAAAAAAAGAAAGCGAGAGAAAAAAGTGAGGGTATAAAAGTAGCGTCCATCTGGGAAATAAATTGTTGGAAGTTAGTGCCAGTGTGTGTCTGTTTTCTCTTCTACGTCCTCTTGCTTTTTGCGCTACAAAAAAACTGCACAATAAAACATGCTGCGTGATTCTGGATGGATTCTATGCTATTCATTAAGTTTGATGAGGTGACCAAATTGCAGATGCATACTCAAGTTTGGTACGTAAGGAAGGTTCACGAATCGATGATGGAGGCAAGGAAAGCAATTATTTAATGAAACCCATTATTTTTGATGCATCAACGGCAAGTTGAGTGATGTGCTCATCCCATGTTTCCTGCTGATTTGGACTCCTCTAAGTACTCATATATTACTCAACCTTGGATATTATGGATGACTTTAGTGCACAAAGATAGGTAACATTGGAACTCTTACGTGAGATGTGCATTAACTTGCACTTGGTGATGTTAAGTTCAATCAACCAATCTGAACACCAGTTTGCGATTATTTGTAAGTAATTTTGTAGGGTTGCCTGGTTATGCATCAGGTTACGCATTTCGTGAGTGCATATTTAAGCACAGCCCCTGTTCCTGCGACGAGCATCAGCGGCGCTTGCCCTTTCCTACCTGTTTTTCTCCAGCTTTCCTCTCCCTACTGGCTCTGAGCCATGCTCCCTCAAGGGCTGCGGAAGGTAGCACTAACCTTTCCTTTCTCAACATGAACCACTTTTCTCTCGGCGGTGCCTTTGCGCCACCGAGACGTCAGCATTTTCGGCATGCCTCACTTGCAGCCCGTCACGCCTGCTGAGATGCCCTCCCCTCTACACTTCGACGTGCGCACCGTCAGCTGCTCCCTTCGGAGCATGCACAGAACGATACTCAACTCATGCACTGCTTCGAACAGCTGTCTGCGACCGTCAGCAAAGCGGCCTGGACACCTTTTCTCTCCATGCCATGCATGGTGGGATGGCACAGTCATTGCAACGAACACACGGATGGAGCAACAGCCATCTCGACATTAGGCATATCACACCGTGTTGGCTGCGTCTGGTTACGTTGGCTATGCCAGTGCGTCAAACTATAGACGTTGTTGTTCTCACCAACGTGACATAGCGTGTGTGCGCGCTGATGCTACGTCAGGCTATATATGCATCTTAACTGAGCGATTTTTTTTTTTACCGATTAATTCAAATTTTGTATAATTCGAATTTCCATAGCATCCCCTAAGAATTCGAATTAACGAGATTTTACTGTGCTACATCTTACAAGCCCCACCTTGTGGGGAAAAACAAATGCAAAAAGATATCAAACAGACTCAACAAAATCATGCAAGCAAGCAAGTGACCGATAGAAAATGTTATTCAATCAATACAGCGGCACATGCTGCACAAATTTACCCGTCATTTGACCGAAAAGAAATATGTGCACATGTGCACCCCATGTTGCAAGATTTAACAATATTTCCTATCAGTAAGCTGTTTGCTTACATGTTTTCGGTGAGGCTGTGTGGTAATTTTTTGTTTATTTCCAGTTCACTACCAGGTGGTGCTTGTAAGAGGTGTATAAGTTACCATGCCTTTCAGTAAAACAAAGTAGTTGAGACGTCCATTCCACCCTGCTTGTCCACAATTGCAAGCCATGCTTGGCAGTACATGACCCTCAACCAAGGGGCAGCATGTAGTATCACCAGTGGCTGGTACGACTGCCACACTCAGCAGCACAGCCAGTGGGCCAGCGCACTGACCAGTAGTTTTCAGCTGCTGCATCAGACAAGCAGTACAGTGGCTAGACGGGTTAGGTGTGCCACCTGCCGGGTGTGAAGCGTAGTTCAGCGCTTCTCCACATAGTTACGACAAATACTGCGTTGCAATCGGAGGCCTGTCACAAGCGGTGCATGTCGTGCACTGTTGCAGCCGTATTACAGCGGAAATGTGGCATATTTATCACTGTATATAAACAAGAAGCGGTCTTCACAGCGATACCATAAACAGTTACAGATTTCTGAATGCAGTGGAGCACAGTAACTTGCAAAGGTAATCTAGCTGCCTTGTCCATCAGCTATTTGTTTCCCAGTTTGAGAAGCAAAAATATACAGCTCTTAACGCCGTTTTGTTCGGTAAACACGTTAAAATTGACTCTACGAAGAGCAGCACAAATTATGGACAAACAAAATAGTCCTTCATCAGTTGTTCTAAAAGGAGAGCTAGAGCTGAAATTCATTTTACGAATCAGCAGGTGCTGTACGGGAACGTAATTCATGCAGGGTGTATTGTTATACCCTAAAATGTGTAGTGAAAATGACTTGCTCTGAAAGAAGGTAAAATAAAATCGAATAAGTATTGATATTCACACAACTAAACGTGCAGCTTTATTCCCTGGCTTTATTTCATTGCCTGTATAGGTGCTATTATAAACAAGATGTGTGGTAATTTGTGCGGAGCTGTAGACATTTGCAATATAAACGAACAATTTTTTGCAATAGAAATAAACTTGTTTTTCTAAAAAAAAAAAACATTTTTTACCTTTTTCGATGATCTATGATCAACTATGATCTATGATGCGAATAGCAGCTTGTAGCATGCAAAATAAGTTTGTGCTCTTGATGGTCGTACACGTGTACAGTCAAACCTACTTATACCAATATTCAAGTGCTATGAAAATTCCATTGTTATCACCAATGATTGTTACGACCAGGTTGCACGAAAAAAATCAAAATAGGGGGACAGCAGAGCTGTACTGAGAAAATTATATTGGTGGGGATGCCATTGCCACTCCCCATCGCATTCAGAATGGCACTGCTATAAAAACTGCAAAGATAGGTCACGGGGGGCAAGCGATGCCTTGGCGGAGCTCGCACATCACTTTGGTGGCCCCAAAAGGGGCCTTTTTAGAAAATGCGATAAGGCCTTGTCACCAGCCTGTCACCTTGAGAAATCCAGAAGAAACAATGGGGCGAGATGGCCACAAGCATCTCGCCGTGTACATCTCACTGGCTTGCAAGAGAAAACTCTATGCCCGACAGCCATGCTTGCCTGGTGTGAAACTTCTCCAAGGCATCCAGGTGCTCCCCATAGTGGAGCAGAAGATTCCTCGTGAGAACGAAGCCCCAGAGGAACTGAATCATCTGCCGGGCCTCTTGCAAGGACAACATTGAGGCAGCCTGCTCTACCGTGTAATCACTGTCGTCGTCGCTGTCACTATCCAATGCAAGCATGTTCGCGATTATCACCTCATTGGTTAGAAGCACTTCATTTCCATATCTACAGCAGTGCACTTTCTTTTCACCGGCAACGTCGTGCACTGCCAATGATCAGCGGGTGGATCAGTCATCTTCCGTTTCAGTGGCAAGTCAAATGAGGCTGAGAAACCATGTGTCCAGAAACAACTTCAATGCAAGCAACAAAGATGAGCACGAGTGGCTTAATCCGTTGACAGAACTCCACAGAATGCGGGGCCAGCGAGCAATCTTGGAGCAGTGCAGTTGGTGCAGTCCATCATGTTTCTAAGGGTGGCATGGGCCCAGCCCATTCGTGTTCCGAGAGGTGGAAGAGCAACGGGAGAGAGGCACACGGAGAAGGCTGGAAAATGAGCACGTGGTGGCAGTTGGGGCAGCGGGCCATCGTGCAGTGGCTCAAATTTTTCGTTTTCTTTTCAAGGATTTCGCATTTCACTACCTTTCAGCACAGACACCCAGCAGCCAGACTTGATCGTCAAAACCAATAATGCGGCATCGGAGCATTGTAGTAAGCGGGTTATTTCCCCATGGAAAACATACAAAGTTGACAGTGCAGCAGCTTCACATTGTTATAACTGATATATTGTTAAAACCAGTATCGTTTTAGCGGGTATGACTGTATTTAAATGTAATTAGGGTAATATTTGGTCACACGCATCAACCAGCAACTCCAAGCTTTTACACCAAACTATGGGACCCTCGTCTGTATATTATATCTAACCCATTCACTGTATTTATAGCTTAATAAACTAAATAAACTCAAAATGAAACGCAGGACTGCGTTACAGCGCTCGAATACATGTAGCGTAGCATAAGGTGCTTTCTTATTAGGAGCCAAGTTCTTGCTTGTCACAAGAAAGTGCAGGAGGGTTATGTCGCTTGATAATACCTGCTCGCAAGTTCATGTTTGTGCTGCTCACAAAGAACCATTCCAGAAGGCCTCAGCTGGAAAGAGGAACAGTGCATGCAGCAGCCATATTCTTGTGAACTGCGGCCGCTACACTTGAAGATGAATTTTATTCTGCTGTGTGGCTGTTGATAGTTGTCACTGTACTTGCCAAAACGTTTTCAAGCTTCTCACACTGAATCATTTTGTTGACCGTCTTGCAACAGGTTCACTTTCTTGCTTGCGTATAAATACTCATTCTTCACTTGCTCAACAAGTGTCATTTTCATTCGCATCCTCTTTGCTTGAAGCGCGTGTTCACATTTGGCTCGCTGATTCTTTAGGATTATTTTGGTGACTTCGACTGGCATCCTGTCGTAGTCTTGCTTATTCTTTCTGCAGGAGTTTTCTTCAGCTGGAGCATCGTAAGATAAAAGAAGCGGTGTTACTCATTAGCCGCAGATGGACCTTAGAAATTAACCTCCACAATACATTCAATGAAATGCTCCTCGAAGTGGCGCTCTCACACAACTAATGCAGTTGAAACATTTTCTTAGCCCAGTGATGTGCAAGCTCACATTTCTCCGAAAGTTCTGGGTCTCGTGGCATAAAAATAAGTGATATTTAGTCTGTGGCTTGCGTGTTTGTAGCCAAACTTACGATTCAACGGAAAGTAAGGTGTGGCCCTATGGCTAGTCTTCTTCTGTGTAGGAACACTTTCAGTCTGTCTAGAAGCCCAAAAAGCTTCCCATTCACAAACATCCCCCACAGTAATCACTTCGCTTCTTAATCTTCTATGCAAATTATTGAAACTCTGAGAACTATCGGAACTGTGAGCAAAGTGCGCCGTGCCGTCAGCATGTTAAGGGGAGACACTGGTTTGAAAATATTTTTTTTAAATTTTCAGTATTTCCAGCTGAAATTTTTATAGAATATGTATTTTTCACAGCTGAAAACAAATATGCAATTAGATTTGGGCTATCACTCCCACATTTCAAAATATTGACTGTTTCATAAACTTACATTCTGCCCAGTCTTTTGACAGCTTTCCCATAAAAGATTGCTATTAATTTGGTATGACAGCGCTCTATAGAGACCAGGGAGTGCAGGGAAACCATAATTTTATTTTTAGCTTCATTGGTTCAAAAGTTATGGCCTTATCAAGTATACTCATCAGAAATCTGAAACTATTGCGTAATTTTACTGTTGATTAAATCATTGTTCTAAATAAAAGTATCAAAATTTCTTGGTTTTATTGCACTAATGAATGTATAAGCTTTCAAATGCTGCAAGAATTATCAAAATCCAACCGCTACATCAAAAGATACTGTGGGCAATAGCCTAGGATGTGATAAAAAATGTTTTGAGAAAACAAGAAAAGAAGTTTAGGAACATGGTGAGCATTTTTATTCAATAGGAGAAGGTATTAATCAGTGTGGTGACGATGCTAGAAGCCACCAGGAACGTAGTCATGATCATTTTCCTTGGTGCGCTTTCTTTTCATTGCACGCCTGAAGTTTTCAGCATGTGCATGCTTCTTATCGGATGCCACTAGTCGGCGACTGTCCTTTTCTGAACATCTTTCAGAGGCTACGGCATTCTGCTGCAGGTGCAGTTCATTTAGTATCGCTGCATCTGCTCTCCCTTTGCCTGCATTAAACCTTGCGACTGCTTCGGCCACAGCAGCTTCCACAGTGAAAAGGGAGGCATGTTTGCTCTTTGACACGAGCGACCAAATGACAGAGTGCAGGCTCTCGTTCGGGTTTTGGGTTTTGCCTCGCTGACAACGCTTCAGCAATTTCTTGTCAGAGAGTCGCGTATACACAGGCCGCAAGGCATCAACAACATGCTCCGGCAGGTTGTAGCGGTGCTTTGGAGGAGTCTCCTTCTTGGCAACAGCCCTGTTGTACTTGCACCAAGATTCTTCACCACTTGGGCAATGCGAGTGATTTGGGCTTGCATCAGTAGATGCTACGTGATAAAGAGTTGCCCAAACAGCATTATGCATGGCTTCGATGTTTCCTTGAGTTTTCAAAGCCCATCC
Source organism: Dermacentor albipictus (assembly GCF_038994185.2). Classification (NCBI taxonomy): domain Eukaryota; kingdom Metazoa; phylum Arthropoda; class Arachnida; order Ixodida; family Ixodidae; genus Dermacentor; species Dermacentor albipictus. The sequence goes on along the minus strand of NC_091828.1, from coordinate 15,909,578 downwards.
ATAATATGTAGTGAGCTTCGTGACCAGCTCGCCCGTGAGTTTTCCTTTACCGCCAAGGCTTGGCTTTCCGTCAGCTCTTTGTTTCTGCAGGAGGTTTCGAAGAGCTGTGCCCATGCGCTTATGCACATGGTTGACACAGTCCTCTTTTTCTATTGGCACAAAGCCATACACCTGTGCCTCTTGCAGGCTATTGAAGGCCCGGCTGTCTCCATCACATAACATGGTTGTGTAGCGGAGCCCATGCCTTTCTAATGAGCGGCCAAATAAAATTTGTGCCGCTTCCACCTCCATTTGGCCTGGCTTACTGGAGGTGTTCTTTTGGCATCTGTGGTCAGCTAGCCACTCGGCATACCTTGGATCGTCCTCCTTCGGCCCTAGCTGGCACCCCAAACAGAAGTTCGATAGGACGACGAAGTCAAGCACGTATCCCGTAAATAGCTCGATCACTGTCCCTACACAAATATGAGATGAGTGGCCCCTGGTCAACCAAGTCCCATCAAAGGAAACAGCGATGTTTCCAGTATTTCCGTAGTCCAGATCGGCATACAGTGTTTTCACCGTGCTCGCGCAGTCGTCAATAACGAACGCGGCAGCCTTCTGCGAGGCAGGGTTCATCTTCAATTTAACATAATCTTGGTAGGTCTTCGTATGCATGCCTCTCCGCGAAATATTCAGAGTGGAAAATATATCGTTTAGCGCAGTTTGTCCGTTCCCTGTGCTCATTGCCGCGCGAACCGCGAGCACGTTGACTTCGAAAGGGCCGCGCGCCGCGTCCCCCCCTGCTCTTGGCGAGCTCCATACAGTCTTCAGTTCTCCGCACTCATCACAGGTCAGCACAAGTTTCGCGGCGATGCCATATTCTCGGTCTTCTTTGGAGATGCTGCCAGGCCCGCCACACACACGGCAATTCATGCACTGAAGCAGTTCATTCACCAACGCTAAGCTTACGACGGTGAACGGCGTTCCAGTCGTCGCGGCTCCTTCAGAGTCTCGAATAAAAGACCGCTTGCGTCGTGTGGCTGGCGTCGACGAAAGGTCTTGCCGTATATCAGTCGCACGACACTCGATGGCCACTTTTTCAGCGGCAGAAGCCAACGGAGTGTCGACGCGCACAGCTCGCGTGTGATCTTGGGTCGCCGCTATCGCGTCAGCGATCGCGGGTGTCGCGTTCGTGATAGCGCCGGCACAGCCCGCTTCTTCCGTGTTCTCGGCGGCAGAATGTCTCACTGGTGATATGCTGCGTGCCCTCGGACGCCGTTTTCGCTTCTTCCCGAACGCATGAACCGTCCGGAACTTCCGATGACCGCCTGCCATCGCACCGATCGCACAGCCGTCGCTTAGGCCTCTTGGCAAGATGGCGGACTGCGCGCCGCTGTCTAGCAGACGAATCCATTGGCATCCAATAGGGAATCAGGAACTGCCCCACGTGATAGAAACGCACCAATAATGTGCGAGTATGAGTTTTTTTTTTTATGCGTGATAGCTGTGCCGTTGCCAGACGGAAAGCGCTCTTCCGCTAGGAACAGACAATAGAAGAATGCGTCTTTCAAATGAGACCAAAATGGCCGCGCTACTTGGCGTGGTTCTCGGGCGTTGCCAACGTTACTAGATTAGTTTCAGTCGTCAAACTCCGCCGCGGCACCTGACCCCTTTCTGTCGCGCCCGCGGGGTGGCGCGCGCGACACTATCGGCCCGAAGGCGGGCGGCGCGCAACGTTTGTGCGGGCGGACAGAGACGCCGATGAGCGCAGCAGCGTGCCACGTTTTGCTCGTGTTTCTGATTTGTATGCCAGGAAAATTCTGCTCGCCTTGTGAGCAAACATGCCTGCAATGGAACAATGAAACGGCAATGAAACAAGAAAAACCACGAGAAAGAGATGAAGTGATAGCTAGGGAGGGTGCCGCGCCCTTCCTAGCTATCACTTTGTCTGTTTTCACTCCTGTTTTCTTTTGTGTTTTATTAAAAACTTGCGAGCATTCTACGACCAGTGTACCAGGCCACCGGCTTTGAACTTCGTGCGCATTTCCCAAGGGCTATAAACTTGTTGCACTAATCATTTCAGGTCATCAAAGATTTTTCGGAACAGCTAAACTTGACAGAACACAGTGCAATTCAAAGAACCTGAAGCTTTTTGCATCATAACAAACGACAAAGTCGCTGCGAGTAACTTTGATGTCGACTTTAGACATTGTCGATGATCTGCCGCGTCCAGTTGCGCTCTATGTTTCGACAGCCAGTTAATTATCAAGATTCACTGGAGGTAAGGCACACTGTTCACATTTGTTGTGACTGCATACACGTTGCACTGTTTTCTAGGAAATTCCCTCACTCATGTTTTTTCAGCAATAGATTGGACTAGTGCGTTCCTTCGATTGTGATGAGTCCCATCCTACTGTAATCAACTTCCCGCAGATTCCGCCTTCTAAGCCTGTATACACCTGTTAAAACAGCGCTACGTGCTAGCTAGTGTGGAAGGTATGTCAGGCCCTGTCTGTGCTCGTCGGCATCATCGACACATTTAAGCAGATGAGAGAAGCCTGCCAGTAAAAAAAAAAAAAAAAAAGTTTTCGCAATGCCATTGAGGCGGCTTTGATAAGTTGCCCGGAGCCAAGCAGCTCACCAGAATTTGCTTGCAATGAGCACACTTATGCTCGAGGAAACATAAGGGACAATGCTGTTTATTATCTGTGTGGATATGTCATTCATAAAGTCAGAAAGGGCGCACCATGTGAACTATGCATAGCGGACATAAGCTTTGAAATCCCAGCAGTTGGCTGCGACAGTTACTTAATTGAGTGCAGAAGTCTCAAGCAAGGTTCCTTAAAGCACCCGACGCCAAAGATGCTGGGCTTTATGAAGACTGCTAACAAAAGTGTGTCAGCTTCCCTGGATGAGGCAGGCCTTTGCGGAGAGATATTATGGAAGGTTTTAGATGATCTAGAGGGGTGCTGCCGTTCTCTTCGTGGTTGTGCAGAGCATTTGTTCGCGTTCACGTGCGAAGTACTGAATTTCTTCATTGTTATGCGGATGCATTTTTACTCCAGGGATACAAACTGTCATCTAGAAAGCAGTCACAAGGTAGCTGTAGCAACCAAGAAAGCGCGTCTTTTGTGAATATCGATGCATCATGCTTAGATTCATCAATCCGGCGTTGTACCGGTCCTATCATTTTTTTTCATCTGTACATAGAACATGCCACAAATGAAAAGCCTCACTGTCCTCTTCATTCACCTATTAGCTGCTTTTTACAGAGTGCACAATGTAAAAATGCTATTCTTTGAATACTTAGCGCCACGAAAAGCAGCAAAAGAAAAGAAAAAACTGGCATTGAGTCGGCGGCGCGCTGCTGCCTTGGGAAGCTTCTGTAGCCAACCGGGCCAACCGTGGCGGCAGCGCCACCTCGCGAGAGGAGACGGCAGAGGGTCACGTTCTCGCGCCGCTCCCAGGCGGAGTTTTACAACTGAAAAGCATCTAGTAGCGATGGGCGTTGCGGCGTTGAATATGACCGTTTTTGAGGTGGTTTCGCGAGCGAAAATGGCCATGAAACTGACTTTGAGACCGAATAACTCGACTAATGCGCATTACATTGCTACAGTATTTTAGGAACAGTTTCTTTAGGCCTTATTATGAAAAAAAATACTTCAAAAAATCGATTTTTTAGAATTTTTTTGGCCTCCCAGACCCGTGTCTCCCCTAACCGACGACTTAAATGACCACTTTTAAAAATTACTCGTTGTAGCAAGAAACGTGCACTCTCTCAACATAATTTAGTCATATTTTTTTAGGTTTTAATGTGCAAACTGATTACTTAACCTCATAACCTCATAGCAGAGTGCAGGGTTGTCTGCCAAATTTCGATAACACCATCAGCAAGCCAAGCAGAAATGATACCTAGGCACCTGTCGGTCAAAATACACCACACATCTCACCTCGTGCCTCGTCTTTGAGCCGCTGCACCATGAAGCTCATAGCCTCCTTCTCGTCCAACTCACTCTCGAGGAAGGCGTTGCGCTCAATAGCCTGTATCAGAAAAACAATGCGTTCTCAAAAAGAAGCAGCATTAAAGACATTTTTTTCATTGGACTAGTATGCCACGTTATTGCACAGAACACTGAACCTTAAGAAAAATGTTGCTAAGTGACGGTTTCTGAAAATTTCATCCCATTTTGCATTTTAATTGTTCCTGAACGCATTAATACTAAATTTGAGTAATCTCCTGCAGTGGCGAATCCCCCATTAGAATGTAAAAAGGCAAAATAAGCTGTTAATCTCAAAATGGTGCTTTGCCTTGAAAAGTGGCTTTGATAGCTAACTACCGTACTTACTCGCATAATGATCACACTTTTTTGTCAATAAAATTGACGCAAATTAAGGGGTGCCATCATTACGCGAGTTAAATTTCCCGCAAGAAGAAAAAAACTTTTTTTTTCATGCCACGTTTGCTGTGGGATGACAACAGGTCAACAAATGGGCGGCTGCCACTGTATGTAGTGCGGGACACCAAAACAAAAATGGCAGCCGGCGGAGCAAGCCGAACGTGGCGAACGTGATTTTTTTCTTCTCGTGAGTACATTACATGCATTGAAACAGTTGCTTCCGTATCAGCAATGAATAGTATCGTTAATATCGGCAAGTATGCGGCAATATAACGTAGCCATGTCCACTTTAAGTGGAAAGAAACAGATGGGTGCGCTTAGCTGCCAGTGACATAGAAACACATGGTGGGCATGCTGCGGAAACTGCGGCATTTGTCTTCACTACTATCCTAATACAGCGGCATGTTTCCACTAAGGGTGGGTGAATATCTTAGCGGTGTTACAAGCATCTGCGTATGAATAGGGTACACTTCATTAAAACTTCTTTCTGGGCGAGTTGGTGCATACTTGACATAAAACTGTTTACAGCGCAAACACATGCAACCACAAAGTAAGGGACAGGACACAAGCGCTGACTGTCAACTAACATTTATTAACGGAAGACGGGTGCATTATATAAGGGGAAAGGCAGAAGCGAAAGGGGAAGGGAGTGATACAATCGGGGAAAATGATGATGCGCATCGATAAACGAACGTGCCAGCAATCAACGCATTCATGCGCGAAGAAACAAGAAAACGATAAAACTAGGCAAAGACTAACAAAAGACGAGGGATACTAAGATACAATGAAATCATAAAACAGCCGCTTCCAAAAAATGAAGCTCTGCCGCAAAAAGCGATACAGAAGGGGTGCTCACGCACTTGCTGCCATATTTGTGTATGTAGAACGTTTCCAAACTGACGCGCGCCGTCTCGTCGGCACTCTTGCCGAGAATCTTCGTCTCTCCCAAACGAGCCTCGCATCCTGTGCATCCAATTACATGCGCGACCACATGTGCGTACTTGTCCTTTAAGTTGCTTAGATTTCGGGCATGTTCCCCCAAGCGTTCATTAATGCAGCGGCCGGTTTGGCCGACATAAGCCTTTCCACACTTCAAGGGAATGGCGTAGACCACTCCTGTGGAACACTTGATGAACGGCTTCTCATGTTTTAGCTGGCAACCTCTTTTTTTAGAGTTGCAGATGCGTGGGCACAACTGTGCCAGCTTGTTGGGTGCCGAAAAAACAACGGAGACACCATGCCTGTTGGCTACCTTCTTAAGACTGTGCGAAGTCTTGTGCAGGTACGGCACAACCAAAGGCTTGTCGGTCTTCCGACGGTCATCTTTTACTCGTGTTCCCAGTTTTAGCTTCTGAAGGAGGGTCTCAGACACCGCAATCAAGGCCGAATGGGGGAATCCCGCCGCCACAAGTCGGCTGGCCTGATTCTCAAAACATGTCTGCATCAGGTGCGGGCACGACTTCTGAAGAGACGATTCCAAACAGTGCGACGCTATAGCTCTTTTTACAGTTTTGGAATGCGCTGAATCATATGGCAGCAAGTCCTTTTTTGCGCGAGGGAAGTAGCCCCAGCAAACGTGGTCTTCATCAAAGGTTAGTCTCAGGTCTAAAAACTGTAAGGCATTTGCGTCAGGTAGTTCGTGGGTAAAATTTAGCCCAAGTGCATGCTTGTCAAATGCGTTTAAAACTTCACCTACTGTAGAGAGGTAGGTGAAGGCCGTCTGCTTTTTTAAAAGCACTAAAAAGTCATCTACGTATCTAAAAACCTTTAAAACGAACCCCCCCAAAAAAGACCTATCTAAAAATCTATCTACCTTTGCTAAAAAAATATCGCAAAGAATTGGAGCCACGCAGGACCCAATGCAAATACCGTTGCGCTGCAAAAAAGGCAGGTTGTCATAAACAAAAGTAGATTTGAGGTAAAACTGCAACAACGATATAAAATTATCTACTGACAAGCCTGTTGAGTTCCGGAATGACACTTCGCCGTTTGCTTCTACGCATTCTCTAACAGCCAACAAAAGCTGATCTTTTATTCTGTTTTATTCTGTGCCTCAAGATCAGCTTTTGTTGGCTGTTAGAGAATGCGTAGAAGCAAACGGCGAAGTGTCATTCCGGAACTCAACAGGCTTGTCAGTAGATAATTTTATATCGTTGTTGCAGTTTTACCTCAAATCTACTTTTATTGTTTATGACAACCTGCCTTTTTTGCAGCGCAACGGTATTTGCATTGGGTCCTGCGTGGCTCCAATTCTTTGCGATATTTTTTTAGCAAAGGTAGATAGATTTTTAGATAGGTCTTTTTGGGGGGGTTCGTTTTAAAGGTTTTTAGATACGTAGATGACTTTTTAGTGCTTTTAAAAAAGCAGACGGCCTTCACCTACCTCTCTACAGTAGGTGAAGTTTTAAACGCATTTGACAAGCATGCACTTGGGCTAAATTTTACCCACGAACTACCTGACGCAAATGCCTTACAGTTTTTAGACCTGAGACTAACCTTTGATGAAGACCATGTTTGCTGGGGCTACTTCCCTCGCGCAAAAAAAGGACTTGCTGCCATATGATTCAGCGCATTCCAAAACTGTAAAAAGAGCTATAGCGTCGCACTGTTTGGAATCGTCTCTTCAGAAGTCGTGCCCGCACCTGATGCAGACATGTTTGAGAATCAGGCCAGCCGACTTGTGGCGGCGGGATTCCCCCATTCGGCCTTGATTGCGGTGTCTGAGACCCTCCTTCAGAAGCTAAAACTGGGAACACGAGTAAAAGATGACCGTCGGAAGACCGACAAGCCTTTGGTTGTGCCGTACCTGCACAAGACTTCGCACAGTCTCAAGAAGGTAGCCAACAGGCATGGTGTCTCCGTTGTTTTTTCGGCACCCAACAAGCTGGCACAGTTGTGCCCACGCATCTGCAACTCTAAAAAAAGAGGTTGCCAGCTAAAACATGAGAAGCCGTTCATCAAGTGTTCCACAGGAGTGGTCTACGCCATTCCCTTGAAGTGTGGAAAGGCTTATGTCGGCCAAACCGGCTGCTGCATTAATGAACGCTTGGGGGAACATGCCCGAAATCTAAGCAACTTAAAGGACAAGTACGCACATTTGGTCGCGCATGTAATTGGATGGACAGGATGCGAGGCTCGTTTGGGAGAGACGAAGATTCTCGGCAAGAGTGCCGACGAGACGGCGCGCGTCAGTTTGGAAACGTTCTACATACACAAATATGGCAGCAAGTGCGTGAGCACCCCTTCTGTATCGCTTTTTGCGGCAGAGCTTCATTTTTTGGAAGCGGCTGTTTTATGATTTCATTGTATCTTAGTATCCCTCGTCTTTTGTTAGTCTTTGCCTAGTTTTATCGTTTTCTTGTTTCTTCGCGCATGAATGCGTTGATTGCTGGCACGTTCGTTTATCGATGCGCATCATCATTTTCCCCGATTGTATCACTCCCTTCCCCTTTCGCTTCTGCCTTTCCCCTTATATAAGGCACCCGTCTTCCGTTAATAAATGTTAGTTGACAGTCAGCGCTTGTGTCCTGTCCCTTACTTTGTGGTTGCATGTGTTTGCGCTGTAAACAGTTTTATGTCAAGGGTACACTTTAACCAATCAGTGTAAACGTGGCTACTATTATTGCCGCTTACGATTTGTTGTGTGTTCACGAGTGCAGACGAGAATCGAAAGGCACCTTTTTTGTTGTTGTTGTTGACCACAACCATTATAAAGCCTACACATAATTAAGGCAAGTTTGGTTGTAGCTTTTTTTTTTTGTCATGGAAGTGTGGAAAAGTGATGAAAGGAATCAAATGAGGCATCTGCTTAAGAATGTTTGGTGCGTGCAGACCGCTTGGTTTGTCTTTAAGAGTCGTTCGCATAGCATTCGACAGATGGTAAGCGCGATCATAGCTAGACTTGGCACACGACATATCACTGCGGCAAGTTCAGGGTGCGATCATTACACGGGAAATAAAAAAAAAAATAGAATTTTGCCGACAAAATTCAGGGATGCGATCATTACGCGAGTGCGATCATTATGCGAGTAAATAGGATAATAAGCTACTTGGTATGTCTTCAGGAGTAGTGACAAACGAGGCAATAAGATTGTAGCTGAAGTGGTGTTCAGCATAGTCAAAGTCCCATGAATTTTGGCAATGCAATTTACTAGCTATTTACACTAAAAAAAAAAAGACTAGAAATGTCACTTTTAAAGGCAATGTTGTTGCTTGACAAATTTTGCAATTTTCTCACCAACACTAACACGAGAGTCATGTAGCATACAAGCTGCCGCTACTGCAGCTGAATGCAATGGAGCAAGGCAAACAAGGAAATCTGTGTGCACAAAAATCCCACCACATACGTTTTTGTCATCTGCTTTTCATTCATGCAAATCTCTTCTGTGGCTTGATTGGCCACGCTTATGCAAGGAGCATAAGAATTACCAACCAGCCAAAACAAAATGCATCTTGTAAACTTCAATGAGTCTCCCAATGTTTAATCATAACCATTATTACTACTTTGCAGCCACATATACAGTAGAACCTTGTTGATATGACCGATCCCATTATGTACAATTTTCTGCAGCCAATGTTTGCGATCAAGAACATAGAAAATGACCCAACACAGTTAAATTCTTTCATCCTAGTTAATACGTTGCCCAAAAACACTATCTTTCGGAACCAATGTTCAGTAAGTAACTACATTGTGATGATACGACACGTTTTCCGGGTGCTAGATCCCACGTAAACATTGAAAGGCGCAAGGTGTGACGAACAGTAGCTGCCTGCCATGACAGCTTCCCCGCAATACTCACCCACCCATCTGACATGAAAACACCACTGCGCATTCAGTTTCTCTTTCCAGTACCAGCAAATATACCAGGTTGTTGCATGCTGCATTCACAGCTATAGCTGTCAACCCTAATGCGCTAAGCATTACCTAGTATCTGATTCACAACATGTGGTGCCATTGGAAGTGAACAGCATACTTTTAATGGGAGACAACCTAAACGTGCTGCTGTTTCTTGCTGTAGGTGGCGCAAAGTGAGCGTCACGTTTTGCTCTGGCGGCATTGTAGGCATTGTATTCCAGTGGTACCCACCAGCTTGGTTTTGTTTGGTTTTCCATCACTACTTTAAAACACTACGCAATATGAAAACACCAACACGCACCCATGGTTGATCGGGCCCCATCAGGTTGACACACGTCGGCGTATAGTGCCGTAACGATTCAAGCTAAATGGACACATCAAACCTTCCCACCAAAATGCCCCGCTCTAACCCTAACAAGCAGCTGATCCAGGCCGAATTCAAGGAATGTAAATGTATGCTTGCCAAAGATTAAAAAAAGGAAAGGAGAAGAACACCTGGCAATCCGTGTCTCGAGCTCCATCAGTTTGGCGCTGTGCAGCAACGATTCATGCAACACTTCATATTATACGAATGTCAATTACAGCTGGAGTCTGCCAAATTTTTTAGTGACTTCGTATTATGTTTTCCTGGTTAGTACATTTCTTTTTTCAAAAAGGTATGTAGAGGTCCTACTGTAAGCTGGACTTCAAAGGCATGTATAGTATTGGCAACCAAAATATTTAAAACTACAAAGGGCACTGTGTTCAATTTTTGGGCCACAGCACACTTTCCACACGACAGACAACCTTTCCGTTCAGCCAAACCCATGGTGATTTCTCGTATGTACACAATGGGCAGTGGACCTGACAGTATAGACCGAATGCAGCATACGCCTTGTTCGCTGTTTGTAGCAGTACGACAGCAGGCGATGCCCACAGGCGGGAGGATGCTTCGATGATGCCTTTGGTGAGCACTTCCTGTTTGACTTGGCATTCAGAATGGGACACGCAATATTACCGATAGGCTAGCATGACCAGTATATGTATACGGTGAGTCACAAGCAACGTTCGGCCTCAGGGACTGTCATTGACTTGAAGGTGTGTCTATAGGTTGCTAGAAGACGAGAGCTCTGCAGCTTTGTTGGATGGACAATATTAGGGGTCGTTTCATTAGAGCAGCTAGAAGTGACATACTTTAACGGTGGGTTGCTATGACACTGGGCAACGTGACTGATACAATAGCAGTTGGAATAAATCAACCAACAAGCCAAACAAATTTCAATGACAATACCTTCCACATTTCATGTTGTGACGTTATTAGATTGAGCAATTACAATGCACTAGTAACACTACTAGTTCGTTTGAAGTGCCAATAACATCATTGCACTAAGTGAAACCTGGCTTGCAAGAGATCAGTTCTACAATGTTGCACAATTATGTACTTGAGTCTCATACAAGGGCAGGAAAGAAAGAGAGATGGTAGTGTAGTACTGTATATACTGTGGAAACTAAATTACAAAGTTCTTGACGACTTAACAGATTAAGATCAAGACTCATATGAAATGTTCGCGGAGCTTGAGAATACCATTATCGGAGTAAGTTACAAGCCACCAAACTCTCACACTCAAATTTTTTGGGAGAGGCTCGAGAATATGATATTAACACGTGTACTTGGTTATCCTTTTTCCGAGGACTGCATTTCACCCGCTAGCAACATAAAGTTATCGCTCAGCGCAAAGCGCGCCTGCATGATTTGGAACTTACTCGAATGTTATAGCTGATTCCATCCGTTGCGCATATTCTCGTCAAACTTTGTGTAGTCAGATTGTATGCACAATACGAATTATGTAGTATTTTCTGGAAGGCACAGGGGCACCAGCAATTACGCTCTACTTACACTGGAACGTTCAATAAGTCATGTATAAAAACCGACGCACTTGACCCGCAGATCAGATTTTGATGATCGCTGCCTGTACTCGCTGCTATCGTTGTGGTGCTTGGTGGGCACAACTTTGCCCAATTATGATATTCAGTTTTTGCGACTGTGTTCTTTACTGTCACTACAATGTGACAATATATAACATTGTCAATAGAATGACAGAAAAGGGCAGCTGTAAGCGACAGTTTTAACATAAACATAGCACATGCACATGCGACGATCAACACAAAAGATGGCTCCCATTCGAAATATAAATTTATCTTCATAAGGCTTCAGAACTGTATTTCTAATCCCACAAGAGTAACAGCAATGTCATCCACCATCATAAACCATACTTCCAATTGTTAACTTACAAATGTTAACTTACTGCGTCATGCTTTTTACAAGGCTTCAGAAATTTATTGTGAATTTGTTGTGAAGTGCTCATGCCCAATGCCAGCTGTTCCAAGGGTGACCAGGACCTTGTCAGGCTCTTGCCTTCTGTGTTGGCGCCCTCTTTTCGTTGAAAAGAAATAAACTTTCAAATTTGAAGTGAGCCACGACAAAGCAGCCAGTCATTTTATTTGGCCCCACCAATCTCCAATGTAGAGACATCACCACTGCTGCCTACCTGGGAGTGCAAGATGAGTGTGAGTTGGATGTCTCACTTCATGTCATTCTGACCACATGTGAATACAGCCAAGTGCAATAGACACAAAAACGGCGATGAGCCTCATAACTGCTTGGTACAGTAGAATGCATGAGTGCCACTGATTCAGTAATCGCCCTATTTGTTCATGCACAGTAGTGTGGTGATGCGATGAAAAAGAGTTGCATAAAATGCGATTAACCTCGCAATGAGTGACGAAAGAAAAGAGAAAAATAACTGATACAATGTGATGCATAGCCTTGGAAACAAAACCATGATGTTTAACTAGATAAAAGGACATTCAAAGGACAAAGCTGATGACGAAAGCATTGGCTCACAGAGAGGTAGGTGCTTCACCTGATTCAGCTTGGACTCAAATTCCTCCAAGGATGCCACAGTTGCCCTGGAAAGGAAAAAGGCAGCCACGCTTAATAGGAACTCTAAAGAACATTGGCACTTTATTTTGCCTGCAATTATAGCTTCAAGAGGTCCCAGAAAACTGGGAAAATTAGAAAAATGAATAGCCACGTTAACACTTTCTCTACTGGGGATGAGACTGAATTGTTCGGCTATTGAGGGCGTGCTGGGCTTGTCCAAAGGAAAACCTTGTTGAAGCACAAGTTCATCTTTAACGCACACAGTTAAGCTTCACTGCACATTTATTTTTATTTTATTTTCTTGCTGCGTCGCATGAAAGGTGACCCCACAAAAATAGGTACAGTAAAACCTTGTTCATAGGTTCTGGAAAAAAAATGCGAGAAGAAACACACTAACCGGGAAAACATACAATCGAAGTCACTCACAAATTTGGCAGACTCAGTTACAGTCAAAATTGAGGTAATGTAGAGCACTGCAGCACGAGCTGCCAACACATGCAAATCCGGTAGAGCCCGAGCAGCCAACACTGTTTTTGCAGTTTTGGCAAGCTTGCGCTCCTGAAATATGGCTCGTGTCAATGATCTCTTTCGATGGAAACGTGCCCACTTCGCAAGAGACAAGCTAGTGAGGCCCAAACAGCACAAGGTGCAACTATGTCATTTTCCTCTTGCATAGTGGGTGATTGGAAACCAAAACGACACTAAGCTAGTGGGCAACGTTGGAATACGATGCCGCCAGAGCGAAACACGACGCTCACTTTGCACGACCTGCTGCACAGAGCAGCAGTGCGCTTGGGCATTACCTCCTTTACTAGATGTCTGCGGAATGGCTCGCGCTCCCAGCAGAATGGGCCTGTCCTCAGTTGTAAACAAGCATCACGAGGTGGCATTCATGACCAACACTCTTATCACGGGCGGCGGGCAGTAGCGACGGCTGATGACCCAGTACATGGTGTTTACATGGTCGGCACCGCGGTGAAACTATGATCGGCACAATCCTTTGGGCGTGCACTTTAAAGGTTTGGGTGTGCACTTTAAAGGTTGGTTGTCGGGCACAAGAATAGCTGTCGCCTGAAATCCTTGCAAACATATGCTGAGCTATGATGAAGGTTAGTGGCCTTCGAAATAAGCGCGCATGCCTTAAGAAAATTTCAAAAGCCACATGAGGTAGTGCCCAGTGGTTCCACCAGCGACATGTGCTCGCGACCGACCCTAGTGGAGAGGAGAAAAGGGAGAGGGTTTGGAAGCTGGTTTTCCACTCATGCAGCAGGCATCTTGTAAAGCTTGGGTTGCTGGTGCCACATCACATGTGTGGTCAAACAGCTAGATCAATGAAGATGCCTATTACACTAAGGTTGGTAGCGACAGCAGAGGACGCTATGTGTGACAACCTGCAAGTACTGGAAGATGAAACGCCCTGTGCCAGTGTGACAAGGGCAAGCTGCCGTGGTGGGCGCCTATTGCTCTTGAGCCTAGCGTGCCTCCATCTAGCATCCAAAAAGCTTACCCCACGGTAACAGTTTCGTGATGCCGTAGGTGCTGAAAGAGCATGTTTTTTGGGAATGTATTAAAATGACTGATAACCGTCTGGAATGTGTCCTGAGATTAGTATGCCAATTTAAACATTGTGGCTCACAATGATAGGAACAAAAATAATTTTAAACCTTAAATAAGGAATTATATTTTTCCTGTATTGTATCTGCAACACATCACTTTTAGAGGTAACCACTAACGATCTCATGGACTAAACACAATGACAGAACCAAGCAAATGCTAATTCTAAACAATTTTTTTTTTCAGAGAGGGCATAAAGGGGTCCGAGCCACTTTTTGGGTTTCAGGGAAAAACCCAGTCCACAGATAGCACACGCTGCTGTGAGCGTCTCAGCCAAATTCTGCAGTCGTGCATGGCATATGAAGCTCACAAGTGCAGTACGAAGTCACCTTTTTCTCAAATGCTCCGTTTTCAACAGAAGCCTGCTCCTCATTCTTTTTTTTAGATGTTTTACAGCAGATTCCCATATGCGGATGCTATTGGCTAATAGATGATCTCAATCAAGAAGGGCGTTTAAATCAGTGTGCTTCTTCCTACTGTTAAGTGTGTATATTTGTTGGCAGTTTAATAAACAGGCTGAAGTAAGCAAAAATGTGCTCTTGAATTTCGATACTAATTTCATACTTCCGGAAAAAGCCGACTATCATCTGCTCGTGCTCGGCCATCGCTGCGTGCATAGAAATTAACCTTTCGCCACCTTTCTTATTCGTATCATAGCCTTCAGGTCTAGCTAATTTCTGCTAGTTTTGAACATGCAAATAAAACTCACAGGAAACTTAGGTCAAACAACATGCACGCTTGCCAGTGTGTGCTCACTCCTGGCTGTTAGTGGTTAGACACCTTGGCAGACTTTGCTTCATACTGAGCGCTCCAATATGTGCAAGGTAGATGTGGCTACTATCCGTCGGTCAAACTGGGTGCAGGACAAAGCCGGTCCCACATCACGTAGCATGGCCATACTGGAGCATATGAGCACGAGCGTGCCCTCAAGCCCTGCCGTGCACAAAGCAAACACCATGCATACGCACTACAGTTACGTGTATCTGCTGTCTGCCACGTAGCGTAGATACCGCGGCTGCCGTGGGGTGCCGTGACGAGTCTACAGACTGAGAGCACTGCGGCTCGCACTGCGGCACAGCACTAATGTTTGGCACGTCGTAAGTGCCAAAATCTGAAGTAGTGGCATCTACGTGAACATCCAAAATCAAATTTGATCGTTCAGCAGGAGGAGTATTGCGGGCACGTCTAACTCCACCGTAGCTTTCACAGTCACTGAAGAAGAGCGGAGGCACTGGGCCGAGGGTGTTCCAACAACTCCACTTCTGCTGAACGCATTGAAGTAACATCTGCGGCAAAGTATTTCTTAGTCTAACTTCAAATGCATTTCTTGACTTCTATAAAAGTGGTCCGGCCCCTTTAAGCATTCTACTCCCTTCAGGAGACCTCTTGCCGATAAATCTAATTCTCCCTAGGACCAATACACTAAAACTAACATAGATAAACTTGAACACGTACAAAAGAAAGCTCTTAGCTTTATAATATTTTCGGATTTACCTCAACAACATCGTTATTAGGTCAAAACTCGAACCCTTGGCACGGAGAAATCGTAAACCCGGACAAAAATTCCTAAAGCCATCAACTAAAAGACACTACAAAACTGACATGAAAATGATCTCCTCTTCTTCTGGATACACCACAAGGCAAAAACACAAGCTCACTATAATGCCTTTTCAAACCAAGAGCAACTGTTTCAAATATTTTTGTCAGCTGTCATTGATTCGAATGGTCTAAGAAACATTCAAATTCTACAACCTACAATACCATTATTTCTGTTTCATTTAGCATAATAAATGCTTTTCCTTTTTGTACATGACCTTGAGGAGTGTTTTGTTTGCGTTATTACCTTTTTTCAACTTGCTGAATTTGTACTTCCTTGTAATGTGCTATATGTAACATATTGCAGCTTATGCAGCTTCCCACCCTGGAATTTTTTTTTCATTTCATTTATTTACCTTAAAGACCCCACTAGGGGGTATTACATAAGGAGTGGGTGTACATGAATAAATAAAACACTCAAATTTGTGACAACAGGTACTCAGTCACATTGGCAGAAAAAGATGAAGGACAGGCAAAAGCGACGATATTGCGAGGAAGGCCGTTACATTCTTCGGCTGCACGAGGAAAAAAAGATGCTGAAAAATTAACAGTTCTCACACGTGTACGGGAAATTTGCAGTTGGTGACCAGTGCGAGGAGATATGTATGCGGACGGTGTGATGTAAGAAGCACTGTTAAGTGATGAATAGTAAAGCTTATGGAATAGACAAAGTGTTGCTACACGTCAGCGGAGGGATAAAGCTTGCAGCCCATATTCCACTTTGAGGGCAGTAACACTGACTTCGTGAGAATAAGATGAGTGAACAAATTTGGCGGTACGATTTTATACCGCTTCAAGGTCGTCTATGAGGCATACTTGATGCAGGGACCATATGGCTGACGTATACTCCAGTTTTGAAAGGATAAGTGACTTATAATCCAGTAATTTAACGTGTTGGGGTGCATTACGAAGGTGACATTTCAGAAAACCGAGAACTCTATTTGCCAATGATATGACGTTTGTAGTATGTGCATGTCATGACAGATCATTGGACAAAGTGACATCTAAGTATTTGAACGATGTTTGTTACTGCTTGTTAGGTTTGTTAGCAAATGTGTACGGGAATGTAATGGGACGCTTTTGGCGGGTAATGGAAAGAATTTTACATTAAGTCGGGTTAAGGGTCATTGGCCACTGGTCACACCATTCCTCGACACAGTCTAGATCACGCTGAAGTTTTGCTGCATCGCAATGGTTAGAAACTGATCAGTAAATTACACAGTCGTCAGCGAACATTTGGATTTGGCAAGATAAGTGTTGAGGCAAGTCGTTAATATATATTAGAAATAGGAGAGGACCGAGAACAGAACCTTGGGGTACACCAGATGTTACAGGAACAGGGTCAGAGGTACGATTATTAACAAGGATGTGTTGAGATTGGTTAGACAAGAATTCCTTGATTCAAATCAGAATGTTGTGGTCCAGGCTTAACAGGTTTAGTTTTAATAGCAATTGTTGATGCAGCACTTTATCAGTAATCTAAGAAAATGGCATAAGTTTGTATGTTGTTATCAAGGTTAACATGCAAGTCGTGAAATGAAAGTTGGGTCTTGCATGAGAAGCCCTTTCAAAAGCTATGCCGAGATGGATGAAAAAAGTGATTTTATCGAGAAATGCCGTGATATGAGAATAAATGACATGCTTTATGATTTTGCACGTGACACTTGTTAATGATATGGGGCGGTAATTTAGTGAGGAATTTTTTTTAGCAGATTTGTAGACAGGAACAACCTTCCCCACTCTCCAATCACTTGGCATGTGACCTACAGAGAGTGAATGAGAAAAGAAAATACAAAGATACGCAGTAATAGTATGTCTGGTGCTCTTTAACAGCTTGGAATTACTTTCATCGACGCTTGTTGAAGAAAGCTAGATGTTATCTAACAAAAATAAAATTCCATAGTAAGTTATTGTGATAGCAGGTATAGTACACAGAGTTCTAGCCGGTGTCGTAGGCAAAGATGTGCTGGGTTCTTTGGTGAAAACTGTGCTAATGTTAAAGGTGTAAGCGCATTTGAGGTCCTTGATGGTTTCTCCCAATTCATTGGTCAGAGTGATAGCGCTGATTCGATAGGGTTGATGACCTTCCAAAATTTTCTCTGGTTATCATGTAACAATTTGGTCAAATCGTCATTGAAAAATTTGTACGTAGCATTTTGCACAGCAACCAGGTAGGCATTCTCAGCAGTATAATATTGTTGCCATGCGTTAGACAAGCCTGTCGCCTTAGCAGCACAAAAAAAGTGTTTTTCTGCCTTCTAATGCTTTTAGTGCCTTAGTGAACCATGGCTTTTGGTGGTTTTCCCGGAAAGTAATTTTAGGAATGAACTTGTTGGCCAAGTCCTGCATTTTGCATTTGAATACCCCCCAGCTTTCCTGGAGAGGCATGCTTTAAAATTGGGCTTCAAATAAAGGGGAAAAATTTCTAAGCTCGTTAACTGCATCGTAGTTACCTTTTTCATATAGAAGAATTGTTTTCTTACATATGTTGCGGCGTTCAAGGCAAAACGAAAACTCGGCATGGATAACTTTGGGGTCACTAATTTCTTGAAGGTAAGTGATATGTGATAAGCTCTCAGAATTAGTAGTTAGTATAAGATCCAAAATATTAGCACTGTTTCCAGCAACAGGCGTTGGTTCCCCTACTAACTGAGTGAGATTGTCATTCAAACATACTACTATAAAATGTTTTAATTCTCTGTGGTTCGCACCTGAGGGAGCTAGTTTCTGCAAATCGATACCGAGAGCAATATATGTGAATTTGGATGTGCAGTACCGAGAGCCCTCAGAATATTGTTAGCTCACTTGAAAGGTTAGGTGAAGTATGCGGAGCCCTGTAGCAAACACCAAGTAAAATGGATTGCGCCGATGAGTGAAAAATTCGCCATAACATTTCTAGATCAAAGACGATGTCTATTGGTACGCATGATAAGTTAGGGCCCACAGCAATCAAGACACCACCCCCTCGAGAGCATCTGCGGTCATTTCTGAAAACCTGCCAAGTCAGCAAGTACTTCTGTGTCAGTGATATCAAGGGGTAAGCCACGTTTTGGTTAGTATCAGTATGTTGCTGTTTGAAGAAATCATGATGTTAGAGACGAGTTAACGCTTAGGTAGGAAACTGTGAATGTTTGTGAATATTGCCACAGAGAGCTCAACACATGCCAGTTACAAGCACTCTCATGAAATACCCTTCCAAGCGCCTCATCGCTAAAGCCCCTAGGCATTACTCATCGCATCGCCATTAGAACAGTGCCAGCCACGCCTCGCACATGGCAATACAGCGTGTGTCTCCTGAGCACGCGCACACGGATGAGAAGCCACAGCGTGGCTCCTGGCCTTCGGGGCGCATGAAAAGTGCATTCGGCGTGGAGATGCGGTTGACTGTGAAATAAGCTCCTGTTAACTCTTCTTTTAAATTGTGTGAATGCTCAATATTGAGTTTACGGGCACAAGTTCGCCCACAATAAACCAGTTTGTTTAGCGTGCTTCATTGATGAGTGCTACATTTCTGGTGGAGGTGCGGGGTATGATTGGAAGTCCCCAATTCGTAAGAGAACGAAGCCCCGACCCTCAGCAATTGGAACCCAGGGAACTGACTCCAGTACACCAGCGCACAAGCCGCCGCATCCAAGGAGACCCGCCCGAGTTGGGACCGCTTCCTGTTGCTGCAGCAGTGCAGGCAACAGTTATCAGTGATGGTGCAACCATGACCAGCCCAGTCGCATCATCCCAGCTTATCGTGTACCCACCACGCACGCCCGAGTCCTTCCAGGGTAATACGTTCGAAGATGTGGAAGACTGGTTAGAGCATTCGAGCAAGTGGCAGATTTTAATGTCTGGGACGAGGCACGGAAGCTTCGCAACATGTACTTCACGTTAGAAGAGTCAGCAAGGACGTGGTAAGTCAATCATGAAGCGATGCTATCTTCATGGAAAGAATTTCGGCGACAGTTCCTTGCCACGTATGCCAGCACCAATCGGCGAGAGAAGGCAGAGCATGCTCTGCAAGGCAGAAACCAGCGCATTAACGAGAGTGTCGGGCTTGTATATCGAGGACATGTCCCGTCTCTTCAAGCGCGCGGATCCAAACATGACCGAAGAGAAGAAATTACGCCATCTGATGCGTGGCGTTAAGCAGGAGCTGTTGGCAGGACTCGTCTGCA
Source organism: Dermacentor albipictus (assembly GCF_038994185.2). Taxonomy (NCBI): domain Eukaryota; kingdom Metazoa; phylum Arthropoda; class Arachnida; order Ixodida; family Ixodidae; genus Dermacentor; species Dermacentor albipictus. The sequence continues at coordinate 15,890,048 of NC_091828.1, read as the reverse complement.
ACCCACCACACAGTGTTGCTGAGGTTCGCACCGAAGCGGAGACCATAGAGAAGGCGCTGCAGCAGCATGCCCATCACTATAATTGTGATGTCACCAGCACACCAGCCGATCTTCTGTTAGCAGGCCCAGGCAGTAACACCGAAGCACTAAGAGAACTGGTGTGATCCATCGTAAAGGAGGAGCTTCGAAAGCTGCAGCTACCAGAAGCCAAGCCGACAGTTTCAACTCCCGCCGCCGTCATTCGAGATGAAGTTCGCCAGGCCATTCTGCAGCCAGGATGTGAGGAACTGCCTGTGCATCATGAACAACCACAACCGGTACATCATGTGCCGACGTACGCTGATGTGTTATGCCAACTGACTGGGCATAGTGCTCCATTCGCGACGCCCAGCAGCCGCCAGCGAACTCTGCGCAGTGTACCCCTTCTAGAAGAGCTGAGGCCATGAAAGAGTGACGTGTGGCGCGCACCCAACCGGACGCCGCTCTGTTTCCACTGTGGAGAAGCTGGACACCTTTACAGAATGTGCCCGTATCACAGAGCAGGTCTTCGCGGCTTTACAATAAATGCACCTTGTCCCCGTAATGGCGAAAGACCCATCGAAATTCAGGACTACTTGACCAGACAACAGGACCCGGCTGCTAGATACCAACACCAGTCACGATCATCAGCGTCTACACGTTACCAATCACCGAGCCCACAGCTATCCTCGATTTCACTGAGCCCACATCAGGAAAACTGAAGCGAGCGACGTGTGGAGGCAAGGCCGCTGACATTCGAAAAAGCCAAGATCCTCCGTCAAGTAGCCACGACGAACAGAAGCGGACGAATAAGATAAGTGAACAGAGAATTTCTTCAGACTTGTGCATCATGATAGATGGTCATGAATTGAGTATATTAGTTGACATAGGTGCTGATTACTCCATCGTAAGATATGCACTCACCAAGGAACTGAATGAGGTTTTGATGCCGTGGAGTGGACCCCAGATACGTACGGCTGGTGAGCACCTCATTACGCCCCTGGGTAGATGTACAGCGAGAATCAGAATTCGAGGTTTTTTTTTCGTCGCTGATTTAGTCGTGCTACCAGAATGTTCGAAGGATGTAATACTCAGAATGGACTTAATTCTAACAAATGGTGCCATAATCAACCTGCAGAATTTTAATGTGTAATTTTCTACGAAGCAGGCTATAGACGTGCAAGAGTCAGAGGAGATAGAACAAGTTGCCTTGCGAGTTACCGACAATGACATAACCGTGCCACCACGAAGCAGCATGCTAGTTCGCGTAAGAAACGAATCATTCAATGACTCTGAAGGTATAGCGGACGTCAACGTTGAGCTACTGTTGAAAAAGAGTATTTGCATAGCACGAGCAATTGTTCAACTGCGCGATGGGTGTGCTGATGTATTGATGACAAACTTCAGAAGTGAATTTCAGCCCATCGCAAAGAACGCAGCCATCGCCTTCCTGCACAGCGCTACTGTAGTCACAGATGTATGCAGCTTAGCGTCAAGGCCGCCTGCTGTCCAAACTACGCATGATGCCATAAGATCAGTTGTGATCAACCAAAGCCTGTCGCCAGCCGAGAAAGAAATGAAGGTGGACCTTATAAATGAATTCGATGTTTCTCCACCTCGTCAAAGGTACGGCGCACACCAATTGTTAAACACCGTCTAATAACAGACGAAGCGACCAGGACAGTATACCAACATCCGTACCGAGTGTCACTGGTTGAACGAGAGGTCATAAAGAGTCAGGTGTGAGAGATGCTTGAGGACAATGTCATTTAGCCATCAAACAGCCCGTGGGCGTAGCCCGTGGTTCTTGTGAGAAAAAAGAACAATACATTGAGATTCTGTGTTGACTACTGGAAATGAAACAGTGTGACCAAGCGTGATGTATAGCCCCTTCTCCGCATTGATGACACGGATCGCCTATGACATGCAAAATTTTTCTCTTCATTAGATCTCAAGAGCAGGTATTGGCAAATTGAAGTGGATGAAAGAGATCATGAAAAAACTGTTTTCATAACCCCAGACGGCCTGTATGAGTTCAAAGCGCTCCCATTCGGCCTCTGCTGTGCACCGGCGACATTCCGGCGCATGATGGAGTGTCCTCTCGGGTCTCAAATAGCAGTCATGCTTAGTTTGCCTAGACAACATAGTGGTATTTTCCACAATCGACCAGCATGTCCAGAGGCTGCATTTAGTGCTCCAAGCCATCCGCTCGGTAGGCCTAACCATTAAACCAGAAAAGTGCGAGTTTGGATTCCAAGAACTTTGTTTCCTGGGTCACGTAATTAGCATGCAAGGTAATGGTCCAGATCCCGACAAGAGTGCTGCCGTAGCACGATTTCCAAAGCCGACAAACAAGAAGACAATACAGCAATTTTTGGGACTATGCACATATTACAGGCGATTTGTAGAAAACTTCTCGAAAATTGTTGAGCCTCTAACGAAACTTAGTAAAGACGACATGCCCTTCATGTAGCATACTGAACAAGAGGTTGCATTCATTGAATTAAAGAAACGATTGCAAGCCCCACCGATCCTCGCCCACTTCGACGAGACAGCGGACACAGAAGTCTACACAGGTGCAAGCAATCTCGGTCTCGGCATGGTTTTAGTTCAGTGGCAAAATGGGGAAGAGAAAGTCATAGCGTATGCTAGCCGCACTGTCTCGAAAGCTGAAACAAATTACTCTACGACATAAAAGGAGTGTTTGGCTGTCATATGGTCAATCAGCAAGTTCCGACCGTACCTCTATGGCAGGCCGTTCCATGCAGTCAGCGATTACCATTCTCTTTGCTGGCTGGCAAACTTAAAGGACCCATCTGGATGACTTGCGAGGTGGAGCCTCAGGCTCCAAGAATACGACATTAGTGTTGTATACAGGTCTGGAAGAAAACATAATAATGCTGACTGCTTTTCCTGCTCACCAGTGGAGTATACTTCAGGAGAAGATTTCCCCTTTCTTACAGCAATCACAACTCCGGAAGTCGCCGAGTGTCAACGGGCCGACACAGAATTGCTCACACACATCAAGCACCTCGAAGGATACGGCTTCTAAGTCCCACGTATGTTTACGAGAGGTTTATCGTCATTTTGCCTCCAAGATAATGCGCTCTACAAGAGAAACTTTGAACGCAACCAGGAAAAATTCTTGCTCGTCGTACCGTCAGCCATGTGACCAGAAATTTTGGAAGCTTGCCATGATGAACCATCGTCGGGTCACTTAGGTGTCAGCCAGACGTTCGCCAGAATTCGTCTCAGGTACTTCTGGCCTAAATTGTTAGCGTTGGTGCAGCATTACATGAACACATGTCGCGAATGTCAAAGGCGCAAAACACCACAGATGAAATCGGCCGGCCTCCTCCAACCCATAGACCCACCGAAGACTCCATTTGAACAAGTTGGAATGAATCTTCTTGGCCCGTTTCCAACATCATCGTCAGGGAAGAGATTGATTGTAGTAGCGACAGACTATTTAACACGATATGCTGAAACTGGCTGCCTTGAGTGAGGAACGGCAGCTGAAGTTGCAAATTTCTTCGTTTGTAACATAGTACTTCGACATGGTGCACCAACGGTCGTGATTACCGATCGAGGAGCGGCCTTCACAGCTGATTTGATGCAGTGTTTGATGAAGATGACTCACACCAGTCACAGAAAAAGCACTGCATACCATCACCAAACAAACAGCCTGACAGAACGTCTAAACCGAACCCTGGCTGATATGCTGTCCATGTATGTCGACCTCGAACGTAACACATGGGACGCAATCTTCCCTTACACCACCTTATCCTATAATACGGCAGTACAGGAGACAACTCGGGTCACTCCATTTTAACTGGTTATGGCCACAGTAACAACCACACTGGATGCTATGTTGCCAGTAGATGATCACAACAACAACCAGTACGACGTCGACGACTTCCTGCAAGGAGCTGAAGAAGCCTGGCAGTTGGCACGGTTCCATATACGCCAGCAACAACGTAGAGACGCAAGCTACTACAACCTGTGCCGCAGAGAAGTTCAGTATCACCCAGGCGCCAATGTGTGAGTATGGGCCCCATTGCGTCGTCGTGGACTATGTGAAAAACTCCTTCGCCGATACTTTGGACCTTACGAAGTTATTCGCCAAGTAGGTGACCTGAATTACAATGTCATCCCTCATGAAAAGAGCGATCAAAGCGGCACAACCATGCGGAGGTCGTACACGTAGTCCGCATGAAGCCTTACTATGACAGGAAATGAAAATACATCTATAGGTCAATTTGTTTCGTACACATCGGGATGACGCATTTTCGGAGGGGGACAAATGCCAATGAGAGCTCTCCACATGCCAGTTACGAGCACTCTCGTGAGGTACCCTTCCAAGCGACTCACCATTAAAGCTCCTTGCCATTACTCATTACCACGGCGTGGCTCCTGGCCTTCAGGGCGCGTGAAAGGTGCATTCAGCGTGGAGACGCGGTTGACAGTGAAATAGGCTCCTGTTAACTCTTCTTTTAAATTGTGTGAATGCTTAATACTGAGTTTCCGGGCACAAGTTCCCCCACAATAAACCAGTTTGTTTAGTGTGCTTCATTGAAGAGTGCTACAATGTGACAGATGAAAGATTATTTCTTGGCATGGTTTGGGGGCGGGTAATAACATTTTCCCAGGCGAACAATTGTTATGGGATTTCTCTTACAGTTTGAGACACACTATCAAACACATATCGCTTCGGTCCAATGTGCAGGGTTTTGTAGGACAGATTAAATTGGGCAGATTGCTTTCTGGCAAATGCAATGAGGTGGCTGCGAGCAATTCGAACTGCATGACAAAAATCTTCACCAATACTATAATTTGTACTTTTCAGTTTCCTGGTGCTCGACAGGACAGTTCTTTTTTGTTTCGAAAAATGTGAATTTTTCTATTATTGGATGGGGTCTGTCATTCGAATGACGTCCGAGACGATAGGCGTGCTCTATCTCTTCTGCGTCGATGTGTATATCTAAATTCTTGCGGCAATGATGCCTAATGATAAGTTGTTCTGATTGTGTGTATGATACAGATGTAGTTTCAGGGGTCTGTAGAATACCAAGTTGTTCTATCACGTTCGGTTTTCGGCATCATCATAACGTGCCTCTAGTTTTGAAATTAAGTGAGTAGCTTTAATTGCGTCGGCGCGGATAGCTTCTGTATCTGTTTTAAGTGTTAGAAGGCTTTCGTAATAGCTCGCAAGTTTGGCCATACGTTTGCCGAGGTCAGATACATTTCTGTCTGTCGCTAATAACTGAGATTTTAGATCTTGAACTGCAGAAATAAGTTTGGACTGGCCAGTAGATATTTTCAGCTCAGTGAGGATAACTGCAGTATTCAAACTGGGGTCAGTTTCTACATCACCGGAAAGTAGGAGTAGCAGGGAAAAAGTGACATGAAAACAATCAGCAACAACAGAGTTAAGGCAATTGGGCAATAGCAGTATAAATAAATAAATAAATAAATAAAAAGTAACAAACTCATGCAAGAATGATAGGGGGCGACGCTTTGCAGCAAAGCGTGTCATTATTAAGCCCTACAAAACCGTGTTAATCTCTCAATAAAATTTACAGGACTCAGCTCATTTCAAATGCTGTATTAATAAATGCTGAAAGGATAGAGCAGCTGCCGCTTGTCACAAAATATCCACTTTACACCTCACTTCATTCGAACTACACTTATCTTTCTATAAAAATAAAGTTCAGCAGCATGTTACACTTCTGTAATACGTGAAGGCCTGCTGCACACTTGGCAATGTGCAGTCTTGCATCATCGCATTGCTGCTTTTGCAGTTTGGCTTCTTCGGCTCATTTTCTACGCTTATCTGCGGATTCGCGCACACATTTAGCAGGGTCAGACTCGCACTGACGACGTTTCTCTTCAACTTTCTGTTGCATCGTCTCAGCAGGGGCCAGAAACGTGCTTTCAATAAAATAAACGCCAAAAAGTGACAGCACACAAGAAGAAAAACAGACAGAACAAGGCGCCTTGTCCTGTCTATTTTTCTTCTTGTGTGCTGTCACTTTTTGGCACTTATTGTATTGAAAGCTATGCACCAACTAGCCCCACAACGTGTTTTACTGCAGAAACGTGCTGTTCTGTGTGTTATATGGGTGATTTCAATGAACGTATGCACTGTTCGCTTCACTTTTCTGAGTGCTTGTAGCCTCAGCCTAATGGGGGTATGAGCCGTTAAGAAGGTCTGATGGTTTCTTTTGTACCTATCGACTAGATGCCACATTTCTGTACATTGTTTCCTGACTTCAATGAATGTATGCACTGTACGCTTCACTTTTCTGAGTGCTTGTAGCCTCAGCCTTACGGGGGTACGAGCCATTGAGAAGGTCGCATATTCTTTTGTACCACTCGATTAGACGTCGCATTTCTGTGCAATGTTTGCATGATTTCAATTAATTTCTGCACTGTACGCTTCACTTTGCCGAGTGCTTGCAGCCTCATACGGAGGTATGAGCCATTGAGAAGGTCACCTGGTTTCTTTTGCACCATTCGACTAGACGCCGACTAGACGAATTTTTTGTGATTTGACAGCAAGGACTTCTGAGCTTCTTTGGGGCTGAAAACACAAGCGGGACGCCATGTCTGCTCGCTACCTTCTTCAGATTGTGGGCCACATTGTGCACACGCTACACGGCCCCCGGTCTCAGTTCTTGCCGAGGGGTCTCTGCTCAAGCTCTCATCGCCCTTCTCTTCATTTTTTGTAAGAGGCTTTCGGCGACTCCTGTTACGAGTGAACCAGGGAACCCAGCTGAAGCCAGCCTACCCAACTGATTGTCGAAACTCAATGCCATCTTGTCAACACATGACTTCCTGAGTGCAGACTGAAGGGAGAGTGACGCAATTCCTCTCTTCACTAATCTAGAATGCACTGAGTCAAGTGGCAGAAGCCCTTTCTTTGCATGAACACATAATCCTTACTGAACTCAATGCTAAGATCTAAAAACTGTCAAACATTTCCTTGCGGCCGTTCATGTGTGAAATCCAAGCCTTTTCTATGTTGTCTAAAAACAGATCAAACATTAGCCACAACTTCTGCGGAGTTTAGACTCCCATCCTACGTTAATTAAAAAATCACCTACATACCTAAAAGCTTTACGAACCTTGTTAGCTGGTAAAACCTCGTGCAATACTTGGTCCACTTGTGAAAGAAAAATGTTACATAACACAAGGGTGACACAGGATTGTATGCATATACTAGCTTTCTGCAGAAATAAACCACTGATCAAACATTATAAAATTAGACTCGAGGTAAAACTATAAACGGGTTAAAAATTCATCAATGGATACACCAGTAGACTTCTGAAAAGAAATAGCATCGTTCCTTTCAATGGACTCCCTAACTGCAAAGAACAGAGTATCATGGGGAACAGAATAAAATAAATCAACAATATCCCCAGGAAAAGCAAAGCCCACACTACCTTCAGTTTTCAGGAATTAACATACTTCATCCGATCTTTTCGTTAAAAACAGATCTTGTACATCTAGTTTACGCAAATTCATTAACAGGTAAGAGCTAAGTTCTTTCCGCCATGACCCTTTTTCCATCACTATTGTTCTGAAAGGCAAGTCTTGCTTGTGCGTTTTTACTGAGAACACCTTCAGCACGTTACTTTTGCTTTTGTTAATTTTTTTCGCAAGGCTAGCCAACCCCAGATGCTCACACATTGCAACAGCGGTGGCTTTGACTATTGTCGATATTACTGGAATAGGCGAAAAACCCACCTAACTTTCTGCCACCCCCTGTTACGCTTCCCTTCCCTAGGAATCCAGTCCGTAACTCTTAATGACCATCGGTTATCCTCCCTCCTCATTACATGCCCTGCCCATGCCCATTTCTTTTTCTTGATTTCAACTAACATGTCATTAACTTGCGTTTGTTCCCTCACCCAATCTGCTCTTTTCTTATCCCTTAATGTTACACCCATCATTCTTCTTTCCATAGCTCGTTGCGTCGTCCTCAATTTAAATAGATCCCTTTTCGTAAGCCTCCAGGTTTCTGCCCCGTAGGTGAGTAATGGTAAGACACAGCTATTATACACTTTTCTCTTGAGGGATAATGGCAACCTGCTGTTCATGATCTGAGAATGCCTGCCATTAATGCCTGCATACCTTACAGAGGCCTGTAAGGTATCTTTAAATAATAAATAAATTTGTCGGCAACGATCGCTACATCGCCAGATGAGGTACGAGTCTTGTCATTGTCTTTTCAGAAGATGACTATATTGCCGAAGAAAGCTATTGCAAGCAGAATTCAGATGTGTTTCTTGAACACAGAGCAACTTTGAATTATTTTTATGTAGGAGCTCTCTAATGTCGTCAACGTTATGAAATCCTCTAACATTCCATCGTAGTATTTGTGTCTCCCGAGAAAAGCGTTTGTGCTGTGTGTTTAAGAGACAAGGTAAGGTCACAGGGCCCTTTCGAAGTGTCGTAATGCAATGTTTGTCTTTCTTGGAGTGCTTAAGAAAATCCCGCCGCTCCTTGGGCACTGACTGCGCCGTCTGGATGGGAGTTACGTCCATCACCTCGTGTGGGGTGCTGGACACGTGCTCTTGCGAGCAATGTGTTGACTCTGCGAGCCTTGCCTTGAGAGACGAGACCCCAGTGGACACCACCCCAGAGGTCGGCGGGCCCTCCTTCACGGACGGCGAAGCAGCACTCGCTGCTTTTGCCAAGGGGACTGGTGGCAGAGCCACATTCTTTGTGGGCCATGCCAATGCCGGATTCTGCTGCAGCATTACCCCCTTGTGCGGCACGTCAGCATACCTTGCAGTATGGAAAACAGAAGCAAGTTCTTGTGGTTTTTTTGAAACGAGGTGTTTTCTATGATTTTTCAAGGTAATTATTGATTTTTTTTTTCAGTTCTCACAGGATCGGGAATGTGCCGGGTGGTCCCCTTCGCAGTTCCTGCAGTGGGGTATGTCAGAACAGTTATGCACTATAGGGACAACGTCGGTGTGCCCTTCCAAATACTCGACGAGGTCTTTTAGCTCCGGGTCTGCTCATTGTTGTTCAGCGAAGTTTTCCACCCTTATTATTCCAAGGAAGCCGTTGTCATCGTCGTCATCTTGCGGTGGCGGGTCAATGGGGGCGCATGATAGGCAATCGGAATCTGAGTGCTTTCGTCCAGACTTGTATGTAACAGTGATGTCGTATTCTTGTAGTCTGAGGCTCCACCGCGCCAGTCGTCCTGAAGGGTTCTTTAAGTTAGCTAGCCAACACAACGCGTGATGGTCGCTGACCACTTTGAATGGCCTGCCATATAGGTAAGGGCGAAATTTCGCTGTAGCCCAAACATAGCGAGGCATTCCTTTTCGGTTGTAGAATAATTGCCTTCCGCTTTTGACAACGGCCGGCTAGCATAAGCTATCACGTGTTCATGTCCATGTTTTCTCTGGACTAGGATGGCACCGAGGTCTAGGCTACTGGCATCAGCGTGGACTTCCGTATCGGCGTGCTCGTCGAAGTGCCGAAGTTCGGGAGGCGACTGCATGCGTCGTTCGAGTTCTTTAAATGTGTCGGCCTGCGGCGTTTCCCACTTGAACTTGACGCCAAATTTAGTTAGCTGTGTCAGTGGCTCAGCGATGCGTGAAAAGTCCTTGACTAATCGCCTGTAGTAGGCACACATGCCAAGAAATCTACGCACTGCCTTCTGCGGGTCGGGGCGGACTCCAGACTTGCTGCTGACGTGGCCTAGGAACAGAAGCTCAACGTAAGTGAAGCCGCACTTTTCTGGCTTCAGAGTGAGCGCTGATGACTTGATGGCTTCTAGTACTGCTCCAAGCCACTTAAGGTGATCGTCGAAATTTCCGGCTAAGACCACGACGTCATCCAAGTAAACGAGACAGGTCTGCTACTTCAATCCGGCTAAAACCGTGTCCATCACGCGCTGGAACGTTGCAGGCGCCGAGCACAGTCCAAATGGCATAGCCTTGAACTCGTAGAGGCCGCTGGGGTGATGAAGGCGGTCTTTTGGCGATCTCTTTCGTCGACTTCTATTTGCCAATAACCAGACTTGAAGTACATAGACGAGAAATATTTAGCATTGCAGAGCCGATCCGATGCGTCGTCTATCCGTGGGAGGGGGTATACGTCCTTCTTCATGATCTTGTTCAGACGACGATAATCGACGCAGAAACGTAGGGTTCCATCCTTTTTCTTCACCAGGACAACAGGGGATGCCCATGGGCTTTTCGATGGCTGGATGATGTCGTCGCGCAGCATTTCGTCGACTTGTTCTCTTATAGCTTCATGTTCTCGCGGTGAAACTTGGTAAGGGCTCTGGCAGAGTGGTCGAGCGCACTCCTCGGTGATTATGCGATGCTTGGCGACTGGTGTTTGTCGAATCCTCGATGACGTTGAAAAGCAGCCTTTGTGTCGTCAGAGCAGACTTCTGAGCTACTGTTGCTTAATCACGGGGAGACTTGGATTAATGTTGTAGTCTGGTTCGGGAACCATGGTCATCGGGGTAGATGCGGCGGAATCCGAGAGGACAAACACATTACTCATTTCCAGAATTTCCTCGATGTATGCGATCGTCGTGCCCTTGTTGATGTGCTTGAACTCCTGGCTGAAGTTTGTCAGCAACACTTCAGTTTTCTCTCCATACAGTCGAGCGATCCCTCTTGCGACGCAAATTTCACGGTCTAGCAGTAGACATTGGTCGCCTTCGATGACGCCTTCTACGTCAGCGGGTGTTTCGGTGCCGACCGAAATAACAATGCTGGAGCGAGGCGGGATGCTCACTTGATCTTTGAGCACACTTAAGGTGTGGTGACTACGAGGGCTCTCCAGCGGTATCGCTTGATCTTCCGACAGCGTTATTGACTTCGACTTCAGGTCGATGATTGCGCCGTGTTGGTTCAGGAAGTCCATACTGAGAATGACGTCTCGTGAACACTGTTGGAGGATAACAAAGGTGGTAGGGTAAGCCCGGTCATAAATGATTATTCCTGCCGTGCAGATTCCAGTCGGCGTGACGGTGTCCTTCTGCAGTCCGAATTTGAGGGCCTTCCCATGCAGTTTTCACTTTCTTCAAGTGGGCAGCGATGTGTCCACTCATTACGGACTAATCGGCTCCTGTGTCCACTAAGGCGGTAACTGCGTGGCCGTTGAGAAGCACGTCGAGGTCGGTGGTTCTTTGTATTGCGTTGCAGTTAGGTCTTGGCGTCGGATGACGGCTGTGTCGTGTTGAACTGAAGTTGGAACGTCGCGTCATCAAGTCGTCTTTCGTCGGTGTAGTCTTGGCTTCCTGACTTCGTCGGGATGGAGGCGTGTCGTTATTATGTCGTTGAGATGGTCTCTTCATCGTCTTCGGCGGAACAGACGGTTCATTTCTCCCGTGAAGATGGCAACGTTCTCATTAGGTAGTTGCACTTGGGTGTCCAGCATGGCTTCGGCCCTTTCCTTGCGCACAAAGCTTGTAAAAGTGCGCAGGAAGCCGCTACGGAACACGTCCCATGTTGTCAAGGTCGACTCCCAGTTCTCAAACCATGTCCTGGCAGCGTCTTCCAATGCGAAGAAGACATGTCGCAATTTGTCGTCGCTGTTCCAGCTGTTAAATGCAGCAACCCTCTCATACGTCTCAAGCCAGGTTTCCGGGTCCTGGAATGTTGAACCGCGGAACGTCAAAGGCTCCCTAGGGTGCTGCAGGCAACGGGGACGCTGGGGCTGCCATTGGGGTTGCCTTGGCCACAATCTTCTTGGTCTTCTCAGGTAGAAGTCTGTGCTCCGGGAGCAGCTGTTGAAGACGGCGGCTTGCTCGATGGTCCGGGACTACGTTGGTGTCCTCTTTGCGGTCCGGGCTTGGACCACAGCTTGTCGGGGGCGTCCGGTACATGAACGAAAAGCACCTCCACTAGATGTCATGTGGTGGTGACGTTTAAGAACACAATAGCAATATTGTGAAAGACAAAACTAAGTTTTATTGGGTGAAGCTGTGCCCACAAAAACAGGCTACACTTATAGCACAATGATAGCAGCGAACACGGTTCGTTGGGACCCGTGTGCCTTCCACAAAGTTCTACACCCTTCGCGTCAGGCGATAAAACCAGATAACATAAGGATCGGCGACAACAGACAGCGGATAGAAGCATCGATAACTTTCCAGAAACTTCGGATACGTGCAGGCGTGTCCCGCGCTGTGCGATAACATTTGTTAGGCGGCGAAATGTGGTTGCCCGATAAAGATAAGTACACGTGTCAGTATTTAAATGATCAAAAAAAAAAGGACAAGAACCGGAGGCGATCTCACAGTGAGCACATTTTATTTAATCCTGTGTGTCATCACAGCATGTGCTAAATGCGGAGCGAAACGCTTGCGTGCGTGGCAGCCAAATCGACATCTACTACACGTGAAGGCTCTGATACCCCGGATGACGCCTTATCAGTGGGCTTTGTGTACCGACGCACATGGTCGTGTGCTCAGTGTCGTTGGTGCTAGAGTGCGTCAATTGTGTGTCTCTGTGCCAATCGGACCATTTGCTTTGACAGCCTGCTAAGATGCCGCCTCCAGCCAAAAAGAGAAAATTTATTATACTGCAGGATAAGGCTGCAATTATTGCCCAAGGTGAAAAGGGCAGGAAAAAAAATGGATATCGCCAAGGAATTTGGAATTGCGTGCAGTTCGATATCTACAATTCTGAAAAACAAGGCCTCCATTCTCGGCGCGCTCGGAAATGGTGTGAGTGCGAAAAACAAAACGGTGAGCGCTGCGGCTTTTCCAGACGTTGACAAGGCGGTGTTTGCATGGTTTTGTGAACTGTGTGCCAACAAAGTGCCGCTGTCTGGCAGAGTTCTTCAGCAGAAAGCGCTGGACTTCACATGCATTCTCGGGCACGCTGATTGTAAGGCTAGTCCTGGCTGGTTGAGCCGTTTCAAAGCCCGCCACGACATAGTGGCTAAAGTCATTTCCGGGGAGGCAGCAGCCATCGACCCTTTGACAACGTCGTCGTGGCTGCTGACCAACAAAGAAGTATCGGACCAGTACAAGCCCTCGGACATTTACAACGCAGATGAGACGGCCTTCTACGAGATGCTGCCATCGAAGACCCTGGACTTAAAAGGCCAGAAATGCCGTGGGGGGAAACACAGCAAGCGGCGTGTAACAATTTTGTTGTGCACCAACATGGATGGCACAGATAAACGGCCACTGCTTGTAATTGGCAGAAGTAAGAAGCCCCGCTGCTTCAAGGGAAATCGTCGGCTGCCCGTACAGTACACCGCGAACCTGAAGGCATGGATGACCCAGGCCATATTTGGCAGCTCGCTCGAGGCCTTCGATATGGACATGCGGAAGGCAGGCAGATCGGTCTGCCTTTTTTTTGACAATTGCAGTGCCCATCATGTCAATGACGTGGAACTGGGAAACATGTGCTTGGTTTTTTTTTCCACCGAACTGCACTTCCGTGATGCAGCCGCTTGATCACGGCGTCATTCGTAGCGTCAAGTGCGCCTACAAGGAGAGGCTGATTCAACGTCTGCTGCTGAACCTCCAGTTGAGGCGTCCCACCGTAGTGGACATGTTCATGGCACTTGAAATGACGGCCGCCGCATGGGCTGCGACGTCGCCAGCCGTGATAGCTAATTGTTTTAATCATGCCGGCTTCATTGCCACTCGGCAAGCATCATGCGCTGATCCAGTGGCATCGCAAAAAGATTCGCCTGAAGGTGCACTAGTTGACAGTGCTGACGGCGCAGTGCCGCCATCGCTGGCCCACGCATGGGATGAACTTTCTGCCGTGACAGATGGTGTTCCGGATGGCCTCAGCATCGATAAGTTCGTTCGTGTGGATGAAGGTGTTGTCGTTCATGAAGAGATGACTGATGAGGTCATCATAAGTAGCGTTTGCGAAGGTGCCGACGACGCCGACGACCACCAGACACAAAATCAAGAGACGACTGCGAACCCACGGGATGTGTTGAATGCCTTCGACATAATTTGTTCATTTCTCGGTGAGCATGATGACGACGTGGCAATGGACCACTTTTTCCAGTGCTAGTCGAGAGCAGTAAAATTGCTGCAAGGCAAGGCTCGGCAAAGTAAGCTGACTGACATTTGGCAATTGTTTTTTTGTGTTTGTTTTTTTGCAAGCCAATTGCCTTCCCTGTCTTTTCTGCCTCATTCTCACGCTAACGAAATTCCCGCAAAAGCAAAGTGTTTTGCTTTCCCTGGCGATTTCGTTATTGTGGGTTTCAACTGTATGCGCAACGCAAATGGCGTGGAACTTTATGGAAGGTGTGCGGGTCCCAGCGATTATTCTGGAACATTCGACGACTTATCTATAACAGCCAACGCGCTTGACCCGCTGATCAGATTTTCAACAAGCCGACTGTGTTCGCCGCTCTCGTTGTGCTTTAAGTGTATGCTTTGTGGGCACAGGTTCGCCCAATAAAAGCTAGTTTTGTCTTTCAGAGTATTACTACTGTATTCTTTAACGTCACTACCACGTGACACTATATCGGTTCTAACAATGAGTTGACTTCAGAGTATTAACTTGTGCATTACGGCTATGAGAAAAAGAAAAGTATATAACGAATGTTATTCATCGCATATCGGATATAACGATCGAAATTCTGCCTTTTGGGCGGCGTTTTTCATGCAGAATAGTCATGAAATTTGTGTTGCTCAGTTCCGCTTAACCGAGAGGGGGCCTACAAGAGTTTGCATCTGCCGCCATTAAGGCACAGTGCGTCCTGCTAGCGAAAGCCATGGAGAGCATCGCAAGTTCGTGCAGCGTCCTTCAATTTGGCGCCAGCTGCTTCGCGTCCACTTCACCAACAAGCATCCAGAGAAAAAAAAAGGAAGCGAGAAGCAGAAGCAAACCACGCCTTCACCTCCTTTCTACTATCTCCTTCTCTTCCTTATCGAGCGTGGAAATGCGCCGCGGAAGCAGAGGTTGGTGTGCCAACACAGCGCAAAGCTGTGACGCTTGGGACGAGGCTGTAAATTTTGCAAGACTCGCGAAGTCGATGATATCGACAATTCTGAAAAACGCGAGCAGCACGATCATGAAGGCTAGAACCATTGATCATGTCGCCGATCAACGAAAACAGCGGGATTTGCGTGCCATGGTGAAACCCCCCACGTGTGAAACCAACACAGTGGCAGCTGCTGACATTATCGAACTCTGTAGCACATCACTACTGGCGATAAAATAGGCGGTGCTTCGATGGAGGAGTTTCTGTGTGCATATAGCACTCCCTCGTTCTGCAAAGAATCTCCGAGGGGGTGATTGTTCTCATGACACAGACGGCGGCGTAGTGCAACAGGAGTGACGACGGCAGCAGCAATGACAATGAGATTGACAGTGGCCCACCTTTGACAGTGACCCCAATGTTTACGCAAAGTGCACCGTCGTCGATAGAGTCACTCACTGATTTCACTAAACTATAGCCACCAGTGTTCGCACAGCCACTGGACACGATGCACACCACGGTTGTGAACCTGAAACTTCTACGAAAGCAAGCGCAGATTTCTGACTATTTCAGCCCGCTTAATGCTTGACACGCTGTTTAGAGGTATGAATAAAGGTTTCATTTTTCAGAGTCAATTGTTTATCGTAAGTGGCAAATATGGTTTAAGAGCTACGCAGGTATGTTTAACACCTCTTTTCTTTAACGGCAGTCCAGATATAGCTATAATTGGTTATAATGATCGGATTTTTCGTTATTCTTGATATTGCTATAAGTGGACTGCGCTGTATTGTTAAAACCGGTGTCATTATAGGTGGGTTTGACTGTATAGAGCATGTTACCTGGCTTCCAACCCACTGAGGCATACAACTCTGAGTGGAGAAGAATAAAGTTCTAGTGCCGTACCTGCGCATGCTTCACATTTCTAGTGTAACTTGTGGGGATGCGCGACCCTCGCGCCTCCCCTGATAGCTTGTTTTTCCCGCATAGCCCCGTCTCCGTGCGGCATCGCCGAGTGGGCCGCGGCGTTGGAGTGGTACAAGCGTGGTGCGAGAGATGGCGCGAGCGCCGCGCCGCTGCGCGGTTACTTGCGTTCGGGAAAGACAAGGCGCTCTCTCTTTGGGTTCGGGAAGCGAGCGGGTCGGACGTGCCGACCCGCGCGCCGACCGATGCTTCGGTGAGACCGTCTCACGTGGCCGCCTTCGAACGCGCCACGATTCGCGTGACTATACACGCGAACGACCAGGCGTTGGGATCCAGCATGGGGCGAACATATTCGCTCGCTTCCGGTCGCGGTGAGTCGGACTTCTAGATTTGTCGCGCGCCCATCAGCATGTTTTGTGGATAGCAACTCGGCTAGCAGGCATTGATGTATGAAAGGTGCAATAAATGCCCTTGTGATTGTTTGCACTACTGTATTGTCGTTCCTTTGTCCCAAGAGTACGGTGTGAGATATCCCCCCACTTCAGACCCCACATCTGGCTGCCCAACGTGGGACTCTTGGGGCATCGGACGATAATTTTAAGTGTTGCTTCGTTCGAGACCTTTGTTTGAACCGAAGCGTAGGCCTAGCGTGGATTTCGATCGCTAGCATCGGCGGCATGCTTTCTTGAGCGAGGCGGCGGTGGCTGTAGCGAGTTTGAACATGTCAACATACTAAGCCTTTTCGCAAGTGTTTTTTTTTAATGGCATTCGTTGGTACGAGAGCCACGTGGTCTGCATCCTGGGAGAGCGAGGCTGAGCGCCCGCGGAGCAGTGGCAAGCCTGAAGCGAGCGAGTACGGAAGCCTCGTGGGTGGTCCGAATTTCCTATGTAAATAGCTTCTTCTATCTCTTTGACTCTGATGAAGTCGCGGCTCTGGGAGCCGGGTGGCCGCGGGCCACGGGTGCCACTACGGGCTGACTGGTATTGCGGCCTGGCACCGGGTGCTCCGACACCGTCTGGGACGGTGGGCGCCGTCAACTCGGATGCTGTGTGCACCGAGCGGAGTAGGACCACCTCACAGAGCTGACGTCTCCTCGCGGCTGCCTGTTTTGCGCCCATTTTGGGTGTTGTTTTTGGATGCCGGTTGTTGTCAGAGGAGCGACGCTTTAGGCCTAAGGCTTTACGAAGCTGCCTGTCGCACGTGGAGGGACACAACCTGGTGGACCGTGGCGTTGAGGTGTTGCAATTTGCTTCCCTCATTCTATTTAGCCTCGCACGAATTGAAATTACTCGTTCGACTCAAGAAAGCGAGCTTCGTTCACGTGAACTTAGCATCTGAGTAGCTGCCCGATCTTTTGCTAGCCGAGTTCAACATCGTACCACGTGGGCGATACGCATGCAGAATTCCTCTCCCTTGCACTACTTTAGTGTTTGCCGAGTGTTTTGAGTTTACACAGCGTGATTGGAGTCACCCCTGGCTTGCTGTCACCTGCACATCGCCTGCGCTGCTGCCCCGGACTACGATCGAGCCACCCCGGGTGATGGTGATGCTGTGGCCAGTTCGGCGCGGCGACTTCGGCGGCCTCCTGTATCCAGCTCACAACCCTCGGCGGCGGACAAAAGAGCCGGCGGTCACCGACAGCTACTGCGGCTCCCGCCAGCAGGGCGAGTCGGCGCGAGCGACGCTTGCTCGTACCGACTACTGCGTCGTCGTCTCCGGAGTCCTGGCCTGGGATCGTGCCATCGAGGCTGCAAAGCTGCTGCTGTGACCGGCGGACGCCAGCGGTGTACCCAAGGACAGTCGGCTCGCATGTTATGGACAGCGTGTGGACATTTCCTCAGCGCGGCCACTGTTACGTGTACTACCTTGTCGCGAAGCGCGCGTTGATGTTAGACCGTGTGACATGTTTCGCCGGAATAAGAAGTGATTTAAGGTTAGGGGGATGTGGGGATGCGCGACCCTCGCGCCCAGTGGCATAGCTAGGTCGTTTGGCACCCGGGGCCCTTAGCTCTTCTGTAACCCCCCCCCCGCCCCCGTGTGTAGTCGAGGAAGGCGAGGATATCGACAATTTTCGGGTGTCTTCAGACGTATATGACACCCCCCCCCCCCTACTGGCCCCGTGCACCCGGGGCCCACGGCCCCCCGGCCCCCCCTGTTGCTACGCCACTGCTCGCGCCTCCCCTGATAGCTTGTTTTTCCCGCATAGCCCCGTCTCCGTGCGGCGTCGCCGCGTGGGCCGCGGCGTTGGAGTGGTACAAGCGTGGTGCGAGAGATGGCGCGAGCGCCGCGCCGCTGCGCGGTTACTTGCGTTCGGGAAAGACAAGGCGCTCTCTCTTTGGGTTCGGGAAGCGAGCGGGTCGGACGTGCCGACCCGCGCGCCGACCGATGCTTCGCTGAGACTGTCTCACGTGGCCGCCTTCGAACGCGCCACGATTCGCGTGACTATACACGCGAATGACCAGGCGTTGGGATCCAGCATGGGGCGAACATATTCGCTCGCTTCCGGTCGCGGTGAGTCGGACTTCTAGATTTGTCGCGCGCCCATCGGCATGTTTTGTGGATAGCAACTCGGCTAGCAGGCATTGATGTATGAAAGGTGCAATAAATGCCCTTGTGATTGTTTGCACTACTGTATTGTCGTTCCTTTGTCCCAAGAGTACGGTGTGAGATATCCCCCCACTTCAGACCCCACAAACTAGAAGAATTAATAAAGTTGATAGCAGTCTCCAGTGCAATCAGTGAAGCATTCTTTTTCTTTTGGAAGAATGACCTTATCTGAATGAAGGCTCTCAGCAGTCTCCCGAGTTATCTTCCCTTGACAAGCTTAGGACCAGAGAGCCACTGAGAGGCAGCAATGCAGCTGCTAGGTGCTTTTCAGCTAGTACTTTAGTGTGATGCCCCACTTCTGCAACCCGGTGTCTATGCTAGCTCAAGGGGCCTGAAGAACAGAGCTCATGATGAGGTTCTCTTTATAAGGGGTTGGGATGACAGTGTAATGGAGATATGGTGACAATATGATAAGAGAGTCAGCGTGCAATGTGCTTAGTTGTGCAGTC
This sequence comes from Dermacentor albipictus, assembly GCF_038994185.2. Lineage (NCBI taxonomy): Eukaryota > Metazoa > Arthropoda > Arachnida > Ixodida > Ixodidae > Dermacentor > Dermacentor albipictus. The sequence goes on along the minus strand of NC_091828.1, from coordinate 15,871,109 downwards.
CGAGGTGCCGATGCGCAAAATGTGTCGCCGTGGGTCCAAAGAGTCGACACTTGATGTGCTTAGTCGCGCAGTACGAGGTGCCGAAGCGGGAGATGCCTAGCTGTGGGTTCGAAAAGTCGACACTCAATGCGCTTAGTCGCGCACACTGAGTTGCCAATGCATGAAATGCCTAGCCGCCGGTCCGAGAAGTCGACGCTTGATGTTGCTAGTCGCGCAGTCCAAGTTGTCAAGGTGCGAAATGCCTCACCGCAGGTCCGAGGAGTCGACACTCAATGTGCTTAGTCATGCAGCCTGAGGTTCTGATGCACATAGTAGCCATAGTAGCTATAACATATATTCGTGTGACCGGATAGAAAAAAAGAGGAGGCGGCATGTTAACCCTTTGAGTGTCGAATTATTTTGAAAAAGCTTTCCCAGTGGTCAAATTACTTTATTGTGGATCTTGAATGTACAAAACGTATAAAGTCGGGAATAAATACTAAAAAATAATTAGGAACAGTATTTTGGTGTCAGCATCACTCATAACTGCAAAATGTTCAATAGTATTTCCGAGCGTGGTACTCCTTGAAACACGGGTCTACGCACAGCGCCTTATCGCAGTCTGCACACCTAAAAAGCGTGTCTGTTCTCTTGGAGCGAGGAGTTGTGTTGGCGCACACATGACATCTCCGCGTGCGGCTGCCTTGGGCAGAAGTCTGATGCACCCTCTCGCATAACCGCATTGCCACAGAGACCGAGAATATTTCGTGAGCGGTGGTGATGAACAAGCTAAGAGCAGTGCCAATCAAGATAGAAATCAACTTCCGCCGCCCCTACGAGAGCTTGCCGACAAAGAAAAAAACCACGTTTCGCGCGCCTCCGTTGCGATCACGCGGCGGAACCAAAACCGCGAAAGCGCGTCGCCACAGAGCGAGAATACCTCGCAAACAGCGCTGATAAACAAGCTAAGAGCAGCGCCAATCAAGATAGAAATCAAGTTCTACCGGCCTGCAAGAGAGTGCCGACAAAGAAAATGACGTTTCGCGCGCCTCCGTTGCGATCACGCGGCGAAACCGAAACCGCCAAAGGGGCGTTGCCGCAGTCTGAGCAACGCGCTGAAGCTAGCAATCAGTTCTGTTTATCTCCCCAAGAAGGTAGCACAAATTTCAAACGCTTCTTGTAAGTGATAAGAGGTGGCAGCACCTCTCAGTGAGCACGCATCGTCATTATAGCGCGAAATTTCAAACGGAGGGTTGGAACCGTACGCGTACGGCAAAGACCTTTCGGGACAGAAAACCGCCGCCGTATATGTACTGCAAAAACCTTCAAAGGGTTAATAGTAGTCAAGAAGATAGTCCTATCCTTCCCAATTGATACTAACCCTAGGATAGAAATAACTTGAGCAGCAGGCGTAAAATGTTCTAATAAATTACTTCTAGGATCCATGTTATCACCCACCAGATGCCAATTCTTCTTTGGCTAGGGAACAACATAATAACATAGCACACGCTACATAATTCTGTCCAGCCGATGTATTACTATATCTTTTTGCCAACTTCAATAATCCTCTCAATAATTGGTCTGCTATGTTTACCATGTTTCGTGCCTCAGCAGATTTTCTGGTGTAATGGCTAATAACGTTCGGCTGCAACTTATCACAAGTTGTCCAAAGCACTCGTGGTATTAACATATCGGACTTGGTTTACCTGACTGCACTGGTCACTGCTAGACTGCGTTCTTACATAGAAGCCTTTAGTGACCATAAACTCATTAACTTCACAATTAACCTGTTCTTAACATTTCCTGGTGCAACAGCTAATAATACTTGACTGCAACTTATCACCAGTTTTTCTCCAAAGCACCCATGGTACTAACATATCGGACTTGGTTTGAATAACTGCACCGGACACTACTGGACCAGTTCTTTACATAGAATGCCTTAGTAACAATAAACTAATTAACTTCATAATCAACATACTGTTGACATTTTCTGGTGCAATAGCTAAAACTAGCCGGCATTATAACCGAGTCAATTACAACAGAACAAACACCAAATTAGAAGTTTTCTTCTATTAACTTTTTCTACCGTTGTTTGCTTCGCGGTCCGTGACTTAGAACTGGACACATTTTAAACGCAAAATATTAGAGTTAGTTGACAAGTATCTGCCATTAATCTCTATAGCAAATGATAAAAGTAGCCCTTGGTTTACTAAACAACTTCAATTACTACGAAATAAAAAGAAACGCTTGTACAATACTGCATGACGTAATAGAGTCGAATCTTGTTAATTCAAACACGCTTAATTCAAACCGAGGCTGTGGTCCCGTCAAAGTTATGTGTATTCCAATGGGCAAAAACAGCCGGTAATTTGAACGAGCAAGTATTTGCAAGATGAGTTCATGAGAGTGGCTTGTTGGGCTAGTTGGTACATGATTATACTAGGAGGATGCCAGCAAACTTGAGAGTACAAAAAATCGAGAGGCAGACGTAGACAAAGAGACAGTAAGGTGGCTGGTTAAGGAAGATGGTTAGTTTGAACACACCGCACTCCAACAATGCTCTCAGCAGCGCGCCAAATAATGTGGCAGCACCTTCAAACAGCATTGCTCTGACCCCGCCATAGAGGAAGACTTAGGAGAAACCCTTCAATGCCTCGCGCCAAAAAGAAAAGGCAAAATTTCACCCTCTCTCAAATGGCAAGGTCGCCAATTCTGCGTCGTGCCGTAATGCTCCAGCTATACTAACAGCAAAATGCGCACCGCAGGAGAGATCGGAGCCACTTTTTCCAGGCTCGACGCGGCGGCAAGTGAGCCGTGAGGCGAGACCAATGAGAGTGGTCCCTACAGTGACGTATGCATGAGAAACTGGTATCATGCAGACCCGCCCGACAGCTCTATTCGTACTCGCATCTGGTTCAGCCGGACCGCTTGTTTCGCACTATCGTCTGCTCGCGTCAACTCTCGCTCATGCTTATATTGGTTGGCTTGGTTGGCCTCATTCACTCTTGTTTTTTTTACAATGATGCATATAAACAATGGAAAGGTTGCCCAAGACAGTGCTCCATATCTGATTCTGTACGACAAGAAAGAGCCTGAATACAAGGACGCGAAGGTGACGCTCATTACCTCATTCTCTTGAATTCTGAATGCGGTGACGACACAAGGGAGCACAGCAACATGTTTATGATCAGCAGCAACTACTTCATCATCTTGATAAGACGACTCATGTTAAAAATACTTGTACGAGCATCGGACTTTCGATCTTCCGCAGCGAGTGCTGACTGCGTAGATGCTTCCAGCGGTGAAACTGTGCTGTTGGCTGTCAGGAGGATCATGTGTGCCAGAAAAACACTGACTCTAAAGTCTGGGAGGATGGAGGTTGAGACAGCTGTCATCCTTTTCTCACGTTTCGTGCCAAAGCACAACCTCCATTACACAACGCTCGTGTCTGACAGAGATAGTGCCACCTTCTCTGCCCTTGTGCAAAAAAATGTTTATGGACTGGTCCCCATTTCGAAAGAGGAATGTTTGAACCACATCCAGAAGAGGATGGGGACAGCACTGTGCAAGCTTGTGCAGAAAAGTAACAAGGCTTTAGGAGGGAATGAGTAAAGGCAAGGCGCAAAAGACAAGGACTGAAGGACACAAACGACAGGACCGGCGCCTTCAGTCCTTGTCTTTTGCGCCTTGCCTTTACTCATTCAAGCATGAACCAACCGGCACAAGCAAGAGTTTTACTTTAGGATGGAAGGGCTGGCTGACAAAGGCCCTCATTGACAAGTTGACCGACTGTTAGGGCTGGGCCTTATGAAACAATACCAATGATGTGGCTGAGCGTGCAGTGATGGCATCATACTACCATGTGATGTCGACGGACGAGGATCCTCGCCACGACTTGTGCCCTGAGGGTGCAGACTCGTGGTGTCGTCACACCACCAGCAAGAGCGACGGTGTGCCACCTCCGAAGCATTGGTACAATCTTCCAGGCTATGTTGCAGAAGCACTGCTACGTGTTTATGAGCGCCTCTCATAGGCTTCTGTTCTGCAATGCTGCCTGGGAGCAAAGACTCGGAATGTATCAGAATCATTTCACTCTGTGCTATGGTCTGTGATGCCCAAAGAGCAGCATGCGTCGCTGATTGCCATGGAGACAGCACTGCATGGGGCAGTTTTCAGATATAATGCTGGCTGCCACAGGTCCACCCAAGAGCTATGTTCATCAGCGGGGGCTAACTCCTGGCCACCTAGCCATTCAACGGGCAGCCAAATAGATTCTCTGCGCTTGAAAAAGATCAAGAAGCGATCGCAAGAGGAAGCGGAAAGGCGGAAAAAGAAGAGAGTGCCTAAGGAGATCTTCAGTTACGCTGCAGGGTCACTTTAGACCAATATATGTGCTCAAAACTTCAAAGCTCATTTTCTCAAAATGACTTTTTTGGCTGGTGAGGCTGCTTGTTCCAGCCATATCTCTGTAACCGCTCATCAGATTTGCAGAAGTTTTTTTTATTGTTTTTGTATTGTATATCTGAATAAATTTCTGAGGGCAAGCCAAGCCCATTTTTTTATATATTGTGTCTGATTTGTGATATTTAATCAAAATTTGATTGATAAAATCGTAATCACCAGCACTAAATTCATCATCATCAGCAGCAGCAGCAGCAGCCTGGTTACACCCACTGCAGGGCAAAGGCTCTTATAGTTCTCCAACAACCCCGGTCATGTACTAATTGTGGCCATGTTGTCCCTGCAAACTTCTTAATCTCATCCGCTCACCTAACTTTCTGCCACCCCCTGCTACGCTTCCCTTCCCTTGAAATCCAGTCCGTAACCCTTAATGACCATCAGTTATCTTCCCTCCTCATTACATGTCCTGCCCATGCCCATTTCTTTTTCTTGATTTCAACTAATATGTCCTTAAGTCGCGTTTGTTCCCGCACCCAATCTGCTCTTTTCTTATCCCGTAATGTTACACCCATCATTCTTCTTTCCATAGCTCGTTGCGTCGTCCTCAATTTAAGTAGAACCCTTTTCGTAAGCCTCCAGGTTTCTGCCCCGTAGGTGAGTACTGGTAAGACACAGCTATTATACACTTTGGTCAATTATTATTATTATTATTATTATTATTATTATTATTATTATTATTATTATTATTATTATTATTATTATACAATTCGGTCTGCTAAAATTTTTCAGCGAGGAAATTTAAAAAAAGGGCGCTGTCTTGCCCTGAGGTATCCATCCGGGAATTATAGTGAATTTCATAGTTGCAGCACCTTTTGAAGATTCTCCAGGCCTGGAATGCGAAAATCATGTGCACCATTCTGACATATTGCTGTAACTTGAGAACCAGTGAACATAACTGCATTAACTTTTGTAGTTCTACTAATGCTTTTGCTATGAGTCTAAATGAAAATTTTGAATACACGTTTATTTCCAACAGACTGGTGGAGGCAGGAAAAAAAAGCTGCAAGTGCAGCTTGAAAAAACACCCTGCCCCCTATGAGCAAAAGACATGGGCAGCGCCGAGCTGCTGTGTTTTTGACAATACAAAAATACACAGTTCTGCAAGAATGCATGAAAAGCACTAAGTGAAAAGTGAGTAGTTGTACACAGAGAAATTACACAATGTTTCACACATCACAGAAGCAGTGTGTGTGTGTGTGTGTGTGTGTGCACGCGCACGCGTGTGTGTGTGCATGCGTGTGTGTAAACAAGAAGCTCTACACTCAACTAATCTGCACTCCTGACATAGCTGACCATATAAACATGAATATTAGTCCGGCTGATTAACCCTTTGAGGGACAATGATGTTAACACGTTTTTGTAAATGTTGGAAATGTTTTACAATTGGTTAGAGCAATATTAGCTCTCTGTTTGGCTGGTTAAACTCTGCGCCAACGGGTGGCTAGACTGTGGAGACCGATCAGGCAGCTCCCATACGTCTATGCTAAAGTTCCTTCATCAGCTTGAGTTTATGCCTCCAATGTTCTGTCGAAACGCCCAGCTTGCCCGCCTGTGGTTACCGAAATACCTGACAAGTTCGGAACTGCGACAGAATGCTCTCAACGCACGCTGCTTCGATAGCTCTCGCTTGGGGTCGACTGCCAAGCAGCTGGTGGAGAGTTTGGAGAGGCTTCGCGCACTCGCATCTAGAGAACCATCAGTCGACGACACGACGTGCCATCATGACGCAGAGCCAGTGAAGGCGGAGCTTAGCCCCAACCACTCGGCGAACAAGTTGGAGAAAATGCATGACTATGGAGGAAGGTAACTTGTAATCGTCTGTAGCTCTCTTAATATGAGACGTTTCACACAAATTGTGGTGCGAATGATTAACTTTAGCTGAACCTTACGAACCTACAAAATTTGTCCAAACCGTTTCAGGGGCCCATTAACAAGGGATAGATCGTTTTTACTGTTCATGTGATACAACTCTGAAAAAGTCGACGCCTATAAATTAAGATATGTCAATAAACAAAAAAGTTGGTATCCGAGGGTAGCCTCCCTCCTCAACGTAACCACCTGAAGTCTATTTAATTTAAAATGTGGCAGGCGGAATGCCCTGCACCCAAAGTGCTTGGTGATCTCGTTGCAGGTTAACAGCTGGTCCCTGAACTCAGGAGCGGGAGATCCAGCCCCTTCAGCGAGTACACGGCACACTAATCCTCATGCTTCCCTCCACTGTCCCCACGTGCACCGGGAACCAAGTAACTGCATGCAAAGTGATATCCCTACCCTGCACCAGTCTGCTAGCCAGTTCCACAACAAGTCCCCTTGAGAAGGCTTTAATCGCTAATCGCGAGTCACTGAACACCAAAACTCTTCTTGAATCAATTAGTGCTAGAGCAATAGCCACCTGCTCAGCGACCCCCAAATCTTTGGCATAAATGGAAGCAGAATTTCTAACGCTCCCTTTGCCATCTACCACCGCCACCAAATAAGCACCTTTCCCATTAATCCATGCAGCATCAACAAATGCAAACTCCTCCTCCTGATCCTTTGCCTCTCACAACAAAGCCCTAACTCTCACGAGGTCATTCCCCTTTTCAAATCTGGTGACAGGCACTCACCTGGTAATTAATAACCTATTTCACTAACATGCGTATGCTGCAAACTACTTGAGCATGTTATGGCCTCTCGTATCTACTCTCACCTTCAATCCAATAACGTTTTCTTCTTTAATCAGCATGGTTTCAGGAAAGGCTCGTCATTTGACACGCAGTTATCTGAATTCACAACTGACCTTCACATTAACATGAATGGTAACGACCAAACTGACTGCCTCTTTTTTGATTTCTCTAAAGCTTTCGACATTGTACCTCACTGCAGTTTGATTTCCAAGTTCTCTGCCCTTTGATAGATTCATTAACACTATCTTGACTTCGTAACTTCCTGTCTATGCATCAGCAATTAACAGTAGTGAATAACCTTTTATTTAACCTTGATGACGTCATGTCCGGTGTCCCTCAAGGCAGTGCTAATGACTACATTGTCTACCACACTAGTAATTGTTTCAATCACCATTATATGCTCTAAAATGACCTTGATTTTATTTATAGTTGGTGCAAAACATGGCAGATGTCCATTAAGCCACTAAATGCAAGTTAATTTTTTTACCTGATAACGCCTTAACTCGTGTTTCACTATTCAATTAATACCATTATTTTCAATACCTCATCGTACAAATGTCTTGGCATCCACTTTGCACCTGATCTTTCCTGGGCTACACATATAGCAGCCCTAAAGTTTCTAAGGTCCTGTGCTACCTGTGTAGAAACTTGCATAACACACCTTCTAACATACAGAAATTAGCATATCTAACATATTGTAGCACTCTTCAATGAAGCACACTAAACAAACTGGTTTAGTGAACCAAGCAGAAAGCAAAAATGGCCGCCTCAAGGAGCAGCGTGCACGCTTCGAAAGATTGCAGATCTAGCGATTCTGCTGCGTTTGCAGCTGGTCATATCGAGCAGTAGCAAGTCTGAGGATGCAGTCTTTTTGTCAGACTTCGACTCTCAGAGCGACAACGAGGTAAGCCAGCCCGGAACATCGGTGGCCGCAGCTCAGCACACTAAACTATAGTGCTTGCACTTAAATTATTGTAGTGGAATACATGTTGAAAGAAAAATTTTGATTTTTTCGGACATAGTGCCTAGGAGACGGCAATACATTTTGTATATCATAATTCCTTTTTACATTTTTTTCTTAGTATATACAAGCATGTCTTTACAAAGTTTGTTCAATTTTATCCCACAATCTTGATTCTGGCAATTTATATCTTTTTTATGACACACATCTCATTAATAAACCTTTTATGCGTGAAAAGTGCATTCATTGTGCTTTTTGTTTATGTATTACATGAAATATTGAGTGCAGTAGTTCCTTAAAAAAAAAAAATCTGGCGTAACCTACAAAAAGCACCTATTTTCTCCATGGTAGAGAAAGAATTATTAACACTGTATAATGATGTTCCACTGTACTGTTTGTAGACTTTGTTTTGTGTCCTTTTCATTTGGTGCTACAATTTTTTGTTAATATTTTTATTGCAAGGAAACGCATGACACGAGAGAAAGCACACAGGACACAGCACTTTGCACTAAGAATATTAACATGCAATACCAACTCGCCCACCAGTTCGTTTTGTCTTACAATTTTTTGTTCTGTGCAAACTGTTACGCCCATACTCAATGCCCGTCAGTGGGCCTACAAGGCATTATGAATAAAGAAAATAAATAAATACATTATGTATGATTGACCGTGTAACACTGCTGCATTCCGGCAAAGCTGACTTTTAGGAACTGGCACTTGGCAACACTTTATACTCTCGCCGCACTCTCTCCGCTTTGAAGCCATCCGCGGAGGACGAAGGTGGAGTCAGTGCCATTGCTGACCGCGGTGAATACTTTAAATTAAAAACACAGCAACAAATAGCAGGAAGCTTGATAGTGAACATCGAAGCAGCTAGGCACAGGGACTGCATAAAACTACTATGGCTGCCAGCAGATCAGCATGTGAGGGCGCTGGTTCAAGGCTCAGATTATCAAAAAGGCAGAGGCTTCAATTAATGCCATTTTGGGATCTGCGGTCATGGCAAGAAAGCAAAGCTTTTCAGCATTATATATTTCAGATGCTCTTATACAGTGGCTCTATAGGGTATGTGGCGGTGCCACGGAGGAATTTGAATAATCAGGGAGGTCAGAAAAATCGGTCGACTGTATTTAGATCACTTAACAGGTTTAGTCTGCTTACCGTACCAACATCGCAATGAGGTCATTTAGGACTACAAGAGGTGATTTAGTACGGGGGCAAATCAGAAAGCCCTAGCCCCTATTTCTTGTTAGCCAAAATAAGGTACTTACAGGTAACTACAAATATACATAGTATTCTATATACTTTACACTATTTTTCGACATAGTCTCCACACCGGTTCAGACCATTCGTCCCATTGCAGCACTAAATATGAGATGCCCCTGTGGTGTAATTCATCCGGCTGACTGTGGAACCACCATCGAACTACCATCTTGGCTTCATCGTTGCATGTGAATAGCATCGCACTTCTCAAAGCAAGACAAATTTCCCCATACGTGGGCTGCATTTCCCCACTGATTTCGATGGGCATTCATCCCTAGCTCCATAGAGAACGAATTTGACTTCGACGTGATAGTTCTGCGGATGTCTCTACGTTAAGGTGGATGTCTCATTTTCCCTTTATTAATTACTTCTCTCCACCTTGCGGGTTCTGCTGAACTATTATGTCAAACTCTTGCCTTTGCTTCTGAATTGTTGATAAATTCGACTTCGCCTACCATCTGCTAGCTGCTTGGTTAGCTCAGATAGTAGAGCGGCTGCCCCGGAAAGGCAGTGGTCCCGGGTTTGAGTCCTGGACCAGGACGAATTTTTCTTGAACTGTGAAGCTTTCCTTTCAAGAAACCCGTATGGGTTTCCTTTGTAGCACTTAGCTACGTTTAGGTGGATGTCTCATCTTCCCTTTATTAGTGAATTCCACTTCGTTGCTTGTACGCCATATATGTTTAAAGCACAGCCGTCATCTCAAACAACCGACAGCAGTGCCGCGCCGTGAAGCTACCGACCGGCAGATAAGGTCAGGCCGATCCAAGAAAAGTCCACCGTTGGGAACGGATATGTTCACTCCGCAGTTACAGATGTAATTTGGCTAAAAAAAAAAATAGGGGCAAAGACTTTCTGATTCACCCTTGTAAATTTAACTTCAATGTGGGAAACAGGGGCACTATTCTGGACATTTAAAGTTTTGCCATATCATAAAACTCCCCATCTTGTCAAGCTCTATTCAGACCACGGGACTGCGGCTACAGCCTCTCTGACAATATGGCGGAATTTGATGGTGTCCAGAATAGAGTAATTCAGGCCTAATGAGCGTCCTTGTAGCGTTGGTAGCACGACAGTCGACCCGCCCTCAGAGCAATGCTACCATTGGAGAGCACCGCTCAGGTTTGGGGGGCCAGGCCAGTGCCGTAGTACTGAGAGAGATGCGTACCGCTTGGCGCGCTCCAGGTCATCGTTGGACTGCTCCAGCTCGCGGATGTAGCTGTGCATCTCCTCCCGGGAGGCAGTGACCTCCTCTAGCTGAGCCTGCAAGTCGTGCACCTGCCGTGCACCCTCCTGCTTACTCTGTTGAAGCTTCTCCTGCACACAAGCCACACCAAGATCAGAAGACAACTCTTCTACATATCATATCCCAGCAATGACCCCACACACAAAACCCAGAAAAGTGACCGTCGTTTGCTGCCCTTTTTGAGAGCTGCTGAGGCGCCGTTTAACCCAGCTCATGATGGACAAGTGCCACTTTTTTGGCTTATGACAAGCTTACCTCATCCATCATGGGTATTTTATCACTTCATTTTCTGAATGGCTCTTGACAAAAAGAGGCCATCAAAGGGTGCTTTGTTTTCACAATAAAGACGGCAATAGCTTTGCTACCGTATGAGCTTTTATTAATAATTTTCATGCTAGATGGCCACTGGTGATCTCTACGCAGACACACTGTTTTGTAGTGTGGCGACACACTCCGTGCATATTTCTGCGCACCCTTTGTCTTCTTATCATCCGGCCCAGCATAACACAGCTGCACACTGGACTGCGTGGCCGATAAAACATAGCGCCACTGCCGCGTCACCCGAGGTATGCGTCACCGACAGTGGCTATAAAAACAGGCTGCCTGGCTGAGAAGGACCGCTGTCTACCTTCCGCTACTGGGATGAACGTAGCATTGGTATGACCGTCCACTGCCATCGTTAGTCGAATAAAGAGTCATTGTGTTTTTATGTTGGGATTCGTCCTTCGGCAGACACGACATCCCACAGTAGTCTGCTACCTATATTGACATTGTATTTCTTACCATTTTTTTCGTTAAATGAAGGTGTGGGACATGAAGTCCCAGAAAGAATACTGGCAAGCCTCAGAGAACCCTAAATAATTTATTATAATGGCTTCTTTCCCACAACCACTTCCTAGGAGATGACTACTGTGTCACGACATCATGATGCAGAAAGTGGTCATGTTGGAGAAAGACACTGCAATGTTTCGGCACTTAGCAGTGTGTCCCATGGGCTCGTTGGTTCATCTTTAGACTAAACACAGGAACAGCGCAATACAGGACGAGCGAGTAAAGAGCACTGGACAAAGTGCTGACTGGCTACCAAATGCTTTATTTGCAGAAGCAGCATACAAAGACAACATTGAATGTGACAAAAAGAACAGAAAATGAAGGATAACAATGATAAGCGTCAGCCGCAGAGATAATCCAGTTCTCTTGTTGAGAGCGGGAGGGACGCAGAAACTGACGCACGCGTTACCACTTTTTAATATGCAAAATGCCTCCGATATACCGCGCATGCTTTTCACTATATCTGCCAATTATTTCGCACTTCTTAAAGATCAGGTTGCAACCACACGTGTTACAGTGGGCAGCCAGATGACTGTACGGGTTTCCTTTTAGTGAAGCGGCATGCTCGCGCAGGCAATCATTAATGCACCTCCCCGTTTGCCCGATATAGCAATGTTTACAATCAAACGGGATCAACAAAAGAACTGGATTATCATCTTGGCTGATGCTTATCCTTTTATGATTCTTTTCCCATTCTTTATGTCACATTCAATGATGTCTTTATATTGTGAATACATTCCACGAATATCCTTTTGGCGTCCCGAGCTCCTTGGAAGTTGTGGGCTGGTTAAAGTCAAGTGAGATTTGTACCAATGCTACAATGTCTGTAGATATTGAGGAACTGTTCTACTCTATCCCACACGATGACCTGTTTACAGCTGTACGTGATCTGATTGAAGAAAGTGGGGAAGTAGCTTTTATGCATTCCTGCGCTTTGTCACTTGAGTCTTTTATGGAACTTCTCACATTTTACCTGTCAACCACTGCAGTGTCCTTTAACAAGGATGTCTTCATTCAGAGAAAGGGTATTTGCATCGGATCGAAGGTTGCTCCCGTATTGTGTTACATTTTTTTATCAGAGTTTCACAGTAATGTAATTCACAGGCTGCAGGACAAACGTATTGTGCGAATTTTTAGGTATGCGGATGATTTTTTAGTGCTATCAAAGTTAAATTACGATGATAGCCTTGAATCAAACGCAAGAAGGATTTTAACGTATTTCGAGGAGTCCTCCCGGGATCTCAGGTTCACGTTCGAACTTTGCAAAGAAAACGATCAGATTTCTTGATTTGGAAATTAAATTTAAAAATGAGAGTCATGTATGTTGGCGGTATTGTCCTAGATAGAAAAAAATCGCTCCTCCCATATGAATCGTCCCACTACAAATTTAAACATGGCATACCTTCCTTGTGCTTGACGAATGCTCTTAACAAGAGTTGCACTCATTCATTGCAGGAGTTTTGAAGCCCAGAAGGCGAAATTAATGTCGGCAGAGTACTCGGTCTCACTTTTGATGGCTGTGTCAGAATCCTTGGTTAGAATGTTGACAAAAAAGAAAACCGTGGAAACAGTGGACAACGATGATTCTTCAAAATGAAAAAAGGTCGTAGTGATGCTGTATTTGCATGGCTTGTCACATAACCTTAAGAGGGTGGCCACTAGGAATGGCGTTACACTAGTGTTTTCGGCGCCGAGCAAACTGGTTAGGTTATGCAAAAGCATTACAGGAGAGAAGAAAGATGCGACTAGTGGCAGTGGAAAAAAGCACACCACTTTTTCTTTTCACAAAAAGTGTGCATCATCGGTTGTGTATCGCATACCTCTGTCATGCGGATTGCCCTATATTGGCCAGACAGGTTGTTGCATTAATGACCGCATGCGTGAGCATCGCTATTTGCTACCTACAGGTACACGAGGGAACTTGCCATTGCATTATAGAAGCACGATTGCCGACCAGTTTTTGAAAGTGTATCGATGGTGCGAAGAGAGCGCAGTAAACTGGAAAGAGAAATTAGCAGAGCGTTCCAGATGAAAAAGTTGGGCGCGCATACATGTATGAGTGGACCTTCGGTTCATATCAATGATAAAGAACTTCCAATTTCTAAATTTATGATGTTAATCCTAGTGCTGTTGCCTTTGTCGGGAAGGGGTGTGACTTGGCTTTTGTGTATGTGTATATCTTTTGACTATAAACCTTGTTATTGTTCATGGGTGTATATGCATGCGTGGTGATTTGTGGAATGTATTCACAATAAACTTCAGTTGTAAGTCCAGCGTTGTCCTGTCCATTTCTACTTCTTGTGCTCGCGTCCGTACTTGCTGGAAACTGTTATATGTTCACCATGCACCAACTGGCCCAGCAAACTACTCTACCACATGTCTTTATATGCTGCTTCTGCAAATAAAGCATTTGGTTGCTAGTCAGCACTCTGTCCTGTGCTCTTTACTCGCTCGTCCTGTGTTGTGCTGTTCGTTTTTATTTTTTTGGCACCTGCTCTTGCTAGCTGGGATGCTTACTGTGCTTCTCCTTGGGCAATGGTGAAACAGCCATTTTACTTTTTGGTGCAGGTCTTGATGCACACAAAAAGCTGATTTGGCGCAGCAGCAAGCACTTTTGGCACAGGGTTCAACGCACGTGTGTTTACCATATACCATGCAAATTTTAACCGATATAGTCTACATGTTGTGGAGACAAACGGATTTGTGCAAGGGTTACACTGAAACCAGAGTCAGGAAAGAATGTGATACATCTCCACACCACGACGCACAAAGGGCGCTACGACCAGGTTCGTCGATACAACGCAGAGAAGGCACCACGGACAGATCACCAACAAATGCTTATTAACCCAGGATGCGACACAGTGTGAGAGTTGTGGCATGGGGGTGAAGGCTCACTGCAAGACTGATCAAGCACGTGCGCCTGCACTGCATGGCCTGCACTGACCATGACATCATGCAATATACTCATGCCATGCACATCAGGGAGTTTTCGAATAGGAGCCACATAAGTTTTGTGGCTGCAGAAAAAAAAAAAGAAAGAAAGCAAGAAAGAAAAAGAAAAGAAAACAAAGCGTCAGTGCCACTTCACATGCGCGGGACGTAAATAGGGTTTTGCGTTTGCGTCGACGACACTAGTTCACTGAAATAGCACAGAGACCCAAGCTTGTCGGAAAAAGTTCTTCATTAACAAACACGGCAGCACCCATCGAAATGCCAGCTCTCGCGACGTACCCCATTCGACCTCATTCACTAGTACCATTCTTAACTATGCACCACATGTGATTCTGATCACAGCGGCTCTTTTGCAAAGCCCCGCTATCACCCATAAACATCGAAAAAGGCCTACCTTTATTCCTAAAATGTCACATCCTCCTTTGGCAAACTCTGTGATACCATGCAGGTGGGTTCGATGAACACCAAACTAAAGTGCCAGCAAGATGGTACAGTGGCACTACATTGTACGTCTGTTAGAGAAAAATGTGCGAATGACGAACCGGATGACTCAGACAAGCCCAGAGAGTTTCTCACTGTATAGTGAGAAAGTATGGATGGGCCTATGCTACCTCGTGTGACGAGGACAGCGTGCTGTTGGATTTGATTTCAGCTTTGCTGGCTGTAAAGCACCGATGAAAGGAGGGTTTCGCTCTTATACGTGCTTCGGCACAGACTCGGCGCAATTTCCCACTAAAATGCCATTTTGGTGCACAATGGCGCAAAGGTCTGCTTATGATGCAGTTTGGCGCAATTGGCACAGCTGTTCCATGACTGCTTGGGAGGCCCTATGTATAATATAATATAAATTCACAAACACTTTTATTTTTATTTAGCAGCAGTATAGTAAACGATCGAGTTGGCCCAATATAAAAAGATACGAATACAAATTTCTACACACCGCTTCCGCTCAAATTTTACCAGCTTGCTGTGGCGAGGGCAGAGCAAAGATACTATGCAACTTTACCATGATATGATACAAGATACTAAAGTAACAAGTATTTGAGATGCATATACAAGATCCTCATGCAATTATTATATCCGATACGATACTTTCCACTTGTATATCCAGATACTTCGATAAATTCGCAAATTTCTTATTATAGATCTGTCACGATCCGCCCGGGATCGTGAATAAGGGAGTGCTCGAGGCACCATCCGTTGATCAGATACTCCGCAGCGTGGTGGTGACGAATGATGACTGACCACCGAGCAGCTGTGCTCGTCGGTGTTTATTGGGTGCGGCGACCAATGTTGCCTACCGAGCCTGGCAGGCCACAGAGTCTGGCAAGCCAACGAAGATTATGCCGGAGGGGGCGTGACATGCTTGTTACGCCACCTTACCCCCACTTAGTTTATCGACAACAAAAAAACATCCAAGTTCAAAGTACGAGGCTCTGCCTCCACCCTAGCCGGGTTGACGGTGGCTGTTACCCGGGCGAGTAACGGTCCGGTGGCCTCCGCTGTCAAGTACTCCGCCTGGGCAGCGGTGTTGATGGGTCAGGCGTAGTGATGCCGGGTGCTGCCTGAGCCAGCCTCGCTCCATCCGGAGGGTCCGCAGTGGTCGGCCTTGTGGGTGGCGACAGGCTCGACACTGGCCCAATGGGCGCCACACCACTGGCAAGGCTTGCTGCCTCTGAAGTGGGCGGTGCTCCGCTGGAAGCGATCGAGGATGCTGGCCAGCTCCTAAAGCAAGGCCTAACATGGTCAGTGTGTCCGTGCCACGTGGCCCCATCTGGCATGCGGACGAGCAGCAATGAGGCGCTGAGGCGCTCCGCAATATTGATGCTGTGCTCAAGGCACCTAAGCCCCAGAACAAGAAGGAGCTTGAGAGCTACCTCGGCCTCATCAACTTCTACAGGAGCTTCCTGCCAAACCTGTCGAGGCATCTACAGCCGTTCCATCTGCTGCGAGATGGCCAGCAATGGGTCTGGAAGAAGGAGCAGGACCAGGCCTTCCAGAGCAGCAAAGAGCTAATCACCAAGGCTTCAGTGCTAGTACACTTCAATCCTGCCAAGCCTGTTGTCCTGACCACAGATGCATCGCCGTACGGCGTGGGAGCCGTCCTCGCACACCGGGACAAGGATGGCCAGGAACGCCCTGTATCGTTTGCTTCTCGTTGGCTTCATGCTGCATAGCAATGTTACAGCCAGCTGGACAAGGAAGTTCTGGCCCTCATGTTCGGTGTCAAACGCTTCCACCAGTATTTGTGGGACCGGAAGTTCGAGGCGGTCATGGACCACAAGCCACTGTTGGAGCTGCTGGGGCCTGACAAAGTCGTTCCCGTGCAGGCATCACCTTGAGTGTTACGCTGGGCCTTGAGACTGGCAGCTTACAGTTACCAGCTGGTGTACCGTCTGGGAAAGGACCTGGGACCTGCTGATGCCCTGAGGAACCTGTCCCTGCCTGAGGTGCCTGATGCTGTTCCAGAACCTGCTGAAGTGTTCATGCTGGAGCACGCATACCCGGAGGTACTCTCTAGATCTGTGGTATTGCAAGTGACTAGCCGGGACCCAGTCCTATCTGACGTGGTCAAGGCAGTGTCCCGTGGGGAGGAATTGGTCCAGCAGGCCTATAGCCACAAGGCTGCCAAGCTGAGCTTGCAGCATGGATGCCTACTGTGGGGTTCTAAGATGGTGATCCCACAAAGTCTCCGGTCCAGGGTCCTGCAGTGGCTGCATACAGGCCATCCTGGCATGGAAAAGACCAAGATGCTGGCCCGATGCCATGTTTGGTGGCCTGGCCTGGACCAGGACATCACTCACATGGTGCCAAGCTGCTAAATCTGCCAGGAGCATCAGCGGGTCTCACATCATGTGGAAATCACCCCTGACCGTTCCCACAGAGACACTGGTCCCGCCTGCATGTGGATTTTGGGGGGCCCTTCAAGGACCATTACTTCCTGGTGGTGGTGGACGCCTTTTCGAAGTGGGTGGCGGTTCTGCATGTCAGCACTCCATCAGCAGACAACACTAGGACAGGTCCTCGCTGCCCAGTGGTTGCCAGATGTCATGTACGTCAATGGTCCTACTTTCACCAGCGCAGAGTACCTGGTCTGGCTGACGAAGAATGGAATCTGCCGGATGATGGTTCCGCCATACCACCCTGCTTCAAACGGTGCAGCCGAGTGGGTGGTGCAAACCATCAAGGACAAGCTCAAGAAGAGCCAGACTGCGGATTTCCGGACACAGATTGCCCGGATACTGTTCCAGTCCCCGACCACTGCCCACGATGTCACTGGCCGTGCCCCCTGTGAGCTCCTGCTGGGTCAGATGGTCAAGACACCCTTGGACGTCTTGCATCCGGACCTCCGATCCACAGTGCTCCTGAGGCAGCTGAAGCAGAAGATGACTGCTGACCGAGGGTGCCGTCCCGGGCCTTTGCCAGAGTTGGGAGCTCCAGTTTTTGCCAGAAACTTCCGTCCTTGCCCACCCTGGTTCACCAGACAAGTGGTGTCTACTGCCAGCACCTCATCACTGACACCATCACTGGTGTCAATACGAACGGGTGGATGTCTGATTTTCCCTTTATTCATTACTTCTCTCCACCTTGCGGGTTTCCGCAGAACTACTACGTCAAACTCTTGCTTTTGCTTCATGTTGTCGAAAAATTCAACTTCGCCCTGCCATCTGCTAGCCGCCTGGTTAGCTAAGATGGTAGAGTGGCTGCCCTGGAAAGGCGGTGGTCCCGGGTTCGAGTCCCGGTCCAGGACGGATTTTTCTTCAACTATGTGGCTTTTCTTTCAAGGAACCCGTATGGGTTTCCTTTGTAGCAATTGCTACAAATGGGTGGATGTCTGATTTTCCCTTTATTTATTACTTCTCTCCACCTTGTGGGTTTCCACAGAACTACTACGTCAGATTAGGATTTTATCAATCAAATTTTGATTAGATATCACAAATAACAGACACAATATATATTTAAAATATGGGCTTGTCTTACCCTAAGAAATTTATTCAGATACACAATAAAACATACTTCTAGAAATCTGATGAGCGGTTACAGAAATATGGCTGGAACAAGCAGCCTCTCCAGCCAGAAAAATCATTTCGAGAAAATGAGCTTTGAAAGTTTTGAACATATATTGTTACGAAAGATGTTTATTTACAGGGTGAAACGAGGTCCAAGAGGAAGCCACAGGCTAGGCCCAGCTGGTGCAGAGTACCCCGAGATCACACGCGCGTACTCTGCTTCTTTGCCTCAGTCACACAGTGCTGCGTCATTTTCCCCGGGGGCAGGCAAAGCTCGCCGAGCGAGTTAAAGGGACCTGTGATAGTAAGGCTTGAGTCTGGTCACATGAACAGCTTGCGTCGCAAGTGAACACCGATTACTTGCCGTCACTTTGGCAACGACATAGTTCACATCACTCAAGCGACCGAGTATAACGAATGGTCCTGTGTAAGTGGCGAGAAACTTGTGGTACAATCCCTTTTTGCAAAGAGGTGTCCACAACCAAACATAATTACCGGGAGTAAAGCTGACAGTCATATACTGTGCATCATAGTGAATCTTGCTGTTGCCTTGTGAGGACAACGTCCTAAAATGCGCCAGTCGACGTGCTTCTTCAGCACGACACCGAGTTTGGGCAATGGAAAGATCTTCTTGGCACGATAAAGGTAGAATAGTGTCCAGAAAGCTCTGGGGAGCGCATGTGTACAGCAAAAAGAGCAGCATATATCCAGTAACTTCATGCTTGGCACTGTTGTACACGTACGTTACAAAAGGTAAGATGTCGTCCCAATTTTTGTGGTCAGCAGTGACATACATCGATAACATGTTGGTAAAGGTTCTATTCGTCCTCTCCGTGAGGCCATTGGTTTGCGGGTGGTAAGGACTGGAATGACGATATGCAGAACCACAAAGCCGTATAAGTTCTTCAACGTCGTCGGCTGTGAAGTGCCGTCCACGGTCACTGATGACAACCCGCGGCGCGCCGTGACAGAGTATGACGTAATGCAATAAAAATGAAGAGACATCTGCTGCAGTGGCAGATGGAGGGTAATCTACGCATACCATGATCTAGCGGTAGCCAGTTGTCGTTTTTGGGAGCATGCCGAGCAAGTCAATGCCGACTTTTTAAAAGGGCAACGTCAGGGGCCTAACTGGGTGCAAATAGCCTGCTGGAACCATACAGCTGGCGACATACTGTTGTAAGGTGCCCGGATGTGATATTGTCATGCATGGAACGAAGGACAGCAGGGCACAGGTCTTCGGGCACAACTAGAAGCTATGGAGAACTATCAGCCGAGTAATCTTTTTTGTACAGTCAACCATTATTAAAAGTAAATGGTGTTGTTCCTGCTGACTCATGTGCAGCTGCCCGTAGGAATTTCAACGTCGCAACATTGCTCGCTCTCGAAGGTACTCAGGTCTGGAAAGTCGAAGAGATGGAAACTAGGTAGCCATCGAAGTCATCATCGTCAGCTTTAGTGTGCGGCGAAGGGAGACAGGATAGGCAATCAGCATCCGTGTAACAGCATCCACTCTTGTAGTTAACAGAAAAGCTGTACTCTTGAAGGCGCAAAGCCCAGCGGGCCAACCGGCCAGATGGGTCACGCAGCCCAACGAGCCAACAGAGTGAATGATGGTCAGTCACTATTGTGAATGCACAGCCGTGCAGATAGGGACGGAACTTCTGAATGGCGAAGACGACTGCTAGACACTCAAGTTCAGTAACGGTGTAGTTTTTCTCCGGTTTTGTAAGTGTCCGACTAGCATAGGCAATGACATGCTAACGGCCATCACAGAGCTGAACAAGCACAGCACCAACGCCTACACGACTGGCATCAGTATGCAGCTCAGTTGACGCCTCCGGATCGAAATGCCACGGAACTAGTCCAGAAGTCAACAAAAATTTCAGCTGTTGGGACGCCGATTCACAGTCAGCAGTCCACAAGTATTCTTGATAAAGTGCCAGAAATATGAGCAAAGGCCCAAAAATGTTCGCAGATCTTTCACCGTGTGTGGCTGTTGGAAGTCGCAAACCACTCCGATCTTTTCAGGGTCTGGTCGTATGCCATCTTTGTTGACCAGAAAGCCTAGTATGAGGGCTTGACGCTCACCGAAATGACATTTCTTCGAGTTTAAAATAAGGCCAGCTTGCTGGATACATCATACTTTGCTGGTGAAGCAGCGCACTGACACGGACACAGTGAAGACACACAAGAAAAGACGACACTCACTGCTAGCTGGGCTAGTTGGTGAGTGATCATCATACCTTTTCATCATCATCATTTCTTGTGTGTCTTCACTGTGTTCGTGTAAGTGCGCTGCTTCACCAGCAAGGTATGATGATCACTCACCAACTAGCCCAACTTTCCACTTTATTGCTGGATACAGCCAAGAACGACCGAAAGGCCCTGATTGTGCTTGTGAAATGCCCGACCGTAGATAATGACGTCGTCTAAATAGCACATGCAAATTTCCCATTTGAGTCCGCAAAGCACGGTATCCATAAATCGCTCGAATGTCGCTGGAGCGTTGCATAAGCCAAAGAGCATAACGTTGAACTCAGAGATCATCAGGTGTCATGAAGGCTATCTTCTCCTTGTCTGAGGTGTGCATGGGAATTTGCCGATATCCTGACCGTAAATCAAAAGAAAAATACGACGCGGAGTCGACGCAGTCGATGGCGTCGTCTATTCGTGGTATGGGGTACACGTCTTTTTTTTTTACGTTGTCTAGGCGGCAATAGTCCACACAGAATCTCCATCAGTTGTCTTTCTTCTTGACTAAGATCACAGGAGCAGCCCAGGGGCTACGCGATTCCTGGATCACTCCTTCCTGTAACATTTCTTCGACGACGACTTTTGTCTCTGAAGGTGAAATACGATAAGGGTTCTTACGAATTGGCGTCCCTTGCCCTGTATGGATGCAGTGTTGCATACGAGACGCCGATGGTGTATGGGACGCTCGTTGGCCTTGAGCAAAATCAAACACTGTGGCGTAGTGAGCGAGCACTCCTTGAAGCAGGCACTGCTCACTAGAAGACAGCGCCTTGTTAATCATGTGCTTAAGGTCAGCAGAATTATCATGGCTGGAATCGAGGTTGGTTTCTTTCCCGGCAGTTGACATTTCGACCGTTCTGACGCTGACAATGGCTTGTTCATCAAAACTTGCCAGTTTAAGTCCTAGCGGCAATGTTATGGATTGGGTTGAAACGTTCACTGTCCACAAACGAGTAAAACCATCTGTGACAACGAAGGAGCGAGTTGTTATAATCGGGCTCGACTAAACCCCAACAAGAACCCGTATGAGGGCAGGAAGTATTGACAGGTACAAACACTGCAGTCTGAGGAGGCAAACACACATCTTGCGACACGGAGAGAATGTTGGCGGCATCACTGGTGTTATCTGTCAATTAAGTTTGTGCATCGCGGCGAAGAGAAATTGCACTACTTCTACAATCCAAAGTTGCCCCTCACTCACGCAAGAAATCAATTCCTAAAATAATGTCATGCGTTGTACGTGCAAGCACAGTAAATTCACTTCTAAATGTCTGGTCCCCTATCATAACTGAAACAGAACAGACCCCAAGTGGGCACATTTCCCTGCCAACTCCCCGAAAGGTAGCGTTCCGATCCCAAGAAAACGTAACTTTTTGTCCAAGACGATTTTTGAAGGACAGGCTCATAACAGAAACTGCCACCCCGGTATCAATTAAAGCAACAGCCCTCACATTGTCAACTAAAACATACACTTTGTTTTTAAACAATCTTGCACAAGGGAGTCTTGATGAAGACGAATATATTGCGGCCTCAGCCCCGTCAGTCGCACCAGCTAGTTTCCCAGCGGTGGCGGTGACAACAAGCGACGACGAGGTGATGGAGAGAGCCGTTGTCGTGCCGGTGTTGGTGTGAGGCTGAGCTCGAAAACGGGGGAGTTACTGCGGTTCGTGAGTATCTGCTGCAGCCGTTGGAAGGAACTGGGATATGGCCAGGGCTCGTCAGCAGGCACGCGGGGTGTATAGGACTTAAACCGTGGAGCACGCTGCTGGTGGCGGTGGCAATACCTAGCAATGTGTCCAGGCACACCGCAGCTGTAGCAAATGCGGGAGTCGCGGCTTGTCACAGGTGACACCGGTGACATGGGTGTCAGGGGTACAAACGAACTCTCAGGTTGGTTGTAGGAGGGAAGAAATCGTGCATCTTGCCGGAACAATCGTGCATCTTGCCGGCATCCCAGACTTGTCGGTTGGGGTGGAAAGTTGCTGTCTCTCTAGTTATGCTCTCCGGACGAACAGCATAGGTCCTGCAAGGCTCTCGGTAACTCTGATGTGCCCAGGTGACCGGTGGCACACGAGAGCGATCGTCAAATGCACACTGATGGCACACATGAGCGTCGTCAACAACTTTAAGGCATTCAAGCTTTTTTAACCACTTGTCGAAACACAGAGGAGATGTCATCATGGGTTGGGACGGATACGCTTGCAATAGTAGTTACATTGTCAAGCATCCGACCTTTGGTCCAATCCTTCTCATTTTCAGCGCTTCAAATGCCCGGCAGTGTTTCTTCAGATCAGACGGAGTAGTAAGATCTTCCTTCGTTATAATGCACTCTGCTTCTTCTTTCTCTGCCTCAGTCGCGCAGTGCTGCAACACTATATTGGTCTAAAATGACCCTGCAGCGTAACTGGAGATGTTCTTAGGCACTCTCTTCTTTTTCCGCCTTTCCACCTTCTCGCGATCGCTTTTTGGCCTTTTTCAAGCGCAGAGAATCTTTTTCGGCTGTCCGATGAATGGCCAGGTGGCCAGGAGTTAGCCCCACTGATGAACATAGCTCTTGGGTGGTCCTGTGGCAGCCAGCATTACATCTTAGAACTGTCTCATGCAGTGCTGTCTCCACGGCAATCAGTGACACATGCTGCTCTTTGGGCATCAGGGACCACAGCACCAAGCGAAATGATTCTGATGCATTCCGAGTCCTTGCTCCCAGGCAGCGTTGCAGAAGAGAAGCCTGTGAGAGGCGCTCATAAACAGGTAGCAGTGCTTCTGCAACATAGCTTGGAAGATTGTACCAATGCTTCGGAGGTGGCACACTGTCGCTCTTGCTGGCGGTATGACGACACCACGAGTCTGCACCCTCAGGGCACAAGTCGTGGCGAGGATCCTCGTCCATCGATGTCACGTGGTGGTACGATGCCATCACCGCACGCTGTATTGCAGCCACATCGTTGAAATTGTTCTATAGGGCCCAGCCATAATAGTCGGTCAACTTGTCGATAAGGGCCTTTGTCAGCCTGCCCTTGCTTCCTAAAACTTGTCACTTTTCTGCACAAGGTTGCGCAGTGCTGTCCCCATCCTCCTCTGGACGTGGTTCAGACATTCCTCTTTCGAAAAGGGGACCAGTCCATAAACATTGTCTTGTACAAGAACAGAGAAGGTGGCACTATCTCCGTCAGACATGAGCGTTGTGTAATGAAGGTTGTACTTTGGCACCGAACGTGAGAAAAGGATGACGGCAGCTTCAACCTCCATCCTCCCAGACTTAGAGTCAGTGTTTTTCTGGCACACATGATCCTCCTACCAGCTTGCGTAGCCTGGGTGTCCAGGCTTTGGTCCTACTTGGCAACCAAGGCACTGGTTCGCTAAAACAATGGCATCCAAGATGAGGCCCGCATGATATTCAATTATTAAACCAACTCCTATATTGCCATGCTTGTGCCATGTTCCATCAATTTTTACTGTAATATCCCTGCTCAAATACGAATCCATTTCCTTGCACGTGGTTTTCTCAGCAGAAGCAGATTCTGCTTAGAACTTGTCTATGCACTGTCTGCAGTTCCTTGAATTTCTTCAAGTGCTTCTGAAAAGTCTTATGATGCAGGCCACGATGATATTCCACGATGAACATGTTCATCGCTGCCCAAAAGTCATTTGTTTGTCCCTTCCCTGCCTGTTTTGTTGCCACAATTGCTCTTATATTAACGTCAAAGGCTATTGAGTCATCCCGACGAGCAGAACTCCACAAGCTTGCAACTACTCCACAATGTAAACATAGCAGCTCAAGCTGTGTTGCAAGTCCAAGTTGGGTGCATCCTTAAACTTTCATCCCAATCGTGAAGCACTGCTGGCACGGGGTCCCGGATAGCAGGTCGCCTAGGGCATCCATTTGCACAAGGAGAAAGTTTTCGCCTTCACTTGTAGCGGTGGCAGCTTCATGATCGCACTCCATTGCTTGAACTTTTCATTCCGTCGCTGACATAGCACGAAGTGCTCATTGCACAGCAGCGTGTTTTTTTAACCGCCGCTTCTTTCTCCTCATACGTCGTGTAGACGGACAAAGTGTAGAGTGGACGATGCGATCGCACTGTGCGAGGCAGATGAAAGAGAGGACGTGGTAGCCACTGTCAATGAGCACAAGACACCAGGTGCACTCGTCACGACAAATTCTTGTGCCAGTGGAGCAGAGGTCAGATTGCTAGAAGCGTTGACGCAACCACGCTCCTGCGTAGATGAAGCAGAAGCTGTCTCATAGGAACCATCAGTGCGATCATTGTCGGTGCTTGGGCGAGCGGCAAGCTTCATAGAACGCTTCCTTGCACCAAACACGTATAGAGCCTCGAGTTTTTTCGAGCGCATCGTGGCCGACCGCACAACTATCGGCAGGCTAAACGCAACAACGGTCTCGTAAAGATGGTTGAAAATCGTCTCGTGAAGACTGTAGAAACTTGGAGAATATGCGAACGGCTGCAAAGATAGACGATGGCAAGCGGAACACACAAAGGCCACCGGTGATGGAGGAGCCGAAGCAGACGACGGCCGGACGCATTATGCAGGAGACCACTACGTCATCGCATGCAGCAGCCAATGGGAGTCACGGGCTCCCCCGTGTCCTTGAGGAGCCCACGCACTTCGCCCAATCTCAGCTTCGTGTCTCAGCCGTGGGAAACTTGAAAGCTCTCGCGAGCCCTCCAATCATGAGCGATTTACGCCTCTCCCGCGCTGCCGCCACCGCCTCGGGCAGCGGGGAAGGAAAAGCACAAAAATGCACTAACAAAGAAACACCAAAATGGCGGCGCTCGGGGGAGCAGTGGAGAGATTGCGTTCGCACCAAGTAGGGGTATTTTGAGCACTCACTCGACACTCGAGGGCTACTGTGGCTCGTTATAAACTTTCTTTGAAATAGTTTCCCGATGAATTCAACATTGATATCTACAGAAATTTTAGTTTATAAGACATACTGCCCAAATATGTGGTTTTCCAAAAATCAAATTTTTCGCGATTTCTTGGTTTTCAAAGGCTGCGTCCCCCCTTAAGAGAAAGGGCCTTCTGTTTCCGCAACATGGTAAACAGTGAACGCTTCGGTCACCCTGTGCGCACTCAACTTGCATCCGTGACGTTTGGGTAGTCCACGTTGAAGCGCTCTAGCAGTAGCACGAAACGCACAAGGTGGCGACAGCAGTGAGCACTAAACACACAAATGCAGCAGTATGCAGCCCAGCTTGTGATGGCCATGGCAGTTATGCTTTCCCTATCAGACTGGGTTGCCCTGCGCAAAAGCGCAGCATAGCAATAAAAAAGGTTAAAAAAAGGCTAGCATACGCCGATGAGCTGCCAGGAAATGGGTGGCATAGCATTGTCAACCACGCAACTCGCCCTGGCTTAGGCTTGTCAGGTTCCGTGCAGAGCACACTATGCATGCTACACAGCACTACACAAATGGCGGCAGAGATGTGGAGGTGAAGGAAGGTGGGTGTGGAGAGGAGGGCCAGTGGCAGCTGCCGCTCGGCCAGCAGAGGCTGGAGGTAAAGAGAAGCGGGTGTGAAAAGGGACAGCAGCCGCATGTTAGCCACGGTGACTACGCTCTAACTCCGAGATCAGCCGAGTCGCCCCACTCGCATGCACCGGTCATTGGCGCATTCGTATCATCCACGAAGTCTTGAGAAACTGTTCGTGTAATCCCGAACCATAGTGTATTCTATATAGCGTAGTCCGTCCGAAACATATTAAAAATTTATATCATCGCAAAATTTGGATCAACTGTAATCGTATCATCGAGATTCTACTATATCTTGTATTTATTTTATTTATTTATTTGTACATACTGCAGCCCCTATATGGGGCTATCGCAGGAGTGGGTTAGACAAAAAAAAAGTCATACAAAAAAACAAGTAAACAATAACATTAAAAATTCACAAGAGATAAGGCAGATGACACAAATGAAACTCAAGATAGCAGCAACACTGAGAATCAGTACAAAAACGAGAATGAGTAAATACACTGTAACAACAAGAAAATACATAAAATCAGGTGTGGTTAACCTTTAACAGGAAATCGTTTAATGGCAGTGGCCTTAAGATACACGATATGTATATGTAAGAGTGACCTTAAGATACACGATACATTCTTTCATGTATCGGCAATACCGATACTGATACACGTCTTGCCGGACATAATATGATACAGATACAAGATACCCAAAGAGTATAATATAGTATCTAAGCTACATGTATCTTCCATACTGCCAAGCACTGGCTGTGACACACATGTGGTTTACCATACAGTCTGTAATTAAACCTTGAAAATTTGGTGTCATGGCCCCTATAAATTGGACAGTAATGGGAAAAAAATACGCAAAGAAACCCATATCTGGTGTAGGTGGCATGAGAAGGTAGAGTGTAGAGTATTGTGTTTTGAGTTCACAGTAGTTTGCACAGCATGAGTGAGGGAAAACATACAATCCAAAAAACAATCTTTTCCACAATATTCCGAGGAGTGAAGTGGGTGGTTCATAATAGTGAATAAACAATTATTTCGTGCCATACGAAGCTTCCGGCAATCTTTTATCATTTTAAACATAATTTAAACATTTCAGGTCATTTTGGTACAGTTGAAAAACTTCGTCAGGCACCATCTTAGAATGACTGTCAATGTTAATGTGATTAGCGCGTAAGCATTGTAGCGACACATTTCGTGTGTCACTACCGCCGAAATGCGTATGCAAGACGCACGTACTACAGCCAAGCTCCTACTTCCCTGTGGACATGCTGCACCACCCAGAAGCACCGTCGTGAAGTGGCGTGTGAATATATGTTCCGACAACACTGTTTCAAGACATACAATGGAACCTCACTGATACGTTCCCGTCAAGTACGTTTTCCCAGAGTCAACGTTTGCAATTGAGAACCCAAAACACGACCAAATAGAGTTACGCTCATTTTTTACCAGTTCATACATTCCCAGAAAGCACCATTTTTTTGCACCAACGTTCAGTACATCGCCAAACTGCGACCACATCATACGTTTTCCGGCCACTAGAGCCCATGTAAACAAGAGAATCCGCAAGGCGCGTGCAATCAAGAACAGCACATAGCTTCCCGCCACAGCAGCTTCACCGCAACACACAGGCACGCACTCAGTTTATTATTTCGGTACCAGCAAATCTTCCTCGGGGTCGTCTAACCTGGCATTCACAGCTACCACTGCAAATACTCTTGCGATAAGCATCTTTGCCTATCCGTTTCTCAGCGCTGTTAGATATGGGGCCGTTTCCTGAGCCTACTTCGAGTTCACCAGACCACATCGAATCGCACCTCAGCTAATTAGGGAGCGCAGAAGCACGGACCAAATTCCTGAGGCATGCACGTGCAAACAAGTTGGCGGCCCCCACTTCGTGTGCCGCAGGTGGAGCTATTCACTGCTTGACTCTTCCCAAAAGTGAAGCGAGAGCCTGGTGCTGTTCCAGGTAACGTGAGTCTCGAAGCAAGACGGCTGTAATGCACCGCGAAGGTCTGGCAGCGTCGCCCCTACCTGGCTACTGTGACGGCGCATTGCAAGTCAGCAAGGCAAGACCGCAGAGTGAAGTAAGCCCTCGGACAATTGGGGACCCAGCGACGACTCTCTTCGCCGGGTATGACACCATCGCACGGGCGCCTACCATTGGCCGAAAATAACGACACTGGAGCGGGCTCGCCGATTGGCCAAACGTGACGTGTCTTCGAGACACCGAAGGGCTTAAAAGACGCAGACCGGGAGCAGCACAGAGCATTCCTAGAGCATTCCTGGATTCTTCTCTTTCGAGCTTCTTGCCGCGGGCCGCAGCATCTGAGTTGCTGCCGGCCCGTAATGACTTTAAGACTGTTAATTGACTCTCACTGTAAATAATGTAAATAAACATTATTTACAAAGCATTACATTAAACATTAAACAAAAGGTTTTTCATCCCGACGTCCTCCTCAACTCCTACAACTGGTTGCTAGCGGTGGGATCGCCTCCAAATGCAACAACTGGTGGCAGCGCTACGGATCGACCTTCGTCGAGAGAAATCCTGAAGAACCCGGAACAGCGAAAAAGAGCCTTCGTCCAAAGGAGTCCCGAGGAACTTGGAACAGCGAAGAAGAGAGAGCCTTTGTCCAAAGTAGTCCTGAGCAACTGGGAGTAGAGAATAAGAGCGAGCCTTCGACCCAGGGAGTCCTGAGGAACCGGGAACAGCGGACCAATGAACCAGATGGCAACCGTAAGTGAGCACGTGGTTTTTTTCCTTTTGATTCGCCAGACTTCAAATGTTGTGTGTTCATTTTGATAGTTCTGGGAATCGGGAATTTGTTGCATGGTGTGTTTGCACAAATTAATTAAGGAAAACAGTTCTAACCACCAGTCGGGGCAGCTGCCATGGATCTTAGAAGGTTGATGAGGTTAGACTTGTTGTTGGTGTGTGATAATTTGGGAGTTGAGGCGGACGAACAGATGAAAACGCCAGCTATCCTAAAGGCGACTAAAGATAGTGGCACTGATGATAAAAGCATTGAGCTTGCTTGGGAGGTGATACAAGAACCATGGGAGCGTGAGCGTCATGAACATGAGCGTGAGCGTCGTGAACGTTGTGGGGATGCGCGACTCTCACGCCTCCCCTGAGATCTAGTTTTCCCGCATAGCTCATTTCCTGCAGGGTGGCTTCACCCGCCGCGTGGCCTGACGCCCGCGGCGGTCGGAGTGGTTGAGGCGCAGTGCAAGAGATGGCGCGAGTGTTGCGCTGCTAACGCCACCGATAGGCGAGGTTACTTGGGCGCCGCAAGAGAAGGCGCTCCCTCTCTTGGATTCGGGACAGCAAGCGGGACGGACGTGCCATGCCGCGCGTGCGCCGACCCATGCTTCTGCGAGACCGTCTCGCGTGCCGCCTTGAAATGCGCCACCGTTCGCGTGACAGTACGCGCGAACGACCCGGCGTTGGGATCCAGCATGGAACGAACATATTCGCTCGCTATCCGGTCGCGGTAAGTCGGACTTCTAGATTCGTCGCGCACCCATCGGCATGTTTTGTGGATAGCAACTTGGCTAGCAGGCATTGATCTATGAAAGGTGCAATAAATGCCCTTGTGACTGTTTGCACTACTGTGTTGTCGTTCCTTTGTCCCAAGAGCACGGGAGAAGAACCCCACAATGTAAAAGTGAACGTAAGCGTCAAGAACGCAAGAATGAGCGGAAGCGTGAGCTTCAAGAACTTACTCTGTGTGAGCGTCAAGAACGTCAGCGTGAGCATCAAAATGTGAGAATGAACGTGAACGTGAGTATCAAGAACGCAAGCGTGAGTGCGAGCAAAAATACGAGAGAGAAGGCAGCATTGATCAAAGAGATACAATATTGTGATCAGTTAAAGGCACAGAGACAATGGCTGTCTGAAAATTCTGTAGGTAGTGCAAAGCAAAAGAATGAGGAAGTATCTGGCGGGTTTTCACAAAAAACCGACGAGAAAAGTAGTGCCTGTGAGATTAGCGGCCCATTCATACGCAAAGGAAAGGGCTAGCTACTAACGATGCTTTAGTGGCAACAGAGGCCGTCAAAGACCAGAGTGAGAGCGACGAGGTGCTGTGCCAACAGAGGACTGTAGAGACAGCTAGGCCAGCTGCGAACAAATTGGCACAGTTACCGAGCGTGTGCGTTGCATCTCATGGTAATGAAGTCATTAGCGAGGTACAGGGTACTGTTGACCCAACAGACACGAGCGCCCATGTCGAGTCAGATCTGCGTGCCGAAGTGAAGTGCAAGCTGGACGATGCAGTTGAGGGTAGTTCTCAGGATTGCGAGCTCCGTAGCTCAAGAGAATACAACTGCATTGTTCAGGGATCGGTGCAGCTCTCCACCAGTCTAGACAGCCTAGATAGGGATGATTCAGTTAGTAATCATTCAGACTGTGCACAGGAGACAGCGATCGATACCGACGGGCTGTGTGCCGATGCACAGCATAAGCTGGGCAATGCAGTAGAGGGCAGTTCGCAAGAGTGCGAGTTGCATAACTCGAGTAAAGCCTGCTGCATTGTTCAAGAGTCGGTTGAGCTGTCCGCCAGTCGAGGCAGAGAGTGTTGATTGAAATGAAAATCAATCAGACTGTGTGGGTAAGAAACCGATCCGGGCCGACGAGATGTGCAACGGCCAGCACGAGGCGCGAGAGAGCGACGTGAAAGAGAATTCACAGAAAAAGCGCCACAGAAAGAAGCGCGCTAAAGATAGGAATGCGGTGACTAATGTAGCGCCGCCAAAGACGGCGAGAGACCCAAGAGGGCAGGGCACAAAGAAAAGAAAGGTGCGGTCGTCACTGACGATATTGACGCAGCCTAAATGTTCGAGCCACAGGTCAAAAGGAGACCGAGAAGCATGTTCTGCACGGACGCGGACAAAGGGCACAGGGCAGTTAAATTCCTCGTCGTTCCGTCGTTCTTTTCGAAGCTCAGTGTGTAGTACAAAGAAGCACAAGGTGGCAAGACTAGAACAGGTGGAGAGTAGCGACGCGGCCAATCGAGGCCGTGCTGAAAGCGGGGCGCCAGGATGCAAATTGGCAGGAAACTGTAACGTCTTGGGGGAGCTGATAGTGAGTCGGCCCTTTTGTTGTTCCTCGGTAGCCACAGTAGCTTTCAAACCACGACGACCTCGAGTACGGCTCAAAAGTGAGTCAGTCGAAAATGTTTGGAACGGGAGGCAAACAGAGCTTTCGTAGAAGTGCAACATTCTGTTTTGTTTTATTTTTTTGAGCATCAGATAATTTTCACAATTTAAGTTTCTTTCAATATGTAAAAGTATGAGCTTTGTTTGTGTTTTTGTTCG
Source organism: Dermacentor albipictus (assembly GCF_038994185.2). Lineage (NCBI taxonomy): Eukaryota > Metazoa > Arthropoda > Arachnida > Ixodida > Ixodidae > Dermacentor > Dermacentor albipictus. The sequence goes on along the minus strand of NC_091828.1, from coordinate 15,839,675 downwards.
AGAAGCTCTGAGATTAGAACGATGAGTTTTATATAAGCATGTAGTATCGCAAGGTGTTCATTAATAAGTAGATAGGCTTTCTTTTTTTTGTGTGAGTAACCTGAGTGTCAAGGTTATCAGTGAGAGGCCTATCGTAATGCGCATGTGTATTAGTTAACCTTCTTTTTTTATGTGTATTTTTTATTTTCTAAGGTTAACTGCGTAAGTTTTCAGGAAGTGCATCATTTGCACTGAGAAGCGTTCTTAGTTCCATTAGCACGTGTGTGTTGAGGGCATCCGTATTCTGACTTCTTTAGTGAGCGTGCATAGAACTAGTAATTATAAGACGCATTTTTTTTAAAGGGTTCTGTGGAGTGCGTAAGTTACGCCAATTAAGTTCTTGTTTAGGTTACATGTCCTGTAGGGACTAAAGAAAGACACGTGCGTAGGCATGACGAAAAGTTTGCCTACGACGCAAGTACGAGTTCTGATTAGTGACAACAAGGCTAGCGCGCTAGTGATTACGTACTTGTGAAGTTGACCAGACTGTTCAGTGTCACCAATACGTGTGATAAGTACGCCACTGCGATAGGTTGGAAACATGCTGTCCGAGTAGTTAGGCCACTTAAGTTACGTTCGGCTGTTTTCATTGTTTGTTTGCAACGGCAACAACCCATTGTTTTACTACAACAATGACACTCTGGTCTTGTCGGCATTCGGGGAGAAATGGATAGCGGTTTGGAAGGGTGGTTGGAACTGCTTTGTCAAAATTGGGGAAATAAAAGATCAGGGTTCATTTTGACTCAGTAATAGCCTAGCGAGTCGGGGGTGAAGAGCTTGCGCTTACGCGTGGTGCAGCGCTGTGTTGTCTTGTTTGTTTGACGTATGTTCTCCAGGGCCCCGGATCTCGAAGTTCGTCAAACGAGGCTCGACACCAGTACCCTGCAGGTTCTTTCAGCGTTCCTCATGGCCAGCGAATTGAGTTCACCGGCCATTCCGAACTTCCGGGGCGAGGACGAGCAGCTGTTAGATACGGGGCCGTTTCCTGAGCCTACTTCGAGTTCACTAGACCACATCGAATCGCACCACAGCTAATTAAGGAGTGCAGAAGCACGGATACCACATTCCTGAGGCGCGCACATGCAAACAAGTTGGCGGCCCCAACTTCGTGTGCCGCAGGTGGAGCTATTCACTGCTCGACTCTTCCTGAAAGTGAAGCGAGAGCCTGGCGCTGTTCCAGGTAACGCGAGTCCCAAAGCAAGACGGCTGTAATGCACCGCAAAGGTCTGGCAGCGTCGCCCCCACCTGGCTATTGTGACGGCACATTGCAAGTCAGCAAGGCAAGACCGCAGGGAGAAGTAAGCCCTCAAACAACTGGGGACCTATTGGAGACTCTCTTCGCCGGGTATTACACCATCACGCGGGCACCTACCATTGGCCGAAAATGACGACACTTGAGCGGGCTCGCCAATTGGCCGAACGTGACGTGTCTTCGAGACACCGAAGGGCTTAAAAGACGTAGACCGGGAGCAGCACAGAGCATTCCTAGAGCATTCCTAGAGCATTCCTAGGTTCTTCTCTTTCGAGCTTCTTGCCGCGGGCCGCAGCGTCCGAGTTGCTGCCGGCCCGTAATGACTTTAAGACTGTTAATTGACTCTCACTGTATATAATGTAAATAAACCTCCCAAATTTTCATCCCGACGTCCTCCTCAACTCCTACAGCACGTGGTGCCGTCGGAAGCATAGTGCAAGATTTTAACAGACGACAAGCGAAACGCGCTGCTGTTCCCTGCTGCAGACTGTGATCGTATACGTTTTATGGCCGCTCGATGCCGTGTAAACAAGAGAATGTGAGAGTCGCACGCTATCGAGAATGTAGCTGCCCGCCATGGAACAGCGTCACCGCAATATTCGCCCGCCCGTCTGACGTGAAAATGCAGGCACGCACTCTTTCTTTTTTCGATACCAGCAAACCTCCGGGGTCATCTAACTTGGCATTCACAGCTACTGTGGAGGTCGCCAGCCTTGTGCCTGGTAGCCAGTGGCCATAACGTAGGGCTACAATCTGAAAGGACCTTGCACCGTATTTACTCGAATCGAGGCCGACCCCGATTCTAAGCCGACCCCCTGAAGTCCGAAGCCAAAAAAAAAATATTACCTCGAATGTAGGCCGAACAAAAAAAGCGAGGACAGCATTCACAAAATGCAAACAGCATGTATTGAATCTGAACGTGCAGAGCTCATTCAACGCTGTCGTCGCTGCTAGACTCGTCGCTGTGTTCCTTGTCACTGTCACCTTCAAACAGTGCACTATCTTCGGTACCATCAAGCGCATTAGATATGCTGCACTTTTTCACCCTTTGACGGTCAATGACGTAACTATACGGCGCAGTGAAAGGGTCCGAAAATGGTCGATGCCGTATATTTACAGTGCCGTCTGTACGTTTAAAAAGCGCGCCAATTTTGTAACTTTTTCTTTTCTATCATGTGCTGCCACTATGTGGGGATTACAGGGAATTTTTTTCACGCGCCTCCCTCGCTCGGTTTTCGTTGCACGGTTTGTTTTAGCGCTAGTTTGCTCCCGTGCGTCTATATACTCCCACTCGCGTATTGGCGTACGTGCGGGCGAGCGGCCATTTGGATTTTGTTTCGCGGGCGGTTTCGTTTTTTTGTGCTTGCGAAACTGATGGCTATCTCGTTCCTAATCGCTCAAAGGTCGACCGCTTGTTTCTCGCTCGTTCAGTGCTCCCAGGGGTGCACATAGGAAGGATGCCACCGTGTATGCGTTTCCGTTTCTTTTCTTTTCTTTGTTTTAAGACTTGCGAAAACTTATTGCCCTAGCTGGTTGGCGATAAGATGAAGATTAGCGGAAGTTTGTCACACGTGTTGCTTTTTTTGATGGGCACAGAACCAAACAGTTTTCTTGAGTGCACGCACCTACACAGTTTGATTATGCTGTGGACGTACGTGTTAGTGTAAGAGCAGGAACATTTGAGGCTTGCAAAATAATCTCGTGTGCGGATTTTCAAAGCCATGAAATATGTGCATAAAAATGCATCAAATTTTTAATTCTGATAAGTTTATTTTCTTTTTTTGTTGTTATTCATGAATGAAGAGTCCATATATACCAACGCAAAATATCTTTTTCCTCACTTTACGGACATTCTCGAAAAATTACGGTGATTTTTTTTTTTTCAAGATAAGTCCCTAAGAAGAATCAGAATCTGCAATAAAAAAAATCGACCCTCAAAGGGTTAAAGGCGCGCATGATCAAAGTGCCTGGGATGTCATCCCACGCTGCAGCTACCCAGCCCGCCAGCTGCAATAGCGATGCACGTTTGATGCGGCCCGTTGCCGTTAGCATGTGGTCTTTGTTAGTCAACCAGTCCATGTAATATTTCTGCAGATGATCCTTGAAAGGTTTGTTGATGCAAACATCAAGTGGCTCCTACTGGCTCGTCATGCTGCCCGGTATGACAGCGAGGTCCGTGTTCGCTTGGGCGAGCGCAGCCTCCACATTGTCGGTCAAGTGCCCATGGTAAGAGTCGACGACGAGGAGCGAGTTCTTTGTCAAAAGGTTTCCTGGATGCTGTCACCACACAATCTTAACCCATTCTTCCACCATCACACCTGTCATCCACCCATTCTCATTTGCCCGCACAATGACATTTCTTGGGAAAGTTTCTCGAGCGGGCAGTGTCTTCCTTTTAAATATCATATAAGGAGGGAGTTTATGTCCATCAGCTGTACAGCACAGCATCACAGTTGCGCACTGCTTCTCGTAGACCGCAGAGCACACGTTCACCTCTTTGGCACCCTTTCCAATCACGGAGTACGCCACTGGCATATCAAAATCCACGACCGTCTGGTCGGCGCTGCTGATTTGCCCAAGGCTGTAGCTTGCCGCTTCTCTCTTTTGCAGCATGTAGCGCTGAAAAGCTATCAGCTTTTCTTTGAAATCGCTTGGCAGCTTCTGGTGATTGAAGTGCGACGTCGGAGGCTGAGGCCGAAGCACTTCATGAATTTCTTAAGCCAGCCCCGGCTGGCTTTGAAATCCTTTGGCGTTAGGCCTCGCTCCCTCAAAAGTTACCTAGCTTTCGCTTGGAGCACTTCTGTTGTCACTGGAAGGGCAGCTGCTCTTTGCGTACGAACAAAGTCAGCCAAAACTGTCTCCACTTCGTGGTGACGACATTTCTTTGGTCCACTAAATGCCATCCTCATTGTGGCGCACGTAAAAAGCTGCTGTCATTGTCTCCTCCAACGACGGACATTTTTCTCGTCAACGCCGAAGTCCCGCTCGGCTTGAAGGTTCGACGATGCCTCTGCGACTATCACAACTTTTCGCTTGAAGGCGGCACTGTAGTGGCATCTCCTGTTTGGTGCCATCGCGATAACACAACGCCGCACACCGATACAGTCGACATGACACCGGTCAAAATGGCGACCTCGTTTGTGTACGCTTGGCTACTGGCACTGCTAGTAGCGGCTGTGATACTGACTTTTGAAGATGGTGCTAGCTATTCATCATATTTAGCAGTTTCAATGAAAAACTGGAACATTTCTTAATATCCTCGAATCTAAGCCGACCTTAAGGTTTGGAATATGATTATTTGAAAAAAAAAAAAGCTATCGGCCAAGATTCAAATAAATACGATATATAAGGGGCTCTGAGGAGTGGGAATAAAGTTCGCTTGCCGGTAGTCTGCCTCGTCCCTCGGCTCCTGTGCTCAACATGGCGTCAGAAGGGGGATCCCACCGTTAACACTGACATGCCTGACACAGAATCCACCCCCGCAGAGACCACCGGACTAAAGTGAACATCGTTAACACTGGCACATCTGGTGTGCGCCCACCGGAGAACTTCACGTTTCGGCCAGCGTGGATTTCAACGTTCAAGGATTACACTTTCATGGCCAGCCTCAACAGTACCAGCGACGAGGCCCAAGTACGGACACTTCTTTACTGTATGAGACCGCAAACCTGCAGTATTCTTTCGTCCTTGGGAGTATCTACACCGGAAGCGCTTTCTTTCACTGCCGTCAAAGAAAAGTTGGATTAGCACTTCCTGCATCCAGTAAATGTGATATATAAAGTCGTCATTTCCACTGCCACACTCAGCAGCCAGACGAATCTGTGGATGACATTTTTTCGGCATTACGCAACCTGGTAAAGCACTGTAGCTGTAACAGCCTGCTCGTCGAGGACCGCCTTGTTCGCAACAGATTCGTCGTAGGCATACGTGACGAGAAACTGTCTGATCAATTGTGCCCGTGCACAAAACTTACCAAGCTAAGCACTATGCCAAGCGCCCACATACATAAGGACGCAGAATAAGTGCGGTTACCAGGCGCTAGATTGACTATGGATAACTCTCTTGCCGAAATGCTAAATATTGACTTGGTTCGGCAAAACCTTCGCCACATTTCTGCGACCAGTCTGAGCAGCCGGCTAGGTTATCACGTCGCTTTTGTAGACGACAGCGTCACTGTCGAAAAGACTGCCCAGCCAAAAAATCAGTTTGCCACTATTGTAGAAAGCTAGGACATTTTGCTGAAGTCTGCATGAAGAAGAACAGAAATGAGCTACTGGGTTTCATCGAACTTCACAGGGTGGATTCACGACGAGCATGGTACATAGACATACTAGTGAACGGGCGCCCAACTGAGTTAAGGATAGACTCTGGCGCGGAAGTCTCTGTTGTCTCGCCGTCTCTCCCAGGCCAACCGCGGCTGCTAGATGATGTTGAAGGGGAAGTCTTAGGCCCTGGCGAACAGAGTCTGCACGTTCTTGGTACCTTTAAAGCAACCTTACAGTGGGGTGATAAGTACACAGTGCAGACCTTGTACGTGGTTGAACATCAGCGCACTCACCTGCTCTGGCTCCCTGCTATTGAAGCCCTTGGTGTTGTTCTCTTCACGCATTCTGCTGAGTGCGTTCATTCACCCCCAGCCAAGATTTTCCAAGGGTTGGGAAAATTTCAGCAAGCCGAATATTGCATTCACGTTAAACCCGGTGCTCGTGCATTTTCCTTGAGTGCCCCAAGGCAGATTCCAATTCCTTTAAACGACGTTGTCAAGAAAGAGCTGGATGATCTGGAGTCGTAGGAGGTCTTAAGGAAAGTAGAGGCGCCAATTGAGTGGAGTTTTGGGCTTGTAGTCGTGCCCAAATCATTGGGCGGCTACAGAATCTGCATCGATCTGACGAAGCTGAACAAAATCATCGAAAGGGAGCGCTTCATCTTGCCACCGGTGGAACAGATCCTCGGCCAGATGGGTGGAGCGCGAGTATTCTTCAAGTTGGATGCGTGGTCTAGTTTCCATCAGGTGAAGCTGAGAGCCGACAGCCAGGAACTCGCAACATTTACAACCTCTCTACGAGGAAATCCAGGAAGGGAATTCGCCTATTGTTTTCCTCTTCAGCCGTGAACTGTATACTTGGCTTAAAGGAATTTAGGTGCTCAAGGAAATGTGCTGCGTGCCGGCGAGGGATAATGCAGAAGCAGTCGTCCACGTATCTTAGAAATAGCTTTGGCCACGTTCCAAATGAAGATAAGGCGGCACTTTCCAGATTCTCTAGAGCAACGTTCGCGCAAACGACGGAAAAAGAGCTTCCCATCGCTGTGCCGAATACTTGCTTGTAATACTGCTTGTTAAAGACGAAGTACGTATTCTCAAGGCAAAATTTTAGAAGGCGGCAAATGTTATGGCACCATTATGTTTCCTCGCCAGACGAGTTTTCGTCGAACACTTGACTACGATGCCAAGGTAACGGCAAGATTCTACCTGCAATAGGTCCTCAGAAAATAAAGAGTAAGGATAAGGTAAATTAGAGCACTTCCAAGAAATTTGCATAAAATTGCACTTCCTAGTATTTAGTTCCATCATCCACAATGTGCACCAATTTTCAATAAGCTTAAGGTCGTTCTGGAGGGCAGCTTGATCGTCTTTAGTAATTCATCATCATCATCAGCCTGGCTATGCCCACTGCAGGGCAAAGGCCTCTCCCATACTTCTCCAACAAACCCGCTCACGTACTAATTGTGGCCATGTCATCCCTGCAAACTTCTTAATCTCATCCGCCCACCGAATTTTCTGCCGCCCCCTGCTACGCTTCCCTTCCCTTGGAATCCAGTCTGTAACCCTTAATGACCATCGGTTATGTTCCCTCCTCATTACATGTCCTGCCCATGCATATTTCTTTTTCTTGATTTCAACTAAGATGTCATTAACTCGTGTTTGTTCCCTCACCCAATCTGCTCTTTTCTTATCCCTTAACATTACACCCATCATTCATCTTTCCATAGCTTGTTGCGTCGTCCTCAATTAAAGTAGAACCTTTTTCGTAAGCCTCCAGGTTTCTGCCTTGTAGGTCAGTACTGGTAAGACAGAGTTATTAAACACTTTTCTCTTGAGGGATAATGGCAACCTGCTGTTCATGATCTGAGAATGCCTGCCAAACGCACCCCAGACCATTCTTATTCTTCTGATTATTTCTGTCTCATGATCCGGATTCACCGTCACTACCTGACTTAAGTAGATGTATTCCCTTACCACTTCCAGTGCCTCGCTACCTATTGTAAATTGCTGTTCCCTTTAGAGAGTGTTAAAAATTACTTTAGTTTTCTGCAGATTAATTTTTAGACCCACTCTTCTGCTGCTTTGCCTCTCCAGGTCAGTGAGCACACATTGCACTTGGTCCCCTGAGTTACTAAGCAAGGCAATATCATTAGCGAATCGCAAGTTACTAAGGTATTCTCCATTAACTTTAATCCCCATTTCTTCCCAATCCAGGTCTCTGAATACCTCCTGTAAACACGCTGTGAATAGCATCGGAGAGATCGTATCTCCCTGCCTGACGACTTTCTTTATAGGTATTTTGTTGCTTTCTTTATGGAGGACTACGGTGGCTGTGGAGCCGCTATAGATATCTTTCAGTATTTTTACATACAGCTCGTCTACACTCTGATTCCGTAATGCCTCCATGACTGCTGAGGTTTCGACAGAATCAAACGCTTTCTCGTAATCAATGAAAGCTATATATAAGGGTTGGTTATATTCCGCACATTTCTCTATCACCTGATTGATAGTGTGAATATGGTCTATTGTTGAGTAGCCTTTACGGAATCCTGCCTGGTCTTTTGCTTGACAGAAGTCTAAGGTGTTCCTGATTCTATTTGATTCTTAAGTATTTATACTCCGGTAGATAACGCAATCATGTGCGAAAAGGCAGATGGTGGATGAGATGTTGAGTGGGAGGTCGTTAATAAAAATTATGGAGAGAAGCGGACCCAACACAGACCTCTGTGGTACTCCGGAGGTGACGCAAGTAGAACTTGAAGGAAGTCCGCCTATTATGGTGAACTGAGAGCAAGCTGTGAGAAAGTTGTGAATCCAGTCTAAAACAAGTGGGTGAAGGTGAAGACCTGAAAGTTTGGACATAAGACGTTGATGTGGGACGCGTTGGAATGCTTTGGAAAAATCAAGATAGATGACCTCGGTTTGGAACAAAGAATCAGGATTTAAGTGAAGGCCCATGGTAAACTCAAATAACTGTGATTCACATGAATAGCCAAGCTGATTTTTGAAGGAGTTGGAATTCAGGTGGGATGCAATATGTGAGTATATAATATGCTCAAGAAATTTACATGGCATGTAGGTTATTGAAATAGGACGATAATTCTTAGTCCTGGAGACTATGTATCGGTCACGGACACACGCTGCAATGGTGAAGTACTCTCGCAGGCTCAGCGTCCGCGGTCCTACTTTGTTGAGACCCCCAGAGGCATCCTTCAGTGTAATCGTCAAGACCTGGTACTTCATTCATCGGAAGCGACCCCAACTCAACTCGCAGCTTCTTCGCCTGTCCCTCCCGAGATCATGCAGCCTGCAGCACCTCAAGAAGAACCAACACAGCCAGAAGTAACGCCACAGAAAATAGTGACACCGACTCGCAGCGGTCATATAGTGAGACTATCGCGACGGTTGGACTTGCAGGGCCCTGTCCCATAAGAGGTGAAAAGGAGGGACGTAGAGGTTGCCACCTGTGTATATAAGGGGCTTTGGGGAGTGGGAATAAACATTGTTTTGGTTTCTGCCTGGCTGGTAGTCTGTCTCGTCCCTAGGCTACGGCAAGCGATGAACTACAATCGCCGTCCTGCAACTAATTTATAATTTTTTTATTTCAATTAGTCAGTAGAAGTTATTTCCCCTGTGTTGTCCATCTTTGTTTGTTGTATTATGATATGATTAATCAAAATCGGGCCTTTTGGTTAATTCCCTTTGTTCTCGTTCAGTGCGTGCGTGCATGCGCGCACGCGTGCGTGAGCGCGCATGTGCATATGCATGCGAGTAGATATATATGTGTGTGTATGTTTTGAGCGTGTGTGAGTGCATGTGCTATACTCGCCGTGCTATGAGGACGCCCTAGACTCCAAGTAACTGAATTAGTCTCAAAGTCTCAAAGTTATAAAGCCAGCAGAGTGATGATGCCACCCCCCACCTGCAGTCCCTCGTTGTCAACCTGCAGACGTGTTATCATCGCCCGAAGCTCCCGGTTGGAGGCCTCGTACTGCTTCAGCTGGGTCTCGAGCTCTGCCTCCAAGTCTCGGCTGCTGGCCTGGAACTCTTCCAATTCCTGCTGGGCCTCTCGCCACCTGCACACACACAGGTCGGTCAAGGGCCACCTCACATGAGGAATGCTGCCAACAAAGCTAAATGCCCTATAAGCCACAGGGCATGCAAAAAGGAAATAAAAACGAAGCCCTTTACTAGCTCCCTGATACATCATCAATTTTGATAGCAGCTGCCCAGGCCTTGTCAAGTGGATGAGGATAGCAATAGGGGTTTGTTGGTACGGCATATCTTATTTTGTTATAATGCAAGCTTGACACGGACAACAGAAGGCACATCTGACACACACAGCGCCACTTTCAACAACAGATTTATTTCTCATGCTCCTCGCTATATATACACCCTCGACCCGTCATACAGCACGTGTAAGATTTTTGGAAGAAATATATATATATTGTTACGATGAGTTGCGAAGAAATGGCTTTATTTACAGGAGATGGACGATGGTCGTAGCGTGATCGCAGCGCAGCCCGGCCTCTCAAACTCCTCGTTCTCTTCGTCTTCTCTTTCTTCTCTTCTTGTCCATGCCTTTCGTATCTCTTACATTTCCCCGCAAGCAGACGAAACCCGTGGGGCGAGTCAGGATGAACAAGCAGGGTAGAAAGGCTTCAGGCGAGCAATATGGGTCAGCTGAATTCTGCGTGATCGCCGACCATTGCACAGTAGGCGAGCTATGACGTAAGTGAGTTCGCTCAGGCGGTCCACAACTACAAATGGGCCTGAATATTGTGACAAGAACTTTTGGCACAATCCACGCTTGCGTTGCGGTGTCCAAAGGAGGACTAAGTCACCTTTTTGCAGCAATACTTGCACGTGACGGTCGTCGTATCGCTCTTTCGAACGACTTTGCGAGGCCAGAGTACGAAGACGAGCTATTCGACACGCTTCTTCGGCGAGACACAAAGTCTTCGATACAGAATCATCACTGTGCAGTACAAGGAATAACAAATTGTCCAGAGGGCTTCGCGGTAACCTTGCATACAGGAGATGAAATGGGCTATAGTTTGTAGTTTCGTGCTTTGCCGTGTTTGCATAAGTGATGAAGGGCAGCACGTCGTCCCAGTTCTTATGATTGGAGGAGACGTACATGGCAAGCATGTTAGTCAGCGTTCTGTTTGTCCTTTACACGAGGCCATTGGTCTGTAGATGATACGGCGTGGAATGACGGAACTGTGAAGTGCACAAACGAAGTAACTCTTCAATGGCATCAGCCGTGAACTGGCGACCACGGTCGCTGATGATGACACGTGGTGGGCCATGACGAAGGACCACGGAACGGAGCAGGAAGACCGCCACGCAAGCAGCAGTGGAAGACGGTATGGCTGCAGTTTCTGCATGCCGTGTAAGATGGTCTATGCAGAATATTATCCAGCAGTTTTTGTTGTTAGATAACGGGAATGGACCCAAAAGGTCAATGCCTACTTGCTCGAACGGCGTACTGGGTGGTGTCAATGGCCGAAGGGGACCTGGGGCTGCGGTGGCTGGTCGCTTGTGACGTTGGGACGTTTCACAACTAGCGACATAGCGCTTGGTTCTTTCGTACATCTTGGGCCAGTAAAAGCGCTCCTGCATGCGGTGCAGCGTTCGTACGAAGCCGAAATGGCCGGATGTCACATCGTCATGCATGGCGCGTAGAACGTCGGAGCGGAGACTCTCGGGGACAACAAGCAGAAAAGGCGCTACATCCCCGGAGTAATTAGTTTTGTACAGCAATATATCACGTACAGTAAAGCGACCGCTCCCTTTACAAGTATGAGCGGCGACAAAAAGCGGATCAAGGGTAACATCATCCTGTTGTTCTCGCTGAAAGTCTGCCGCGTCAGGGAATGTAGGAGTAACAGCAGCGAGACAGTCAAAATTCTCAGCATCGCAGTCGGTAGTCGCAAGAGGAATCCGAGAGAGACAGTCTGCGTCAGCGTGACGACGGCCACTCTTGTACCATACCACAAAGTCGTATTCCTGGAGGCGCAGCACCCGAGGTGCGAGGCGACCAGAGGGATCACGCAAACCGACCAGCCAGCATAAAGAATGATGGTCGGTGATAATCTTGAATGGTCTACCGTAAAGATAACATCGAAACTTTTGTACGGCGAAAACGGCTGCCAGACATTCCTGTTCCGTAACCGTATAATTGAGTTCGGATTCGCTCAGACAACGGCTGGCATATGCGACAACATGTTCTACACCACTGTGACATTGTACAAGCACCGCTCCTATCCCGATTCCACTAGCATCAGTGTAAACTTCAGTCGGGCAAGATGGATCGAAGTGACGCAAGAGGGGTGCTGACGTTAGTATAAACTTCAGTTGAGAGAATGATGCGTCACACTCTGGCGTCCAATTGAAGGATGCATTTTGTCGCAAAATACTTGTCAACGGGTAAACGATGTCAGCAAACCGGGGAACAAAACGACGAAAATACGAACATAGGCCAATGAATGAGCGGAGTTCGCGTGCTGACTGCAGTGGTTTGAAGGAGCTCACCGCTTCAATCTTACGAGGATCGGGTCTGACGCCATCCTTGTCGACTAAGTGTCCCAGGACCAGTGTTTGACGTTCGCCGAACCGACACTTTCTTGAGTTTAGAACCAGTCCAGCTTCCTCAATGCAGTCGAGAACGTGGTTGAGGCGTTCGTTATGTTCTTCAAACGTGCGGCCAAAGATTACAACGTCATCGAGGTAACACATACATATCTCCCACTTAAGACCACGTAGTACTGTGTCCATGAATCTTTCAAAGGTGGCAGGAGCATTGCAAAGGCCAAAAGGCATAACATTAAATTCGAATAGGCCATCTGGAGTCACGAAAGCGGTCTTTTCCTTGTCGGCAGGGTCCATAGGTATTTGCCAATACCCCGATCGCAAATCAAATGTTGAGAAGTAAGACGCAGCGTGTAAGCAATCAATGACGTCATCTATTCGCGGTAGTGGATAGACATCCTTCTTCGTCACTGCGTTTAGATGTCTGTAATCCACGCAGAATCTCCAGGAGCCATCTTTTTTTCAGACCAGGATTACTCGGGCAGCCCATGGACTAGATGACTCTTGAACGACACCTTTGTTCATCATCTCCTTGACTTGCTCGGCAATAACTTTGCGTTCGGATGATGACACTCGGTAGGGCTTAAGGTGGATGGGGTGTGCTGAGCCGGTATCTATTCTGTGACGAGCGCAGGACAACGGTAAATGAAGAAGTGCATCTCCATGCGTCAAGTTGAATGCAGCCTCATGCCTGGCAAGGACTTGTACCAGTGCTTGCCGTTCCGATGTACCGAGAGCCTTGCTGATCATGCCAAGCATTAGCTCTTCAGAATGGCGATTATCACGAGGAGAGCAAGCTGTAGAGACGTCCGTAGTTAGTGCCGCTATTGAGCTACATGCGGCTTCATCGAAAAGAGCGATTTTCATATCGCGAGGAAGGACAACCGGCGTGGCGGAACAGTTCAGCGCCCACAATGTGGCGGCTCCTTTCGTCATGCGCACGACAGAGCAGGGCACAAGTATATCTTTTTTAGCACAGTTTATGCGGAGAAGTCTAACTACAAGGTCAACACAATCAGCGTCAATGGTAGTTGCCGAAACACGAACGGGCGTCAGGCACCACGATGGTGCAATCACTTCATCAAGAACACTGAGTGTGTCTGCGTCCCTATCTCCACCACCCGAGCTTTGTTCAGAATGTGCTGATATTAATAACTTGTTCAATAATATTTCGCCACAACCACAGTCCACGGAAGCGCCGCACTGTTCAAGAAAATCAATACCAAGAATAACATCGTGCGAACAATGAGAAAGAACAAGGAATTCCGACACAAACACTTTCCCAGCCAACAAAACACTCACAGCACAAACACCAAGGGGATGAAGCCACTCGCCGCCTACTCCCCGAAAGGTAGTACCGTCGTTCCAAGAAAACATAACTTTGTGGCCTAGACGGTTTTTGAAAGCGAAGCTCATCACAGACACAGTCGCCCCAGTATCAACTAACGCCATGGTCGGTATTCCGTCAATCCAGAAATTCACTTTGTTTTTGTACATCACAACAGGCAGAGGTATTTCTTGCAAAGACCGTCCGGTGACCACACCTCCATTGGCCGTGGATGCTAGTTTCCCGGCAGCGGTGAGGAAGAACGGTGCAGAGGGGACGGAGAGCGACGGGGACGGCTATTTGGTGGCGTCAAACTCCGGTCAAATGCTGGCAAATCGCTGCGTCTGGTCTCGTGCGAGAAGTGATCCCTTGGAAGCAAATCGGTCGTTCGCAGGTCATATGAAGTACGGGTTCTGGGTGGCGAGAACATCGATGGTGTCCTACGCAATTGACGGGCTTGGCGACAATACCGAGCTATATGGCCTGTGGAACCGCAGTTGTAGCACACAGGAGGGTCGCGGTCACAGCGTCTTCCTCGAAACGAATGGTTGACTGCTGCGGGCGGCGAGAAAGTTCGTGGTCATGTGGATAACGTGTCTCTGCTGTTTGCTGAAATCCGTTATATCTTTCATAAGTCGCGTCATGGTAGTAGGGTCGGTGCTGTTCTTGTCGCGGCCTGACAGAAGTCGCAGGGCCTTGGGGGTAAAAATGCGGCTTCTCTCGTTGTGGCCGAGCGTCATAAGTAGGGCCTCTGTCGTAGAGACGTGGCTGCTGTCAGGGCGCAAGTTCATAATCCTCAGTGCCCCTTGCCGCAGGATACGGGGAGAAGGCTGCCCCGTTTGGCTCGAAATCTAGTGATAGGCGGAAGCTATGAGTGCCTGGATGTGTCACTTGCGCGTGCAGGCTGAGTTCTTCCCGAACTATTTGTCGGATTGTTGATGCAAGATCAAGGGGCTGGTTGCTGTCGACGCTTGCAACTGTCGTTACATTGGCTAGCCTGCCAAACTTCGGCGTTATGCGCCTCGTCTTTAGTTGCTCGAAAGTGCGACAGTGCCGAATGATGTCAGCGACGGAAGCCAGGCTGTCTTTTGCAATGAGGAAATTGTAAACATCCTCGGCAATTCCTTTTAGGATGTGCCCGACTTTGTCCTCCTCGGACATTCCGCAGTACACCATACTACACAGTTTTATTACTGCCTCAATGTAGGTCGTGCAGGTTTCGCCTGGTACTTGCGCACATTGCAGTAGCGTCTGTTCTGCCCTTTTCTTTTTCGTCGCGGAGTCACCAAATTGCTCTTTGATTTCCGAAACAAATCTTCCCCATGTTGTGAATGTTTCCTCGTGGTTGTCGAACCACAACAACGCAGTATCCGTTAGAAAGAACACGACGTTCGAAAGCTGAGAAGCGCTGTTCCACTTGTTAGCGGCACTCACCCGGTTATAATGGATGAGCCATTCCTCAAAGTCTTCGTCCGATCTTCCGGCGAAGGGACGCGCACCTCTCAGTTGTAGAACGGAACTGGTCAGCGCAGCAGTTGGAACGGGCCGTTCTTCGTCTGCGTCGTGAGACATATTCAACTCCGGTGGATTCAGTGGGAGTCCAGCAAGGCGACGGCTCCGTCGAAGAACTTGTGATTAAGCCTCCATCTTCAGGTGTCGATTACCCAGCACCTTCCACCACAACTGTTACGATGAGTTGCGAAGAAATGGTTTTATTTACAGGGGATGGACGATGGTCGTAGCGTGATCGCAGCGCAGCCCGGCCTCTCTAACTCCTCGTTCTCTTCGTCTTCTCTTTCTTCTCTTCTTGTGCGTGCCTTTCGTATCTGTTACAATATATATACATATATATATATTGTCGCGAAGCACTTAGAGCAGTAAGCGCTCGTGACTAGGACGTTGGAGCAGCGAGAGGTAGTGTAGCCGACCGAGCACCGAAACAAGGTTGTTCTTTCTTGTCGTCGTTGTCTCTCTCCTAGCCACAGCCCCACTGCTCCCTATTTTACAGTACAGTTATCTCCCCCGCGGAAAAGGAAGCCGTCCCGGTGACCTACGGGTAGGACAGCACAGGCGGATCATAGTAGGGCTTGAGACGCTGGGTATGCACAATTTCGCGTCCACGACGGCGATGATCCAAAGGTAGCTCGAGGGGTTCCACAATATAGTTGACTGGAGACGTTTGTTTGATCACGCGGTATGGGCCTTGGTACTTCGACGCGAGTTTTGGTGACAGTCCAGTGGTAGAGGCTGGAACCCAAAGCCACACTAGCGAGCCAGGAGCATAGGATACAAGAGCATTGGAACTTTCTCGATGGTGCTTCTGGCGTTGCTGGTCTTCTGACGTAAATATACGGGAAAGCTTGCGACACTCTTCTGCGTGTGCAGCAGCTTCGGATAGGGTAGTTGTTTCCGTGGAGTCAGGGCGGTACGGAAGGATAGTATCCATTGTGGAAAAAGGTTCCCGTCCGTACAGGAGAAAGAAGGGCGAAAATCCCGTGGTAGTCTGCGTGGCGGTGTTGTAAGCGTAGGTCAGAAAAGGTAGAACATGGTCCCATTTGGTTTGGTCGGATGCAACGTACATGGCCAGCATGTCACCAAGAGTGCGATTAAAGCGCTCGGTCATGCCATTAGTCTGCGGATGGTACGCAGTAGTGGTGCAATGAATGATGCGGCATTCTTTGAGAAGAGCCTTGATGACGTCGGAGAAGAAGACGCGGCCTCTGTCACTGAGTAATTCCCTGAGAGCTCCATGGCGAAGGATGATGTGGCGCAGGAGAAACCAGGCGACGTCACGTGCAGAAGCGCTGGACAAAGGGGAAGTTTCCGCATAGCGCGTAAGATGGTCAATGGCCACGATTACCCAGCGATTGCCATCTGATGTGGTTGGCAGAGGTCCATAAATGTGGATGCCTACTCAATCAAAAGCACGTGCTGGGCAAGGTAAAGGCTGCAATGGGGCGGTTGAACGATGAGGGGGATCTTTACGGCGTTGGCAAACCAAACAGGAGCGGACATAACGATGGATGAATCGATACATCCCCCGCCAGTAGTAACGAAGGCGTAGACGCGCGTATGTCTCCAGTACCCCTGCATGCGCGCACTGGGGAACGTCGTGGAACGCTGCGCAAATATCCAAACGCAGGTGTCGCGGGATGACAAGCAACCATTTGCGGCCGTCCGGGAGGTAGTTGCGAATGAGCTCGCAACAAGAGCTCGTCGCGAATGGAGAAGTGATGTGCTTGGCGACATAATGCGCGATTGTTAGTGGGTGTCGATGGGCTGGACAAAAAACGCAGCATGGACACAATCCATGGGTCTTTCTTCTGCTCCAGAAGAATGTCCGTGGCAGCAAGGGAAGACTCGGACAATGAGGCGTTCGGTAAGCTAGCCTCGTCTGTTAGTGGCGAACGAGACAAGGCATCCGCATCCGAATGTTTTCGGGCAGAACGATACAGTATGCGAATGTCATACTCCTGCAGTCGAAGGGCCCATCGAGCAAGACGACCGGACGGTTCCTTTAAGGATGACAGCCAGCACAGTGAGTGGTGATCAGTTATGACGTCAAACGAGCGGCCATAAAGATATGGACGGAATTTGGTTATGGCCCAAATTATAGCCAGGCATTCCTTTTCTGTGACAGAATAGTTCGACTCAGGTTTAGTGAGTGCACGACTGGCGAAGGCAACAACATACTCATCGAAGCCAGCCTTTCTCTGAGCGAGAACGGCCCCAAGGCCAACGCCACTGGCATCAGTGTGTATTTCAGTTGGAGCACTGGGGTCGAAATGGCGCAGGATTGGTGGTGATGTCAAGAGATGACACAGCTTTGTGAAGGTGGCATCGCAATCTGGGGACCAGGTTGAAAGGTTGTGGCCACCATGAAGAAGCTGCGTTAAAGGTGCTATAATAGTGGCAAAATTGCGGATGAAACGGCGAAAGTATGACGCTAATCCAATGAAGCTGCACAGTTCTTTCAAAGTCGTTGGTCGGGGAAACTGGGCAACAGCTTGCAGTTTCGCCAGATCAGGAAGTACACCTTCTTTCGACACGACATGGCCGAGGATGACCTGCTGCTGGGCAGCGAAGTGACACTTCTTCAAGTTAAGCTGGAGGCCAGCATCAGCGATGCACTTGAGGACGCATTCAAGTCGAAGTAAGTGGGAAAGAAAGTCCGGTGAAAAGATAACGATGTCGTCCAGATAACACAGGCATATCTGCCATTTGAGGCCGCGCAAGATGTTGTCCATCATTCTTTCAGATGTGGCAGGCGCATTACACAGGCCAAATGGCATCACGGTGAATTCAAATAAACCGTCAGGTGTGATGAAGGTCGTTTTCGGACGGTCTGACTCAGCCACTGGCACTTGCCAGTACCCGGATCGTAAGTCTAAGGATGAGTAGAATTCAGTGCCTTGGAGGCAGTCTAGCGCGTCGTCAATACGGGGTAGCGGATAAACGTCCTTGCGTGTGATCCTATTAAGTCGCCGGTAGTCCACGCAAAAGCGAATTGTGCCATCTTTCTTTTTTACCAGCACTACAGGAGAAGCCCAGGGACTGTGCGAAGGTTGTATGACGCCGCGTTGGAGCATGTCTGCAACTTGCTCAGCGATCACGCTACACTCCGTGGTAGATACACGATACGGCCCGTGGCGTAAAGGCGCATGGTTGCCGGTGTCGATGTGATGGACAACAGTGGAAGTACAGCCTAAGCGAGATTGTTGTAGGTCGAATGACGTGCGAAAGTGGTCTAGAAGATGGACGATCTGGGCGTGCTGTGCTGGAGTGAGGTTGGGATCAATACTCTGGTAAAATGTTGGGTCACACGGCGGCGTGGGAGGAGAAACATGAAGGGCCAGAGCGTCAACCGGAGGAGAAGCCAGGTCGTCAGGCACATTGTAAAGGAAGCTTGGTTCAATTTCGTCGGCATAATCAAGACACTCTTTGTGGAGCAGCCTAGCGGGGCAAGGAAACAGGTTCGATACATAAAGTGCACTCGAACCTTGTCGAATGGCAAGAAGGGCAAAAGGAAGCAAGAAAGGATGGCGGCGAGCAACATGCTTAGACGGCGTGAAAAGAACTGTGGAGTCGGAAAACCCAACGCAGGAAACGGGTACAAGTGCGGCAGAGTATGGAGGAATCTCGGTGTCGGCGGTGACGAACACACGACTGGAAGTGTCATCAGTACCTTCAAAAACATTGGTGCCGAATGGCGACAACGCGAGTTCAGCACGGGCACAATCTATAACGGCATGATGAGAGGACAGAAAGCCCCATCCTAAAATCATGGCATGGGAGCAGCGAGGCAGAACAACGAACTCAATATGGTACAAAGCGCCGCTTATAACACGCACGGTACACTTCCCTAAGGGTTCAATCGGCGCAGTGCTTGCTGTACGTAATGAAATGGCTGAATAAGATGTCGCAACTTTTCTAAGGGTAAGACAAAGCTGGTCTGAAATCACTGATATTGCTGCTCCCGTGTCTACAAGCGCATGAACGGCAATGTCTTCTGCATAAACTTCAAGGACATTCGCAGGAAATAAATGAGGTCTTGAGGAGTTCGCTGAGATCGCAGTTCTTGCCTCCGGAACTGCGGTCCTTAGTTTTCCTCTCGGATAGCTTCAGGACGACGGATAAGCGGCGACAGAGAACGCTGATGGGAAGACGGAGACCGACGGGTATTGAAGGGTCGGGAAAGAGGAGACGAGGCTTCGAAGGGCTGAGTGGCAGTAGCAGAACGGGACGGAGAGTCGAAACCGTTACTTTGTGCCCTCGGAGAATCCGAAGGATACCATCCACGCCGGCGGCAAAGCCGTGCTACATGCCCAGGTAGGCCACACGAATAACAGATAGGCCGATTGTCATGGGTGCGCCATGGATTGAGAACAGCGGGCGTAGACTGTTGGAAATATTGGCGAGGTGGGCGCACGGGCTGCTGTGGCGGCCAGTAGCGGCTTGGGGGGGGCAGGAGAATATGTTGCAGCTGCTTGCGGAGGTGAGGGAAAGACGCTGGTAAGTGTGGACTGATTACCTGCAGAAGGAGGCCTTGGATTAGCGACAACGGCAGCGTACGTAAGTGGCACAGGCGTAGGAGGCGGTTGATGAGCAAGTGGTACTGCGTTAGCGACTTGTTCTTGTATCAGGTGACGGAGATCTGGAGACAAGCGCGGCTCTGAGGCTGGAGCGACTGGCAGAAGAGAGAGTTGGCGCGCCACTTCTTCTCGTACAAATTGCCTGATTCTGTCGAAAATTTCTGAACTGCAAGGAGTAGAAGTGACACCATCACTCAGAGCTGAAAGCGCGACGTCCGGAGCGAGAGCTCGGCGCGTAGAAAGCCGCTGTTTGCGCAGCTCCTCATAGCTCTGGCAAAGTGTTATGATGTCGTTGACCGTCTGAGGATTCCTTGCCAAAAGCATTTGGAAGGCATCGTCTTCTATGCCTTTCAAGACGTTCTTGACCTTGTCATCTTCGGTCATATCTGGGTCTATACGCCGGCAGATGTCAACTACATCTTCAATGTAGCTGGTAAAAGTTTCGCCCTTTTGTTGGGCACGACAGCGAAGCTGTAGTTCAGCCCGAAGTTTGCGCACAGCAGGGCCACCGAATACTTCTTGAAGTGCCGTTCGGAATGCTGACCAGGTGGAAAAGTCAGCCTCATGGTTGCAAAACCAAAGATGGGCGACCCCAGAAAGGTAGAATGGGACGTAGCCAAGCTTGTCAGCTTCAGACCATTTGTTGTGGGCACTCACTCGGTTGTATGATGACAGCCAGTCCTCTACGTCATGATCGTCAGTTCCATTGAATATGGGAGGATCCCGTTGGCGTGGCGCACCAGGACAGACGACTGGAGGCGGTACCATGGGTGGCGCGGTAGGGCTAGTCTCCTCAGGCATGGGAGATGTGACAGGGATCGTCCGGCTTCGGAGTTCCAGGTTGGCACTAAGTCCAGCACCTTCCACCAAATGTCGCGAAGCACTTTGAGCAGTAAGCGATCGCGACTAGGACATTGGAGCAGCGAGAGGTAGTGTAGCCGACCGAGCACCGAAACAAGGTTGTTCTTGCTCGTCGTCGTTGTCTCTCTCCTAGCCACAGCCCCACTGCTCCCTATTTTACAGTACAATATATATATATATATATAAAAACTGGGAACCAAACGTACGCAGTTTCTTGACTCACATATTCACAGACATGTACATGTTCAACGAGAACAAAGATAATTCAGCTCTTTTGAAGATAATGAAATGGAAGGTTTACTGAAGCATGCATCGCCGAATGTTGATATGTGTCTGGCTTCTTTTATGAAGCGCGTCATTTCACACCTGCTTCTACTCATGACGACTTTCTTTAAATCTTGGCTTGCACTTGCATCTGTGGCAATGGATGGCAAGAAAGCCGTCAGCAGCCAAGTTGTTAACTTTGTTACTGTGTTCTCGTAGCCTGTCATTTATGCATCTGCCTGTTTGACCGATGTAGGATCGTCCGCACCCAAGGGGAATACGGTATACCACACTGGCGATGCAATCAATGAATTTGTTTTTATGTTCTTTTGCGCATGCGCTATGTGGGATTCTTTCTGGCCTTGTGTTTTTACAAAGGCTGACCAATTTATTAGGTGCCGAAAATACAACGTTGATGCCGCTCCTTCCAGCAATCTTCTTTCTTCTATAGGAGAACCCGTGTATGTAGGGGATTACGGCAACCTTTCTTTTGTTCATGCCAGTGCTCGAAATGTGCACCTGCTCCGAACTGCTTTCTGCGCCTTCTTAAGCAGTCCTTCTGCGACTGACACAAGCATGTGGCTCGGGTAACCAGCGCAGCTTAAACGCGAGGCTTGCCGTTCGAAGCTATCGGGCATTAGGTGTTGGCACGATTTTTTCAGTGCTTCGCTGAAACACATCTTTGCGATTCCCCTCTTCACAAGCTTTGTATGCGCGGAATGAAATAGTAAAAGCGGCTTACTTGCCCTAGGTTCGTAACACCAGCAGGTTTCGTTATCGGCGAGCACAAACTTGCTGCCGAGGAATCTAATCCTCCCATCACATGGCATTTGAAAAGTCACTTCTAGTGAATTTAGACAGTCACGAATAGCTGTAAAAACAGGAGCACATTCATTAGTAAAACAAGCAGATGAACAAGCAATAAGAACTAAAAAGTCGTCAACATATCTAAAAACTTTTACAACCTCAGATTCGTGAATGCGCTGTGACAGGTCTCTGTCAAGTTTGGCTAAAAACAGATTACTTAGCACTGGTGCTAGGCACGAACCTATACACACTCCTTGTTTCTGCAGCTACATGGTACCTTTGTTAACGATAAACGTAGATGACAAATAAAACCTAAGTAATTCTAAAAAATTGTCAATGGATGTACCTGCTTTTGTGCTAATCCTAACGGCACCATATGTATCTATGCAACTGTCAATACAGGTTAATAATTCTGATTGTGGCAGAGAATAATAAAGGTCTTTAACATCGGCAGAGAAGGCCTTTAAACGTTGATTTTCATGAGCTCTTACAAAGTTTGCGCTGCAACCCCCGAAGAAAAAGCCTAACTTTTATCTATTGTGCGTCAGGTCTCTAGATGTGCTCCAGAGGACGAGGACACGAGGATCAACTCCGAAGGTGTCGACGCCTTAAAAAGCTGTAAGCCTCCACGTAGCACAACAATTGTGTAAAAAGATGAATCTGCAAGGTGGGATGAACAGCATCAAAAAAAGCAAGAATGATTGTCTGGAAGTATTTTTCAGTGCTAAGACTCACAAAGAAGGTGTACCGTTCAGGGTGATAGTTTCTGAGAGGGACATGTGGCAGAAATCTGTCGACATGTACCTTAAAAAAAAACTAAACTTGCTAGACATCAGTGACCCTTCCCAGACAAAAACTTCTGAGGAGGTTTTAAATTTTTGCAATGCCCTCTCTTAACCAACTTTGAGCGAGCCGAATTATATGCTAAAATTTCCTTTTTTGTGCGCTGGTAGATTCATTAGTAGGGGGCGGCCATTTGGCTAAGCATTGTAAGCAGTCCGGGTGAGTGCACACGCACAAACGGCCATGTTGGACAATGTGCTAAATACCCAAATTGAGCAAACCCATAGAGATGAGCAAAAATGCTTCCAGAATTATAGAACACATGGCGCAGCTACCTCAAAGTTTGCCAAATGTGTGCGTTACTGCACACATCTGACTGGACAGAGTGGAGAACATACTGCTATGTCATTGGCACTGAAAGGATGGATGGTAATGGTAATGAAATTTAACAAGCAAAGTCCCCGAGACACTTGAGAAAGCAACTTAATAAAGATATATAAACACCCCAATCCTCCTATTCATTCTTCTTCCAGGGCTTAAGTAATACAAAACTTGGCACTTTTGCTTTCTTTTTTTGTTGCCAGGCTCTATTTTACTTGTGTATTTAGGTTTATGCAGCAAACAGTTAGTTGGTGTTCTTTGCCAAATGGCTTATAGAATATGTTTAATTATGCAACATCTTGAACTACTTTCACTTTCTGGTAAAGGCATTTTCTGTTGTGCTTTGTCGAGGTATTTATGTTGATTTTGCTAGAGTGCATCAAAATTTATATTCCTCATTGAGTTTTCTTATTTTGTAACAATGCTATTGTGCTGCCCCTGCTGCTGCCCGACTACTGAGGACCAAGTCCGGTGCACACCTTCAGTCCCTGGTTCTCTCTCGGTTTCTTTTGCAGCGTATTTGTGTTCCAACAATTACTTGTAAAGAAAAGGGGAAGTGAAATGAACAAACTGAACTGAAAAGAAAATTAGTTTTCTAAGAATACTCTATCAGTCTAGAATGCTTGCCTCTTATGCCTTTAATTTGAGTGTGTGAGCACAGAAGGGATGCACCATGCAATTTTCTACCTTCTGTAATTCTAGATACACTTAAACGAGTAACTTAATGTCTGCATAATTTTAACAAATTTGCATTTGTGCACGCAAGCAGTATATGGTCATGGGTTCTGGACTGCACTTCTGCCTCGACTTCACCACCCAAGAGAACAAAGCTAGGCTCAAGTGTGTATTCCTAAATGAAGATGTGGCTCCAGCAAAAGAGAAGACGGCCATGAACCACAACAACAGGCGCACTCACTTGGCCTCGTACTGGACAGCTTGCTCTCGATAGAAGGCTGCCTCATCCTGCAGGCTCTTGAATGCTGGCTCTGTGTCCCCTTCCATTGCCATGGTGGTGGTGGCAGCAGGACAGCCCAGCAGCCGACGATGAGAGTCAGAGCCCTGCCCTAGTCTCCATGGCTTCTCCTACAAGGCGCACAGACCCTAGCTAAGTTATATCAAATTAAATTCTGTGGCTTTACGCGCCAAAACCACTGCATGGTTAGGAGTTGGTTCATCATTATTAAAAATCATAGCGCGGAAAAACAGACAGAAGAAAAGAGAGCACTCATCTGCCATCTTTTCTGTACCTCTGTTTTCTGCACTACGATTTGTCATTATGGTTAAGAGGCACAACCATAGTGAGTGACTTGAGATTAACCTCTATGTGCAACCAAGTGTGTAAGCACACGAGTGTTCCTGCATTCCACTGGAGTAGTGCAGTGGCCACCATGGCCGGGATTGAACCCGTGACCTCAAGCTCAGCAGCAGTGCAACTTCCCAGAAAATCAACGCATCACATTGGGCGCACATCATCATCGTCATCATCATATGTACTTTCTCGTCCGAGCGAGGGGAGACGGACTATAGGCACGAAGGCCTGACAGAGGTCCCATACCCCACGGTTACAACAGTGGATAAAATCAGTACAAATGAATACACATATAACGTACATACATGTACATACAAACAAATGCCATCGAAGCTGTACAAAACTGGGCTACCAGGTTTATTCACTCTTCATACTCATACAACGTTAGCATATCATCTCTAAAATTGCAATCAGGTTTGCGTGATCTTCCTGCTCGCCGTCGCATTGCCAGTCTTGTATCACAAGTCCTTTCATTCACCCCTAAGACAAGAACCATACATTTGCGCACCCCCACCATGCAGATCCCATCGGTCACCCTCCTCAAGTTTTGCGTACACAAGTCCGTACTACTACCTTCGTGAACTCATTTTTTTCACATACGGCAACTGACTGGAACGGCCTTCCTCACCATATCGCTGCCATACCCTGTCCAGCCAAATTTTCGACTTCTGTAAACGCTTGCATATTGTAAACCCCACCTCTTATGTAACACCCCAAGAGGGGTCATTAAAGAAAATAAAGTGAAGTGATACATTCCGCACAAGAGAGCATAATTTCAGTAACAAAAATGGTTACAATATTTGTTCGTTACAACCAGTAAGCCGCATAAACATTAGCACAAATGCTACTCCTTGTTAGGTCATACATGCCTACACACACATGCAATAAAATGAAAATGTTAATTAGTGAAAGCAAATGTCATCGGCGAGCAATAATGCACTAAGCTATCTTTTGTAGGAGCTTTCTGAAGCACTAAAGTTTAACAGTTCTCCTACCTTGTTTGCTATTTCTGTCGACTGATACATGAATGTTTGTTTACCACAATTGGTTCTTGTTTTCAGTAAGTGTCTGGTATTCCGGTGGAGTGAATAACGAGGTATTTCATCGTTGTCTATTTTGGTGAATAATTTTTGTTTGTGTATGGTAATCAGAAGTTTCTTATAATATATTCTGTCTGCTTGAAGAAGGGAGTAGCGTTGAAACAATGGAGCTGTTTCAAGGTCTACAAAACGGCCATGGTAACTGCAGTATATACGAAGGATTCATTTCTGTAGAAGAATTAACTTGTTGTAGTTTGTTATTGAAGTTGTACCCCAAACCAGGACCCCAGTTTAGAGTAAAGGAGAGTATTGTATAGCTGTTGCTTCAGCCAAAGCGGAATCAGCTGGGTTATCCTGTTAATGATACCGACAGATTTAGAAAGGACACTGCATAGCATCCTTATATGCGAACTCCAAGATAAATGTTCGTCAAACCAAACGCCTAAGAATTTTTGTTCTTGGACATGGTTAATTGCTGTACTATTGTAATTAATGTTTATGTCATTAGGTATGTTCTTGTTACGAGGCCTGAATAAAATGTATGTTGTTTTTGCAATATTTAATTCAAGACTATTTGCACACAACCAAACTGATAAGCGATTTAGATACGCATTAACACTGACAGAAAGTTCAGAAGTGTCATTGGGCGTAAGAAACATGATCGTATCACCGGCATACATTGCCAAGTCAGGTGAGTGGGGTATTCGTACAATGGCGGGCCAAGTTTTGAGCCCTGAAGTACACCTTGTTTTATGGGCAAAATGTCAGAGGTAATAGAATTTATCTGAACAAATTGGCTTCAATTCGTTAGGCAACTCCTTATTAAATCATTAGAGACACCACATATTCCGTAGATTTCTAGTTAACGGAATAATATTTTATGATCGATCGAGTCGAAAGCCTTCCGCTAATCTAGAAAAAGGCGAAGTGTAACCTTCTGTTTTTCAATGTTCTGAATTATTTTATCCCCGATATCTAGAAGGGCTTGCTCTGCTGACTTATTATTTTGGAAACCATATTGGTTCTTTGAGATTACATTGTGTTCAGTCAAGAAAGACCACAGCATGTCAACCACGATGCTTTCGAAAAGCTTTGAAAATATATTTAAGACCAAAATTGGTCTGTAATTTGAAACTTGATCTTTCGCACCACGTTCATTGGATTGGTGTTATGCGAGTGGTTTTTAGCGCATCTGGAAAAATTCCTGAAGATATTGACAAATTAACAATATAAGCTAGAACATTGGGCGCACCTCACAAACGGCTTCACATGCTTCTCAACACAGCATCACACTTTTCTGCGCTTCAGGGATGCATGTGCAGGGTCAAGCAAGTTTACAAGCACGTAGCCTTACTCTGTTTAAGGCCTTCTGGCCCATTTCTTTAGCTGTCTGTTTAGAGTGCAGCTCTTAGGCGCCCGTTCCTGCCTTGAGCATCGGTGGCTCGGGTAACCAGTGCCGCTTAAATGTGAGGCTTGCTGTCCGAAGCTATCATGCATTAGCTGCTGGCATGACTTCTTCAGTGCTTCGCTGAAACACAGCTCAGCGGTTCCCCTTTTCACAAGCTTCGTATGCACAGAATGACATGGTAAAAGTGGCTTACTTGCCCTAGGCTCGTAACACCAGCAAGTTTTGTTATCGGTGGGTACAAATTTGATGTCAAGAATCCTCCTGTCACATGGCATTTCAAAGACTACTTCTAGTGGGTTAAGACTGCCACGAATAGCGGTAAAAAGGGGAGCACATTGATTAGTAAACAAGTGAATGTACAGTCAATAATAACCAAGAAGCCATCAACATATCTAAAAATTTTTACAACCTTAGATTCATGAAGGTGATCTGACAGGTCTCAGTCCAGTTTGGCTAAAAACATATTACTTAGCACTAGTGCTAGACAAGAACCTATACACACTGCCTGTTTCGACAACTACAGTCGCCGACCGTTTATTTGGACCTCACGGGGACAGCGGAAACGTCCGAATAAACAGGTGTCCGAAAAAGCAGATTGAGAAACAAGAAATGAAATCCTTTATTTCCACGCACTTATTCGGGCTCGGCATTAGGCTTGAAGAAATCGTGAATGCACCGTTGCACGCTGTTCCGTTTATGCGCAATCAGATAAGCCTGAATGTCTGAGAGGGTCGTACGGCGGCTGAAAGCACAGTCACTGCTTGTGCACGGCTGTGGTCATACCGCATGCAATGGCAGCGTAGCACATGGTGCGTCATCTTCCCACTCAGAGTCATCGTCCGGTGGTGCAGCAGAAACCTGACGAATGATCTTGCCGTCGTCAGGTTCTGCACATGTCAGTACAGCAGTGTCAGCACCTGTGAAACTGTCAAATGAGACGGTGTCCGGAATTGCAATGCAACCACTGCGCAGGTCTCGGCAGAACATTTTCCGTGTCAATGGGCTCCCTGCAATGGTCAGGCGGCGCGGCGATCGGCTCAGCCGTCAGCGCCACCGTGTCAGTTGCGCGAAACACCGAGGCGGCCGCTGCTACGGAGGCATGCTTTTGCGGCACTCGTTTGAAAGCTTTCGGACATTCTAAATTGCGGTTTTAAGGCAATCGAAAACGTCGAGGCCCATTTTGGATCACCAACGCTTGAGAAAGGACGTGAAAACTTATACTACAACCACGTATACCGTGCCAAAGAAGTAAACAGCACGGACATCCCACTGAGGTGCTTAAATTAAATTGTGGTGTTTTAGGTGCCAAAACCACGATCTGATTAGGAGGCACGCCGTGGTGGGAGACTCCGGAATAATTTGGACCGCCTGGGGTTCTTTAACGTGGACCAAAATCTAATTACACGGGTGTTTTAGTATTTCGACCCCATCGAAATTCCGCCGCGGTGGCCGGGATTTATTCCCGCGACCTTGCGCTCAGCAGCCCAACACCGTAGCCACTAAGCAACCACCGCAGGTAGCGAAGTATTTTTCACAACAAAGTAAGTATGCTTACGACGTCGATTTCGAAGTGCGTTAACAAATCATTATTTTATGCCACTTAAGTGAGCAAATACGGCCGTGGACGTCTTTGAACTGTCATTTGTCGCTTCCTTACTTGGAGCGTGCCTTGCCCCTCACATTGTAGAGGTTTTGGCGAATTGGCAGGTAAGTGCTTTTTTCTCCGTTGACGAAGTGCCTCGAGCATATTCTGGTATTGTCGTTCGGGCTCGAATGTCAGAAGGTATTACCGCTGAAGAATCATAGAGAGCAATCAGCTGAGACTAAACAACGTGAAGATTGAACCAATATACTCTCGTGTGCGCGAGGGAAATGCTCATTTTCGAATACTCGTCGTGTTCTGCAGTGTACTCCAACCTTATAGTTCTGTTGTTCTAAGCGCGAGAAAACATCGGCACGAATGAGCTCGGTACCAGCATTCGCGTCTTGATCTTGGCGCAGGAGGAAGCAAGCGCATGCAAAGCTCCAGCACGGAGCGCCTACGAAGCTAGATTTCACACCTAACAACCACTGCGACTTTGTTTTGGAGCAAGAAGAGCTAAACAACTATCAAAACTGATTTACAACAGCAGGAATCAGTTCACGCATTTTCATGCAGTTGACGCTTTATTGTGTCTTTTTACAGATGCCGCTCCTGGCTCTTTTTCATTTCTTTTTCTTGTTTTTTCACTTACGTCTTAGTTCGTTTAGCAGAAATTCGCAAGACCGACACGAACCGCGACGATCCACTTCAGCCGCCGGGTTGCTTCCCCCGGTTTCGAAGGGAAGCGGCACAATTTGATGCCGACATCCCCTTCGCGGTTGTGACAGTTGTTACCGCAGCAGTATCTGCGCTTGTTCTTTTTGTTCACACTTTTCACAAAGGAGCTGCCAAGAGGCCGCGGGCAATCTATTGGAAAATTGGAAAAGCAGGCTGGCAGGCGCGCCTGAGCGCACCGCGGCCACTGGTGAAATGACGGTGACGGCCTACCCGCGGATGCTCACCGCCGCTGCCAGGTGGCGCGACATGTATTGGCAAACTGCATTGCAGGGTGCCCATAGGGAGCACATCAGAAGGCGACAAATCTTAGGCCTCCCGGCACCCGCTTGCCGGCATTCCCCAGCACAGTCTGCGCGGGCACTGTCGGCGCCATTAGACACTTGACACGATGTTTCCATTGCCACATTGGATCACCAGAACCTCGACATAGCACACAAAGCAAACGCCACCATGCCGACACCTGTCGCACAAACAAAAAACGTGGCCCACTCGCAACGTCGTGCGCGAAGAAACCATAGAGTTAGGAAGAAACAATTCAGCTGCTGGATTGTCTTGACGTGGCTTACTAAGCTGAAACCGGAACTGCTGTAGAGCCACTCTATCGAACCAGGCAGAAATGATGATGATGAGCGGGAATTTGCAGTAGCGCCACTTCAGGGGGCGGCAAGAAGGCTCTGTTCAAAACAAAAATGTTGTTCAGCAAATCGAACCATGCACCGGGCAGAGTCGGTGCAGAGTCGGTGCACAGTGCTCTCGATCGAGTTGGCTCAAGGAGTGTCCGAAAAATCAGACGAGAGGTTGCAAGGTGTCCGAACTTTCGGCAGTTATACATTATGGTCTATGGGGAGAATGGCGGTGCCGCGAAGCTGGCTGAATAATCGAGCACGTCCGAATTTTCGGAGTCTGGAAAATCAGTCGGCGACTGTACAGGGTACCACTGTTTTGAATATGACAGGATATGAGAACACAAGAACAAAGTAAACAATGTGGCTGCCGAGAGTTTTCTTGCCATCCATTGCCAGAGGCGCAACTGCAAACCAAGATTTAAGGAAACAGTCTTAATGAGAAGAAACAGGTGTGAGATGATGCGCTTAATAATAGAAGCTAGACAAATATTAAAATGTGGTGATACATGCATTAGTAAGCCTTCCATTTTATGATCCACAAAAGAGCTCGATTATCTTTGTTCGCATTGAATGTGAACATGTCAATCAATCTGTGTGACAAAAAGGTGCTTGTGCATGGTCCCCTGTATTTGTTCAAGTTTACCAGGCTTCTACACTTGCTGTATGATGTTCCGAGGGTATATGTAGTGACGAGAATTGGAAATAAATCTGTTGAAAGTTAGCGCTGTGTGTGTCAGATGTGCCTATTCTGTGGTCCTTGTCGTTCAGCTTGTGCTACAACAAAATAAGACTCCTATTCCTCATTGAAACAGACCATCAGCCACTAACAACACTTCTGGGTGACATGCAGGTGGATTTGCTACCACCCAGGATACAACGCCCGCGATTCAAGTTGATGCACTATCAGTTCAAGGTATTGTACGTTCCGGGCAAGCTGCTAGCTACTGCTGACACATTATCAAAAGGCTCCGCTTCCCCCTTTGGACAGCGCAATTGATGCAATTGCTTCTCTTGAAAGCTACACGCTAGTGGTCATAGAAACCGTTGGCAAGTGCACGCACAGGGACACTCCCGGCTCAACAGGCTTCACCCTGCTCAGCTTGATAGGTCAGCGCCTGCACACCCGTTTTCCAAAACTCCGAAACAGCCTGACCATGGGACCTTCAAAGAGCGTGACAAAGCTGCTAGGCGCAGGAAGACCACAGACTACAACTTTCACCATGATGCTCAACCACTACTGGGTCTACAAGCTGGTCAGAGCATCTGGGCAACAGATGCCAGGTGTGCTGCTAGGGTGCCTTTAGTCATGGTCAGAATCTGTGATGCTATGTGGTGGAAAAGCTGAATGGTGTGGTTCAGCAGAACCGTCATCTGCTTGTTCCCTTTGCTGGTCATAGCGGGTCACCAGGTTCGAGGGCGCGATCACCAGTGCCAGAGGCAGCAGAGACAACTAACAGTGCCGGAGACCTCTCGGGTGCTTAGCCTGATGGTGTGGTTTCTCCAGAGGCTCTCGTGGAAAGTGCGCCTTCCTTACCAGGCGCAGACTGTCTGAGAACAGTGCACACCGGGACTCCAAGTCGCTGTTCTCGGTAAGCTTGATTGGGTCGATGCATTATTACATCAAAAAGACCAGACCTGCATTTAGCCTGTGATTAGTCCACCTTTGTGACAAGGAGGAATGTAGTGTAGAGACTGATGCTCTACAACTGATGCTGCTGATCATTTGTCCATTCGGTTATTCTGTTGGCTGGTATAAAATACACAGCAATAAAGCAAGCAGACGTTCCCGTCTGTGAGTAGGTGACACGCGATGCTGCTTCCTTCACTACAGGGAGTAATAAGAATTCAATAACATAAATGGTTATCCATTCGGTAAACCCACAAACAACAAAAGTTCACATATAGCAGTACAATTACTACACATAATGCATCATACAACTTAATATATATATGGCTGGATTTATTGTAAAATAAATAATCTAAGTGATGATTTAATAGATGCAGATGATGACTTCAAAGAGTTCAGTAAATTATTCAATTGTTTTATTGCTGTGTATGCTGAAACCATTTGTCCATAATTAGTGTGAGCTCTAATTGAGCCAAAACTGTTTAGAGCAAATCTCGTATGATTACTGTTTTTAAGCACATTAACATCAATAAAGCTATATTGTAGCTGATTTGTTACTAACCTATAGAAAAGAAGAAGCAGGTTGAAAAAAACAATCGCTCAGCTGACAAAACCTTGTTATCAAGGCGCAAGTAGCCTATATTCGCCAAGTTAGATGTCCTAGTGATGATGTGGATGGCTGCATTTTGAATGTGCTGATTAGGTAAAACGTGACTTTAGTAGGTGCTTCCCCAAGCAACAATCCCATAGTTGATGTGCCTATGAACCAAGGCAAAATACAATGTAAAAAGGAAGTGTT
Source organism: Dermacentor albipictus (assembly GCF_038994185.2). Lineage (NCBI taxonomy): Eukaryota > Metazoa > Arthropoda > Arachnida > Ixodida > Ixodidae > Dermacentor > Dermacentor albipictus. Next base: position 15,807,882 of record NC_091828.1, on the reverse strand, counting down.
GAGAAAAAAATGACCAGGCTTTCCAGAGCGCTCCAATGCCAAATGCAAAGCCTTACATTTCAAGTGATGAATATGGTTGTGAAACTTCAGGTTACAATCTATTTGTACACCAAGGAATTCTACACATTCAGTTATAGTGATATGAAGTGATCCAAGAATTATAGAAGTAGTGTTAGGTGTACGTTTCCTGTGCAATCTGAAAACCGTAAACTTAGCCTTAAATGGGTTGAGGACTAATTGATTACTAGAACAAAAGCGAACAATCTGTCTTGAAACCATATCTAGTTTCAGAGCTAAGGAAACAATACAAGTATCAGATGTTGAACAGCGGTGTCATCCGCATATAAATGACAGTATTTATTAGTTGTTTAGGCAGGTCATTAACATTGATTATAAAGAGTAGCAGGCTTGAATTAGAGCACCGAGGCACACCTTAGTTGAATGTTTTTGTGCCAGAAGAACAGACTCCACAGCTATTTCTTGCCTGTTCAGTAAATACGACTTTACAAATTTTAATGGAGGACCAGAAAGACCAAAAGCTTCAAGACTGTTGCAGAGTTAGAAGTATGAAAAGCCTTACTAAAATAAAAACAGAATCGACAAGATATCCAGAATCAATAAATCATCACCACCATCATCAGCAGCAGCAGCAGCCTGTTTTATGTCCATTGCAGGACGAAAGCCTTTCCCTGCAATAACAAGTTCTCATAGTTAAACAAAACATGTTTTTGCGTAATAATAAAGCTAAAACAGCTTTTTACGTGCTGTTTTAGTAGAAAATGAATGATTGTGAAAGACGGAACGGCGCCTGCCAGGCGCATCTTCAAGGTGTCCTGGCTCTCCGAGAATGCTGCCAATCCGAAGTCACAATACACGGCATTCCCACGTATACCACAGCGCAGCAGCACCAGATTTCCCTCTAGGTAATATAGTGAGAATATGTTCCCTGGTGGTAAACTGTGCTTCAATCTCAAAGTCGTACAAAGTTTATGTAATGTGCTGTGGATTATATAAGATGCTGCAGAAATGAAATTTGATTTTACGCGATAATTTTTTAGTAAAACTTCATTTACTGTATCGCAAACCAACGCCACTAGTCTAAAGATCTAAGTCAATCCGAAGCCTGTACTTCCCATAATTCCCATTCCCACGTAGGTTGAGGTAACGCTCAGGAGAGCCCCCGCAGACACTAGTGCCACATTACCCTCTAGGGTAACTTGGAAACTATGGTTTACGCTAATACCCCACTCACACAGGGTATTTTCTACCGCGGTCAAGCCCGATCCAGACCGAATTTTCGGATCGCGATTGAAAGTGCTGCGTGTGACACCAGTATAAACATGGGGCGCCAGGGGTCGGTAAAGGTTCGTTGCACTATGCAGGGTAAATGATATCTTCCCTGCAGGCTAGAACGAATTCGTTTACGCTTACCGAGACTTAGCGTTAACCGGCACCTTTTTTCTTTCTTTTCTTTTGATCGCTCTGGAGATTGATGCCTACATAGACTTTCACGCGGCCACCGGCACGATTCTCGGCAGGCCGATGAGAGGTATTTGTTATGATAGAAGAGCTGAGAGGTCGGCCTGAATCAATGTTCTGACCTGCTACGGTCAGAACTACGTACGGCAGGCAGATGACTTATGTAGCTTTTAGCACCGATAGCGTGCGCCGATTCGCGATGCGTCTCTCTCGCCGTTCATCCCCGACACGGCTAATCATGCCGTCAGCGTGGAGCGGCGACCAGCCTCGAGCATATGTCAAGGCAGTCAACAGTACGCGCAAGCTAGGCTGGTGCGTGTTGTTTGAAACAAACTGAAGCAACGGGATGCTAACTGCGCACCAATTTAACGGTCAACCTAGAACAATATTCGGTTCTGCATATAGTCGGACAACAAACTCCCTCAAACACCAGTGTTTGTCCACTGCAAATGAAATTAATTCTGACTCCTGTCGTCGTCCACTCGGATGACGACAGGAGTGAGCAGGCGAAAGTTGTCGGCTAGCTACGAAACAGGTGACGCCAGGCACCGCAGTGCACTTGCGAAAAAATAAGCTGCCTGTGCGAGGAGCGACGACGAACAGCAAGCAAAACAGGAAACGCCAGCCGACTGTGACGAAAGGGTGCTCGGCCAGCAGGCTCATTCAAAGTTGGTGTAAGGCACGGCGATTCGAAGGTGTGTTATCCGCAACAAAGTATGAATCCAGTAGTGCCGAACAGGGGCGTGGCGGACTGCGCGAGGCGACTAATACAGAAAATGCAGGCGGACGTATTTCCTACCTGCGTCAAGCAGAGGCTCCTCTCGCGAGATCACCGACAGGCGCTTCGCTCCTTCTAGGAGCAGTCGGGCATCCGACGATGGCACGACAAAGTACCTCGGCCGCACAAAGGCCGGATCACAATCCCAAATAGCTTGAAACCTCACAGCCCTCGAAAAAGTAACCGACGGCGGCAGACAGACATTTTTGGAGCGTGCGTACTTTTCACCAGATCCAGGTATGAACGACCACCGTTTTTCTTACTTCTGCGTAATTATTTAAAGATGGCGCTAGTAAAAAGACCGAAGATGCATGCGATTGACGTGTGCACGTTTGCGGCACTCCTGACCTTTAAAAAATTCCTGTCCACAACTACTCGTCTAATTAAAAACAAACATCGCTCACATGGTAGCATATTGTAGTCTAAGTTGTTTGAGATGTATTTAAACATCGGTAATTGCCTGCATTTTGTAGAATGAAGCAGAAACTGCTTTTGCAAACGGAAGTTAAGCTGCTGATTTGACATGTTGCGTCATCTGGCGGGTGGCTAGGGAAAAAATTCTCGCATCGGAGCACGCGTAGAGTTTCACCATTTCACATCAGAGGAAGGCAACTGAGGAGAGGCCCTACCCACAGAACACCTACCTACCCCCTCCGCGCATCTACAGGTTTTCCCGCTCAGTTTAATCCGAACGCCATTGAAAATAATCCAGGTGCCAGCCAATTTAATCTGAGTGCCAGCATTTTTAATCCCAGTGCCAATAATTTAATCCATGCGCCATCACTTTTAATCCCAGCGCCATCCGAATTAATCCGCGTGCCAACTCATTTAATCCCTGCGCCATCCATTTTAATCCAAGTGCCACACATTTTAATCCCAGTGCCAGTCAATTTAATCCTGTGGGAAATTGATTGAGAAACGAATAATTCTTGCAGAAGAGCTCGTAACAGGAGTCATGAATGCCGTGTATTCATTGATGTGATCACTATATTGGCGTCTGCACTACAGGAGCACAGTTTCCACGCTACCGGTCTTGTCATGGTTGCTTCAGAAACACTTCCGTGTGTTATACCGCTCGCTCATTTCCTCCTTCTTGAGTCGCATTCCCGAGTGACAAGAGACTCACATAAGCGAATGGAATGGAATGGAAAACTTTATTGACTCTTTTAAGGTTTTAGCGGGTCGAGGCCGAAGTCTTAATTCTTGAAGCTTGGGTCCTCTTCAGCCATGGATGGGCCCCGAGTCCAGGGCTTCACTGAGCCGGGCCGCCTCGCACGCGTGCGCTATTAGAGCTCTTTGAGCCTCTAGCTCGCGGCTGGTGAGCCAGCTCTCCCATTGCTCCGCACTTGGTGTTTTGTGTTTGTGGAATGCCTGGTTTCTTGTACACTCCCATGTAATGTGGTATAATGTTGGCTTAGCTCCACACCACGGACAGGTTGCGCTATACTGCATGGGGAACATCCTACTTAGTATGTGTAAGTTTGGAAAGAAGCCCGTTTGCAGTCTCCGCCAACCTGCGGCCTCCTCCTTTGTTAATGCTTCATGTGGTGGGGGATATTGATATCTTAGCCCCTTATAGAGGTAAGTGCGGCAGAATCGTGACGGATATTAGGCGACTTGGGTCGCGATCATGACATGCGATTTCCTTCCCTATCGCCTTGCATATCGATCGACATTGTTCGCAAGGGTCAAAACTTGCTCAAAATTACTCAGGCACTTGGCATAATCACTAAGCGATTCAATATAGCTCACTAATCTTGTATTTTCTATGCACTCTTATGCTTCCGTCATGCATACCGAATGAAATGGTTCTGAAAATGCAACAGCTTATCCTTGAGCGACATGATTAGCTCACTTGTGACTCGCTCGACGCCACCGCCGTCGCACCTCTCCTAACCTGCCTACTAACATATCAAAGGAAATCGCTTTCAAAGCTCAAAGACATGCCCTCTATCAATGACTCAAGTGACGCGATCACTAGTGACTGGCGTGACGTCACCACGCTTCTCACGCATGCACTATCCTAAACTGCCAGCATGCATATCAAACGAAGGGGCTTATAAAGGATAATAACCGGCTCACTATCACCCAGCCAATGACGTGATCACTAGTGACTCCCATGACGTCATCATGGTTCTCACCCGACCATGCACTCTCCTAACCTGCCCACATGCATATCAGACGAAATGGCTTTTGAAGAGCAACAACCTGATCATTATCACAAAGTCAAATGAGCTGATCACTAGTGACTTACGTGACGTCATTACGGCTCTCACCCAACCATGGCGACATGCATATCCTGGCGACATGCATATCAAACGAAATGACTCTTAAAGAGCAACAACCTACTCATTATCACAACGTCGAATGGGGTGATCACTAGTGACTCACGTGACGTCTCCACGGTTCTCACCCAACCATGCACTCTCCTAACCTGGCGACATGCATATCAAACGAAATGACTTTTAAAGAGCAACAACCTGCTCATTATCACAACGTCGAATGGGGTGATCACTAGTGACTCACGTGACGTCTCCACGGTTCTCACCCAACCATGAACTCTCCTAATCTGGCGACATGCATATCAAACGAAATGACTTTTAAAGAGCAACAACCTGCTCATTATCACAAAGTAGAATGAGGTGATCACTAGTGACTCACGTGACGTCACTACGGCTCTCACCCAACCGTGCACTCTCCTAACCTGGCGACATGCATATCAAACGAAATGACTTTTAAAGAGCAACAACCTGCTCATTATCACAAAGTGGAATGAGGTGATCACTAGTGACTCACCTGACGTCACTACGGCTCTCACTCAACCATGCACTCTCCTGACCTCCCAGGTAGTACAAAAGAGATACGTAACGTTTTCGTAGCGTTTATCCAAGACGATAAAAACGGGTTAAAGAAGACACGAATGAGAGAACTTCGGCGGGAAAACGTCGTATATCTCTGCTAATGTCCGGCTTAATTACTTTCTTGAGACGATCTAGAACAGGTCTGCAAGACGTATTCGAAAAGCTGGTCTAGAAATAGGATTGGGAAAGACACAAGTAATCCCTTTGCCAAAACTATTCGTAACCAATTTCTAAACGTTTTTAGGACGTTATCAAAAAGCTGGTCTAGAAGCGTTCTTGAAAGGTTTACGATTATCTGAAGCTAATTTTCGCGGGTGACGGGCGCGATCAGACATCGTAGTTCAAAACACGCGTTTAGTTTCGCCTCACGTGACTGGCCTATGCCGCGCAGACGTCGTCAGCCGCACCCGTTGGCACGGCCTAGGCCAATCGCGTGAGGTGAAACTGATCGGGCGTTTCGAACAACGATCTCCAATCGCGCCCCAGATGAGTAGAAGCGTCGGTGTTGACTGTAAGAGCCAAGGCGCAGTGCCAAGCACTGTTCCCCGCATGGCCGGCGCATTCCCTACCGAGTCGCACGAAAATGAGCCTGTTAGGAATAATAAATCCTTAATACCGCCTTTAGTAAGCTACGATGCTTACAACCACAATGGGAATGACATCCTGCAAAGAACAAATGGCCACGTCTTGGCAGGTGGCCAGACCAAGCCTTTCATGCCAAGAGTGCATGAAATGAGAACATTGTGACAAAGCAAAAACACTTTATTAAAATGTAATGCTTATGCAAGGTTCGAACAAAATGTGTGAGAAATGCAAATAGAAGTAAAAGTACATCAACAATGACAAAAGTCGCAGAAAGGATTCGTAATGAACTCGAAAGTGAACATTCACTAGCACATGAATTCCAAGTACACAAACAAAAATGAACAGAAAAACCTGGAGTGTACTAAAGTGTCTAATTTATCGTAGTAAAGTGCACGTGCTATTATATGGACTAGAGTTATGCAGAAGTGACATCGGAGCGAATGGAAGAAGTAGACTGAAAAATACAAGAGTATGAATCGGATGGTAAGCAATGTTACCAATCAGCTAGAAGCTTGAAAAGAGCACAAAAAGAAATACCACCGCATACCATCATAAAACAATCCTGTGACAGAAATAAAAAAAATGGGAACAATGCAAAATTGGAAATATTGCCTTTAGGATATATCAAAGAGGGTAATGGCGAGAAAAAATAACCATACAACAAAAAAGCAATACAGTGAAATTAGTACAGAATACTTAAACGGGGGATTCAGTGTAACAAGTGAACACTACTGTAGTGTGTATTGTAATGCTGCATCTTGCCATTCCAGAACGTGAGAAATGAATATGCAAGCCTCATATTAGAAACTTACATAAACATGGAAATAAACTGGAATGCACTGGAAGCTGCATTTGTGTAACAAAGGAAGCAATGGTCATAATAAATAGTAAGTGTTTTATCTAAAAAGCACTTTACAAGAGGCAAAGTTGTACCTCTCAGGCAAAAACAAAGTTGCAACGAATAATTTGCAAACCAGCAAATACATTAATTAGCACACTGACATGTCACACTTTGCGCACACCTCAAGTCTCCTAAAGTAAAAAAAAGCACTCTGAACGAGAAAAACGTTTAACACATGTAGCCCAGAGCAAATTCTTTGCCAGTTCACTCACACTTTCACATACAAAAACATTTGCCACAAAGTCCAGGCACAGTTCCACTGATGTTTACCAATTCACCCCCACTTTCACGTCCAAAAATATTTGGCACACAGTCCAGGCAGAGCTTCATAGATAAACAGCTTGAGAGCACCCTACTGATTATTGTGCAGTCCCGCTGCTTTAAATAGAACTGCCGCACATGCTGGTAGTGGTTTCAATGTAGACACACTTGCCCTGGACAGGCATGCTCAGATACCTGCACTGGTGCTCCATTTTGTCGAAGTAGACACATTGATGCACTACGCTGGTAATTGAAATATTTTGAATCCACAAGTACTGGCTTCACCAGAAAGACTTGCCTACATACCACCACTGGCATATATATGCACTTGCTCTTCACTCAGTAGCACTGAACTTAAAGTGTTCCCTATATGGGAGCCATGTGTAAAACCGGTGTCACACGACCACTCTCAATCGCGATCAAGCCCGATCCGGATCGAAATTATCGATGCGACTGGCTCACTCTCGTAGCTTGCGCAGAGGAGCCAATCACGACCGGGAAATTCGATTTTTAACGGACTGGATAGCGGCTAAGAGAGCCCCGTGTGAAACCGGTATCAAATAATGCACAGACGAACGCTAGGAAAATGTGCTGCACAAGGACAAAGAACTGCAACATCCCCTGTTGTGTGAAGCGCGCGAACAGAACACATGTATATATATATAAAAAAAACTGCTGGGAGCGCTTCGCAAACTCCATGCGCACACATGGCACCCGCACGAACTCGGCACGAAGGGCGCACAGCGTACATTCCGACACATGTCCCAAACTGCAAACAATCGTACTACCTAAAGCATACAAGTTATTTTATACCAAGGGCATATTCGACTCACGTATGCAGTATCCACAAGCGAGTTATGCAGCGTACATCCTGTATCCATTCGCCACATAGTAAAATTGATAACAAGCACAAAGCTACAAGGGACTCAATACATTACTACCATTTGAGACGTCAAATAAAATCGAATTTGGCCGTTTCATATGTTGGACACAATATATGGACACACGTGGTACCCGGTAAGACCATGAAATACCCATCACGTGGGTAAAGGGGACAAAAACACAATCGAGAACCTGAAGCGCAAACGATAAAAGCACGGTATGGTGCACGCAAAATTCTGTCAGTGCGCTGTAGCGCGAGGGAAGAAAATAGGGCGAGCACTTGACCTCACCTTTTGGGATACCGCACTAGTACTGAATCATTTAAAAAAAGCCTGTTTGAACCAGTTCTCTTCTCTGCAACACTCTTGCTAAACGGGAGACTAAAATACCACGATGACGGCTCTATTGCGGAGATGGGCAAGGGGCGCACAGAGAGAAATTTTGCCGCCTTTCTTCGCATTCTGCAAAATGCTTTCTTGTTAGGATCACGCAGAGCGGCCGATGCCGACGCCAGGGACACACAGGCACGATTTCGTCCCTCTAACTTTCGTCCTTATATTGCCTTTAACGCCTTAATTACAGCGTCAGTGAAAAGGCGCCTCACATAACATGACAATGAACTTGAAGAACTGATTAGTGCCCTCCACTCCGCGCCCTCCAATTGAAAACACTACTGATTTCCAAATTAAACTACACAAACAGATCGCACTACCCAAACTAATCACAGAACGTCGTTTTCTTGACGGCAAAACCCTGCAACACTTACATGACAAAGGGCAGCGGCAGCACATTCAGAACAGTCGCAAACAGACCATAGTGCCATGCGAGTGCGATAACGCAACTATGCCAGGCTTCACGAATAACGTGGCCGCCTTGGTCACATAACAATTGAAAACACTACTGATTTCCAAATTAAAACCACACAAACATATCGCACAACCCAAACTGATCACAGAATGTCGTTTTCTTGACAGCAAAACACTGCAGCACTTACATAGCAAAGGGCAGCGGCAGCGCATTCAGAACAGCCGCAAACACACCACAGCGCAATGCGAGTGCGGTGACGCGACGACGCCATGACGACGCGACCGACGCGACTGTGCCCGGCTCGCCCGGCTGCCCGGCATCACGAATCACGTGGCCACCTAGGTCACATGATTTGACGACGGTATCGCCACCTTGCGCAAGGTTGTATCGCGTTGATGGGTTATTGAATATTGTAGAAGCCGCTAAAGAGGCTGACGCGCCATGGCGTGGCGGTGGCGCCTTGAGTCGTTTTCAAAACGTATTCACCCCTCGCTTTTAAGCTGCCTGGCTTCCAACGTTATCAAAACGTCACCCCACGTTTTTAAGTTATCTTGTTTGGAACGTCTTTGATGGGTCGATTTTGGTCAAAAATTCGTTTCAGACGTTGAATCCTTTAATACGACGTTTTCAAGACTTTGTGTGCTACCTGGGCTGCCGACATGCATATCAAACGAAATGGCGCTTAAAGAGCAACAACCTGCTCATTATCACAAAGTAGAATGAGGTGATCACTAGTGACTCACCTGACGTCACAACGGTTCTCACCCAACCATGCACTCTCCTAACCTGGCGACATGCATATCGAACGAAATGACTTTTAAAGAGCAACAACCTGCTCATTATGACAAAGTAGAATGAGGTGATCACTAGTGACTGACGTGGCATCACAACGGTTCTCACCCAACCATGCACTCTCCTAACCTGGCGACATGCATATCAAACGAAATGACTTTTAAAGAGCAACAACCTGCTCATTATCACAAAGTAGAATGAGGTGATCACTAGTGACTCACGTGACGTCACCACGGCTCTCATTCAACCATGTACTCTCCTAACCTGCCGACAAGCATATCAAACGAAATGACTTTTAAAGAGCAACAACCTGCTCATTATCACAACGTCGAATGGGGTGATCACTAGTGACTCACGTGACGTCTCCACGGTTCTCACCCAACCATGCACTCTCCTAACCTGGCGACATGCATATCAAACGAAATGACTTTTAAAGAGCAACAACCTGCTCATTATCACAAAGTAGAATGAGGTGATCACTAGTGACTCACGTGACGTCACTACGGCTCTCACCCAACCGTGCACTCTCCTAACCTGGCGACATGCATATCAAACGAAATGACTTTTAAAGAGCAACAACCTGCTCATTATCACAAAGTGGAATGAGGTGATCACTAGTGACTCACCTGACGTCACTACGGCTCTCACCCAACCATGCACTCTCCTAACCTGACGACATGCATAACAAACGAAATGGCTTTTAAAGAGCAACAACCTGCCCATTATCCCAAAGTAGAATGAGGTGATCACTAGTGAGTCACGTAACGTCACTACATTCGCACGCGAGCGTCAACTCCCCTTACCTGCCGGCACGTATATCAAAAGAAATGGTTTTCAAAGGGCAGGTAACTGCTTACTATCGCTCATTAACATGACGTGATCACTAGTGACTTACAATGCGCTCTTCCAAGTAACTTGCTCAAGATAGCGTGTTAGAGAAGAGACGCATTGACACGCGCAAACCGTGTTATGATGGTGACTCACATGACGTCTCCATGAAGGCTATTTAGCACGCACTCTTCATTAAGGGATGCAGTAATATAAGAAATATTTTTAAAAGGCCAAAATATGCGAATTGAGTCACACCTTTTTCTTACAAATGAATTGGTCATTATGGAACGGTGGCTCTCATTTTGCCAGAAACCTTGTCATGCTACCGACCTCGAAAGGAAATATCCTTGTAAGGGCTTACACTTTGATGGTTGCCTCGCGTTAATCAAATATAAGTGGACAATTGACGAATATCTGAATCTCGGATGTGTGGGATTGAGTGCGCCTTCTTTTCTCCTAAAGCTCGTGTATGGACTGCAAGAAGTACAACCGAAAAAATAGCGTCGTGATGTATTTTATGAGACATCTCACTCGACACGAGATGTACAAAGATACGGTGAGATCTTTTGAACGAAAATATGTAATTTATTCGATGCGGTATTTAATTTCACAAGATACCAGGGCACTTCCTGAATGGGAGTATAGAAACAAACCGAGAACAACTACATGTCTTCCTCTCTAAGCGCAGCCTGAACGAAAGAAAAGTTGCGCCTATCAAATGTAGCGCAATGCACGCGTTGCACAAGTGCCATTGCGTGTTGTGCAGCATTTACAAGCAACGAGCGCCTGTGCTCCTTTTGTGTGACTCCTTGTGGAGTCACCAGCACTGCGTCGCGCCGCTCACTGAGGTAGTGTTTAACTTGACATTTAAACTTCGAGAAAACTTCCTCTATGGGATTAAAAAAAGGGCTGATGGCGGCAGGCGCTTGATGGAATGGTTCGAGCTGACCAGATTTGCCTGTTCCGCGCGATTGTGAGCGGGAGCGTTGTCGAAAATGAAGACAGCCTCTGCATCCGGCTCCTCAGAGTCAACATGGGCGGAAACATCGGCGAGAAAGTCATTGAATACGATCCAATGGACTCTTTCGACAATTCGTCAGTGCAGCACACCGTTTGCCGACATGCAGGCGATGATGTTGATGTTCGCGCCTTTCGTCGAAGTCGTCGTCTGGAGCGCTGCCGTGCCCTTTTTCGCGCGGCCGAATTTTCTTGAGCACCATATATTGTAATTCGTTTCGTCGACGTAAAAGCGGCAAACCCGGGGCCCATTGGTTTGTAACCATTGCGCATACTCTTTTCGCTTCTTCTTCACGTCGCAGCGGTTGTGGTCCACCGGCCTCGGGGTCGCTAATTTGGTGGAGTAGGTGTGTGCGTCGAGGAGGCGGTCAACAGAACTGGTGCTGATTGTGAGGCCAAGTATTTCTTGTTCAACGGTTCGCTTTACCTGTTTCAGCGTGAACGCTGCGTTCTCGTCGACAGTTCTTCCCACGAAACACGCAAGCAGCTATTTGATGTCTAAAAGATGTCTTCAACGGCTAATTCAAAAGCCTAGTAGCTGTCTTGATCAAGACATTTTGTAGCCATGGACGTCTAGAAGTACTTCAGTTAGCCCTGCTAACGTTACGCTAAAAGTTGGCTAATGGACAGCTTGACAAGAACAACTGAAGACTTTTATTAGACATTCCCTCAAATTTTTGCGGCAGCTCTTACAGTAACACGACGTTTGCCCACAGTTACAATTTATTTTAAACGAGGCATGGACATCAGAAAAAAAAGTTTATATTGTCGGATAGAGTGATGCAGAGGTAGTTTTTCCAGATGTGAAACATGGGAATAGTGTAGTACAGCCTCATTGGTCAATTTGTGCTTTTTAATTAGACCAATCAATTGAATGCCACCTGTCAGAATTATTTTGCAAATCAAACAAGATCTGTATTGTATGCTGATATATCTCCAATGTTCACTCATTGACCTAAACAAGAACATCTCTGCGTGAAACACACCATTATTGACAAAACTTCGCCCTGCTGGGTCTCCACCAAATTGAAATAGTTTCTAGCAAAGAAAAATTTTGTCAGTGATGCTGCAGTTCAGGCAAAAATTATATCCTGGTTTCAGCTACAGGGGGCACAATAGCCTTACACCAGTATACGAAACAGAACACTGTGCTGCAATGAGTTAAGAAATAAAGGATAGTACACATCTGGAAAAACACTCTGCGAACCACTCTAACTAGCAATATAAATATATTTTTTCTGATGTCCATGCTTCATTTAAAAGTAAATTGTAACTTACTTTCCGGGTGCCTCTTGTAAGGTAACGCCAAATGCTTGCACAGCATCACGCAGAAATAATGGCCAGTTCTTCGGCATACCATCCATTAGTGAATTCCTTGTATGTTGCATGTTACAAGATACTGAAAGATAAATCATAATATGCTGTTATTTTTTTTCATAAATTGTATGATGAGCTTTTCATGCATAAAAGGTGATTGCAAGCTAAAATGCAGCAAGGCATCAACTTCACACCATGTCACATACTCATACTTTATTACCTAATAGATTAGAAAAGATGCAGAAAGCGTAATTAAGAAGAGTGACAAATAGCAGCAAAGGTGATCATCGATAAATCTTGAAGATGATTGCCACCGCTGCCAGAGTAGACCAGCCTTCGTAGGAGAGCACTGGCTGCCCACAAAAGCTTGCTGTCACAGGCCACCCGTGACGGTTCTTGTAGACATAGGAAAGCAATACCTGCACAGAACAGGAAAAAAAGGGCAAGGGAGGAAATGGGAATGTTGAAATTGGAACTTCAATTCGCAATACGTGCTACGTAAGAAGTTTGGCTTACATTAAAAATAAATTTAAGCATTCCTTTCTCTTAAATTACGGGTATCTTAAGGTATGTATGCAATGATGTTTAAAATGACTAGTATATTTCCTATCATGAGAAGCCAACAAACACTGACACCAAGGACAACATAGGGGAAACTACTTGTGCTTAATAAATTAAATAAACGATAAATTAATGGAAATTAAAGTGGATGAAAAAACACCTTGCCGCAGGTGGGAACTGAACCCACAACCTTCGCATTTCGCGTGCTATACTCTACCAATTGAGCTACAGCGGCGTCGTTTTCCCATCCACTTTCTTGGGTATTTATGTGTCCTAGTAGAACACTGGGAGTGTTAGCCAGCGCCCCAACTCAGAGGCCTTGTTCCTGGCATATAGTCATTAAGTTGCATAGCAGAGTCAAAGTCAGCCTTTAAATTATTGTATGGTGTTTTGTGGCTAAAAAGCCACTTATCAACCTGTCAAACAAGTCTGAGAAGCTTCCTGCAAAATATAAACAGTTTAAAACAGTAATTCACTCTGCAGGTAAATGATGTACTAACTTAAGTTAAATAGCGTCTTATATTGTTGAACTAAAAGCAAGTTTGGCATTTTGCGCTGCCTAGCTGTTGCCTTTCTTTCAAACTTAAACATGACACAGTACAGAGTAAGCAGGTAGCATGCAAAGGAGGACTGGTGATAAAGTAGTGTTCCAAAGTAACACTCCTAGCTGGATCAATCACTTTTGTTGATATATTTTCAAGTGACCCTAATTGGCTTCGGACAATACCTCACACAAATGATGCAACACCTTGGATGATGCTTCATACAAAGTTGAAAGTATCTCATGATGTGATCAAACGATAACATTGCCCGCTGACTTGGAAGTGTTAACATGCTGTTTGCGTGAGAAAGTGCGAAGTGATTCGTATAGGTGGCAAATTATCAGTGTATCTATACTCTCAGGTAATTCTGAGCATCTATGCTGACTTGCAACTGAGAAGCTACTGCACACAAAAAGGTGTATTCAAGTGCACACAATGGTCCATGCAGAATAATTGCCCACCTAGTGAAGAGGCAAATGTGGCAGGCTAATGGGCCAGGGCAAATAGATTGATAAATTCTGATAACACATCCAATGATATTATTGAAATAGGTGATAAAAAACAGCACAGGTAAAATTGCAGTCATGACAAAATTTTAAAAGCACCTCTGCAAACTGCTGGAACCCTCAGCATCATGCCTGTTCTACACGCACATATGTTGCAGCGCAATCTATATCTCAGACGCAGGCGCATCCACAGATCACTTTGTGATCTCCTCACAATAAGGTTAAAAAACAGTCTGGCACAAGCTACTTGATGCGATTCATTTTGCAAGCACCAGCCAAGTGCTCATGGTGGTAGAACGAAATTGAAGTTTGTCCTTGTATGGAAGCCTTGGCCCATGTTTTATCAATTCTAGCGGCAAAGCACACCTTTTACAGCACACATAAATCTTAAATAAGACTGCTTGCTGATGCTGTACAGTAAGTTCCTGTAAAGAAACTATCACACAGAAAACATTTAGAATACCAAACTAATCAAATACTGGCTTGAATACATTTGTGCATTAGGGAAGCAAGGGTAATGTACACTGTTGTAGAAAATTTTTACTCATGTATGGAATACTTCTATGACACAGCAGAGTTAATTTGTGAGTTCTTACATAGCAATGACTACCTACAGGTAAATTTTGTAAGGCTTAGGGAAACTAATTATTAGTAGAACTGTGTATGTACACTGGCACTGAGAAATTGGTTATAATAGTGGCAGCTTATAATGGACCAGAGCTAAAAAATGGCCGTTGGTGAGACACCAACTACACTCTAAGAACAGTTTACACCCTTTGGCTTGCCCCTTCTGCCACACAAAAATAATCGTCATCTGCCTTGATCCGTTTCCTTTCTTTATCGCTGCAAGCCCGGAACTTTCCAGTGACGAACGGCACGCGCGTTATCAGAAGAGGCACTCCAAAGGGTGTAAACTGTTCTATGCTGATAACGCGCGTGCCGTTCGTTACTGGAAAGTTCCGGGCTCGCAGCGATAAAGAAAGGAAACGCATCAAGGCAGATGACGATTATTTTTGTGTGGCAGAAGGGGCAAGCCAAAGGGTGTAAACTGTTCTTAGAGTGTAGCTATTTTACCACGAAGCGCCCCCTGGCCTTAACCCACATAAAAAGCACTGGAAGGACCAGAGAGGGTACAGTACATTGGCTTACACTGATCATGATGAGGTCCCGTCATCCAGCTAGCGCCAAGGTACAAGAAGGATGTCCAGCCGTCTATAGAGTGAAAGGGACAAAATAAGATAGCATCAAGTCAGTTGAAAGGCAGATTTGCAATTACACATAAGGTGACCCAGTCACAGTCATTCATTAATAAATGCCAAGCTGTCGTGATTTCACTCCCAGATGAAGCACCTACTAGGTTAAAGGTTTTGCTGCTTACTTAGAACAAAACAAGTGAAATTTGTACATCAGCAGACGATTTAATTTGGAATTGTATAGATGAAGTAAACATTGCAGTTATTTTTTTTGTTTTGCTATAAAGTGGGATAGCTACAAACTGCATAGTCACTGACACACGCGCGCACACGTAAGTACAAAAGGACACAAAATAAGGCGAGTTCAGTCGGGTTCAGCATTACAGCCAGCGCGTCATCTTCGAATGCACTCCTTTCGGTTGGCTCGTGCTACGTTAACCACAGGCTAACAAGCAGGGCAAAATTCTGACTGTTGTTGCGGAAGTCGTGGAGCGCGGTAGTGCTGAACGGCTGAACACAAGCAGAACCCTCGTATAAAAGTAATGACGAAAACTCGCAGGGCAGAAGAGCCCATATATCAAGAATTGCCGCGGGTAACACCTAAATATATTCACATTGTTGACGAAAAACGAAGCGCAATGTATTTCACTTACCGAAAAAAGTGTTATCCGAACGTGCGACGTACAAAGACGCACCGAGACACGAAGGCGGCGAACGCAGATCCCGCCATTGTGGTAGTAAGCTGTCGGCGAAAACACGCAATACAGCCGATGTCACGAAGCACTGATGCAAAACACACGGCAAACAGCATCAGCACAGCTAAATGACTCCAGTTAATATCCAGTATAAATGTACAGAACGGCTTGAACAACTGGCATAACGAACCCACGACCGAGAGATTGCGGGCGGGAGTGGCCGTTTTTTTCAAACTTCCTGCCTCCCAGTGTTTCCAGCACAGAAAGAGATGTCCGACAAATTTGGATTGTGCCGCCGAAGTGGTCGCAGCGCGGTGGCTCTGTGACACCGCTGTGCAACACCGGCATTTCGCTCCTGCTGCTGCGCGAGCATAGAATGGTTTCCAGGCGTCGTGTGCGCGCCCTGTATGGAAAACAATAACACGCCCTTGATTGTTGAAGTTCTGGTGTGAAATTATTTAATATTAAAGCCAATTAACTTATGTTGCTTCGAACGAGTTCGATTTGTCTGAGGCGTCTTTTATTCGCTAACGTCGACGGCCGACGGTAACCGCACATTTAATACGTCGTTTGGCATTTTATGCACTTTTAGACAAAAAGATCTAGAAAAGTTCTTGAGTTAGACATTCTGAATGCGTTTACCAAAACAGACTCTAGTGACACCCGTATAGTGGGTTTTGCCGCAGATAGAATATATGCTAGCATATTCAAAGTGCTGAGGTTATGTTTAGAAGAGAGAGAGAGAGAAATAACGTTTATTTGCACCCGCAAAAAGTGCCCCGAGGAGGCAAGAGTCTTCCTGTCTCCTCGGCTTACTCCTCCCCGTTCAGCTGGCTGATGCTCCTTGGAGCTCAGCGGTGTCTAGGGCCATGCGGATGACTTCTCTTTGGTCATCTTCCTTTGAGCTGGCCATTAAAGTCTCCCAGGATTGTCTATCCCTGTCTGGTTTATTGTATCGAGGACATGTCCATAGTATGTGGATCATGTCCGCCTTTGCCCCGCAGTGTTTGCAACTCATGGCCTCAATGCTATGGTGCCATCTCTTCAGAATGTAGGGGTTGCAGATCACCCCCGCTTGGAGTTGCCTCCATGTTATCTCTTCTTGCTTACTTAGTTTCTTATGCGCCTCTGGCAGTGTTTTCCTTCCCATTCTATAATAATCGAGAATTTCGCTGTAAGTGTTTATACCTTCCTCTTTTTGTAGGGGCTCCCTGGCTGTAGAGGCTGCAGAAATTCTATTTTCAGTCTTATCATAGACCAAGACGTCTATAGCCGTTTGTAGCCATTTCAAGAAGTTTTTAAGAGGTTTTGTGTTTCGTGGGTTGTTACGACGGCGACCACATCGGCACCAAACTTTCTGATGGAGCCCCCCGTTTTCAGAGACACTTCACGGTCTGTCGCTGCAATCGACCTTACAGTTTTTAGATTTATGCCGAGCGTCTCGGCGAGTTGTCTCAAATCTCCGCCGCGCCTTGAGGCATCGACGATTCTTGATCGGTCGACGTCAGACACCTTGTTGTTTTTCCTTCGTGGCTTATTTTGATCCCTGAACGGAGGACCCCGCTTTCGCACGACGCTCGCCTGTTCGTCTTCAGGAGTCCCACCTTCCATGGCGGTCAGCTCAGGTAAAAATCAAGCACAGCTGTAGCACCGGGAGCACATAACAATTAAGAGGTCAGACCGCCACTACTACAGAAGCGCCGTGAAGGCCGTCTGCTGAGTGCTCTGTTTTTGTTTCCCCACCATCGCAGGAGAACGGCGTGTGCAGTTTCGCCTGCGGTGACGCAGACGATAACTTGTCTGCTTTAGCGTTTTTGTTCTACTGCTCTATGTCATTCAGAAATACTTCCAGTTGTGTAATTCTAAAGAGAACAAGCTCTTCTTAGTACTTCCACGATTTCCCTGTCGTCTGCAAGCGCGTTCGACTTTCCGCTTGAAAAGCAGACGATATCGTTTCGTAACCTAGCGGACTCAGCAGACGGCGTTCACGGCGCTTAGTTCCGGTCTGACCTTTTGTTATGTGCTCCCGGTGCTACAGCTGTGCTTGATTTTTACCTGAGCTGACCGCCATGGAAGGTGGGACTCCTGAAGACGAACAGGCGAGCGTCGTGCGAAAGCGGGGTCCTCCGTTCAGGGATCAAAATAAGCCACGAAGGAAAAACAACAAGGTGTCTGACGTCGACCGATCAAGAATCGTCGATGCCTCAAGGCGCGGCGGAGATTTGAGACAACTCGCCGAGACGCTCGGCATAAATCTAAAAACTGTAAGGTCGATTGCAGCGACAGACCGTGAAGTGTCTCTGAAAACGGGGGGCTCCATCAGAAAGTTTGGTGCCGATGTGGTCGCCGTCGTAACAAGAACTGTCGACGAGAACCCAGCGTTCACGCTGAAACAGGTAAAGCGAACCGTTGAACATGAAATACTTGGCCTCACAATTAATACAGCACCAGTTCTGTTGACCGCCTCCTCGACGCACACACCTACTCCATCAAATTAGCGACCCCGAGGCCGGTGGACCGCAACCGCTGCGACGTGAAGAAGAAGCGAAAAGAGTATGCGCAATGGTTACAAACCAATGGGCCCCGGGTTTGCCGCTTTTACGTCGACGAAACGAATTACAATATATGGTGCTCAAGAAAATTCGGCCGCGCAAAAAAGGGCACGGCAGCGCTCCAGACGACGACTTCGACGAAAGGCGCGAACATCAACATCATCGCCTGCATGTCGGCAAACGGTGTGCTGCACTGACGAATTGTCGAAAGAGTCCATTGGATCGTATTCAATGACTTTCTCGCCGATGTTTCCGCCCATGTTGACTCTGAGGAGCCGGATGCAGAGGCTGTCTTCATTTTCGACAACGCTCCCGCTCACAATCGCGCGGAACAGGCAAATCTGGTCAGCTCGAACCATTCCATCAAGCGCCTGCCGCCATCAGCCCTTTTTTTAATCCCATAGAGGAAGTTTTCTCGAAGTTTAAATGTCAAGTTAAACACTACCTCAGTGAGCGGCGCGACGCAGTGCTGGTGACTCCACAAGGAGTCACACAAAAGGAGCACAGGCGCTCGTTGCTTGTAAATGCTGCACAACACGCAATGGCACTTGTGCAACGCGTGCATTGCGCTACATTTGATAGGCACAACTTTTCTTTCGTTCAGGCTGCGCTTAGAGAGGAAGACATGTAGTTGTTCTCGGTTTGTTTCTATACTCCCATTCAGGAAGTGCCCTGGTATCTTGTGAAATTAAATACCGCATCGAATAAATTACATATTTTCGTTCAAAAGATCTCACCGTATCTTTGTACATCTCGTGTCGAGTGAGATGTCTCATAAAATACATCACGACGCTATTTTTTCGGTTGTACTTCTTGCAGTCCATACACGAGCTTTAGGAGAAAAGAAGGCGCACTCAATCCCACGCATCCGAGATTCAGATATTCGTCAATTGTCCACTTATATTTGATTAACGCGAGGCAACCATCAAAGTGTAAGCCCTTACAAGGATATTTCCTTTCGAGGTCGGTAGCATGACAAGGTTTCTGGCAAAATGAGAACCACCGTTCCATAATGACCAATTCATTTGTAAGAAAAAGGTGTGACTCAATTCGCATATTTTGGCCTTTTAAAAATATTTCTTATATTACTGCATCCCTTAATGAAGAGTGCGTGCTAAAGCAGAAGACGAGTCGATTCTTGATACTCTCAGTTTTAATTAGGACTCTTTCAGAAACAGCACTTGTTCGGTAAATGATTTGTGGCTTTTCTTCAGGGGGGTAATTCACGAATGCATTCAGCGTTTCGTGCCAAGGATAGCTAAAAAACATAACTTTCGAAATCCATGGATAAGTCGAGTAACGCTGCAGTTGTGGGCATGGCAGTGGCACATCAGACATGTTGACGAACCCGTTTCGCTACGCTGTGCAGGTTCTCGCGGTGGCTCTGGGCATGCAGTCCATAATGCTGGGCTTTGCGACGACAAGGCTGCCTACAAATGATCTTCAATCCAGCGGCTTAGACGGAACGGCACGTGTGGACCAGTGTTTCATCACGGAAATCAACGTTGCAATCGTGACAGCATCTGCGACTGCGCCAAAGCTAGTCACATATCTCATCACGTGAACGTTCGAGACGGTATAAAAGGCTTCGACGCAGCGACTGCAACCAGTGGGCATGGCAGCGGCACATCAGACATGTTGACGAACCCGTTTCGCTACGCTGTGCAGGTTGGTGTTTACTTACCTACACAAGGCTACCGTAATGATGACCGCTTTTTGGTGTTGCTGCCGTGCCTGCCCAATATTGGTGATTTCTTTTCATGTATTTTGTCATTTAAACAGAATCTTTTGCTATGTGGTGACGTTGAGGCCAACCCAGGCCCAACTGAGCGTGAAATGTTGATGGAACTTCTTCAGGGGCAGAGTAACATGACTGCATCTATCAATGATGTTCTGGCAAAACAGGGGAAAATGGAAGCTGCCATTGTAAGCGTGTCCGAGAGAATTAATGGTTTAGAAGCACAGATGAACGTAATAGCTGAGTTAAAGGCGGAAATGAAGGAATTGAAATCTACAGTAGTAAAACTTGAAAGTAACGTGTCATTCTTGACATTCAAGGTCGACGAACTAGAGAACAGAAGTCGAAGGAATAATTTAGTTATATTTGGCATACTAGAAGAAACCACTGAAAGCCCTGATGAACTTACAAATACAATAAGAAACGACATTTTTTTGGCGAAGCTCGGCCTCACTGTTAACAATATTGAAAGGTGTCATAGAATTGGGAAAAAGAAGGGAAAGGCTCGTCCAGTTATAATCAAACTGCTCGACCACCGAGATAAAGTGTCGATACTGAAGGCGTGTCCAAAGCTAAAAGGAAGTAAGTATTCAATATCGGAGGATTTTTCGAAAAACGTGCGCGAAACAAGAAAGAAACTTTGGCTGAGCTCAGCACAAGAACGAGCAGAAGGCGCGAAAGCTAAGCTGGTCTTTGACAAGCTAATCGTAAACGGCACACTGTACGGGTGGAATGAGGAGAAGGGAGGGCGTTTCAATATAGCAAAAAATAAGACGTGACCTATAATATTAGATAGGCGGAACATCACCATCCTTAATGTTAACTGCCGCAGCATCATGAATAAGATCGAGTCCTTTGAAGCGCTGTTGGTCTGCCACGATCCTGATTTAGTTGTGCTCACAGAAACGTGGCTGAACGAAGACGTTTTTGACAGTGAGTTCGTTCCAAGAAACTACAACGTTTTTCGAAAAGATCGTGATCGAAGAGGAGGAGGCGTAGCGGTTCTTTTCAAATCTTCATTACATGTTATAGCAATGCCTGACGTAACAGGCGTGGAAAGCCTATTTTGCAAACTTTACATAAATAAAGTCTGCTACCTTTTAGGAGCAGTTTACAGGCCTCCGAATTCACCTGCCACAATATTTGAACAGCTTAACCAGTATATGCATCGCCACGTAAAGCCTGAAGACAAACTGATTCTGGCAGGTGATTTTAACCTTCCCAATCTGCTCTGGAACACCTTTTCGATAACCAGTGCCAAAAGTGTCGAGAATGAAATGTTAAACATTGTGTTCAACTTCGACCTCTTGCAAGTTGTAAATGAGGCAACCAGAATTCAGAACGGCTCTGAGTCAGTCCTTGATCTGTTCCTTATAAGTGGGAATATTAAAGACAAAGTGATCTGCAGCGTTACCTCCGGCATTTCAGATCACAAAGTAGTAGTCTTGACGTTAGAGGGCGTCGCATTGGAGCAGCGAGGCAATGTCAAGTTGTTTCCTAATTTTTCTAAAGCAGAAGACGAGTCGATTCTTGATACTCTCAGTTTTAATTATGACTCTTTCAGAAACAGCACTTGTTCGGTAAAGGATTTGTGGCTTTTCTTCAAGGGGGTAATTCACGAATGCATTCAGCGTTTCGTGCCAAGGATAGCTAAAAAACATAACTTTCGAAATCCATGGATAAGTCGAGTAACGCTGCAGCTGCAGCGAAAATTCAAACGCCTAAAGAAGAGGGCGAGAACGACAAACAGGTCTGACTTGAAACTAATGGTCGAACAGATATCGGAGGAGGTGAAGAACAAGATTGCGGATGATAAGAAAAACTATTTCGATATAACAGTTTGTAGCGTTCCTATTTAAAGGATACAGTAGACGTAAAGCATTGCTGTGGAACTGGCGTCCATCTTGTCTACATTTTTATTCCCACTTCATTCTTCTCTTCTCCTGTCTCCCGGTTCTCGCGCTTCTTCATCTTCTATTCGAAGGCTCATACCGCTTCACCCTTCCAGGTTTCTTTTGCTAACCCCTCCTGGGGTAATACTTGAAAACGTTTCCAATCGAAGCACATTCAACTGCGCCCCGTTCACCAATGTACCACACAGTCTTCAATATTCCTTTCTGAGTGGCTGTCTTTGTCACAGAGTAAGGACCATAAAATTTGGCACTGGATTCTCTTACTCCTTTCCTAACTAGAATGAGGTCGGTGACTTGAATGTCTGGGATATCTAAGCAATGTCTCTTGTCAAAATTTTGTTTCATTCGTTTACGGTACCTCTCCTCCTGCGATTTTTGTTTCCTCTCCTCGACGATCTTGAGATTTTCTAACAGCCCCAATTCACGGTCCGCCTGAAGAATAGGGGTCTCTCCTGAAGACGCGAACTGCGGGCTACATCCCAAGCCACTGGTGTAGGAGCGATTGTGATGTCGTACAGCTGCTTCTAAAGAGCATTTCCAACCACCAGGGAAACTATCGTACATCCTGATGTATTGTTTTACATCTCGTATAGCACGCTCTGCAAGCCCATTCGCTGCGGTATGGTATGGCGCACAGAATTTGATTGATATATTATGGTCTCGAGCCCATCTTGCTAGCTTTTCACTCTTGAACGCTGGACCGTTGTCACATACAATCGTCCTGGTTGTCCTAAACATTTCCCGTTCGAGAAGGGCGATGACACTATTCGCATCTTCTTTTCCTGCCCGTGCCGCGACCATCCTGGTGCATTCATCTATGGCCAGAAGAAAAGCTTGCGTTTTTCGGACTCCTTCTCGTTTCTTATTCAGCTCGGCAAAATCAAGGTGTATAACTTCAAAAGGCACGTTCGAGTGGCAAGGTATCATGGCGTCCGTAGGCTGCTTATATTTCACTTTGTTGACTTGACAAAGGTGGCATGAACGAACGTATTGCTTGACGTCTTCTTTCATGTGAGGCCACGTAAATCTCTTGACTAGCTTGTTGTAGGTGCGCCAAAATCCGTCGTGTCCTCCAGATTCTGGGCTATCGTGGTACAAATAAAGAACCTTTGAAATCAGCGTTGGCGGGACTTGATAGCGACCTTCCATAAACATCAATTGTTCAGTGCCTTCCCACAATTTTACTTCATTGATTTCTTCAGATTGTTCGGCCTGTATCATCAGTCTAGACAATGCATCTGCATCAGTGAAAAGGGGTCCAGGTCTGTGGGAGATGGTGAAATCAAATTGCTGCAAATAGTTCACCCATCTGGCGATACGTCCCTTAGGTTGGGTCATATTCAAGAGATGAGTGAGGGCCTGGTGATCGGTGAACAAAGTAAACTTCGCACCTTCTAGGTACGTACGGAAGTACTGAATTGCTTTAAGGACTGCAAGCGCTTCCTTTTCAGTAGTGGTGTAGTTGACTTCAGGTGGCTTGAGGGTGTAGCTGTAGTAGCCTACTACGTGTCGCTTTTCTCGGCCGGATGCTTCTGGACATTTCTGGTACAAGACTGCACCTGTTCCATAATGTGAGGCGTCGGTATTCAGTTCAAAGGGTAAAGTGAAATCTGGTATGCGTAGAATAGGGTCAGCAGAGATTCTGTGCACCAGATCACGGTAGACTCTCTCACATTCCTCATCCCACTCAAATGGAACTGTTTTCTGCGTTAGGCGCGTGAGGCATCTTGTTTTTATGGCAAAGTCTTTTATGAAAGGTCTGAAATGTCCTGCTAATCCCAAAAACACACGCAATGAGTGGACGTCATATGGTTTTACCAGTTGGGATATCCTCTCAACGGACTCTTGTTTCGTGCTTTTGGTAGTCCCATCAAAGACTCTTCCAAGAAACACAACTTTTCTTTGAAAGAACGCACTTTTCTTAAAATTAACCTTGAGGTGTGCCAAGCTCAAGGCATTTAATACCTGGGACAGGTGTTCCTGATGCTCTGCCTCTGTTTTGGAGAAGACGATAATATCGTCGATGTACACGTTACAAAAGACACCTAGGAAAGGCTTCAGGACTTCGTTCATTATCTTCTGGAACCATGCTGGTGAGTTTTTCCAGCCGAAAGGAAGCCGGTTATACTCGTACAGGTCGAAGGGCGTGATAAAAGCAGTGTACATTTTTGTTTCTTCGGTTAGCGGGATCTGCCAGAAACCTTTGCACAAGTCAATACGTGAAAAACATCGGCAACCACCTGTCTCATCTATAATCGTGTCTATCTTCGGCATGGGAAATGGTATAAGCTCTGTCTGGCGGTTGAGAACCCTGTAATCTGTGCACAGTCTGAAAGTTCCATCTTCTTTCGGCGCAATAGTTATGGGAGAGGCGAAGGGTGACACCGAAGGCCGGATTATATTCGCGTCTAGCATCTCCTGCAATTCCTTCTTCAACCAAATCTTGCGCTCTCTTGACATGTTATAAGGCGATTTTCGGATGACAGTCTTGTCGGTTAGTTCGAAAGGCACCTTGTGTGACGTCATCGCTGGTGGGTAGCTTCCTATGCATACCAGTTCAGGATAGGTCGTTGCAATATCCCTCGCGCACTTGACAACTCGCAGGTTATCTTTTCTATCAGGCTGTGTCTCTTGCCTTGATAGTCCTTCCACTAAAACAGCATCGTCCCAGTAAACGTTGATTTTTAGTTTCTTTATATCTGGTCTGGATAGCAGAAAGTCATACGTCACCCCCTCAATCACCAGTACTTCACTCTCTATTTGATGACCTTGGAACTCGATGTTTACTGAGGCCCATTGATTATGCATTGTCACTTTTCCGTCGTAGCCTTGCACCCGTAGTACTCTTCCACTATGCAGGTGACTTGCATCTACCAGCTTGGCATTAATTATAGACACAGAGGCACCGCTGTCAACCAAAGCCATCATATGTCTGTTTCCCACTTTGACAGGGATGTGAAGTAGGCTAGAGCAAGTTAAATAAACAGTCTCAGTTGTGGTCATCGGGTCGGACTGATCACCCTTGTTTATCAGTTTTGTTGTCGTCGGAGCCTCTTCAGCGTCCGAAAGGAGGGGAACGGGGTCGCTGTCGACGTTATGCACCCGACCTCTGGGAGCGCGCCAACCCAAATTCTCTGTGCCGCCTGCAAGGCGGCGCGGTTCTCGCTGATTACGGCTTGACCAATCCGCGCCGGACCGTGTGAAGCGACCGCTTGAGCTAGCGTTTATATTTTCTTCTGAAGTAAATGATATGTCGTGAAGGCACTCCAGGAGCCCGTCCATAGTTTTAGGTGACCGTATTTGCACTTGCTTCAGGACTTGCGCGTGCAGTCCGTGCATTATTAGTGCTACTACGGCAGACGGAGGAAGCAGAGGCTCGGCCAGCTTTAAAAGGCGGCATTTGTCAAAGAAATACTCGACGAGGAAGCCTTGCTTGAATTTGAAATTAAGCGCGGCGTCCCACCTTTGCACTGGGTTGCTTCGGAATGTCGTCAAGAATTTTTCTTTCCACTGATTCCAAGAGTTGCCAGCCTCTTCAATAATGTGCAAATCATACCACTTCCGTGCAACACCGCTTAAGTAACTACGCATGTTAGTAATCTTGTCCTCATTAGAGTGCCAGTTGTTCTTCCCAGCAGCATAGTCATAGAATTCAAGCCAACCTTCTGGACTTGATGACATGCCGTCGAATGCATCGGGTTCTACAAATTTAGTCACTGGCTTCTCAGCGTTTAAAGAGCTTATAAGCGATGTCACCAGCTGGTTTTGTTGCGAAATCTGTTCTTGTTGTAGCCGAAGTGCTTTCAAAACGAGGCTCACCTCTTCCGTCGACGACTGTGATCCAGAGTCCTGTCGACGCATCGGTTGAAGAACTAATTCGTCGAAGATCACCAGAGGCAAGTTCACGTTCACAGCACCCTTCCGACGTAGTTCATCAGGGTCCATGGAAGCCTTCTCTAAAACCAGGTTCATGAGTTCTGCCGAGTTGAGTTCGCGAGGTAGTTCCACCGCTGGTTCATCTTCAGCTTGGTATCTCGAAAAGATGATCTTGTCCGCGGAGGTCTCCTCAAGGAAAAATCTCACCCACATGTTGGAGTTCGCTGTCGGCTGCGCCAAAATAATGTAGCGTTCCTATTTAAAGGATACAGTAGACGTAAAGCATTGCTGTGGAACTGGCGTCCATCTTGTCTACATTTTTATTCCCACTTCATTCTTCTCTTCTCCTGTCTCCCGGTTCTCGCGCTTCTTCATCTTCTATTCGAAGGCTCATACCGCTTCAACACTGCCATCCATTATCAAAAGGTCACCTGAAAAATTTTGGAGATTGGTGAGCCCGAAGTCTCGCTCTAACGACGGACGTGTAGTTTATGGTGGCTGCGTGCAGGATGACGCAGGGGCTTCGATGGCATTCAATAAAAATTTCAGAGACATATTTACGCAAGATGACGGCCGTCTTCCGCCTTTTGAAGCGTCCGTACCTCCTATTCCTGATGTTGTAATAAGTGAACATGGCATTTTAAACCTGCTGTTGAACTTTGAGGTAAAAAAATCTCCTGGACCAGACAATATTCCAAATGCTTTCTTGAAACGTTATGCTGAGTGGTGTGCAAAATACTTACATGTTCTGTACACTAGGTCTTTAAACGAAGCTGCAGTACCTGTTGATTGGCGGGATGCCAGAATCGTGCCTTTGCACAAATCTGGTGACAAAACACTCATTCAGAATTACCGTCCAATTTCGCTAACCTCGACAGCTTGTAAAATATTAGAGCATATTATTCACAAACATATAACTGCTTTTATTGAAGAACACAAGCTACTTACCTGCATGCAGCACGGCTTTAGGCGAGGATTTTCAACTAATACTCAACTTGCAGAAATCATTCATGACTTTGCAGCAGCCATAAACGAGGGTAAACAAACAGACGTAATCTTCATGGATTTCCGTAAGGCGTTTGATAAAGTCTCGCATAACAAATTGTTGCATAAGCTAAGCTACATTCTGCAAAATAACAAACTACTCGCCTGGATAAAGAGTTATATTATTTGACTAACCGACGTCAGTTTGTAACACTAAATTCAGCCAGTTCAGATAAGGTGCCCGTTGATTCCGGCGTCCCCCAAGGATCAGTTCTTGGTCCGCTTCTGTTTTTACTTTACATAAATGACATTGTGGATCACATTTCTGTGGGTATTAGGTTCTACGCTGATGACTGTGTTCTGTACGAAAAAATTTCCTCTGTTGACGATCAAATTAGACTGAATGATGCCTTTAAAAGCATAGTAACATGGTGCAATGATTGGCAAATGGAAATTAACTTCGATAAAACTGTCTTTATGAGAATATCGTTAAAAAACAAGCCTTTATTGTACAACTACAATACCGAAAACATCATGCTTTCTGAAGTAACCGCATATAAATACCTTGGCCTCTGGATTACTAACACTCTCTCGTGGAACAAACATGTTGACATTGTCACGGCAAACTGCCTTCGAAAACTATTTTTCCTAAGACGCTCTCTAAAATTCGCTACGCCTCCTGTGCGGTTTCTTTCTTACAATGCCATCATTCGACCAATGTTGGAATACGCAATTGTCATATGGGATCTCTTTAATAAAAGAAACATTACTAAACTAGAAAAAGTTCAAAAAAGGGCAGTACGATTCATATATAATTCGTATGGTCGCACTTCAGTTACGGAGCTTCTCAGGAGAAGTGGATTGCCACCTGTAACAGAAAGGAACCAAACATGCCGTTTAAAGTTTTTATTTCAGCTCATAAAGGGGCACTACAACATTGATACATCACGATTTATCACTTTCTCTACTGGTTATGCTACACGTCATCGACACTCACAGACAATAACACCGTTAATTACTAAAAAGAATTGCTTCAAATTTTCCTTTTTCCCCAGAACTATTGTTGAATGGAATAATCTTACTAATGACGTTGTAACTGAATGCTCATTGCCATTATTTGAATCGCACCTATGTTTATGTAGCGAGTGATTTACTATGTTATTCAGTAACTGCTTGCATTTGTACATCGCGAGTGACCTATGTTATGTATCGCTGTATATTTACTTGGATGTTTTTCACTTTGTATCCACCCTGCTAAGGTCCTGGTAACAGGACCGCAGTATCAATAAATAAATAAATAAAAAATAGCCTTCATGGAGACGTCATGTGAGTCACCATCATAACACGGTTTGCGCGTGTCAATGCGTCTCTTCTCTAACACGCTATCTTGAGCAAGTTACTTGGAAGAGCGCATTGTAAGTCACTAGTGATCACGTCATGTTAATGAGCGATAGTAAGCAGTTACCTGCCCTTTGAAAACCATTTCTTTTGATATACGTGCCGGCAGGTAAGGGGAGTTGACGCTCGCGTGCCAATGTAGTGACGTCACGTGACTCACTAGTGATCACCTCATTCTACTTTGGGATAATGGGCAGGTTGTTGCTCTTTAAAAGCCATTTCGTTTGTTATGCATGTCGCCAGGTTAGGAGAGTGCATGGTTGGGTGAGAGCCGTAGTGACGTCAGGTGAGTCACTAGTGATCACCTCATTCCACTTTGTGATAATGAGCAGGTTGTTGCTCTTTAAAAGTCATTTCGTTTGATATGCATGTCGCCAGGTTAGGAGAGTGCACGGTTGGGTGAGAGCCGTAGTGACGTCACGTGAGTCACTAGTGATCACCTCATTCTACTTTGTGATAATGAGCAGGTTGTTGCTCTTTAAAAGTCATTTCGTTTGATATGCATGTCGCCAGATTAGGAGAGTTCATGGTTGGGTGAGAACCGTGGAGACGTCACGTGAGTCACTAGTGATCACCCCATTCGACGTTGTGATAATGAGCAGGTTGTTGCTCTTTAAAAGTCATTTCGTTTGATATGCATGTCGCCAGGTTAGGAGAGTGCATGGTTGGGTGAGAACCGTGGAGACGTCACGTGAGTCACTAGTGATCACCCCATTCGACGTTGTGATAATGAGTAGGTTGTTGCTCTTTAAGAGTCATTTCGTTTGATATGCATGTCGCCAGGATATGCATGTCGCCATGGTTGGGTGAGAGCCGTAATGACGTCACGTAAGTCACTAGTGATCAGCTCATTTGACTTTGTGATAATGATCAGGTTGTTGCTCTTCAAAAGCCATTTCGTCTGATATGCATGTGGGCAGGTTAGGAGAGTGCATGGTCGGGTGAGAACCATGATGACGTCATAAGAGTCACTAGTGATCACGTCATTGGCTGGGTGATAGTGAGCCGGTTATTATCCTTTATAAGCCCCTTCGTTTGATATGTATGCTGGCAGTTTAGGATAGTGCATGCGTGAGAAGCGTGGTGACGTCACGCCAGTCACTAGTGATCGCGTCACTTGAGTCATTGATAGGGGGCATGTCTTTGAGCTTTGAAAGCGATTTCCTTTGATATGTTAGTAGGCAGGTTAGGAGAGGTGCGACGGCGGTGGCGTCGAGCGAGTCACAAGTGAGCTAATCATGTCGCGCAAGGATAAGCTGTTGGATTTTCAGAACCATTTCATTTGGTATGCATGACGGAAGCATAAGAGTGCATAGAAAATACAAGATTAGTGAGCTATATTGAATCGCTTAGTGATTATGCCAAGTGCCTGAGTAATTGTGAGCAAGTTTTGACCCTTGCGAACAATGTCGATCGATATGCAAGGCGATAGGGAAGGAAATCACATGTCATGATCGCGACCCAAGTCGCCTAATATCCGTCACGATTCTGCCGCACTTACCTCTATAAGGGGCTAAGATATCAATATCCCCCACCACATAAAGCATTAACAAAGGAGGAGGCCGCAGGTTGGCGGAGACTGCAAACGGGCTTCTTTCCAAACTTACACATACTAAGTAGGATGTTCCCCATGCAGTATAGCGCAACCTGTCCGTGGTGTGGAGCTAAACCAACATTATACCACATTACATGGGAGTGTACAAGAAACCAGGCATTCCACAAACACAAAACACCAAGTGCGGAGCAATGGGAGAGCTGGCTCACCAGCCGCGAGCCAGAGGATCAAAGAGCTCTAATAGCGCACGCGTGCGAGGCGGCCCGGCTCAGTGAAGCCCTGGACTCGGGGCCCATTCATGGCTGAAGAGGACCCAAGCTTCAAGAATTAAGACTTCGGCCTCGACCCGCTAAAACCTTAAAAGAGTCAATAAAGTTTTCCATTCCATTCCATTCCATTCGCTTATGTGAGTCTCTTGTCACTCGGGAATGCGACTCAAGAAGGAGGAAATGAGCGAGCGGTATAGACCAGAACACGCTAGTCTCGCCCCCAGACTAACCGAACGCATACTCTCGCACCCGGGTTGCCCGGTCGACCGGCGCTATTTTGTACTGGGCTGCCAAAGTGTGTTCGTCGGCGACCAGTAGACATAGCAAGCGCCAGCTCTAGGGCTCCAAAGTGCGGAAATGTGCCCGTTCACACGGATACAAAGTAGAAGAAGTCATCTGGGCATCATTGCGTCGTGTTTGGATGCCAAAACAACCAGCGGAAGAGGAGCAGGTTGCTTAGCGCTGTTTGGGAAGAGCACAACACACGTAGGGAATCGTGCCGGTGCGGTGTTTTCAGCCTGCGCCGATTTCCATCCGCAACGAAGAATGCCAAGCTGCGCCACCGGTGGATAGCTGCAGTGAATAGCAGGCACGTACCCAGGGGGGGGCCCAGGGGGGCCCGGGCCCCCCCCGAAATCAAATAGCATACCCCCCCCCTCCCCACCCACGCCACCACTCCTCACACATTCCTAAAGCGCCGCCAGATCAATGTTGAGACTTCGCAGCTGTTCATCGGTCAGCATTATGCTGCCTTTTTCACTCTTTTTAGATGGCGGTAGTTATCGGCACCTCTTGTAATGTGAAGGACAGTTTTCTCATAGATTCCGCACCCGCGTGGATAACTTGAGATGCGCTGAGTTGTCACCATCTATTCAACCGTCACGCGCATAGCTGTTGCTTTTGTTAGTTCAACCTTCTTTGTTTAGGCTGATCCTGGGACCAGGAGAGAGATGCGGCTGTTACTCAGCTGGTCTGTACTCTCATGGAACGAGTTGCGGCCGGAGAAAACGCCAATTGCGTTTAACTTATCCCTTTGCTTCATTGTTTCCTTGAGTTACGGCTCGCCGCGACGCTGACCGGAACCATATACACGTGATATGGGTTAGATAAGGTGGGAAATAAAATAACGTGAAAGAGCGTCCATCTTGAAAAAACCCTGCAATAACCATTAAACCCATAACCAAGATGACTGTCGCCCGTTACCTCGTCTGTTTTTCCCTAACTGTATAGCACTTTTCGTGCAAAATTGGCAACTGGAAACAAAAATCGCAAGGAGTTGAGATATTTAGCGATCTACTAAGGGAGAGAGCCAAGGCAACAACCAAACTGCAAGCAAAAGCGAATAATAAAAAAGTTAACCGTTGTTTATGAGAATATTTATGGATCAACATCTTTTTATTTAAAAAGGAAGTAGAGAAATCGCCGCTGGAAGTGGAGAACAATTACTTATTTGAATGACGCTTCTACAGTTATCGGTCGAACCGCCTCACGTAGCCACTTCTCTGCTGTGCTTATGTGGGTGTTTTTCTAACCTTTCGCAGTGAGCGCAGTGCGTCTAGAATCGCAGAGTCTTGCGCTCTACGCGGTTGTATGGGACTGGCGGCCGCGCAGCATTACGCAATTCGCGGAACTGTCAAAACTGATCAACAAGGCGAAAATAACTGATATTCGAAACTATAACATGAAAAAGACTGAAGAAGCCGTAGAAATGAACGCAGCCTGAAATCAGTAAAAAAGAAACCTGGCGTAGGACAAACCATGATGTATGCACTAAAATATACGAAGGATAATATCATCAGCAATCTCGAAGATATAGTAAAAGCAGCGGAAAAATTCTAAGCTGACCTGTATACAGTACCAAGAGGAGTCACGATAGTTCACTTAGAAACAGTAATGAACGGGATGCAGAAACCCTCCTATATCTAGCGATGAGGTCAAAAGGGCCCTGCAAGACATGAAACGGTGAAGAGCGGGAGGATAAGGTGGAATAACAGTCGATTTAATCAAAGATGGAGGAGACATAATGCTTGGAAAACTGGCGGCTCTTTATACGAAGTGTCTATCGACTGCAAGGGTCCCAGGAAACTGGACGAATGCAGACATACTAATCCACAAAAAAGCAGACGTTAAAGAATTGAACAATTATGGGACCATTAGGTTGCTCCCAGTATTATATAAAATATTTACCAAAATAATCTCCAATAGAATAAGGTTAACACTGGATTTTGTCAACCAAGGGAACAGGCTGGCTTCAGGAAGAGATACTTTACAATGGATCACATCCATGTCATCAACCAGGTTATCGCGAAATCTGCAGAGTACAATAAGCCTCTCTATGTGGCTTATATAGATTACGAAAAGGCATTTGATTCAGTAGAGATACCAGC
Organism: Dermacentor albipictus; assembly: GCF_038994185.2. Classification (NCBI taxonomy): domain Eukaryota; kingdom Metazoa; phylum Arthropoda; class Arachnida; order Ixodida; family Ixodidae; genus Dermacentor; species Dermacentor albipictus. The sequence goes on along the minus strand of NC_091828.1, from coordinate 15,775,202 downwards.
AATCGTAGAGGCACTACGTAATCAAGGAGTACAGAACGCTTACGTAAAAAGCTTGGAAAATATTGCTACATGCGTGAGGTATTTGTTTGTTTGAACAAGGCGCGTAGGCGCCATCACTCCAGAAAAGAGGAGGAAGAACGAACTGGGCTCGCGCTGTGAATCTAACCGGTCAGCGCTGCAACCGTTATTGTAAATATAATTTGTAAATAGTTTGTGGTCTTACTGAGTCGTCTTTCGCGTTAGAATATCTACGAGGTTCTACAGCTACCTTAATTCTACACAAGAAAAGCAGGGAGATACCTATAAAGAAACGGGTCAGACAGGGAGACACAATTTCTCCAAAGCTATTTTCTGCGTGCTTAGAAGAATGCAAGCTATTAAACTGGGAAGGCTTAGGAGTAAAGATCGACGGCAAATATCTCAGCAACCTTCGGTTTGCCGATGACATTGTTCTATTCAACAACAATGCAGACGAGTTACAACAAATGATTGGAGACCTTAACAGAGAGAGTGTAAGAGTGGGGTTGAATATTGTTATGCAGAAGATGAAGATAATGATAAATAGCCGGGCAAAGGAACAAGAGAGCAGGATGGCCAGTCGGCCACTAGAGACTGTGAAGGAGTACGTTTACCTAGGTCAATTAATCAGAGGGAACCCTGATCATGAGAAGGAAATTCTCAGAAGAATAAAAATAGGTTGGATCGCATACGGCAGACATTGCCAGCTCCTGACTGGAAGCTTACCATTATTATTAAAAAAATAAAGTGTGCAATCAGTGCATTTTGCCAGTGCAATATGTCCAGTGCCAATGCATTTTCCAGTGCATTGCCCAGTGCATTTTGCCAGTGCATATGGGGCAGAGACTTGAGAGCAAGTTAAGGACCACGCAAAGAGCGATCGAACGAAGATTGCTAGGCATAACGTTAAGAGAGAAAGAGAGTGGTTTGGATCAAATAGCGAACGGGTATAGACGATATTCTAATTGACATCAAGAGGAAAAAATGTAGCTGGGCAGGTCATGTAATGCGCCGGTTAGATAACCGTTGGACCATTAGGGTTACAGAATGGGTACCAAGCGAAGGGAAACGCAATCGAGGACGACAAAACACTAGGTGGAGCGATGAAATTAGGAAATTCGCGGGCGCTAGTTGGAATCGGTTGGTGCAGGACAGGGGTAATTGGAGATCGCAGGGAGAGGCCTTCGTCCTGCAGTGGACCTAAAACATGATGATGATGATGATGATGATGATGATGGAGGTGGTGGGCCCCCCCCGAAAAAAAATCCTGGGTACGTGCCTGGCTCTAAACGATTTGATGCACACATTTTCTGTGTGTGTGTTCCAGCGTAAATCTGATGTAAACGTTAAACCCAAGTATTTGTGTTTTTCAACGTTCTCGAGTTTGTTGTCATCAATGTAGTACGAGTAACTAAGGGTACACTTCTTACGTGAAATAGACATAGACACTGATTTTTGAGGGTTTATGACCATTTGCCAATCGTCGCACCATTTTTTAATTTTTTGAAGATTTGAGTTAAGTTCTTCTTGATCTTGTCTCGACTGAATTTTATTGTAAATGACGCAGTCGTCTGCAAACAAGCGCAATGGTACAGTGATCTCATTAGGCATATCATTAATAAATACGAGAAATAAGAGTGGTCCTAGTACCGTGCCCTGAGGTACCCCAGACTCTACAAGGGAGGGTACAGACTGGCAGTTTCCAATTTGAACATACTGTTCTCTGCAAAGAAGGTAAGACGCGAACCATTTCGTGATTGCGGGATTCTTAAATATGGCGTCTATTTTATGTATTAACTTAGGATGAGAAACTTTATCAAACGCCTTTGCAAAGTCTAGGTACACAATGTCGGTTTGTCCACGTGAATTAATGGTTTGGGAGAGGTCATGTACAATTTCTATAAGTTGAGTTGTCGTGGAGAGTTTCCTTCTGAAACCATGTTGACGGCTGTATAATACCTTATGGTAATCCAGATATTTAATTAAGTGTTTTGATACAATGTGCTCCAGTAATTTTGAACATGCGCTGGTAAGGGAAATTGGGCGGTAGTTGTTGACGTCTGCTGTCGCGCCGCCTTTGTGTATCGGTACGATTTTGGCACGCTTCCAAGGACTGGGGAAACAGCCGGTAGTAATAGATGAGCGAAATATAATGGCAAGATATTTTGAAACCCATGCTGCATACCTGTATAAAAATTCGTTGGGTATTTCATCTGGTCCAGGCGATTTCTTTATATTAATGTTGAGGAGCAAGTTAAGAATTCCTTCTTCACTAATTATTATATCCTCTATTGGGACCCTATCTGAGGTGTCTACAAAGTGCGGAACCATACCGTTATCTCGTGTAAAAACAGACGAGAAAAAATCACTAAAGCTGTCAACCTGTTTATCGTTATTTTGGCTCGCATCCACGTGTGGTCGCTTATCCTTAAGATTAATGTAGCGCCAAAATTTTCCCGGGTCTTCTGCAAGAAATTTTTTGAGTGTGATGCCATAAAACCTGTCCTTGCTCTCCCGAACAAGTTGCTTTAACTGTTTACTTAGTTGTCGAATGCGTACCTTATATTCTGAGGTGGAGTTTTGCAAACGGGCTTTTCGTTCCCTTTTCAGTTTCCTTTTAATATGTATAATTTCCCTCGTCATCCAAGGCGTTTTCTTCCTGACAATTTTGCGGCGTTTGGGGACAAAACGTTCGATACACTGTCGCACAATGTTTGAAAAAGTGTTCCACAGGAGGTCTGTACTGGCTCCGGAGTGATAATGCATTAAAAACTTGTCGAGGGACTGTTCTAAGAAGTCAAGTGCACCGACGTCATCAGCAGCTTGAAAGTCTAGGATGAACTTCTTTGAATGAGTACTCGGTATGTCTGCAGTAACGTTTAAAGATAATAAAACCATATTATGGTCGGACAGACCCTCAGCAACTTCACAGCAGACAAGAGAAGACATCAAGCCTGGCGATACAAAAACCAAATCAAGAATTGAGGACGTCGTTCCGCATACTCGTGTGTAATCCGTTACAACCTGGGTTAGCTCGTAACAAAACGTAAGCTCTAGTAGTTGTTCACAACTGGCGACTTCTACCTGTCCAGGGGATTGGGATAGCCAATCAATCCCTGGTAAGTTAAAGTCACCTAGGATCAGAATATTATCACCTTGGTGCAGATTCGAATCCATAAAGGTCCTGAGTTGAAACAACGCATCTATGGGGCAACCGGGGGGACGGTACACACCACCTATGAAAACTGTACGACTGCCTAAGTTAGTTTTAATCCATACACTTTCAATATCACTCTCAACTGGCAGAATCGTGAATGAAATGTTGCTTTTAATCATAATGGCAACACCACCACCCCTTCTCCCTCGATCTTTTCTTATTACTATGTACCCGGAAGGTGTTATTTCTGCATCGCATATGTCCGTGTGTAACCATGTTTCTGTTATGACCAGGATGTCTGGGTCATGTTCCAAAACAGCACATTCCAAAGCGTCGGTCTTATTCACCAGGCTTCTGGCATTTAAATTTATTATTTTAAAAGCAGAGGATTCCGGGTGACGAGTTCATGCCGTAGTTTTATCGGGAGAGGCGTGCCACTTGCTCCGTTCGTTTGTTACATCATTCCAAGCGTACATAGTTTTATCAACTCGGAGCTTGTCAAAAAATAATTTAACCTTGGCACCCTTCATTCTTTCTTCTTCCGATGATTTCCAAAGTTTCTTGCGGATCTCAACGACACGCTTGGAAAAGTCTTCATTAATGCTAAATTGTGTACCTCGGAGTTTCCTGCAGTTGCTCAGAATTCTAACTTTATCCCTGAAGTCCGTAACTCTTAAAATAATCGGACGAATTTGACCAGGGATTTTCTTTCCTAACCTATGTATTCGTTCGATAGAGTTTAGTTTTTGTTTTAGTATACCTCCAATGATTTCCTCGTTCACCTTTTTCATCAAAATTTCATCTGTTTCGGAGTCTTCCTCCTCTACTCCTCTTATGATAAGATTATTTCGCCTAGAGCGGTTATCCAAGTCCTCAGTTTGTCTTCTCAAGGCAGCCACGTGCACATCTAGTGTCTCAACGCAACTTTCCACTTTGGTAAGCCTGTTCTCAATTTGATCCATGCTCTGTAATTTCTTTTCAATATCGACAAGTTTACTTTGAATTTGCGTTATGTTTAATTCTGATGATACTTGTTTTTGTTGAATTTCGCTAATTTTTGACAAAATTTCTTTTTGGTTCTGAAGCATTTCTTTAACCATATCCTCCATCGGAGGCCCAGGGTTTTCTTCTACATCTCCGGAAAGAATAAGTAACAGGCTTGCCATTGAAGACACATCATTCAAACAATCCAGCACTATTTGTGGACACGGCAACACAATAAGGCATAAGGAATTGCTAGAAAAGCCTGTTTTTCGACCACCAACCTGCACGAAGAGCGGCACATTAGGTGTCATCGTCACGACAGGGTTGCCGTGTCCACTGAAGAATGCAGGCGCTGGTGGCCCTTTTAAACCCAACGGCGAGGCGATCCACTTATCGGTGAGTGACGTCATCGTAGCTTTGCGCGGTTCTCCGTGGGCATCATGTGCATGCGCAGCAGCTGAGATTGTTGGGGGCGTAGAAAAGGTATCGAAAGCGTTGTCGAAACGAACCGTCACCGGAGTTCCCAATTCAGCGCCACGCCAGCAGCATCCGTCACTTGTCGAAATCGTTGTTCCCGAGGCCGAAGCGAGAACGAGGCATCCAGCGGCAATCTGCACGAAGAGCGGCACATTAGGTGTCATCGTCACGACAGGGTTGCCGTGTCCACTGAAGAATGCAGGCGCTGGTGGCCCTTTTAAACCCAACGGCGAGGCGATCCACTTATCGGTGAGTGACGTCATCGTAGCTTTGCGCGGTTCTCCGTGGGCATCATGTGCATGCGCAGCAGCTGAGATTGTTGGGGGCGTAGAAAAGGTATCGAAAGCGTTGTCGAAACGAACCGTCACCGGAGTTCCCAATTCAGCGCCACGCCAGCAGCATCCGTCACTTGTCGAAATCGTTGTTCCCGAGGCCGAAGCGAGAACGAGGCATCCAGCGGCAATCTGCACGAAGAGCGGCACATTAGGTGTCATCGTCACGACAGGGTTGCCGTGTCCACTGACAATGACAGTGTTCTGCGTGCTTTAATAATATATGGCACCAACACAGTGCTGTAAATTCCTTCACAGGTTACGTGCCAAAAAGCTCACACGTGTTCTAGCAATATAGCGCGTGGTTTGTACAAACGTAATAGCGTACCTACCCGATGTATTCGCTTCTGCAGTCTGCACAGCACTCAGTGTGTCCATTGTGGACTTGCACGAGGTCTTGAAGTTTGATTAAATCCAGACAGCGAAAATGACAGGTTAGAAAAAACGTGAAACACGCCTTCCGCCCAGCTAAAAAGCCCAAGCTTCGCTTTCGCGCCGGGTCGCATCTCCCGGCGTGGCAGCCCAGGCCTGCTACTTCGCGGCGCTTGGGATAGATGGCGCGACCGGCGCTCATCAATACGCCGCGCCCTTTGAATTCACGGTGTTCTGGTGTATAACACACGGAAGTGTTTGTGAAGCAACCATGACAAGACCGGTAGCGTGGAAACTGTGCTCCTGTAGTGCAGACGCCAATATAGTGATCACATCAATGAATACACGGCATTCATGACGCCTGTTACGAGCTCTTATGCAAGAATTATTCGTTTCTCAATCAATTTCCCACAGGATTAAATTGACTGGCACTGGGATTAAAATGTGTGGCACTTTGATTAAAATGGATGGCGCAGGGATTAAATGAGTTGGCACGCGGATTAATTCGGATGGCGCTGGGATTAAAAGTGATGGCGCCTGGATTAAATTATTGTCACTGGGATTAAAAATGCTGGCACTCAGATTAAATTGGCTGGCACCTGGATTATTTTCAATGGCGTTCGGATTAAACTGAGCGGGAAAACCTGTAGTAGCGGTGCTCCGCGCGCTAGGAGAAAAGTGTGGCGGAAATGACGCAGTATGTTCTCCTTTTTTGCTGCTTTTTTTATTTCTTTGTTGTAGCGGCCGTGGCTTCTGGGCCACAATTGTATGGTGTAAAACCCCTCAATCTCCCAAAGTAGCGCCATTCACTTCCCTCCTCCTCCGCTCGGCGCGGCCTCGATGGTGGCGCCGTCGGTGGTGGGCCTGCCATAGCAGACGACGGCTAACACGCTACGGGAGGAAATCCGCAGAAAAGTTCGTTCGAGCCCTGCGGAGCAGTTTTTTCAATCGAGATCTTTCTTCGTCAGTCGGTAACTGGCCTTTAGAACTTCGTGTTGGAATTGCGGAAGAAATAGAGAAAAGGACCATTATTCAAGGCGTATTTAAGGCGTAAAGCGCGCGCCGTTGAGAGTTCGTGTTGCTGAAACACGACGCATGCACGCGGTGTACTCAAACACGCGCGTAATTACCAAAGTTTCAGGTGTTGACTGCGTGAAAGTATGTGTACGTGGTTTCGTAGGTTCATTTACGTACCTGAAGGATACTTTTGTTCGGCCGGCGCGTGAGGGATTGCTGACCGCACACAGGCGGAATGGCTGTGTGCGGTCGGCAATGCCTGGCAACAGGGCCGTTTTTTCCATTTCGGGGTGCTTTGGTAATCGTGACGATATATTGTTTTTTTTTTTACAAGTACTACTCCAGGAGGGCACATGTAATGGCTAACGGAGGCCTCTGAAGAGCACGTGACATTACAATAATGCAGGCGTCGCAGGGAGTGTTCGCATACAAAATTGGCTGTCCGCAATCTTATACCCCCTTGGCATGCACATGCTTCGGCGGGCCCCATCCAGCCCTGGTTCTAGTTTTTTGTCTAGCTTTGCCTCTTTGGTGCCCTGGAGGCGCCGTCAATAATAGGAAATAATGACAAGGTATTACAACTAGTAAATAAAAGTTATTGAAGAAATACAATCGCGCCGAGGCGCCAACTTCTAAACCAGCGCTAGCGCGCCTGCGCGAGTATTATATGAAACACCAACAAGGAATTTACCGGCCCACGTACGACTCTACGATCAAAGTGCACGTTAAACACCCCCAGGCGAGCTAGATAAAGTTATGCGGAGCCATCCACTACGACCTGCATCCTAGCTTTAGTCGCTTCGGAACGTTAAAAACGTTAATCACCACAAACCAAATCAATACATGCGGGCGTACATTCGAAGCTAAAAGACTGCATCGTAAGTCATATTGAGCCTTGCAAAAGCATCGAGAATGTGTTAACTTCTGGTGGAGCTCAAAACACACCGTGAATAAAGTCGCTTTTATGTCACAGGCCAGCTGCAGATGCGTGCATTTCACCCCAAGACGAAACTACATGAAACAAAGAGAGCACGTACATTCGAAAAAAAAAAGTCAAACAACGTGCTTAAAACCACGCAGAGCATGAGCACACACATTTTCGAAGCGTAAGGCGTGAACTAGGCTCGAAATAAGAGGTTGTGACTAGCCGTGCGTTCTTTGCCACTTCCTCGAAGTCAGCCCGCCCGATCTTGCGAATCCACACTTCTTTTTGCGTTGAGCCCGCCGGATGGCAAAGCAAAAAGCTTTTTGCCCTCGCTGTGTCTGTTGCGGCAACAGGCGCAGCAGCATGGCATCGCAATTAAGTTCTCGGCCCTACGCATTCTATTACGCTAACGCACTCCGTCAGTCCGCCTGCCGTAGTTTCGTCGCGCAGGCCCAACAATGGAGGTCGGCGCGCGCTGGAAAGAAAAATACCGCTTTGAAGCATCGTACTCGTGGCTCAGTGGTAGCGTCTCCGTCTCACACTCCGGAGACCCTGGTTCGATTCCCACTCAGCCCATCTTGCAAGAGTTGAGCCAAAGCTACCTAGAAACAAGCGCAGCTGCTTATATACCGCCGCGAGCGACGGCGCGAGTTGGAGCCCCGTTTCTCCTCTGTCGTGACGTCACGGTGTCACGTGGTATGGCATGGGGTCAAAGGTCATTGAAGGCGACACCGCCGCGCTTGAGGAGCTGGGTTGAGCTCTCGTAATATGCTTCGCATAAAAATATACAAAAGCGCAGCGCCTGCTCTGCGTTGGAAAGAAAAAATATAAAAACGCGCGGCGCCTGCTTCCACGTGACACAGATTGGCCAATGGGGGAGCGGAGGAGGCTGGGGCGACAGGAGCCGTGGAGGAGGAGGCGCCAAGGTGAGCGGCACGGAGGAAGGAAACTAAGGAGAGGCCCTGACGTCACTCTTTGTGAAGCAAAAGTGAAGCCGGAAGTTGGGGTTGCTCATGGCGATGCTCCGCCTTTTGTGCCACCCTCCTCTCTTGTTTACATCTTTCGCGAAACCACGCCGCGCTGCGCGTGGTCTCGCGAGCGGAGCGCGCGCGCTCGCGCAACATCCGGCAGAGCACGGTGCAGGTAACACAGCGCAACAAGACACGGTGACTAACGCAAACCCGCCCACACAGCGCCTTTGCCACGGCACGAAACCTACCAGAGCAACACGTGTGAGCGCTCAAAAAATCAGAACAACGCCGCCATTGTGACCCAAAAGGCGTGGCCATGCAGCAAAAAAAATAAAAAAGCAACAAAAAAATGAGAACCTATACGTCATTTCCGCCACACTTTTCTCCTAGTGCGCGGAGGGGGTAGGACCCATCTATAAACGTTGGTACGGCTCGAGGTGTGGTTGCCAGCCAGAACTTGAAAAAACTACCGTCCTTATCACGCAGAACAAACAAATGCACCAAGGAATCATCGAAGCATTCCACCGCGATCAAACGGCACGTGTGTTATGTAAAGAAATCGAACTTTTGAATAGAGAAAATTTACGTCCATGCAGTTTGATGCAAATGAGAAACGCCGTCTATGTGAAACTATGCATCTTGCTTTTCCTCGCTATTTATGCTTTTTCAGTGGTTGTTATCGATCATTTGATAGTCTGCGCTCGTTGTCTGCAGCCTAGTGTCTCAGTTCTTCGCATTGCTTTGAAACGCAGTGTTCCACGATGTCAGAGAGATAAAAGGACACGGATCTGCATGTACCGCTGCCTACAAATGTACACATAAAACAACCATGGTTGGTATCCATGTTAGGCATAGAGTTTCTAAGGCCATTTAGCCATAGGCATTTAGCACGGCTAGCTCAGAGACATATTTACATGCATATTTCCTTCCTCTGCTGATACAGCAGCGGCATCCGAATCATCATCGCAATCGTCGTAATGGCCGCTTGCTGTGTTGGTTTTTGTTTCCGCTGAGCGGGGTGTCGGAAAGATCTAAGAATGGCGCTACTTTTGAAAAATTGGGGGGTTTTGGTATGGTGGCTAGGCGTGCGTCTATTTGTCGTACAAAAATCCCTCACGTGACCTGATCCTAGGTGCCTAGGGACAGCATCGTTTAGAGATTTTTGAGAAGCCGCGATGCTGGCGTTGAGCGACGCCGTGGCGTGTTCGTCCTCGGCGTGATCGTTCTCTGGACCGCGCGTTGTTCAACATTGCTCAGGTGATCGTGCGTGCGTTGCTTGTGTGTTGGTCGTAGGTTCTGTGTTACTTGGCGGAAAGCCGTGAGTAGTGGCGGTGCGGCAGTGCGGCTTTGGCCTCGGTGAGCTCTGGCAGTACAGAATCTGCGTTGTGTGACCCGTGCTTTCTTGAGAACCCGGCGGTGATGACAATTGAAATTGGCGGCGAGGAGTTACGGTGTCGCCATCTAGCGGAAGCGTTTCGCTGGCGTAGTATGAGGGATCACGCGGCGCGCTCCTCGTAGGTTTTGCTGTCAGCGCTCACTGAAAACAGCACGCGCGAGCTCTCCCGGACATTTCTGTAAGTACTTTCGAAAGGAGAGAAGTTTTTTACTGTCTAAATAATAATCTTGGGCATACTGAAAGCACACAATCGTTTACAGACGCTATCTCTTTACCGAATACGTACCGTGAACGCCACTGCGCGCGGTCGCCGCGATGGAGTCTCCCGAACCAGCTTCTTGCGTGAAAGGTAGGTTAACGCTGAGAGCAAGCTATGTGAAATATGTTCTTATAGTGTTTGTATAACTAAATGGAGCGTAATAGAATGAAGCCTCAATGCAGCGATCGCGCAGATTCCCAGCGACCGGCGCGTCTGGATGCTTGTCCGCGCACTGTTTCGCTTTCTCCGCGCGCGCGTTTTCGCACCGCGCCATGAGCTTTAGGCAGCAGAATATGAGCATTTGATAGTATACAAGCAACCATTGTTGCGTGGGTGCTATCAGAGCTGTTCAAAGATAACTTCATTGTAGAGACTTTGACGCCTACGGGGACTGTGATGTGCCGTCGCGACGATTCAATCTTTTTTTTTTTCTTCTAAATTCTTTGACCTTTCATTATTATTTCTCGAGTTGCGTCGCACTGTATGTTTATCGGTGTTCTCAGCGTGCAATTTCCCGCTGCTCCTTTTTTGTAATCCAGTGCATGCATTAATTCATAACACAAACATGACCATATGCCAGGCTTTTTTTAAATGTCGAGATAGCTCGCCCCACTGACGTAATATGGGTGATTTCGGTCATATGGGTAGGGGCGGCTTAATATTCCGCCGAGCAGTGCGCTGCGATCGGCAGCGATGTGCATTTTTAAAACCTTATAATAAATAACACGCTTTACGCAGAGCACTTAGATGTGTCAATTAATGATCAGAAGGACCTACTCTAACGACTCAGTACGTTTGTAGAAAATCGTCAAAAGCGTTTCAGGGTCCCTTTAAATGTGCTTCTTACCGCTGCCTTTCCACTCCACTGAACTTGCCAGTACCTATAGCATCGACAAGTTCGTAGACCGAACCGTCATGACATTCGTCGGGCAGCGGACTCGGGCGAGCGTCTCAGTGCGCGTTTTCAGAACATCGCAGACCGGGCGCCGTAGCAGAAATCTTCCTCGCGTCTGTGCTTGCTGCATACCCGAGTTGTAGCCGATGACTGTTTGCCGGTTTTATGTTTCGCGAGCCAAGCTTCACGCAGCTTCTTGTCGTGCGGCTACGCGTGAATAAGGCTGACACCGGCCTCCGTTACGCGCGTTCGGCCCTGCGGCACTGAGCAGTAGCCTACTATGTTGCGCGCCTTCAAAGGCAGCCACTACCTATTGTAGTGCTTTCAAGCGTTGTAAAAGAGACACTCGAAGCGGGAAAATTTCGGCACCTAATGAGGACTGCAGCGTACGAGGGAATTTAAACTCGTTTTTAGCTCGCTCCGGCGCTCCCGAAGCAGCCGACGCGGCCGCTATGTCCACGTGATCCCTCCTAGCACGTCACGCCGACGGTGGCGCCAGCTTTTCCAGTGGTGGAGCTCGAGGCCAATATCGAGGTGGCCTAGCGCCTCGGCAGCGAAGTTCTGCGAACCGCGATGTGGCGTCGCCGTGTCCGACTTTGCTTAACGGATATCGAGGGATGTGCTGCTCGCTGCTAGTCATGTAAATGCAACTGCGTCGACCGCCCACTGTTCAGCGCTGAATGTGTGTTTGGCGTACTGCCTTGAAACGAGTAGTGCAGCCGTGCAGCGGGGGTGGCGGAAGAGCAGAGTGGCTTACTGTCGCGGGACTGTGGTGTGCTAGCTCTTTGCCTAGTATGAAGTTTACGACGCTTACACACCGCATGTTCACGTTTTCCCGCGCTATATGTCATTTGCATGACGGCCGAGTTGAAAACGAGACATATGTCTGTGTTCTTTGCATTTGTGTGTTGCAAATTACTTTCTATTGTGAAAGTCTTATTACGCAAGGAGTGCGAACGTAAACATGAACACATATGTGTGTCTGAAATTTTGAATTACCCATAATACCCTTTACGACTGACAGGCGCGTTCCCAGGATTTTTGTTCGGGGGGACGGGGGGCACCACCTCCATCATTATCATCATGTTTTATGTCCACTGCAGGACGAAGGCTTCTCTCCCTGCGATCTCTAATTACCCCTGTCCTGCGCCAACCGATTCCAACTAGCGCCCACGAATTTCTTAATTTCATCGCTTCACCTAGTGTTTTGTCGTCTTCGATTGTGTTTTCCATCTCTTTGTACCCATTCTGTAACCCTAATGGTCCAACGGTTATCTAACCGGTGCATTACTTGACCTGCCCAGCTTCATTTTTTCCTCTTGATGTCAATTAGAATATCGTCTATACCCGTTCGCTCTCTGATCCAAACCGCTCTTTTTCTCTCTCTCAACGTTATGCCTAGCAATCTTCGTTCGATCGCTCTTGGCGCGGTCCTTAACTTGCTCTCAAGTCTCTGCCCCATATGTCAGCATTGACAAAATGCACTGATTGCACACCTTACATTTCAATAATGATGGTAAGCTTCCAGTCAGGAGCTGGCAATGTCTGCCGTATGCGATCCAACTTATTTTTATTCTTCTGTGAATTTCCTTCTCATGATCAGGGTTCCCTGTGATTAATTGACCTAGGTAAACGTACTCCTTCACAATCTCTAGTGGCCGACTGGCGATCCTGATCTCTTGTTCCTTTGCCCGGCTATATATCATTATCTTCATCTTCTGCATATTAATATTCAACCCCATTCTTACACTCTCTCTGTTAAGTTCTCCAACCATTTGTTGTAACTCGTCTGCATTGTTGTTGAATAGAACAATGTCATCGGCAAACCGAAGGTTGCTGAGATATTTGCCGTCGATCTTTACTCCTAAGCCTTCCCAGTTTAATAGCTTGAATTCTTCTAAGCACGCAGCGAATAGCTTTGGAGAAATTGTCTCCCTGTCTGACCCCTTTCTCTATAGGTATCTCCCTACTTGTATAGAATTAAGGTAGCTGTAGAACCTCTGTAGATATTCTTACGCGAAGGACGAGTCAGTAAGACGAGAAACTATTTACAGATTACATTTACAACAACTGTTGCAGCGCTGACCGGTTAGATTCACAGCGCGAGCCAGTTCGTTCTTCCTCCTATTTTCTGGAGTGATGGCGCCCACTCGCCTCGTTCAAAAAAAAAAACAAATACCACACGCATGTAGCAATATTTTCCAAGCATTTTACGTAAGCGTTCTGTACTCCTTGATCGCGTAGTGCCTCTATGACTGCTGGTATCTCTACTGAATCAAATGCATTTTCGTAAGGATGGATGGAAACAACTTTATTCTGAATCCGGCAAATTTGACGACCCGGGCTCAGGTCTCCCATGAGGGGACTTCGAGGCCTTGCCTCGTCGCCGCCTCTCGGGCTTGCTGGACAGCCCACTCTTGTGTCTTGAGGTTGGAGCTGCGCAGAGCGGCGGCCCACTTCGACGCAAGAGCCTCCGGAGCTACTGCCATTGTAGCTGATGTAACCCGACACTCCCACAACATGTGTGACAGCGTCGCTCTAGTCTCCTGACATAATTTGCAAAGAGCAGTCGGGTATTGCGCGGGGAAAATGTGCTGCAATCGCACCGGACTGGGGAAGGTTTGTGTTTGCAATTGTCGCCAGATGACTGCCTGGCGACGTTTCAGCATGGGGTGAGGTGGGGGCAACAACCGCCTGCCTAGCTGGTAGTGCTTGGTGATGTCATTGTACCTGACCAGGCGTTCTCGCGTGTTTTGAGCCAGCAGTTCTGAACTCGAAGAGGCGGTCTCCGATTCTGCGCGGCGGGTCAGTTCTCGCGCAGAGCGGTGTGCTACCTCGTTCAAGTAATGAGGCCCTCATCGGTGGGGGTGGCGACGTGCGGTGGAAACCATATGATGGCGGTGTTCTCGAAGTGCTGCCGACCAGCTTTCCTTAGAATCTGGAGAGCTAGCTTCGGAGGAAATGCGCCCCCGCGCGTAGTTGCGAACTGCGGATTGTGAGTCGCTAAAAACTATACCTCGCAGAAGGGGTCGGTAAGCGCAAGCGCAATTGCTACCTCTTCTGCTGTTTCGGGGTATTCTGTTGCGACACTACACGCGTGCGTAAGCCGGGAGCTAACGTCTACGACTACCGCCGTGAACCGGTGTTCTCGTGTGTATTCTGCGGCGTCTACAAAGCGCGTAGTCCTCTTTCCACCCAAGGAGCGCAGCAGTGCCTTGGCACGGGCCTGGCGTCGGCCCCGATTAAATTCGGGGTGCATGTTTCGAGGTATAGGGGCGACAATCAGCGTGTCGCTGAGGTCAGGTGGAATGACCTGTTGCTGACCGTGTTGGACGTGGTAGTTGAAGCCGAGTTTCTGCAGGATGTAGCGGCCCGTGGCTGTCAGAGACATGCGTTCGAGTTGAGAGGTTCTTTGCGCATCCACAATTTCCGCAAGCGTGTTGTATACCCCCAGCTGTAGCAGACGAGCAGTGCTTGTGGACTCCGGTAGGCCAAGGGCGATCTTGTAAGTCTTGCGTATAAGGGTGTTGATTTTCTCCCTTTCAGTGACATTCCAGTTGTGGAAGGCAGCCACATAAGTGATGTGACTGATTGCGTAAGAGTGTATGAGGCGCATGACACTGTCCTCCTTCATGCCCGTGTGCTTGTTTGTAATGCGTTTGATCAGGCGGGTAGCCTCTGTAACCTTGCCTTCGATTTTGCGAATAGCTTCTATGTTTGACCCGTTGGCTGTTATATGCATGCCTAGGATGCGTATCTTCGGGACTCGGGGAATGCAGGAGCCGTCTTGCGTATAGAGGATTATGTCGTCACATTGGCGCGATTCGGCTGTAGGCTTGGGCCGGCGGCGCGAGCGGTAGACGAGCAGCTCCGATTTCAGTGGAGATAGTCGGAGACCTGTGTCTTGGAGGTAGGTTTCGACTGCAGAGACCGCTGCTTGTAAGGTGCATTCTATCTGACCATCACTGCCCTTGTTGACCCACAGGGTGATGTCATCTGCGTACAAGGCGTGATGGAGGCCATCGATCTGGTCGAGGTAGGCCGGGAGACCCAGCATCACGAGGTTGAAAAGGAGCGGGGATATGACCGATCCTTGAGGAGTACCGGTGCTTCCTAGTGTATGTTCGTCGGATGTCATGCTGCCGACCGCGAGGGTGACTGTGCGGCGCGACAGGAAGTCTCTGACGTAGTTGTAGCTTCGCTCACCCAAGTTGAGCTTGTTTATGCGGCTCAGGATTGCTGCATGTGCTACATTGTCAAATGCCTTTTCCAAATCTAGACCGAGGATGGCCCGGTTGCCATTGTTGGGTCATTGATAATCTGGTGGTAGAGCTGGAGCATGACGTCTTGAGTGGAGAGGTGTGACCGGAAGCCCACCATAGTGGGTGGGTAGGCTCCAGTGTCCTCGAGGTGGTGGTTCATGCGGGAGAGGAACGCGTGCTCCATCACCTTGCCAACGCAGGATGTGAGGGAAATGGGCCGCAAGTGATCGAGGCTGGACGGCTTGCCTGGCGTCGGTATCAGGACTGCTTTAGAGCGTTTCCACGCCTCTGGGATGCAACCTGCTCGCCAGCATTTGTTGATGTATGCCGTAAGAGCGGTTATCGAGGCATCATCGAGGTTTCTTAGAGTCTTGTTCGTAACCTTGTCGGGACCAGGTGCTGATTTGCCATTAAGGTCGTGGAGAGCTGCGCGGATCTCTGACTCGTGAAATTCTTCATCGAGTGTCACATTTGTCTCTCCAGTGTAATCTCCGTGTTGAATATCGGGCCGTTGAGGGAAGTACTTGGCTAGCAGGCGTGTCACGAGCTGGTGATCACTCGTGGTAGCCTGTTCCTTGTGCAAAAGGCGTTGCAGGTTTGCTTGCTGAGCAGACTTGCTCTGCGTTTCCCCCAAGAGGTGACGAAGGAAGCGCCACGTACTGCCATTGTGGAGCTGCCTATCGACCGCGTTACAGATGTCATACCACTGTTGGCGGCTTAAGGTCCGGCAATGTTCTTCCAGCTGGCGATTAATATGTGCGATCTTCTTACGAAGCTTTCGGTTGTGCCTTTGCTTTTTCCATCTTGCGTTTAGTGACGTCTTGGCTTCCCAGAGCTGGGCTAGTCGGCTGTCGATCTTGTCAACCTGGACTTCGGGTGCGAGCGTCTGCGTCGCCTTGTTCATGTCGTCGTTGAGCGTTTCCATCCATGCCTCGATGTCATCAATGTTCTCCTCACCTCTCTGTTCAGCTCGCTGCTTTCGGAATTTGTCCCAGTCCGTCCATTTGAATAGCTTAGGAAAAGGGGGTGTACCCGCTTGAGGAATTCGTGTTTCTATTATCATGTGGTCACTACCGAGATCTTCAAAGGTATTGCGCCACAGTGCTTGAGGGATGTTACGGACCGCCGTCAGGTCTGGTGTCGTGTCCCGTGCCGTAGAGGTGCCCGTGCGGATCGGCGCCGTGGGATCGGTAATAAGAGTTAACTCGGCATCATGTAGGTCCTGCCACAGGCGTCGACCCTTGGCGGTAGTGTAGCCATAGCCCCAGGCCTCGTGCATTTTCGTAATCCATATAAGCCACATAGAGAGGCTTATTGTATTCTGCAGATTTCGCGATAACCTGATTGATGACATGGATGTGATCCATTGTAAAGTATCTCTTCCTGAAGCCAGCCTGTTCCCTTGGTTGACAAAATCCAGTGTTGCCGTTATTCTATTTGAGATTATTTTGGTAAATATTTTATATAATACTGGGAGCAAGCTAATGGTCCTATAATTTTTCAATTCTTTAACGTCTCCTTTTTTGTGGATTAGTATAATGTCTGCATTCTTCCAGTTTTGTGGGACCCTTGCAGTCGATAGACACTTCGTATAAAGAGCCGCCAGTTTTCCAAGCATTATGTCTCCTCCATCTTTGATTAAATCGACTATTATTCCACCTTCTCCTCCCGCTCTTCATCGTTTCATGTCTTGCAGGGCCCTTCTGATCTCATCGCTAGTTATAGGAGAGTTTCTGTATCCTGTTCATTACTGTTTCTAAGTCAGGTATCGTGACTCCTCTGGGTACTGTATACAGGTCAGCTTAGAACTTTTCCGCTGCTTTTACTATATCTTCGAGATTGCTGATGATATTGTCCTTATCTTTTAGTGCAAACATCATGGTTTGTCCTACGCCAGGTTTCTTTTTTACTGATTTCAGGATGCGTTCATTTTTTACGGCTTCTTCAGTCTTTCTCATGTTATAGTTTCGAATATCAGGTGTTTTCGCCTTGTTGAACAGTTTTGACAGTTCCGCGAATTGCGTAATGCTATGCGGCCGCCAGTCCCATACAACCGCGTAGAGCGCAGGACTCTGCGATTCTAGACGTACTGCGCTCACCGCGAAAGGTTAGAAAAACACCCACATAAGCACAGCAGACAAGTGGCTACGTGAGGCGGTTCGACCGATAACTGTAGAAGCGTCATTCAAAACAAGTAATTGTTGTCCACTTCCGGCGGCCTTTTCTCTACTTCCTTTTTAAATAAAAAGATGTTGATCCATATATAGACCAGAACACGCTAGTCTCGCACCCAGACTAACCGAACGCATACTCTCGCATACTCTCGACCGGTTGCCCGGTCGACCGGCGCCATGTTGTACTGGGCTGCCAAAGTGTGTTCGCCGGCGACCAGTAGACATGGCAAGCGCCAGCTCTAGGGCTCCAAAGTGCGGAAATGTGCCCGTTCACACGGATCCAAAGTAGAAGAAGTCATCTGGGCATCATTGCGTGGTGTTTGGATGCCAAAACAACCAGCGGAAAAGGAGCAGGTTGCTTAGCGCTGTTTGCGAAGAGCACAACACACGTAGGGAATCGTGCCGGTGCGGTGTTTTCAGCCTGCGCCGATTTCCATCCGCAACGAAGAATGCCAAGCTGCGCCACCGGTGGATAGCTGCAGTGAATAGGAAGAACGACCAACCCAGTGAAAATGCACGAGTGAGTATTCGATCTGTGTATATTTTGGTGCCACGTTCAACTTTGCGCCCTACACTGAACGTAATACGTGTAACACGCAGGTTTGCTCCGAGCAATTGCTGGGCAACAAGCCTACAGAGCAGAATCCCACGCCGGTGCTTCGCCTTGGCTATAACAAAAAGGCAAGCCTTTTCGTGTTTTCATTCAGGCAGAACTCCCGACGGTTAAGCGGAACAGTTGAATTTGCGGTTAGCGATACTTGCAGCTGGTGCACGGAATGACCATTAAGCGTGAACGACAAGTTGTAGGCCTTGTTGGTGAGCGTTATTGCTAATGAAAGTAAACCGAAGTCTGCTCGTCACGGAGCATGCGTCCACAAAAACGTAAAGGACGACTACTCGTCGCCGAAGGTGTTCTTGTAGCGCACCTACCTTTACGAGCTGGTGTTGCAGGTGTCATTCGTAACGAATTCATTTGAGCCTCCTGAGCTCTAAACTGCGTGCGGGCTGTTATGCGGGGCAAAGTGCAAAATATTTCCTTTCATATGGCGAGGAAAATAAGGTGCTTAATTATTCTTGTATTTTGTAACAAAATTTTGATCGTTCTCACTAGTTTTTTTTTTTTTACTGCCTTCGTTTCTAAGGGAGCGCCAACAATCCGATGGCCTCGCACAAGCGAAACAGGTCTGGTACCATGGTAGCTGCAGTTGGTGGGGCTAATTTCTTGGAATGCAGGTGCGGTTGTTGTCTTGTACCAAAGGGGTCCTGATGATGCAGCTTTATGTAGGGATGGTAATTTTACGTGCCCTGTCATGGTTTGTGCAACTGTACAACACCTGCATCTGTCATGCTCGCCCTGTTATACGGGCTTTGACTGCACATGTAGTTTAACATTATAACTACTGTAGTACCTCATTTTCCAATGAGTGCAGGTTTAGCATCATATGCTGCTTGTTCGAGTACTGTAGGCTTTTGTTCTGAATGTTGTACTCTTAAGTGGTTGCACGATACAATTGGCCTGGTGTATTTTCTATTTCATTTTGAGAGGACTTTATATCTTCGCAACAGTGATGGCATGGGAAAGAACTACAGCCCTTCTTACTATAACATCTATTTTGTTTTCAATGTGCAGGTGGTGAAGGGCAGGCGTCTGCTAACCAGGCAGTCAAACGACCTCGCCAGTTGGTTGCCAAACGCGGCCAACCCAGTAGAGACCATGACAAACAAGACCAAACTGAAAGTGCAGATGACAGTGTTCTGCGTGCTTTAATAATATATGGCACCAACACAGTGCTGTAAATTCCTTCACAGGTTACGTGCCAAAAAGCTCACACGTGTTCTAGCATATAGCGCGCGGTTTGTACAAACGTAATAGCGTACCTACCCGATGTATCCGCTTCTGCAGTCTGCACAGCACTCAGTGTGGCCATTGCGGACTTGCATGAGGTCTTGAAGTTTGATTGAATCCAGACAGCGAAAATGACAGGTTAGAAAAAACGCGAAACACGCCTTCCGCCCAGCTAAAAAGCCCAAGTTTCGCTTTCGCGCCGGGTCGCATCTCCCGGCGTGGCAGCCCAGGCCTGCTACTTCGCGGCGCTTGGGATAGATGGCGCGACCGGCGCTCATCAATATGGCGGCGCCCTTTGAATTCACGGTTATGGCACCATAGTTCTGGTGTATAGTCTCATAAACAACGGCTAACTTTTTTATTATTCGTTTTTGCTTGCAGTTTGGTTGTTGCATTGGCTCTCTCCCGTAGTAGATCGCTTAATTTCTCAACTCCTTGCGATTTTTGTTTCCAGTTGCCAATTTTGCACGAAAAGCGCTATACAATTAGGGAAACACAGACGAGGTAACGGGCGACAGTCATCTTGCTTATGGGTTTAAGGGTTATTGCAGGGTTTCATGATGGACGCTCTTTCACATTATTTTATTTCCCACCTTATCTAACCCATATCACGTGTATATGGTTCCGGGCATCTGCCAGCGTCGCGGTGAGCCGTAACTCAAGGAAATAATGAAGCAAAGGGAAAATTTAAACTCAATTGGCGTTTTCGCCGGCCGCAATTCGTTCCGTGAAAGTACAGAATAGCTGAGTAACAGCCGCATCCCTCTCCTGGTCTGAGGATCAGCCTAAACAAAGAAGGTTGAACTAACAAAAGCAACAGCTATGCGCGTGACGGTTGAATAAATGGCGACAACTGAACGCATCTCGAGTTAATCGCGCGGGTGCGGAATCTATGAGAAAACTGTCCTTCACATTACAAGAGATGCCAATAACTACCGCCATCTAAAAGGAGTGAAAAAGGCAGCATAATGCTGACCGATGAACAGCTGCCAAGTCTCAACATTGATCTGGCGGCGCTTTAGGAATGTCTGAGGAGCGGTGGCGTGGGTGGGGGGGTATGCCACTTGATTTCAAGGGGTGGGGGGGGGGGGGGACGGGCCCCCCCGGGCCCCCCCTTGGGTACGTGCCAGACGACTGATAAATGGGCTACACGGCCTGTGGGAATCAGCTACCGTATGTTGCGACGCTCTTCCATGTGGTAGGCTGATGCATGGTGCGCGTTTATTTCTGTACTGTTGTAAAAAACATTTGTTTATTCACTCAATACAAATGTACGGCTTCTTCGACGCAGTACAGCTTAGTTACGCGGTGACCAGGGGCGTAGCTAGGGGGGGGGTGCTTATGGGGCTTCAGCCCCCCCCCCCCCGAAATTTTTTCGTGATGTCCATGCACCGCCGACCGAAGCGACTCCCGGCGCCGGAAATCACTCTGGATTTTGTCTAGAATGTCTTTTTGACGCTCGAAAAGACATTTAACCGCGAAGATTGCAAACTCGGGCTGGATTTCGTGGCAACGCCCATAACCGAGAGTCACATAACGCCAAGCAGTCCCATCCGAGCACAAAGTTTCAAGGGCGCTTTGATGGTGAGCGGGCTCACCGCGGCATCTCACTGGGGCCACGGAATCTATGGAGCGCATGGATATCAATTGCGAAACTTTATAGATATAAATCTCATAAGCTCTTGATGCGAAAGGTGCATTGACATTTCCAAAGTTGTGCTTTAGATTTTCAATTGCGGAACTTTGTGGGTTTAATGCTGTTATAAATATTTGACGCCAAAGGTCCATTGACTTTTCTAAAGACTTACATCGGAACATACTACGAGACAAGCCAAATCAACACACCAGCAGACGAGTTGACAAAGCAGGCAGCGAGGTCCAATGAGACGAAACGTTGGGGTGGTTCATTTGTGCCGTCACGTCACATAAAAAAATATCAACATTTTTTTAAACCTACGCCAGAACATCCATGTCAAGACACTAAAGCCAGCCAAAGTAACTACCTTCTTATTTATTTTTTCTTCTTTGACTTTTATTCGCGAGGACACATTGAGCATCTTCAATTTTTTTTGTTCTCGCTACCCTACCCGCGGGCTGCCAGAGCCAGCCAGAGCGCATATGTTTTTCTCGTATAGCCCCGACCACCGTGCGGTGCACTTCGGTGCGTGTTCGGTTTGCTATGGCCGAGTGCATTTTCACCTGACATAGTTTTGGACGCTTTCTGGCTAGCAGACGAGCAAAAAAAAACAATGGTCGCTCGCCGCCATCAGTGTGGGGACTCGAAGGATTGCACCGCATTCCTTGAGCGGAAACTTTCCGGAAAGTAGGATACTGAGCATTATGCGTATGGTTCTTAGTGGACCAAGCGTCTCATGTTCTCTTCGGTATTCCTTCCGCAGCCCCATTAGGTGCCCGAAGTAGGCATTCGATTCTGGCCAACATACTTTCCTATGCGTTTTTTTTTCATTTCGGTGCCTCCGCCGAGCTCACACAAAAAAATACATTGTTGCGGCGCAGCGAATTGTCGCATGGTGAAAGTTCGATTTTGATACTTCTTTTGCGGAAAGTAATGGGCGACGGGACGCTTCAGTTGACGGATAAGTTTATTATATTATTGCGAAAGCAATTATATATATGGACACTCCAGGCGCATTCCTGCCGTCACCCTCACGTTTCGTATAAAGTCCAAGGGTGATAACATCGTGACCACGCGCTGCATGCTGTATGTGCGAGTGAAAGCGTAGGAGGGGAGGTAGAATGGGTGAGCCGACGATGGTGGCTCAGTCTTGTGTGCGCAAAGGAGAAAAGCGGGGAGCAAGCGCGTCGCCTTCCGTCGCGCGCAATGCATCGGTGGGAGTGGATGGAATGGGGGCGGTATCTAGGATTCTGTGAATCCGTGATTGTGCAACATGTTTATTTGCCTTGTTTGACGCATTATATACAGTTACTTCTTCTTACATACATAGACTCATTGGAGACTTAAATGTAAACTTAAATATCTTGTTGCGAGGTTTCGTGTATACATGCAGTGAACGTTGTTTCCAGTGACACTTTTTTGTCCTTTATCAAGCCGTATTTTCACATTTCTAATGTACGAGGGCGAGTCAAATGAAAGTGAGCCTACCCACGCAATAATGGTTCGGCTCATTACCTGCGAGGCATGCGCGTAGGAGAACGGCATGTCTCATTTACAAAAGTGACACGCAGGTGTGAATAATGTTCTTTAATGCTCTCATACACTGGGTTGAATGTGGTTGCGTCACATTATGGACACTTCAAAAGTTGAACAGCTAAGTGTCGCGAAATTTTTTACAGCTGAAGGTGTTTCCAAAACAGAAATTAATCACCATATGGCTGCCGTGTACGTTGAACACTGCATTTCACTGACCACTGTGAAGCGTTGAAGCAAATGGTTCAAAGGACGTTGCAAAGACATTCTAAGACCGGGCCAAACCCATCGTGCAATCATCCCCCCCACAATTCCAAAGGTTCATGAGCTGCTGAAACAAGAACGGAGGATAAGCATCGATGAACTGGCAGACCGTCTGAACATCAGTCACGGTTCGGTTCACGCCATAATTCATGAGCTTCTCGGTTATCTTTGGTGCGCAATGGATCCCCAAGATTTGGATCCATCGCAAGAAGACGGAGAAGTTTCGCGCTGCCTTGACTCATCTGATCGGGTATCACAATGAGGATGACGACTTCTTGTTTGCAACTGTGATCGGGGACGAACCTTGGTGCCACTACTACGAGCCTGAAACACGACGGCAAAGCTTACAGTGGAAACATTCGAATTTACCACGCCCAAAGAACGTAAAGGCCATCATTTCCGCTGGAAAGGTGTTGCTAACTTTTTTTTTCGATCGACAGGGTCCATTACTGATAGAATTCGCTAAATCTTGAGAGGCTATCAATTGTTTCCGATATTGTGAAACGCCAGAACGACAGCGTGTCGCAATCAAGAACGAACAACGTGGAAAATTGACGAATGGGGTCATCTTGTTCCAAGACAATGCCTGTCCCCACGTCGCTTATGTGGTTAATAGAAAACTGGCAAAGTTCAAGTGGGAAACGCTGCAACATCCGCCATACAGCTCAGACCTGTCACCTTGCGACTTCTACATTTTGGGGCAACCGAAAGAAACAGCTCAACGGAACCAGATACAGACTTTTTGAAGCAGCAGCCCAAGCAGTTTTATAAGACGGGATCCACGCGACTCGTTAGTAAATAGGACAAATGTCTGAATTTTCACGAAGACTACTTTTAAATAAGGTACCCTGTTGTTGGCTCATTCATTTGACTTGCCCTCATATATCTTGCAGAACTCCTGCTTTTTATACGTGCTCTCTGTCGCGACTATAACTTCGGTGCAATTACTCACGATACACGACAAGGGACAGCTACTCCTGCGCAATACATTGAAACAAACGACAGCGTCATTGAGATTTTTCACTGGCCGTTGCATATATACAGAAATGTAAGCACGGTTCTTGAATGACAAAGTTTCATTAACATATTTGTCCTCAACTTGTTCAGTTCATTGCCTTTTAATTTTTCATATCAGCGGCATGCACTGCTTTCCTGGTTTCGAACTGATATAGTTCTAAATTTCGTGTGATATTTTATTTACTTAATAAATAGACAAAAAACATGGAAGCATTGACGTCAGTTATGTTGGGCACAATTTTTGGCACATACGAGCATAATAATTTATGAAAAGTACATATTTTACTTGTATTTACAGTGCGTAGCTTTCAAGAATTCGTTTGCAGCATCTTTGGCAATGACTATGCAGTTATTATTCATGTATTTGATCCCTCGATAAATTGTTTAAGAGGAAGCTTTAGCTAGGGCCCAATCCGACGCGGCCTATTCAAATACTTGTAAAACGCAGAAACGCTTTTCTGAGATAATCCTGCCAATCGCTTTTATTGAAATTGGTTGCATTTGAGAGAGAAAGCTATATCCTAGTGTCTGTTGGAAACAGAACTTCGATTTAGGGCCTGAATTTTGTTTAAAACATTTTGAAAAATTTGAAAGTTTGAAAAAATAGAAGCACGACGTTTACAAATTATTAGCTATACATGAAGAACAGATATTTTGGTTCTGTAAACGGCATTTATTATAACCGTCAAGGCGGACAAGTTTGCTGTGTCAATTTGTATCTTACGTGAATTGGTTACGTTGTGTACAAGGGTTCTGCAAAAGACGTATTTCCACAATACTAAATTTTTTTGAGATTCATCTGTAACATATCTATTTTGTCCACTGTAGATGTATTATTAGATGCAATTCACAGAATTGTGATATAATTTTTCATTGTTGAGTCACTGAGTTTTAAACTTGATAGTTCCGTTTTCTGAAAATTTTCAATTTTGGCCAATTTTTAATAAATAATTGACCACCTAAATGAAAAATTAGAAACCAGTAGTCACTAGATTTAAAGTTTTTCTTTCAAATGCAACAAACCTCATCAAATTTGGTGCAGTGGTTGCCGAGAAAAACGAATTCTTCTTTTCTATGTGTTTAGATAGGAGCGCCCGAGCTAAAGCTTCCTCTTAAGTAGGAGGCGGAGCTGCAACGTGCAGCTATATATATATATATATATATATATATATATATATATATATATATATATATTGGGCCAGTGGCGTATCCCCCCCCCCCCCCCGAACAAAATTTCTGGCTACGCCACTGGCGGTGACGCATACTAAAAGTGGGAGGGGGCCGCTATCAGCCAGCGTAGTATGTCCACTTAGGCGACCTGAGAGGCGGCGGGTTCGCGAGTGTTTGATTAAAGAACTCTTATTATGGGGGGGTCCAGTGACCCCTTTTCACTTTTAGTATGCTTCACCGCAGTACATTGCGTAGGCTTCACCGCGAAATATTAGTGTATTGCGAGAAAGATAATCCTAAAAAAGCCTAATTATGCAAAATTTTTTTTGTAGCTTGCTACACTGCAATACAGGGGTGTAAATATGCATCGTGCAGTAAAGCTACTAAGAGTGGAAAGAGGAGAAGAAAGGGGGTTAACCGAGGGGCCCGATTTTTATTAGTCATATCATAAGAAGCCAACAAACACTGACACCAAGGACAACATAGGGGAAATTACTTGTGCTTAATAAATAAAATAATGACACGATAAATTATTGGAAATTAAAGTGGATGAAAAAACAACTTGCCGCAAGTGTAAACCGCACTCACAACCTTCGCATTGGTAGAGCATCGCACCTGAAATGCGAAGGTCTAAACTGGAGGACTCAAGTTAATATGGACGCACAATTTCTATTGAAGGGACAAGATGTTGCCGAGATGGTTGCAGCACAGCTTTTTTTTCTCTTCCAGGCACCTTTTCTACTTGAAGCTTCCATTGCAGTGTTTCGAACCTCTTTGAACCAGCGCATAGTGTATATAAAAATTGGACATGTGCACTGATTGGGAACATCACCTAAGTTCACGCCTATCTATAGTAAAAACATATAGCACGACTAGACAAAATAAAAGGAGGGGGTGGGCTGTAGCAATGCTAAGTATTAAATGGTGCTTTATCCTTTCCCTTGAGTTTTCTGTTTTTGTGCTTTTTATGGATCCTCCGCAGTAACCATGCGAGTGCCGAACTTGAGCTTGTTGTTTTCAAATCTCATGGTTGTTACTAACAGTTACTAAGGGCTTGGAGGCATCCATTCACCTTGCTTGCCTCATGGTGCTGCTTCATAAGCACTGTGAGCATTCAGGCCAACTAGGAAGGGAGGTTTGTTGCAATTGCTTCTGAACTTTATTGCCACCAAACCAACAGTGCTTTCAATGACAGCTTTTGGACAGTAGAATGCTTGCACCCAGCAAAGCCTTAAGAAGGAAGCATTGAGGATGTGCAAAATGGGCTTTTGAAGCTGGCAGCATTACTGAAGGGGCTTTGCCCGTCTGCCCTCTTTATGGATACACAAAGATGATTTCGTCTTTAAGAGGGATTGTTTCAGAAGTCGTTACATGGCAACAGTGTTGGGTGTTTAGTAGCTTGTCTTTGCCCACTGTTAATAACCTGTTCCTTCTCCAGTGCCCCTGTGAAGTGCCTACTTTTTGGACACATTGTGCTCTCCATGCATGCATGCATTTTTAGCTTGTAAAGACGTCTATTACCCCTTGCCTCAAGCTGGTCCTTGCTGATGTCACCCAAGAAGGCATTGGGGAGTATGGCAATGTACACTTACAAAACACTGTTAATACCAGTGAAACCAAATTAATGGAGCTGCTGTTCTTTTTTTGTCCACTCCATCCTTCTTAGTTACAATGAGCAATGTCCGAACAGAAGGCATATGTAGTTGGTCGTGCATAGCCTGCGCACTAAGACATGTTATGACCTTAGCACAGTCTTTATATGTAAAAACCTTCTGATGTGTTGATGACTTCCTTCTCTTTATCATACTTTGCCTGATGGAGCCAGCAAGTGGGTCAACCAGATGTTCAACAGGCTTCCCACTAGTTTTCCCAGAGTCTCCTTTTACAGGGTGCTGCTCATAGATATCTGTTTTCTTGACCTTGCACTGCACTTCAACCATGGCCACACCTGCTAAACCTATAGCATGCGATCAAAAAAGTGCTATACATCATGTTGCTCCAAACTCGTGACATGTGCTACAAGGCCTTGAGGAACACCCTCATCATACTGTACGAAGCTTCCCATGATAAGTGCGAGAATTAACATCTGCTGGTTTTTCAGTGTTATTCCTGTCCAGCTTGCTGAAAGCTACCCTGAGTGTTTCAAAAGCAAACGACCGCTGCTGGACAAGAAGTGCTTAAAACAAGGGTCGCTATAACCACATATGTCACACGAAATGAAGAAGGCCACTGAGTATACAGGCGGTTTACTTCATATCCAACAAGCTTGGTTCTCCCTTTGCTAGTGAGTGAACTCAACTTGCCCTGATTACATGGCCTGTGACAAACTATGTGCCAGATGCTGTGTCCCCTGCAAAGCTGAAGATGTGTATGAGATCCTGACACCCTGCAGCGGCTTCTACACTGGGCAAACAGGCTACTATAAAAATGACTGCCTTTACTAATATGCTAATAACATGAAAACGGGCAGAAATTTGGCTATTGAGTGGACCCAACTGCAGGTGCAAGCCACTCTTCCACCAGATGTGTGTTGTTCACAGAAACGAGCTATACAAATGCAGATAAAAACAATGATGTTTGAAAGTAGTAGAGTTGAACTATATTCTGCACAAGCAGTGCTATCTGCAGCGCTGGTACCTTATAGCCACAATTCATGGCTGCACCACCATGCAAAGGTGCTATTCTTGAATTATTAACTTCTATTATATTTATGGTGGCCATATATTGCAATTAAATATCATCCACATTGTGTGTAATATGGTTAAATGTCAATTATGATAGCCATTCCTAATCTGAAATGCAACAAAAGAGCAAATATAGGCAACAAATTGCAATTCAAAGAGAAAAGACAACCAGTGCACAGGATAAGTGACAGACTTCCTTTTATAGAAAAAGAAATGTGACATGTGTCATGCCACCAGCAGTGGGTAGCAATCTTTCAAGCTTGGGTGACAGAGGCAAAACTTAGCAAAATGCTACAATCGCGCTGTAAAACGGCCTTGGACACAAAAAACCAACATCATATTGTACAGAATGAAAGGGCAAGACTCCATCTAAGAACAGTCTATTGCACCACATACTTGAAATGGTGTAAAAAATGTTGACATGCCCTACCCATAAAGAAAAAGCTACAAACACAGAAAACACGTCTTAAAATGCAATGTGCAGAGTCTGAAACCAAGAAAAAACAACCCAAAAAAGGTTTCGCTAGGTCTTTCAACGATTAAAATTGTCAAACTGTATCATCACTTCTTAATGAACCTGCACAGCTGCAAAGGAAGGAAGGAAAGCCCAGTAGCAGGGCTGCAGAAAATGTCACCGAATAAATATACTTTGCTTACCAATGATACCTATGGTTTAGTTGTGGTCTGTGTATAAACTTTTCTTGTTTAGAATGGTTTAGCGGATAAAAAAAAATGACCATAAAAGCACCAGGTGTAGGCATAGTCTACGCACAAAAAGCCACTGCTTTCTTACTTATTTTTTTCTCTACTACTATTCATGAGTATGTAAGTGCCTTAATAGCACTGCTAACATCCTACTGCAAAACACAAAATTGGGTAAGTTGTGGCATAAAGAAAATTGCAGTTTCACTCATAAAGTGAAACAATGGTGCAGTAGCTGGTGAAATATGCACAGGAAGCTTACTTCATGCAGTGTTTGTTGAAGTGAACCCTTGCCAATGCAAGTCAGTAATATCCTTAAAAAAATAAGTAAGAGTCGTATTCATTTGTGGGAGCTGTGCCTCACAGTGTTGAAGTGGAAAGACTCTGCTTTTCTTCCTCCTCTTTCATATCCAGACTTAGCCACTGATCTACACCAAAACAACCCTTTCGCTTCTTACTGCTGAATTCGTTTTGGTTTTCTCAAATCTATATTTGGGCTACCTATTGCTAGGTCTCGCGCTTTGCTTGAGGAAAACAAGACACCAACAGCTCCATCCAGTAAATCTGAGAAGCCAAGCACTAGAAGAAGATTAATGAAGCAGATGCATCCAATCATTGTCATCACATGTAAGAAGGAAATTTAACATAGGACTGCCTTCACAAGTGGGAAGGTGACGTGTAAGAACTTAAATGTGCAGATGCCAGCTCTATACACAGTACGCAGACATTGAGCAAGTGTTAGCCAATCATGGCACCTGTTGCCTAGATCACACTCTCCGGGATCAGTATTCACCATGACTGCACCTTCAGCAGAGTGGCTGAAATGTAGAATTGTGGACTGCCACTCTTTTGATCGTATGTTTGAATCCCTGCAGCACAATGAGAACTTTATTTGCAATATTCTAGCAAGAAATTAGGGAATTCCAGTGACAACACCAGTAGACAGCAGAACAACCAGGGGAGTTTGCCCATAGCAGCTATTGCTGTAAAAAAGAAGACTGGCATAAGCACATGAATTGAGATGGGCATACTACATGCCTTTGTTCTGGTAGTGGTCCACTATGGTGCCACAGTTAATGATCTCCACTGTCACTGGACATAACAAGAGTTCTTTACTTATACACTCGCCCACCTGCCGCCTCTCAGGTCGCCTAAGTGGACATACTGTGCTGGCTGATAGCGGCCCCCTCCTACTTTAGTATGCTTCACCGCGTAACTAAGCTGTACTGCGTCGAAGAAGCCATACATTTGTATTGAGTGAATAAACAAATGGTTTTTACAACAGTACAGAAATAAACGCGCACCATGCGTCAGTCTACCACACGGAAGAGCGTCGCAACATACGGTAGCTGATTCACACAAGCCGTGTAGCCCATTTATCAGTCGTAAAGGGTATTATGGGTAATTCAAAATTTCAGACATACATATGTGTTCATGTTTACGTTCGCACTCCTTGCGTAATAAGACTCCCAGAACTTTCACAATAGAAAGTAATTTACAACAAACAAATGCAAAGAACACAGACATATGTCTCGTTTTCAACTCGGCCGTCATGCAAATGACATATAGCGCGGAAAAACGTGAACATGCTGAGTGTTAGCGTCGCAAACTTCATAGTAGGCAAGGAGCTAGCACACCACAGTCCCGCGACAGCCGCTAATGAGACCAAGACGGGAGCACATGTCTGTGAACGCGCAAACCCTAAACCACTCGGCTCCTCCGTCACCCCCGCTGCACGGCTGCACCACTCGTTTCAAGCATAGCACACCAAACACACATTCAGCGCTGAACAGTGGGCGGTCGACGCAGTTGCATTTACATGACTTGCAGCGAGCAGCACATCCCTCGATGTCCGTTAAGGACACGGCGACGCCACATCGCGGTTCGCAGAACTTCGCTGCCGAGGCGCTAGGCCACTTCGATATTTCAATTGTCATCACCGCCGGGTTCTCAAGAAAGCACGGGTCACACAACGCAGATTCTGTAGTGCCAGAGCTCACCGAGGCCAAAGCCGCACCGCCACTACTCACGGCTTTCCGCCAAGTAACACAGAACCTACAACCAACCCACAAGCAACGCAAGCACGATCACATGAGCAATGTTGAACAACGCGCGGTTCAAAGAACCAGGCCACAGAGAAGCGTATCCCCGCAGGCCGGCTGTACCCGGTTTAGAGGCAAACCGGATGTGACGTGGGCCAGTGCCGTACTCCCTGCCCCCAGATAGGTACTTGTACGCCTAGGGAAAGACGCTGCTAGGTGCTGCTGCTAAATCCCTGTGGTTTCTGCCGGCTCACGTAGGTTCGTTCGCGTGGTCTTGTTACGCCTCGCTGGATCGTGTTCAGTCATGCCGTCCTTGCGCGGCGTCATTGTCGGTGAGTCAGGTTAAATTCTTTAATAGGTCGCGCCTGCGCCTAATTGAGTCTATTAAAGACTGCACATTCAGTTTTGCTGGCTACAATTCAGTGTGGCTGGCGTGGGCTGTCTCCACGATGCGCTTCGAGCGTGTCGATTTCGCCGTTCTTTATGTTGGCGGAAATGACCGTGAAAGCAACATGGATCTACAAGAAATATGCAACAACATCAAGGTAAGTCTACTGAAATCACAAAATTTGAAACAATAAGCGCTAATAGTTGTGTTTTCTTTTAAGTTTTAGGCCTTGATTGTTCAGCGAGACGGCGCCCGTCGTGCTGGTTTTCAAGGTGCTCTCTCGCCGGCTAGAAGATGCTGATGCGGAACAGAAAATGCAAAAACGTCGCTTGCTCAACCGCAAATTGACGGCTACGCTGAAGCGCATGCCGTGTCTGCGGAATTTGAACCCCGAGGTATGGGCCCCTTTTTTCCAGCGGCATGCCGTTACATACAGTCAGGAACACGCTTGGCTTATTTCTGACTCGGTAAAAAGTTTCACTTTTTCTCGCTGCTCGCTGCTGAAGAAATGCGGACCGTTTGTCGTAGTTGTCTCCATTACAGGGTGGCATTACTGCGGTGAACAAAGCAAGTGTTGCCGTACATACTGTGCGCACTTCACCCTTTGTTGGGCGGTCGGAAAATATTGGTCCCACTATTCAGGGCAACTTCGCTACTCTGTAATTTCTACCATTGAACGTTCCTGTGTAGACATGTTTCTGAATCACGTTAAGCACATTTTTTCGTCAATTTCTTTGACAAACACGCGATAGAGCGGTTGCGCAGATTGTTTACTTCCCTTTCTACAATGTTTGGTTTATTCTGTCGCCGTCCTTCAAACCACCACAGCGGCAAATGGACTCTTTTGATCGAAATCCCGCGTTTTCATAATAGCTGAATTGTGGTGCGGTTAGGTGTCTAAATTTCTCGTGCCCACAGCTACCAAAACAGGTGATCAAATTATTAGCATCGCGAATAAATCGCATTCCTACATATGCAAGCTGCTACATATTTTTGATTGATTGATTGAATAACTTTAATGAGCGGTTCTTAAAACGAAACCCTCTTTGCCTCTTCCTTGCTCAGTGGGTGGTGGCTGCTGCAGTCCTGCCAATATTGGTCACTGTGTATGGCACTGGATATGTGCTGCTTAGCATGTGTCCAAATGGCAACTTGGATTACCTGTTAAGTGCAACTCAACATGTACCACTGGGTAGACACGTAGAACAAGAGGCAAGAAATTAAGTATACAACAGGAAATTCAAGAAGTCAGCCACAGAGAAGTCGGAAAGTCAGCATCGAAAGCAACCGAGTATGGACAAAAATGAACTAAACGAGACCAGGACATGCATTGTGTGGAGAGTTATAGAAATGAACGAGTGGTTGCATTTTACTGAACATTACAAAGGCTTCACTTGTAACCAATTTTCACATATGCATGGAATCTGCTAACTTTTCTGTGCAATACTCTACCGGAAAGGATATATTGCATCCATCGGTGTTAATATATTTCCTAGCATATCTTCTCTTTTTCAGCCAACATACACATCCCCGTTAAATCAAATAGATCACTGTAGATGGCTGCCACAAGCATATTACAAGAACTGTGAATTGGAAGCTGTTAGCTACCTGTGGCACGAAGTCATGCAAGGGTACATGTAGTCTTTGTCTGCACATTGACTTCCATGTTTTACTCATTTGACTGGCTCCTATTGCACTCTGGCTGAATAGCAATAACACACAGGCCACTTTACGCTCGAGCTACTCGAAAGCCTGCGAAAGCTGTAGGTACATTCATAAAAGTTCATAAGTACATGGCATTAGTGAAAAAAATTAAAACCTTTTCTGGTACAGCCGTGCGTTGTCGGAAGTGTCTCAATGCATTGCAGTGATTAAACAGGCACATATTGGCTGTACCACTTGGATTTCAGCGTGCACGCATTGGCTGGATAAAAAATTCTACCATACTTTAACTCCAAACATTTGCTCACGGGTGGAAAGCGCTGTTTCTGTTGTAAATAGATGTGGCTTGCACACAAGGTATGCTGCATGAACAGAAGGTGCTGCAGCCACATAACCTGACCTTTGATCTTCATTATGCTCACAGATTGAAGGGATGGAACTAAGTGCGTGTCTTTTAAATGCTTGATTTCAGCCAGTTAAATTTGCCAACACGGGGGATTCAAACCACTGGTGTCCATCTGCTGTTGGGCTGGATTCTCAACTTAGTGAGAATACTAACTACTGCGTTCATTGGTGCTGACAGATATCAAGTCAGTTGTAGCTCGGCATTTACTGTATTCCGTTTGTCACCAAAATGCTAGAGAACCACTCGAGATCCTTCGATGTCAGCATCCTCATAATCAGTGGGCACCCCATAAGAAAAATAGGTCAATTTTGGATGGTATCCTTGCAAGTGTGAGAAGGCTAGGCCACAGAAACTCTCGTTTCTGATTTGTGCACTATTCAGCCACGTTAAAATGTGAGGAGCCTAGACATCTAAAAGACGAGGAGCAAGCAAATTGAATGTAGCTATCAAGCAAAAAATGTGGAAGCGTAAGCTGTTGATTTTTTACTCTAA
Organism: Dermacentor albipictus; assembly: GCF_038994185.2. NCBI lineage: Eukaryota > Metazoa > Arthropoda > Arachnida > Ixodida > Ixodidae > Dermacentor > Dermacentor albipictus. The sequence continues at coordinate 15,742,121 of NC_091828.1, read as the reverse complement.
AGGCACGTTCACACTGAAGACGGAGCGGCTAAACCGGGCAAAGCTCTTGGCCAGGCGGATAAAAGCAGGCGTTAAACGAGGCAGCAAGCCCGATCGCTCGCGGACCACTTTTTTTCCTGCCCGCCAGAGCTGTCCGCTTTGCTGCAGCCAATTGGAACACCAGACGACGCTGGTGTGTGCGCGATAAGGATGGACGACCGGTGCCACGAGACGGCGACAAGTGCACCACAAAAATGTAAGCCTTGGCGGTGCGGGCAGCCAGGCAAGCTGTCCAGTATACAGGGTGTTTCAGCTAACTTGTGCCGAGGCTTTCAAAGAGAAAGACCGAAAGAAACTAGGCCTGCAGTACTCAAATGCAATCAATTCAGTAAACTACCCTTTTGAGCAACTTTAGTACTTACGGCTCATTGAAAGACATCTGCTTTATTTTTTCAAGATAAAAGAAAGTGCACAAAATCGTAAAAAAGTACCATGCAACTATGCTCTTTTTAGCAGTGATGATCAATGTGGCATGCAGACAGGATGTAAAAAATATGCAGTTCTGACACACTGTGAAAATTATGTAAGCAGCTTTCTTTGCTGCTTCTGTTTGTTGATGGCATTTGGCAGTGATGTGTTAAATGTTACCTTGCATGCACCACTTGTGTTTGTAGTACACAGAGCTCACAGGCAGACGTGCGCTCCGATGCTCAAGGTGGTGGTGTGCACCATCCATATCCTGTGAGAGTAGTGGCACTGTCATTCCCTCACATGGCGCATCGCATGGCGGGTGAGGTAGAGAAATCTGTTTATTGTTTCCTTAGGAGAAATAGTTGCTGCCACGTCCTGTGCCCGACAGAGCAGTGCCTGCTGGCCACCCAGGCTTCTGTCACGCAGCATGGCCTCCCAGTGTTGCAGTGTAGGGACATTGAAGTTTTGATCCTGGACCACCACTTGCATACTGTCGTTTTGACGGCGTGGTGCTGTATTGCAGTTTTGCATCTGGACATCCTGTGTCAATTGTTGGCATGGACACACTTGCAGTGTTTATTTTTTCAGAAATAGCATAAACATGCCATACCACACCTTGAATTATCATATTTTTAGTTTGCCCACAACTGTCACCATGTCTAGTTGTAGTGTTTTTCTTTTAAAGAGACTCCATACGAAAGATGCTTTCTGATGGCATCTTTACCTTCTCGTGTGATCATTCAGCGAGCACAAAGTACTGCAGCTTCTGCAATGCTTTTGTCTATTCCTTCCAGGCACACTACTCTCAATGTATCATTAGCGCTGAAATAGAATACCACCTGTTGCTCAAAGGAGCTTCAATATAGATTCTAATCGGAATAGGCAGACTTGTGGCAGTATACAACTTTCTATAGCCATAAAAGGCAAGCTAGCATAGTGGGGCATCTCAATGCTCGTAAAAGCATTCAACTGCATGTATCTCCAAATAACTAAGCTCAAGCAGACACTGTCAAAATCTGTGCTTGTCACGGTGAGTTGGTGCGGGAACTTGAAGGTGTCGCTTTTCCTTCATTTTTGTGTCTCTTATGTTTTTGCTAAGGCTCTTGCCACAGCAAAGTTGCTCTTGTGGTATTTTAGAAGGGTAATTTACTAATCACCTAGGCGATGTCATTTCCTACATTTGGTTGCACCGTGTGCATCAGTGCAATAAAATGGGTCAAACGGCTTAATACGAGATGTTGCCAGGCCTTTTTGGCACGACACTTGTGGATAACATTTTGGTGTGGCTTGGGCGAGACCGAAAGAGAGAAATTGACACATACGAGCACAAAGGCCAGGCACTGTTCCCTTGTGGCCTGCACAACCACTAGAATAGCAGCTAGTCTTGTCAATTCATACTGAGTATCACAAAGTGGAACATTGCAAGAACTGTAGCTTGGTTGAGACAAGGCACTTACAGCTGAAACATGTGGTGTGATCAACATGTACAAGGTTACAATACTCTTCACCCTTTTTGTATTTAAGACTTTTAAAACTTTGCCCACAATTTGATTACAGATTTCCAGAGTTCCTTGGAAAATCCTCCCATGCACCTGCCATGTACATTGCCCCTCCTCCTCGATGTGGCATGCAAGATGGCAGCAGCAGCTGTGGAACAGTTGAAGAGGCGAAGGTCCACATATAATAGGTTGTATGTAAATAAAACTGATCGAAAACGACCGATTCGGCTTCCACTTTTGTCAAGACAATTGTCAGCAAAGAAATGGAGCAATTTCAGTAGGGCGATACTAATAGTGCATAGAAATTCTTGGAAGCCCCATCAGCTTTCTTGCTGTTAACAGGCTGTGTTGGTGAGGTGGTTTAGGCAGGGAATGCCAATTCATGAGGGATGGTCATGGCCACCATGTTCAATGTATGTGCAGCATCAATCAGTTCTCTAGACCGAGTGCACTAATGTCATGGCAGGCCAGCACTTCGTGACATGATATATTTTCAAACCTCGCATGCTTTCTTTGGGGCTCTGAGAAAATTAATGAAGCATGAAACTAAAATCGGCATGTTGCAGTTTTCAATACAACCATCACTGCATTTGTCCATTCTTGAAACAAATTTTATTGTACCAAATGCATACAGAATTGTGGAATATCCGAAGTACATTTTGCTTGTTTTGGTCAAGCAGCTGGCAGAACAAAACCACAAAGTTCCAAAGCAGGAAGGTAACACTTCTTTTGAAGTACACAACGAGTGCAAAACTTGCCGCCAATTAAAAAAGGAAGGGAGCTGCTACACACCATTTCTTGGTTCTTTGACCATTTATTTTTTCTTTTGTGGCTGATGTTTAAAAATCTTTGCTATAGCAAATGCAAAGACATCAAAAATCAATGCATGACAGATATTGGTACTATGGTGTAAAGTAATGAAGATATAATTTTGCATGCACATTATTTCATCTGAAATAGAGGGATATAGCACAAACGTTGCTCTTCAATCCCAATAAAATATAAGGAACTCGTGGGCTACAAGAGGGCTACGGATGATTGTTGAGGGCCCCGGATTCTGTAATGTGCAGCTATACTTAAGTACACAAGCATTTTTGGAATTTGCCTCTACCTGGGTGCAGCTTTGTGACCTGGAATGAAAAGCCACAGCCATCGAGATTGAGCTGCTGCAGTGGCGACATCACAGTAAAAGGTAATAGCAAAAAATTAAAACAATAATATGGCCATGCAACTTGCAACAAATCAGATAGGTCACCTGAAGCTTCTATTTCCAATTTTTCTGGTGTTGCATAGAAGGGCAAAAATCTTGAAAAGTGATAGTGTACGACTTTCATGCATAAACAATTGTGCATATCTACTTTTTTTTTTAACCATGCAGATATTTAGCAAAAAGTTTTGAGCATGGAGAGCCCGGCGTTATTGCAAAGGAGTTTCTAGGTGAGGTGGACACACTATGCTGCTAATGCGAGTTTCAGAAAATTAATTTTGAAAAATTCAGTCACTTTTTTATTAGTAACTTGGCGGCAGCCTTCTAAATGGCATATTTGGAGGCAGTCGCATGTGAACGCACACCCTTTCTTTTTCTAAATCTCGAAAATTGCACTTATTTTGAGATATTCATTATCGCGCTCAATTGAGTACAATCAAATCTTGGTGCATCCTCCTCCACATCAGGCGGCAGTGCCCTGTCAAGAAGTGTGGGACAAAGCTTAAATGATAGCCTGACATGGCACACTGACGCACATGCTTGCCAGGCAAAGTGTGTCGCTACAATGACTGGCCAAGATGTTTCCATCTGATGAGATAGCGGGACCTTCTTTTCTGCACTCCCAGCACACTCAGTTCCAATATTGCCTCGATTTACCAGTGAAATTCAATGATGAATGTCTTGAATTAGGTGCAACTTTCAAGATTTGTAAGAAATGACATGCATTAGAGGAATTCCTCTGCAAGAATGCCACATTTTCCGCGCTCATAACTTGAAAACAAGAAAATCTGTATGGTAATAAAAGACACCCTATACGTATACAGTGTGCATTGGAGCATTTCATGCAACCAATATTCAAGCACCTTCTGTCTACAAAGAATTCATAAAGCAAATTTATGCATTAATACTGGAATCAGTTACAAGCACTGGAAATGCAAACACTGTTACGAACCCTGGTCACATGCCAGGCATTGTGCTGCTGCTCTCTGCGTAGGGCCTATGAATAAAAACCACCTTCAACATCGCACAGTAAGCTACTAATTGCTATGTGTAGGAAGACTTACAGTTCTTCAAATGCAATTATGACCTAGACATTCTAAAGCTTTTCTAATAATGTACTTTTAGTGAACAAGTCCCCAAAACTTGGAACAACTCTGAAGCTATAATGCCATTATTATCTGAAAGATGCACTACACATTTTTTTAACGCAGTAAGGAAACATTCATAATCGACAATGCCACCATAGACATGAGAGTCATATAATATTGCACTGCGTGCAGCAAGGATAGCACAATCTCGCACAAAAGATTAGTCTCTCCCGAAGCCTTTGAGGCCCCCTTTATTATGTCTCGCTTATGATACCGTTACATAGTACGAAACCATGATGACGTAACTTATGATCGTGAGTTACTCTTGAAAGAAAGCTTGTGCACACATGCATATTCCTGCATTGTAACTCTGGAGTGCACTTACAGTAAGGACACTGTGAAAAGAAGAAAAATAAGGCCAACAGCAAGAACCAGGCAGCGCAGTGCTATTTGCACCTTCTCGGCTGTTGTCGGTTTAAGTCACCTTTGCTGCAGCAGAGTTGTGTTATGCGGCGAAGCATATTTATCATCATGCAGTGAAGCATATCTGAAGTTAAAGGAGACACTGTCACGGGGCCCCTGCGGGTGCTTATGGTTACCCGACACTAGCTTAAGTACCTATACTGTGACCTCTTCATGCATTTGGACAACACCAATCGCCATGTGACAACCTCTGTATTCACTGCTAATCTCGCCAAGAGCCTAAATTGTTCAAAACTACAAATTTCACCAAGTGGCAAACTTGGCAATGCTTCTGGAACCTCATTCTAAAGTACTTTAATACTACCAGGATGCTTCAATGTCAAACTGGATTAACAACCTGGGATGAAATTGCGCCAGCTTCTAACTTTCTGAATGTTTGCTTCACCTCCTACATCAGTGAGTAGGCAGTGTTCAATTGGCGCTCCCGCTTCACCAAGCAGACGACCGCTGACGAAAGCACAGTGAAGGTGAATAACGAGAGCGCAAGCAAGCATTCAGAATGCGAGATCTCGCCCTTGGATTTAGAGAAAGGAAGGGTAATTTCATCACCAAGGAACTGAAGTATGCATTCAACAACAAAAGCTTCTGAACGGGCCACTTCCACATCAGCACTGTGGAAAGACTCTGATGAGCTTATCAACCAGCAGAAATTTTCACTCGTGGCAGAAATTTTCTCTACCACAATCGCAGGTTCAAAGATATTTGCATGATGACATTTTGGTCCAAAAAGAAGATACGTTTGAGCGATGGTGTAAGCGTGGTGCCCACTGTTGGCTCGGCTTGCGAAGAGCGACCTGCTGATACCAGACACTTAAGCAGCTCTTTTTGATGTCTGAATCGATGATGACATGCACTAGGTGTCACTGCTCTTCGAACATGTTGAGCTGTTGTCCTTGCTTCGTGAAACATTAAGTAACTACAATTATGACATTGTCAAACAAAAGTGTTGTATTAGAGAATTTTGTTAACCACGAAGCATAATATCCCTGTACATTATTTGCTATGCAGTCTATGTAGTATAACTATTTTGCACCTCTGGTTGGTGAAAAGAAATGGATTTTTGCAATACCAATAGTATTCATATTCGAAAAATATTCGCTTCGCACTTAGGTTTCATTATTCGAATTAGCTTTGAAATTAAAAAAATGATATTTCCACACCCATAGTTTTTACTCAAATACCTGGAGCATAAGTCATTTGAGGACGTAACTTCAGGAATAGCAACAGTATGCCACCAAAGAGTCAACACGGTTCAAAATTTTTTTACATTCTTTTACAATTGTTTCCTAATGTACATTCATTAAAACCATCTTAAGCCTCAATAATTGACTAAACTAAGCTTTGATAACAGCTGCATGCTTGGAACGAACGGTGCATGTTCCAGCCACTCTAGGGTAGCAGTTTAGGGTAAAAAATATCTGTTACTTAGGGATGCCACTTGGTGACCTTGTGCAGAGAAACCCCAGCTGGACTTTGCCATCTGAAGCTGCTGCGCACAATGGCTAATCACTGGCTTCTTTGGTCTTCTCGATGGCATCTACTTGCTTGAGAAGCTCGACCTCAATGACGTCTGACCACTGGCAGCACATATTTCTGTTTATCACAGATAAAAATTGCCTATGAGCTCTTATTTCACCCAAAACACAGACTTTTGCCACATTTAAGAAAGTGCCACTCTCCAAGTCAGTGTGGTCAGCATGTCTGGCATGCACTTTCATCTCCTGCGTCAGAGTGGAGTTACTATCCTAAATTAATGTGCTACAGAGATGACAGAGAGGTTGGCAAAGAAGTTATGTGCCCAGACAGAAAGAATGATAATATTTATGTCTACTGCAATTCAAAGCCATCTATTTGAGCACCTTGCACGACCAGAGAAATCCTAATGGCTTCCTTTTCTTCCATCTCATAATGTGGGCGGTAACACCCCATTAAATGGTCCCTAAGATGGTTTTTGTCAACCCTGAGGAAATCTCTCACAGAAAACTTGTAGACAGTCTTGATAAGTGTTGTCAGATTACCTTTCAATGTGTCTTTTATCATCACTGTGGTGATCGTAATTTCAATTCATGTGCAGCACTCACACAGTGTGCACTCCTTGCAGACATCTGTAACTAGTGGCAGTTTACCAGCATACTTGAAGGGAGGAAAAAAGAGCATGGCCACACCAACCACATCACAGCATGTGCATACATCAGATGACATTGTGGAACCTAATTCTATGTCAGCAGGAAATGCATGGCTGCTGTCGCTATTTCGAGTGCAAATATTTGTCCCACGGGTACAGAGAAGTCATTATGGCAACCACATAATCCAGGCAGCTTAGTGCTGGGCAACTGCAATATTTATGAAGCAGCACACTGCATTCAAAGCCAGGCACTGTCACACTTGTCTGGGAAAATCGGTGCTTGTATACACAGGGGCTGGACCATTTCAAACCACAGTCACATTGGAACTCTGTCCACTCTCGTAGGGTGCATTTTCTGTGTAGTCACTGCCACTGCAGGAATAATTTTCTTCGAACTGCACAAACAGAAAATTGTAGCACTGTGCTCTGCAGTGCTTGGTGCAAAGGCAGAACAGCCATGAGCCTTCTCCCATCCACAATTCAGAAATCCGCCAATACATAGATGGCTTACAGTGGCATCTCTACAGGCAGCACACACCACCTATATGCTGCCACTTACATTGCAACACACTGAGGGTCTCCATGCCTTTATGTAAATGCTCAAATATACTACAGGACAGGATCTTTAGGGAATAAAGGTTGTTTCACGGTCCTCATATCTATGCTATGACAAAGCCAACTCCAACTGCACAGGTAGAAATTGCTGTGGAAAATTAAATTTTACAGTTCCAAGTTCCATACAGTACTATAGTCTGCAGGATCTAATTTGGGCTGAAAAGCCCCTCTCATTAAGCACCATGGCAAATTTTAGTTATAGGTACATTGGAAGTTGTAAGATGCCGTCAAGGGAGCATTTCCTCAAACAAATATTTCTAATTAGTTCATTATTAAAGGAAATGGAAGAAATCGAAATGTTGCATTTTCACGCTGTCAGGAGGCGAGTGCTAAAAGTGACGGCACTCAACCCCTTTGCCTCCAAGTGATCTTCCTTCTTCATCTTCCCCCATGACGGAGCCAAGGGTTCACGTCACACTCGCATGACGAGCCGTCTTTTCTTTTCTTTTTTTCTTCTCTTCCTTTTTTGCTGTGGGGCACACATCCAGGGATGGCATTTAACATTGGTTGGCTTATGAAAGTCACGTGCCATGGTTGGTGATATTGCAGGCAGCACGTTTTACATAGAGACATTTGTGCATGTAACCTTGACTCTGGCTGAAGCAGGGCTTCGTTGAGACCATGATGGCTTTTGTTTAAAATTTCAGTTGTTTTCCCACTGTGCATCATTTTGATAATTTGGAGACAGGATTGTTAGTGTGTGATGTATGCACTGCACTTGTCGGTTTGCAACTTCCAATCTTGGCGAGACGCCTTTTCATATAACAAAGTGCAACTGAACTTCCTGAAGGCATTTGCCTCCTATGTTCAAGGGAAGCAGCCCACATCCGCATACCTTATTCACAGATGTCAATTCTTTTTTTGCTGCTGCTCCGTATTAAAGATAAGAACCCAAGACTGTGGAAGTAGCGTGGGCTTGGTGGTCTGGAGCTTACCATTGGTTGTCGGATCGTGCCGCTGACTGCATTTTGCAGCGGCTCATGAGTGCCGAGGGGGCCAGGCAGGAGATACGGCAACAATTCAACGAGTAGCAATGAATGTTTACTTCACATTGTTACGGAGTGGTCAACTCTGCAAGTTTCCCGATGGTGAGCTGTCGACAGGCATGCTAGTTTGCTCAAAAACTGAAGGCTGAAGTTCATTAGCGAAGACGTCCTTTATAGTGTTTGGAATACCCTCGCTCAAGAAAAGGAGAGAGAAAACACTCTCCACGCTGGCGGCTGCCGCTCGATACATGGAAGTGTTCAACGAATTTTCTAACCCCCACTGGCTCAGTAGAAGGAAATGCACTGACATGCGCATCCACACACACACACGCACACAACGCTGGCATCTTCCCTGCCGAGGACGAAGAGAAAGAACGAATGCACACACGAAGCTTAATCGTCCCACTTGCTGAAGGGAGACAACACTGTGGAGACTAAGCAGACATCAGGGTGTTGTGCAAGCCGTGGGTAAGAAGGCGAAAATGCCTGCGCAAATGATAAGGTCTTATTGCTATTGGGGCCTCCTAGGCGTTTTCCAACGGTTGCAGGCGGCTCGGCGTATCTAAAGGGTCCAGCCTTTCGCTGTTGCTTTGGTGGCGCGACACAAATCGTTGACCACACAGGCCAGTCATAACATCAGTTAGACTAGTTCTTGTGCACGCTCAAGGACACTGAGCTTGAACAATGCCATGAATGCTCTGTCTTTTCAGTGCTATTAGAACTGTTCTTGTATTTTCTGTGTATACGAAGTCAATTATAAATCTCTTGTGCATTTTGCAACGTGGCCTTAAATATCCAAGCACTGAAACGCAGTCACATGATCAGAGTAAGCAGCATTCACTTGCATATCACGAGTTGCCAGAATAAATTGAAAATATTGTGCTGCGACTATCATTACTGCGTCATGACGCAACCAGAAATGACAGTACCATGCTTCACAATGCGACTTTCATTTCTCCCCTGGTGCGCTTGTACTTCTCTGGTCCCCTTTCCACTGTGTAGAGCTCCCAGAAAAGCTTTTCTCAGGACACGGGACCATACTGTGCGCTCAACCAGGTGGCACCCATCACCACAACATTGCCCCAATCAGTCTCACCTTGTCATCTCTCGTCCTGTCCAGTGACGTTCTTCACATTTCAAGGATGAAGGTTTAGCACTGTGCTTCCGATGACTCTTTAGAGCTCCGGGACAGTGCTTCCGCTGCCAGGGATAATGCTACAGAACAGCGAGTCCACTGACGCAGGTACGCGATGTTTGAAGAGACAAAGATAAAACCTTGTGCAGGCTGTCCGACATGCATATACATCTTTTTCTGCGCCTCTTTCTAAGCAACAATGCTTTCACTGGTGAACAGGAAGGCAGCCTTTGTTTCTTTTTTTCATTATCGTTTCTCAGTTTTACAAGGCCATAAAAAAAAATAAGGAAAACAGAAAAGATTGCGAACCAGCCCTGCAATTTTCATGAATTATTGGAAACGAATATGTGCGAACAGAGGATGCCAAATGAAATGAACAGCCAGGTGCAACAACAAGTGACATCATTCAGGTGGTGCAGGCGGTTTGGGAGGCCCATAAAATGCCTTAATAATAGGATTTATTTGAGCGTGAACATGGTGAGAAGGCTGCTTCTGCCTTGCAGTGGTGTAAAGACTGCTGCATGTCTGGAGGTTAAATGCTCATCATTCTATCATACATGGAAGTATTCCGACTATTTAGTGGAGGCATGGGAAAGCCACTCAAGCCTACATTAGCAAAATGTGTGGTACTGATTACAGCGAACGCACTCTCTCCATGTTCATGCAACCGAATGTAAACATACTGAAAGCTGAGGTGTACCTGACGAGTGTAGCATTGTGATGCTTGCCAACAGCCCATAGGACAGGAAAGGCAAATCCCTGTGCACGCGTAGTGAATTCGTCACTACTGTGCATGCTCATTTCGGCAAACTGGCATAACAGATGTATTGCGAGTGCAATATGTAACTGCAAAGCATGTGGCGCGTCTTTGTCACCATAGCTTGAGCTTGGTGAGAATCAAGTGGTTTGATAAATGTACAACAGAGTCAGCAATGGTGGGAGAGTTCTTAGAAACTTCACAGCATGCCCGTCTGCCTCTACAATGTAAAAAAAAAATTGGCTTTGATCCAAGAGCCAGATCTTTCTGACTGGGCAACATTCATGCACCAGCTTTGTCAGTTTTTTTATGCTCCCACTACTTGTGCTGAGGTTGTGAGAAAGGCCTGGAGAGAGTATACAATTAGAGAATCATGTACAGCCGCCCTGATTTTTAATAATATAGCGCGAGCGTCGACTGAACTGCTGGTGAGCGCCTTATAACGGCGATAAGCGTGCAACAAGAGCGTGCAACAAGGCGAGTGCAACAAGGCAACAAGGCTCGTGCGCGAACTCTCGCCTTGTTGCACGCTTATCGCCGTTATAAGGCGCTCACCAGCAGTTCAGTCGACACTCGCGCTATATTATTAAAAATCAGGGCGGCTGTACCTCTTACATTGTGGATGTCCTGGAATTGTGCTAACGCATGAACACCACCACGTCTCAAAATGATTGAATGCGACATATTAAAGGCACAAGCACTGTTACCTTATACGCCCTTGGTATGCAGAACCCCAGCACCTTCACCACTTCTAAGGAACCGCTTTATTCTTGCCGAGCTAGAGCTATGGCGAGGAAGAAGCGACACACTACGTACGGATGAGGAAGATGAAGGAAAGCCACATTGCGCTCACAATATCGCTAACGTTGTAGTTTCCCAAAGGAAGCGGTCACACCACTGCGTATAAAGTGTATGCACAGGGATACTCATGTCTTCCCTGTCCAAGGGATTGGTGGCAAGCACCACAGAGCAGCACTGGTCAGGTGCATTCCAGTTAAATTCTTAAGAATTGAGAAAAGGCCGATTCCACAAAAAGCAACGACCTGACACCCTTGCCAACAAATATGTTGAACTGGCATTGAGTTTCAGGTATTTGCGGCCACACATAGGTAAACCAATGGGCAAGGTTCTGACTGGTGTTGTAGAAGTCGCGGGGCGCTTTTTTCGTTGCGACGATAGATCGGATTCATTTACAAGTACTGCTCCAGGAGGGCACATGTAACCGGCAAACAGAGGCCTCAGGAGAGCATTAGATTATAATCAAGGAGGCGGCAGGGTACCCAAGGGGTAGCGGAGGGATCAAAACTGGAAGCAGGGCGGTCCCAAACTGGAAGCAGGTTATGTTGCCCCAACCCACGGACCACCCTGACTCCTGCGTTTTTGTCCGCGAAAGCGGACAGCTGATCTTAAAATGCGTCAGAAAATTCGGGAAGTACGACTTACACACAGCCTACGGGCATCATAGATATACTACTAGCACGTGCAGGCCTCGGCGAGCCCCAACCCATGGACCAGTCCGGGTTCTAGCACTGGTGTCCCCGTTACCGATTTGGTGTCCTGGAGACGCCGCCAATAATATGAAATAGTGACACGTTGTTACTAGTAAAAAAACACGATTTAAGCCGCTAACGCTACGTTCAGCACTGCCGCGCCCAACTTCTGCAACGCCTGTGAGAACTTCGCCAATCAATGGTTGTTCTTGGCAATACTTAGAACTTGTGAATTTTGTGCACCGTTCATGCTTAACTTTGTAGTGCACTGTGGCTTAATGAAGCACTACGCTTGCGTGTAGCATACGTACACATCTTACCTGATAGACGGTGAACGGGGTCTTGTACATATATCCGCTTAAGAAGAAAAGACTACACCTTCACATGTGTTAAAACACATGCCAAACTTGAAAAAACAGACGTACAATGAACCTCCACACGTTAAAATAGCAAAAGAATCACTTAAAAGGCGAAAACTATTGAAAACTTCGCAAGCGCCACGGCAAGCGCAAATCCGCCATTGCTGCTGATATTGATGTCGATCAGGCTGTCCCCTTGCGATCGAGTCGGCAAGCGCGCGGAAGCGCGTTTCTTTTTTCTATGGAAGCGCAATTGGCGCAATGTAGCCAAAATAAGTAAATAAAGAAAACTGTGCATCAACTCCAAATACACACACGCAAAAGAAAATAGTCGGGATTCTCTATAGCGACGTTTCCAACCCGTTGACTGATATTTCATACAGCTCGTTGCATTAATTAAAATACCTGCAGTGCATTGTTTTCATAACGCGCAAAAAAAAAAAAATTCTGCGCTTAAGTTTACCCGCACAAACACGCGGCGCAAATTCGTAGAACGCCAGCAGTGCAGCCCCCACCCTCCAAGAATATATATAAAAGACTAGTCAATAATAATAGCATATAATTATAACGTGAGCGTCGGTGCAATCAATGGAGAATTTGATTTTATTTGTTATAGAAAATCAAATGCAATGCAGTAAACAATGGATAGAATTAAGCATACGGCTTCCTGGAGTCTAAAAAAAAATCTGCCTTGAAACTTGACATGGTGACGAGGCAAATTGTGGGTATACGATTGAAAATAATTGCTATAATGTGTTCGCGTATGAGTAAGCTTCTCAAAAGGAGTTTCAAGTGTTTCCATGGTATGGCAAGCTTGTTTATTTATTTTATTTATTTATTTACCCTCAGGGCCTTTCGGCATTAGAGATTCTTGATTGATATCTTGATTCATAAAGTTTTTTTTTATTCATATTGGTCAATTATGTTTAAAAAGAGAATTGCAGATCCCAATGGTTTTGTTTTTTACCGGGGGAACACAGAGTTGAGCCACTGTTTTGAAACAAACTTTTATTTAAAGGCAGTTACAAGTAACGCCGACACCCTCACTCATGACAAAACAACTTTCACTTGCTGTGTCCAGACACTTGGTTCAAGTTGCATGTAATGCTTCATCTCCAAGCTTTGCGTGGTTTCTTAAAGGCATTGTGAAATCTACACGGTGTTTTTATTTTACACCTCCTCATCTCACAGCACAAGATCTGAAATGCGTGATTAAGAAGAATCAGGCCAGCACATATTCACAGAAACGAACTCTTCACAGTGCAGTTGACAAGTGCAAAAATTACAGCAGAAACTGTCAGTCACATGATATGAGCAAAACATAACTGTTCTTTTTGCGGGAAAGCCTCAGTCCCATGCCGACATTAACCCATATGGTGGTCATCACTGGCAATGTTTGAAAGATTTTCATAAATTAGAGACTGAATGTCTGGAGTATTTATCATAAGGGAAGTAGAAACTCACACGTCTTCTAAACAGCACTTTGCAGTGCTAAATGTACGCTGGCTATTGATAGTAATAAATAGTATGACTGTTACAACTGTTAAACAAGACAAAAGCTCACAGGAATATGAAGGCTCGAAGTGATAAACAGTGTTTGGAGGGGGAATGTAGCTGTAATGTACCTTTTGACAAAGATTTGTCTTCGTCAGAGCTGCAATTAAGTTCTGCACAGCAATCTTTATGCATGCTTAGCTCACTTTCCCACACTGTCAATGTAGGATGAAGAGGAGAATAAGATAGTGCGTAGAATGAAGTTGAAGTGTAGAAAAGAAATGGGGAGACAGTGAAAGAGAAGGTAGGAGCATTGTTGTAGATTATTCTTCCAAGGTTTCTCTTCCAAAAGAAAAAAAGAAAAATATTAAATGTGTAAGGAAGCATTGCCAATTATTATTCTGCCACGATAAGCACCATAAGGGATGCAATATAAAACTGATCTGATATGTAGAGTGGCCTAAAGCTTTCTGCATAGTCTTTACTATCATTATGACACTGTCTGCTGCAGCCAAATGTGCAGAAGTTTTCATTGAGTGCTCATGACCAGAGCAACTTATCCAGACTGCACACAACACCACTGCATATACCCTCTATTTTGGTAATCTGAAAAATAAAAGTTTATTCAAATGGGCAATAAAGAACATCACATGGAACACAACATCTAGATCGAATTATGAGGCATGCCACAGTGCGGGACTCAGTATTATTTTGACCACCTTGGGTTCTGTGATGTGCACTTGAATTCAACTACACGCTTTTTTTTTTTTCATTTCACCACCACTGAAATGCAGCCACCTTTGCTGGGATTGAACCCGCAGGCTTGAGCTCAGCAGTGCAACATCATGACTACTGCGCTACTGAGTGTTTACACAAATTTATAAGTAGCAAAACACATTGGAGGCTTTTGCACACTGAAACACTACACACCGTCCACTGCGCTTCCTATGTACAGACATACTTACCAGCGGCTCATATGACAAGCATGGAGGCGTGCTCTAACACACTACTATCCAACAGCTACCTCATACCAGAGATAACCACTGGGTCTTTCACAGAACACTTACCAGCAGCTCATACAACAAGCATGGAGGCATCTCTCGTGCTCTAACACACATACCATCCAGCTGTGACATATGGCTGCACACCACAGACAAAAACAGACGGGCTAATCATCAGAGACCACATGTCATGATTTGTTTATATGCGAGCCCTCAACCTGCTTCTATAAGGCATGACAGCACAGCACTACTGCACCACTTCTCTCTTCCTAACTGCACTGGAGGCTTGTTACCAGTAATCGTGCCCTGCTGACGTGGTTATCTCTTCAGTTTCTATGTTGCTGTCCCTAAGCTGTTATTTAAGGACTTCCTTTTGAGCTTCAGTGGGCCTTGAAAGGCTAGATGATGGCTGCGACATCCTAGGGTTTTTTTGTAGAGTGAAATATTAACAGGTGCACAACTTTTTTGTTGGCTTGTTCATTTGAATGGTCTGGCATCTTTCTTTTTGGGTCACTTTCACTTTTAACAAGCATGAAAACAGGCTCAAACAAATTGTTTGCCTTCTCAGCCACACCCTCAGAGACTTCACCATCTGATATTGCCTGTCTGACTGAGTCCATTTTTGCTCTTAAGAGTGTTGAACTTGACACTGCTTTGGCTGCTTCCAGCTTTGTTATACTCTGTACAATGTGCAATGCCCGACTTGCCTCACATGCTTCTTTGGGTGAGCTCTCATGGGCCTTGTTGCTGCTAGTTGGATTAGCGATGACCACACAGTGACTGTGCTTGCACACACACTGCGCATTCCTTGCACCTCAAAGGACAGCAAGCACCATCTTTCACTTTTGACACTTTATATGAGAGCCCTTTAATAGACTGAGATGGTTTGAGATGAGTTTGTCACCATGCTTATTCTGTTTTCTCTCCAGCATAGTATGCTTTAACGTCCTGTGCTTGCTCTCAAGGTGCATGTTAGTGTTGACAGCTGCTCTAGTCCTAAAGCGATAGGCCCACTCTTGCGGCCTAACTGCATAGTGGTCTTTGAAATACTTCAGGAAGTCCCTCAGTTTTTCTTCCTCACTAGAAAGGAATTGCTTAAAATAATCTTCAAATGCCTTTTCCGCGAGGAACTCTAAGAGTAGCCACACACTATGGTAAACATGTGGCCTTAGCTGTCTCTCTACACACTCGAGTGTCTTCTTACGCCAATTGTTATCCACATGCCAGGCACAGAGAAGTTTCTGTTTTGCGGCACCCATGACCCTGGACCATGCTTTGTAAAATTGCGAGGCATCATCAGATATCAATGTCTTAGCGGCCACTTTTTTGGCCATGGCCGACTCCAGATATTTGAAGAATGCTGTCAAAGTTTGCTCGTTCATCTGGTTGCAGATGAAATAAGCTATAGCTACAACTGATGCTACTTTATCTAGCACCAGAAGAGTGGTCAGCTCAAACAGGTACTCTATAGTTCCATGTGTGGAGTCAAGACATACAGTCCCTGCAGGGCCCAATTTTTCTAGTAGCTCCTTCTGAGGCTCTGTCATCAGAACAAGAACAAAGTCTGCTGAAGAAAATGTACCACTTGGGTCCACTGCACCTTGTGCCTTGTACAGGCGGACAAGTGTTTCACCTTTTTCTTTCATCACAAGCACCCACATGTCTACACTGACAGCGTCATTAGTGTGACAACGTTCAGGAGCAGCAATGTTAAACTGCCGTTTGATGTTATGCAGGGTTGAGCACTCTGCCAAGTGCACTGGCCTCAGCTTGGATGCCACAGATGTTCTTATTCGCTTTAGAATGGTTTTCATGGGCACACCCCTTTCTAGGTTCCCTGCTACGCTGGCCTTTTCCTTGTCACGCATTCCCAAGTGCTGAATTTCTGGTTTATGACCCTAATGGTTTCTTTGATACCTGACTTTTATGGTGGTGCTTTCAGGTGTCGGACTCTTGAGTGTTGTCCATTGTGATGGTAATAAATGAAAGACATATCTTACCAGACCTACAGCTCCCCTGACTTTTCTCCCGACGGTCACTATGACCTTCCTTTTTCCTTGCCTCGCCTGATCTATTACAGCAATAGTGGATCCTTGTCTCTCGACTGGCCAGCTTTTTGGGGTCCCTGGGCAAAATGAACCAGCAGTTTTGGCTACCCTCTTCTTCTGCTTTCCATTCATGAAATTCTGTAATAAAAGCACAAAATAGCATTAGATGGTGACAAGTACTTTGGGGAGAGAGATGCAAACAAAAAGAATCACTTTGAAGGCTTTGGACACGGGCTAACGTAGCATTTATTTTACTCCCTCACCTTCAACTCGACTGTGTCATGAGGTCACCCTTGATATTGCTCAAATTTCTGTTAAAATTGAATTTCAAATATGCAATGCGCCATAACTTCAAAAAATTTATCATATTAGTTTTGTTTTAATAAGAAACAAGTATGAAACTTAAGCATGATCTATGCTCACTCCTTCCTCAATATTGAATCAGACTGTACATTCACAGCAATGCTGTTACGATAAGACAAAGACGAACTGAGAGCACGTGGTGCAAGCTACGCCCCAGAACAGTGTGAATCCCTTCCCTCAGTTTCTTCTTGAAAAGCTCCTTCTTTTCAAGAAGAGCTTGAATTTTTACTGTAGATAGGGGCTTGGCGAGGGAGTGTTCCATGGTCACGCGGTTATGATCTGGCTTGGGCATGCGCCTGGTTCGAAGAGGCAGCATTATGTGTGATTTCAATAAACTAGTTGCTAGTCTGCGTTCGTCCTGTCTTCTTCTACGTTGGTGTCTTTCCCCAAGCGCAGTTTAAGTTCACAAAAAGATATCTTACCAAGTAGCCTCCTAACACACTCTTCTTAAAGAAAAAAGGATTGCGCGTGCGTCAAATTTGGCTCTATTTTATGAAATCTACAACCAGAGTCCTTCAATTGAAGGACTGTGGTACTACTAAAGAATTTTCCCAAAGTACGCCGGGAGACCAAGCCGCTGACAGCCGCAATTGCAAGTGTATTGCGGTCGGCACTGAGGCGAAGACTGTACCACGCACGCAAGTAGCGCAAAGCAACGTGAGAACGCAGAGCAAATCCCTCCTCTCGTTTAAGAAAAAAAAAAAAAAGAAGGGGGGGGGGGGTGCGCGAGCGTCACATTTTGCTCTATTTTATGAAATGTACTACTAAAGAGTTTGCCAACAATACACTGGGAAACCATCCCGGCGACATCCGCAAATTCAAGTATGGTCCCGGTTCTGCGTCTCTGCCGCATTGCAACGTGCATTGAGGCGAAGACTAGGCCACGCACGCATGTGGCACAGAGCAACGTTAGAACGCAGAACAGCTTACTCCTGTCGCTTAAAGAAAAGAGAAAAAGATGTGCAAACGTCAAATTTCACTCCACTTGCTGGGCAGGAAAGCAGACCATGCCAAACGTATGTCATGTAGCGCATCGCTGGGAGCGCGCACACATGACTATACTATATATAGATCGATAAACAAACAAATTATA